>NC_083692.1:98008601-98628322 GCF_033118175.1 Dama dama
ATGCTTTTCATTACTATCATATTAGTCATGGTGACCTGCGAGCAGTGACGTTTGATGTTACTCCCACAACTACCTGATGGCTGAGACGATGGCTAGCATGTTTTAGCAATAAAATATTTTACATTATGATTGGTAATCTTTTTGGACATAATGCTGTTGCACACTTAGACCACAGTACAGTGTAAACACAACTTTTATATGTACCGGGAAACCAAAAAGTTTGGGTAACTTGCTTTACTGTGATATTCACTTTATTGCAGTGGTCTGGAATGGAACCAAAATATCTCTGAGGTGTGTCTGCACTTCTAAAGTCAAACAGGCAAAATTAGAGACATTTTCTGGACCCAAAAGATAGAAACAGTTGAAGTGTATAGAAAATGTCTATAAGCCTCAACATCTAGGAAGAAAAGACAGGCTTCTTTCTGAGGAAGAAAAATTCCCCTGAGTCCTGGGATGGGGATAAAGCATTTATTATTCAAGAGTTTGATATCAAACCATTCATGTATGAAGGCAACAGAAAAAATTCAAATGCACAGGGCTCAGAAAATACATCATGTATAAGATATACCAAACATTTCAAATGCTTTTAAACCTGAAGAATACCTTAGATAATCAATAAATGAATTTGCACTGAGAATTCACAAATTGGAAAGATACTGTATAAAAATATCTACAGTTTCTCTACTGTTGAAAGTAAATTCTAGTGGGCCAAGTCTCAACTATGGTTATACTCATATCCAGGGATATCAGTCACTTCGCAACCCAAGGTTACTCACATATGTCTGGTCTCTCCACCAAACCTAAGATTCTGAGAAACACTGATCTTAGGGGTGGCAGTGGTGGTGATGGCAAGTAAAGAAAGATTGTGCTGAAATCAGGGCCAAAATATAAAATAAATGGCCTGACATTCCTAGTACTGGGTAAGATACAGTAAGTAGCTTGACATTCATACTAAAAATAATTTGAAAATCCCGAGCTTTGGAACTACAGGGACTAAAATTCTAGAGAGAAGAGACACTTTCAGGGTGAACTAAAGATCAACCACGGGCCGTCTACGGCCCAAGTTTGAGAATCAGCACTTGTCCCTGGCAGAGGATACACAGATGGGGAGCAGAGAAGCCAGCAGAGTTTACAGTGAAGTGGTGACAAAGCTGCAAACTTGAGGGGCTTCAAATACATGGATGATTTCCCCCAACATCCACAGAATTCCAAAGCTGTGCTGGAGGGGGAGACTAAAATCTGAAGGCAAAGTATAATTTTCTGCATTCTCTTGATGCTTGAGATCAAAGTAACTGCCAACAAGAGGAGCCCCTAAGGTTAAACATCTCTAGATGGAATAAATCGTTCACACTGATGAGTTGCAACTGTTTTTTTTTTTTTTTTTTTTGGTAAGGAGAATATGCCAACTTGGGTTGCATAGAGGATTGGAATCCAGAATCCAGATCTGGTTCCTAGTATCGGAACAAAAAACAGAAGTTTCGGGCAGCTATATGGGGGCTAGAATGATACAAGCGGAGATTTGAAGGAACACACACTGCTGGTCTCCCCTTAGAATAATTATTACAGTCTGTAGTTATATGGAACCCCACTCCAGTACTCTTGCCTGGAAAATCCCATGGATGGAGGAGCCTGGTAGGCTGCAATCCATGGGATCACTAAGAGCTGGACACTACTGAAGCGACTTAGCAGCAGCAGCAGCAGCATAATTACATGGAACAGGAGGTGGGGAAAGCTAAGCTTTAAACCTCTAAAGGTAGAACAGAAATACAAATAACTGGTACACTCTCAAGTGAAAGGCAAGAATAGTGAAAGCCTTGGACTCAGGGTAAAGCAGGTAGACTGGATCTCACCTAAAGCGCATCTCAGGTGTGCCTCAGATTTACTTTCTGACTAAATCAAGGGATCATCTCCCTTGATTTACGGATCATCTCCATACTCTATAGAAGAAAGGGTGAACCTCTCTGGTGGAAATAGAGTCATCTGGTAACTCTCTTTTTTTTTTTTTCTTATAATAAACAAGTCCTTCATTCAGTAACTAATTACTAGGCATGACAAGGCACAGGGCCCATATGACATATGCCAAGAAAAAAATAGCCAATAGAAGAAAACTCATAGATGATCCAGATCCTGGAGTTAGCAGAATCAAAAGGACATCCTAGAATGGGGAAAAAAATTAAATAGCTAGGTTTAATGAAAAATTGAATCTAGTAGAAGAAAGATTAGTGAACTTGAAAACAACTTAATAAAAATACCCAAGTGAATAAAAATACCCAACTGAACTGCAACAAGAAAAGGGAGTGGGAAAAAATAATTAACTTCCTATTTAACAGCAATAACTGATTAGAAAATGTTGTTTTTTAAAAGATCCCATTCACATTGCAACATAAATAATAAAGCATGCAGGGATAAACCATGGAAGAAATTTTTAAGAACTGTGGAGAAAGACATAAGAATCTATCAGAGAATAAAAAAGGCAAGAGTAAATGGTGAGATATATCATGCCCATGGTTAGAGACATATCATGCCCATGGTTAGAGACACTAGGATTTAGAATTAATATTGTAATATTAATATTAAAATATGTAAATTCTACCAAAATTAATCTGTATGTACAAAAAAATCTATGAAAAAACAATCTTTAAAAAAAAGTGAGAAAAGATGAAGGATTTAATGAATGGTAATGGAACAATTGACTATCCATTTGGGAAAAAATAGGCTTCAATGTTTGCTATAATCTGACTCTTCGATATTTCTATTTTTATCCATATATGCTACTGGGCTTACTAATGAAATTGAACTCTTGACAGACAAGAAATTGGCAGGGGTGGTGGAGATATGGAAGAAAACTGACAAGATCAGTTTGAACATTTTAACCACAGTTCAGAACATGTTTAGAAGATTAATGCTGAAAAAGCTGGAAGAGTTACCAAGAGTATTTCACCTATAGAGATGATAAATACAAGAAGAAGGAGCTGAGGGATCTGACAGAATTCTTAGTGGGCATGCTGTAGCAGGGTCGTCTGGGTGAGAAGATGCCCACACGTTTCCCTCTCACCCCCAACTAGACTAAGCAACAATGCAAGTGTTTGCCATCAGCCAGGGTAACAGATTAAGAGAGCTCAGTTTGGACAGAGGGTCTCCCTAGGTGTTATAAATATCCAGGAAGACTGGAAAAGGCTCAGATCCCAAAGAAGAGGCAAATTCATAGAACCACATGTCACATTACATCTTAAGGCAGTTTAGCAATGTTTCCGATTAGGAGGCCAATCTATTAAAATCAGCATCAACTATTAAAACCAATTAGAAAACATAGTAAGAAAAAAAAACTAGACCTTTCAAAACAGAAACTAAAACATAATTAGAATTAAACACCATAAGCAATAGACAAGATCTTTATAGAGAAAAGGCCAAAGTTTTAATGAAGGACATAAAAGAAGTCTTGAAGAAAATGACATTTTCTCCAAATTCATCTAAAATCAATGCCATCTCAAAAAAAATGTTACATGGAGCTTGACAAGTTGATTCTAAAATTCATAAGGAATGGTATACAAGCTAGAGTTAAATAAATTCTGAAAATATGAAAACAGATTGAAGAAGGTTGAAAGTTTATTTTTACCAGATATAAAACATATTAAAAGAAGGTAAAAATTATAATATTGATGTCATTAATAATTTTAGCAATCCAGAAATAGATATAATTGTATATAAAAATGTAATTTATGAAAAAGTTACCATTTCACATCATTGGAATCATTGGTATTATGAAATTTATCCTTTTGAGAAAAAAGAATTCAGATACTAAGATACTGAAACAAATTCATTTATTTTAATAAACATTTGATCTCTAGATCTGTCTTTGTTTCATATTATTCTCCAGTGTACAGAAGCAAATGCAACAGTGCTCACTGCCGTATAGTTTTGCAGTACTGAAAAACTTGAAAACAAAAACAAATGTCCATCAAGCATGTATGCTTAAATTAAATTTGCTCTTAAGAAAGCAACCATACCATGGAATACATGTGGCAGTTTTGTTTTGTTTTTTTAATGATATGGGTACTAATACTAACAGATATTCAAGAAGATTGCTAAGTGAAAAATGCAAGTTGTGTTTGCTAAAAAGTAAAAGTAACTATACCAATGAATGTAACTTTAATGAAAGCTAGAGAAGCTCATCTTTTCCCTCTGTTCAATCCTGTTGCTTTCAATTCCCAACAGATGTCCATTCCAAGAACATCCTCCTATAAATTTCCTGCACGTATATCTGTCTCAAAGTGTGCTTTCCAGGGAAGCAAACTGCTACATCAACGTCCTCTCCCACCTCCTCCTCCAAAACCTAATTTCCTACTGCCCCTAACAAGCAACCTTAACTCCTGCCAAGCTCTGCCTCTTGCCCTGCTCATCCCTGAATTCACTTCTGGTGCACTGTCTCCTTTGTCTCTAAATTTCTCATCTCTCTCCTTGGGCTTTTCAACCCCTACTGTCTTCAGGGCAACACAAGATCCATTTCCAAATGCCTTTCCCAAACACTGCATCCTGCAATGTCTGTATTCCTGATTCATATTATGCATCAATATGTATTTCAAGAATCTTTCTCGTTCTTTTTGAACATGCTTGGTTATAGTTCTAACAAGATTCAACCTGCTCCCAGAGCCAGCAGCCTTCCTGTTGAAACCCTAACTAGTCCTGCTCCTTTGCATTTGCTGCTGGCATCACCACACCCACCCATTCAGAGTGGACTCTGTCCTGGGCAGTCTGTTTCACCTTCCTAGAAGGTTGGAAGTGAATTTCTTGTTTAATCTTTGTGCCAAGGGCATTCTGAACTGATCTTTTTCTAAGTCTTGATAACTCAATAAAGATTTCATGTCACTTAAATGTATTTTTTAACTAATAGCATAACGCTTGAAAAAAATAGTATTAGTTCTCTGTGATGATTTTACAAAGAGTATAGAAGCCTGCAATGAAGGAGACAAGGAAATTTTTTCTTCATGTCCTGAAAAGCCAATGAACATTTATAATATGAATTGGGATATAGCCACCCCTAAGAGCACATGAGACAGATATACCTCCTCCAGGGGATCTTCCCAACCTAAGGGATCAAACCCACGTCTCCCACACTACAGGCAGATTCTTTACTATCTAAGCCACGAGGGAAGCCCAAGAGTACTGGAGAGGGTAGCCTACCCCTTCTCCAAGGCATCTTTCTGACCCAGGAATCGAACCGGGGTCTTCTGCATTGCAGGCAGATTCTTTACCAGCTGAGCCACTGGGGAAGCCCAAAACAGATGTAGCCTGGAATTAAATTAGCACATTCTGGAGTTTCCACAGAAAAGGTCAAAACCAGTAGCTAACAAGTTTCCTAACCAAATAAATTATGTTTCCTATAAAAAGAGCTTTTTTCTTATTATTATATCAATAATATCTTTTATGATACTGGCATTGCTTATTTTTATTCTATTTAATTCTCAAAATGGCCCTGGGAATTAGGTTAACCTGTATTTTACATGAGCAGAAACTGATACTTGGGGGGTTAAATTACACATTTAATATTACACAACTAATAAATGGCCAGGTGGAATTTTGAGTCTTACTCTTCTGGCAGTCTGATACCTTTTCCATACTTGTACTGCCCTCCACTGGATACAGGGCTTTAACACTAAGCTGTTTGTTTGCAAACTGGGGCCATTATTTCAGGCACTAGGTCCCCAAGGGGGAGACGCAGTGCACTTCTCTAGCCATCAGCGTTCTTCTGCTAGCAGCTCTGGCTGCAGCGACTCTCTTTGGTCAAGAGAGGAACTGTGAGGCTAATCGTCCTCCTAGGAGTCTGGGTGGTGTGCTTTTGCTTCACTTGGATAAGAGATGTTGGCAACTGAGTGGGAACTTGATCTCTAAAACAGGAAGACAAGAGTTTTCTGAAAAGCTGATTAATTCAGCCTCAACACAGTGACAAGATTAATTACTTTAAAGCTTGTGGTATTCAATTATGAGGTTTTTCCACAAAGAAAAACCACTATGCTCTACTTTTAAAACAATTTGTATTCTTAGCTTAGAGACAGCCCCAAATCAGGATATTTCCAGAGAGTTCCAAGTAATAGAAGTATACCACCACTACTTAAATATAGCTTTGGTTTTTCTAACCAGCTTCGTTAAAACCTTAAGACTCTATAAGTTCCCTATATGTGCAAAAAAGATGGCAGAAACATAATACAATAGTTCTGGTGCCCAGCCTTCCCGTATGAGCTAACAAACAGCATTTTACAAGCAACAATGATGACTCTCAGACTAAGAGTTTTCTCCAACAGTAGGAGTATAAGATCGCAGGCAGGAGGAGAAGGGGGATACAGAGGATGAGATGATTGGATGGCATCGCCGACTCAATGGATGTGAGTTTGTGCAAACTCTGGGAGATAGTGAAGGACAGGGAAGACTGGCATGCTACAGTCCATGGGGTCACAGAGTCGGACACCACTTAGCAACTGAACAACAAATGCCCAGACTGCAGAAGCAGTTGAGATTCCCAGGTGGTGTCAGTGGTAATAAAGAAGCCACCTGCCAATGCAGGAGATGTAACAGAAGCGGGTTTGATCCCTGGGTTGGGAAGATCCCCTGGAGGAGAGGGCATGGCAACCCACTCCAGCATTTTTGCCTGGAGAACGCCATGGACAGAGGAGCCTGGTGGGCTACAGTCCATGGGGCTGCGAAGAGTCGGACGTGACAGAAGTGACTCACACAGCACACAGCCCGCACAGAAGTAACGAACTGCAAGTATGAGAGGAGAGGACAGGGAGCCTCCCTCTTCCGACGGTGGCCTGAATTGGTGGGTAAACAGCCCAGCTGCTTCGTCTCCAGGGCAGAGCAGCTCTGAGATGTGCTCTGCCTCTCACAAATGCTTAGATATGTGAGCATCCAGGCTAGGAATCTGCTGCACCCAGGTGAACAAGTGTGGCAGACATCTTCTAGAAACCATTGCTGGGAAGCAAAGCCTCACTTTAGAGATCACTGAACAAGCACTCACAGGCAGAGCAAGCTGGCAATAGACTCAGAGAATCTGCTGAAGTCTAGCCCAGGAAAGGACAAGAGAACAGCAAGGACACACAGAAAACACGAGCAGCTCCAGGAGGAAGAAGCAGATCAGTGCAGATCAGGCCGGAGGACCGCAGCCCTGGGGACTGAATCCTGAATCTGAGTTCTCCCTTCTCTTCTCTTGGTCTGCTTTGTCTCTTTTTCTGTCAGCATCAAAATATTTTATTGCGGTAGCTTTGTAGCAATAATATCTGATAGGCCTAGTTCCTCCATAGAGTTTTATTCTTTTTAATAACTTAGTCAGATGCACATGAATTTTAGAGCAAGTTTATCAAATTCCTCAATCAGTTCAGTTCAGTTCAGTTGCTCAGTCATGTCTGACTCTTTGCAACCCCATGGACTGCAGCATGCCAGGCCTCCCTGTCCATCACCAACTCCCAAAGATAACTCAAACTCATGTCCATTGAGTCAGTGATGCCATCCAATGATCTCATCCTCTGTTGTCCCCTTCTTCTCCCGCCTTCAATCTTTCCCAGCATCAGGGTCTTTGCAAAAGAGTCAGTTCTTCGCATCAGGTGGCCAAAGTATTAGAGCTTCAGCTTCAGCATCAGCCCTTCCAATGAATATTCAGGGCTGATATCCTTTAGGATGGATCTCCTTGCAGTCCAAGGGACTCTCAAGAGTCTTCTCCAACACCACAGGTCAAAAGCATCAATTCTTTGGTGCTCAGCTTTCTTTATAGTCCAACTCTCACATCCATACATGACTATTGGAAAAGCCGTAGCTTTGACTAGATGGACCTTTGTTGGCAAAGCAATGTCTCTGCATTTTAATATGCTGTCTAGGTTGGTCATAACTTTTCTTTCAAGGAGCAAGCGTCTTTTAATTTCATGGCTGCAGTCACAATCTGCAGTGATTTTGGAGCCCAAAAAATAAAGTGTACTGTTTCCACTGTTTCCACATCTATTTGCCATGAAGTGATGGGACCAGATGCCATGAATGTTGAGTCTTAAGCCAACTTTTTCACTCTGCTCTTTCACTTTCATCAAGAGGCTCTTTAGTTCTTCTTCACTTTCTGCCATAAGGGTATTGTCATCTGTATCTGTGAGGTTACTGATGTTTCTCCCGGCAATCTTGATTCCAGCTTGTGCTTCATCCAGCCCAGCATTTCACATGATGTACTCTGCATATAAGTTAAATAAACAGGATGACAATATACAGCCTTGACATACTCCTTTCTCACTTTGGAACAAGTCTGTTGTTTCATGTCCAGTTCTAACTGTTGCTTCCTGACCTGCATACATATTTCTCAGGAGGCAGGTCAGGTGGTCTACTATACCCATCTCTTGAAGAATTTTCCAGTTTGTTGTGATCCACACAGTCAAAGGCTTTGGCATAGTCCATAAAGCAGAAATAGATGTTTTTCTGGAAAGCTCTTGCTTTATCGATGATCCAATGGATGTTGGCAATTTGATATCTGGTTCCTCTGCCATTTGTAAGCCCAGCTTGAACATCTGGAAGTTCACAGTTCACATACTGTTGGAGCCTGGCTTGGAGATTTTTGAGCATTACTAGCGTGTGAGATGAGTGCAATTGTGCGGTAGTTTGAGCATTCTTTGGCATTGCCTTTCTTTGGGATTGGAATGAAAACTGACCTTTTCCAGTCCTGTGGCCACTGCTGAGTTTTCCAAATTTACTGGCACATTGAGTGCAGCACTTTCAAGGCATAATCTTTTAAGATTTGAAATAGCTCAACTGGAATTCCATCACCTCCACTAGCTTTGTTTGTAGTGATGCTTCCTAAGGCCAACTTGACTTCACATTCCAGGATGTTTGGCTATAGGTGAGCGATCATACCATTGTGATTATCTGAGTTGTGAAGGTTATCTTCCTGTGAAGAACTATACCATTCTGTATAGTTCTTTTGTGTATTCTTGCCACCTCTTCTTAATATCTTTTGCTTCTGTTAGGTCCATACCATTTCTGTCCTTTATTGTGCCCATCTTTGCATGAAATGTTCCCTTGGTATCTCTAATTTTCTTGAAGAGATCTCTAGTCTTTCTCATTCTATTGTTTTCCTCTTTTTCTTTGCATTGATCACTGAGGAAGGTTTTCTTATCTCTCCTTGCTATTCTTTGGAACTCTGCATTCAAATGGGAATATCTTTCATTTTCTCCTTTGTCTTTTGCTTCTCTTCTTTTCAAAGCTATTTGCAAGGCCTCCTCAGATAGCCGTTTTGTCTTTTTGCTTTTCTTTTCCATGGGGATGGATCCTGTATAATGTCACAAATCTCCATCCATAGTTCTTCAGGCATTCTGCCTATCAGATCTAATCCCTTGAATCTATTTGTCACTTCCACTGCTTAATTGTAAGGGATTTGATTTAGCTCATATCTAAATGACCTCTTCAGTTTCCTCTTCACTTTCACCCTTCACCTTCACCTTGTCCTGTTCTCTTCATTCACATTTATGTTGCTCTTTATTTAGTTCTTCAAAAATGTCAAGGTTTCTGTAGCTTGAGAGCCTTCCACAAAATTTTCCTTCCACCTGAACTGCTCTCAGCAGGCACCACTACCATAACTTGTATTTAAAGTATCTCTTCTTCAGACTTGTGGTTGCCAAGGGGCCGAAGGTTGGGAGAGGGAAGAAGTAGGAGGCTGGGGTTAGCATGTGTACGCTTTTATATAGAGAATGGATAAACGACAAGGTCCTACTGTATAGTAGAGGATCTGTACATACAGGACCTCTATATTCAATGTCCTATCAAAAAACTCAGTGGGAAAAGAGCATTAAAAAGGAATGTGTGTATAACTGAATCATTTTTCTGCAGCAGAAATTAACACAACATTATAAATCAACTATGCTTCAATTACAAAATAAAATAAATTATCTGTTCTTCAGTGAAACCTTCCAAACCCACTCACACAAGCCATACAAGGTTAGGTTTCCCTATTATATGCTCTGGCTAATGGAATTCATAAATCTGTCAGTATCTGCTGTGTTTTATTATATTAATGTAATAGAAGGTTATCTTCCTGCTGAAGACCCAAAAATAACCTGAAATCTGTTATCCTCATAAATGAATATGCTTTAAAATAATACAAATCATGTCAAACTACAAGGAGAGGTCTGGAGGACAGAGAATAAATTCTTCTGCTTCAGCAGTTTGTTTGGAGACTAAAATTTCCTCATAGGTTTGATAGTCAAGGGGTTCAGCCTTCTTTTGAATACTAAACTGTGATTCAGTAGCAGTGCCCCCAACCTGCATGAAGAATGGAGAAAATCAATATTTGCATTATTGTCTGGGGTGTGGGGGAGGAGTGGGAGATGAATGCCCAGATGAGGTAGAGATCTTTCCACTTGAATATTCCAGACCCTGAGTTATTCCTGATTCTGCCATAGATCAGCATCTTAGAGCACCTGCCTCTCCACAGAGCCCAGACTATCTCCAGTCCTCCAGTGATGTTACATTCTCTCTGCTGTGAATGGGGTGCAACTAGATTTTGGTAGAAAATTGCATTGCTAGAGCTTTTATCATCCACTGACATCTCTTTCTAGGGAGGTGAGAGACTGAGAGAAGTCTCCAGACTTAGGAGAGGAACACATTCCTTAGGCTTTACTAGCTGTTACCACTAGAAATTAGTCCCCAAGTTATCCTATCCCTCAAAAGCTGGTTTTCATGGTAATGATTTTACATGTTTAGTTCCTGAAAATAGCTTCCCATTCTTAAAGAATTTTGTCCTCTCAGATAGGCAATTCCTTTCGTGCCTTACTTTATAGTGAGTTGGATAATTAATAGCAATATGAAACTACAAAGCCCTTTTTCATGCTTTCATGTACCTTTTTATAAATTTTTATCATCTATAATTACTAGTCATACTGTTTTTTTTTTACAAATAGAAACATTTTGATTAAACCACAGACTTTGTGTGTCTATGATTGGGTCAGGAATATAAGAAATCATTAAATGCTCACCTTTTGGAATGAAATTAGAGGCAGCTTGACATTGTAAAGCAGTACATACCAGAGAATGTCAGGAGTGTGGGCCGAGGCTGACCTCTTAAGATATTGGCATCTGGTACTTGTTAAGCAATCTTGTCCTAGCCTATGGGACAGGACCTAGGATTTGTTCTAAGACCAAAAGTATAGATTCTCAGAGGGGCCAAGCTTACGTTAGCAAATGCCAGGATGCCTTTCTTCATGATCCAGGAATGGAAGCCTCCAGTTGCTGGTGGGTTTTATTTTTTCAGAGGCAACTCTTCAGCTCCGGGATTGAGAGCAGCAAAATGAGGGAGGAAAGAAGTAACGCATATTTGCTGCCAGCAGTCTTTGCTAGCTTGCCTATCGGTAGGCTGAATGACATCAAGTCCACAGAAGGTCCAATTTAGTGTGTGTAATTTGTTAGGTTGTGTAATATCTAAAGTCAATAACTTCACGGCTCAACTGAATCTATCCCCATAGGAATGTCAGCTCCATGAGAAGAGGTACAATACCCATTCAACACAGTATTCCCAAGGCCTAGAACAGTGTTGAACATGTTATAGGCACTCAATAAATCTTTACTGGATAAGTGTTATATGATTTAACTCAGTTTATACGTTATGATAATTATTAAGTTAACTATTCACTAATAAAGGCTGCAGTTACTTATGTAGAATATAACTGACAGTCATAGAGGTGTGCTGTTTTGATCTCCCTTAGAAAAAGAACTTCCTTCTTATCTTCAAAGCCTGTAATGCCTAGAATCTTCAGGATCTGCCTTCAGTTTTCTACCAAGGCCATCTTCTTCCCAAGCAGCCTCCACACCATGGAAGCAGATCTGGCTATTTCCAAGACTACTTTTTCAAGCAGTCTTTGGGCTAGAGCTTCCTGGTGAAAAGATTGAGAGTTTATTAGATCTAAATGTGATACAGAAGCACTTGAAGAAAGAAAAAAAAGAAAAGAAAAAAGAACTTCAATTAACCATATACAAACCTTATATAATATAAAAATTAAGTCAATATGAACCAAAGACCTAAGTAAACAACCCTAAAGCCATTAAAATCACTTTAAAATATAGGAGAAAATCTTTGTGACCTTTGGTTAGACAAAGATCTCTTTTAAAAAAAATGATAAGATGAACTTCATCAAAATTAGTAACTTCTATTTTTTGAAAGACACTGTTAAGAGAAGAATGAAACAATTCACAGGCCTGAGAAAATAATATGCAACTCACATACCTGACAAAGGCATTGCAAACAAAATCTATAAAGAACTCTAAAACTCAATAGTAGGAAAGAAGCAAATCCAACAAAAACAGGCAAGAAATCTGAACATAGATTTCATCAAAGAAACATATATCAAGGAAAGGTATGAAAAGATTCTCAACATTATTACTATGAAGGAGATGCAAACAGAAACCACAGTGAGATACAAATACAAATCTATTAGACTCTATTACAGTGCCTAAAATTTTAAAAGACTAACCATGTTAAGTGCTAGGATGTGGAGGAGCTGAGCTCTTCAATACTTCTAATGGGAAGGCAAAATGGCAAACCTTTGGAATATTGTTTGGCAGTTTCTTAAAATATTAAACATAAACCTACCATGACCCAGCCACTCTCCTCCTAGTTATTTACTTATGAGAAGTGAAAGTAGATGTTCACAAAAATTTTATACATGAGTTAGTATTAGCCTTGTTTATAATATCCCAGACTGAAAACCACCTAAATATATATTAACCAGTGAATGGATAAACAAATTATGATAGATTCACCTTTACAGTGCAATGCTACCCAGCAATAAATATAAGTCAGCAATATTCCACGGTGTAAGAAAGCAGATCAATGACTGCCTGAGGTTGGAGTTAAGTATTGACAGGAAGAAGCAGGAGAAAGGGGAATTTTTTTAAGGAACAAGAGGAAATCTGGATGTGATGGAGATATTTAATATCTTAATTGAGATCGTAGTTTCAAAGGTGTGCACATATGTCAAACTTGAACAAACTGAACAACTTAAATACATGAAGTTTTAAATTCTATGTCAATTATTCCTCAAACCTGTTTTATTCGGCAGTATATCAGTGAATTTTGATTATCCACTCTCATCACAGATATGCATAGTGCTTTTACAAACATCACCTAATGATAATAAAAATATCACATTTATCACTTCCTAACTAAAAACTGATTTACTGATAAATAGATGAGATTAGATTTGTAATAGATTCAGAAACTCATGAAAGTAAAGGCAAAATAATATTGGCTTAAAAATATGATTTTATGTTCTCTTTTAAAGTGCCCACAAGTGGGCAGTCCAGGGAAGAATAGCAGTTTTTTAGAGTTGTCAGGAACCCAGGATTCTATAACTTTGACTGCATCATAAGTTAAGGTAGCTCTTTAAGAACAGCATTATTAAAGTCATTTCAGTGGCAGGAATCACGACCCTTATGATTACACAGTGGAATTGACAAACAGACTCAAGGAACTAGGATCTGATAGAGTGCCTGAAGAACCGTGGACAGAAGTTCATAACACTGTATAGGAGGTGATCAAACCATCCACAAGAAAAAGAAATGCAAAAAAGCAAAATGGTTGTCTGAGAAGGTCTTACAAATAGCTTAGAAAGGAAGAGAAGTGAAAGGCAAAGGAGAAAAGGAAAGATATACCCATCTGAATGCAGAGTTCAAGAGAACAGCAAGGAGAGATAAGAAAACCTTCCTATGTGATCAATGCAAAGAAATAAACAATAGAATGGGAAAGACTAGAGATCTCTTCCAGAAAATTAGAGCTACGAAGGGAACATTTCATGCAAAGATGGGCACAATAAAAGACCAAAATGGTATGGATCTAACAGAAGCAGATGATATTAAGAAGAGGTGGCAAGAATACACAGAAAGTGTTAGTTGCTCAGTCGTGTCTGACTCTTTGTGACCCCACGGACAGTAGCTTGCCAGGCTCCTCTATCCATGGAATTCTTCAGGCAAGAATACACAGAAGAGAATACAAAAAAGATCTTAATGACTAAGATAACCACAGTGGTATAATCACTCACCTAGAGCCAGACATCCCAGAGTGTGAAGTGGGCCTTAAGAAGCATCACGACGAACAAAGCTAGTGGAGGTGATGGAATTCCAGCTGATTTATTTCAAATCCTAAAAGATGATGCTGTTAAAGTGCTGCACTCCTTATGACAACAAAATTTGGAAAACTCAGCAGAGGTCACAGGACTGTAAAAGATCAGTTTTCATTCCAATCCCAAAGAAGGTCAATGCCAAAGAATGTTCAAACTACTGCACAATTGCACTCATCTGCAGATGGTAACTGCAGCCATGAAATTAAAAGATGCTTGCTCCTTGGGAAAAACTATGACAAATCTAGACAACATATTAAAAAGCAGAGACATTACTTTGCTGACAAAGATCCATATAGTCAAAGCTATGGTTTTTCCAGGAGTCATGTAAGGATGTGAGAGTTGGACCATAAAGAAGGCTGAGTGCTAAAGAATTGATGCTTTCGAACTATGGTGTTGGAGAAGACTCTTGAAAGTCCCTTGGACTGCAAGGAGATCAAACCTGTCAATTCTAAAGGGAAATAAACCCTGAATTGCCAGGACTGATACTGAAGCTCCAATACTTTGGCCACCTGATATGAAGAGGCAACTCATTAGAAAAGATCCTGATGCTGGGAAAGATTCAAGACAGAAGAAGGGAATGACAGAGGATGAGATGGTTGGATGGCATCACAGACCCAATGGATATGAGTTTGAGCAAGCTCTGGGAGATGGTGATGGACAGGAAAGCCTAGCATGCTGCAGTCCATGGTGTCTCAAAGTGTCAGAAACGACTGAGTGACTGAACAAGAAGTAGCAGGAAAAACATAGGGACAAAGATGAGCATACTTTTCCCTTTAAGGACATTTCCCACAAATAAAACTGGACACTTTTACCTACATTTGGTAGACTCAAAGTAAGTCACAAGGCCACATCTACCTGCAAGGGAGGCTGGGAAATGTAGACTTTACTCTAGATGCCATTAGGGCCAGCTAAAATCTTATGTGTCATTAGTGAGAAAGAGAGGGAGGATAGATAGTAAAAGGCAACTAGTAGGCCCAGATTTCCACAGGAGGTAAATAACTGAAAAAATAATCTGTATAATTTTTCAGTCATGAGCAAATGACCATTTTCAATTCTGACAATAAAGATAATTTCCACATGTGGATCTCACACATTCACTGTTCATTTTTACTATTCATAAGCAACAATGAAAGAGAGGAAATTAGCTGGAGTGGGGAGAGGGAAGGAGGAAGAGTTTTGAATGTTTTCCAATAGTAATGTTAGTCCACTATTGTCACGTATAAATGTCTTTCAACATCTATAACTGGTATAAAATGGAAATGAACAAACTACTAGCTTTGTAACAGGCTGTTATGTGATGATTAACTAATTTGGTGGTTTTAGTTAGAGAAAATGATGCATATGTGACACACTTCCCTTGTTGCATCAATCAGGGACAACTGGGATAGGATCAAGCCATATTAAATATAGGTATATATCAACTTTATATTTTTCTGCAATAGATTTTCTATAAAGTTCAGTGGGATCCTTTTGCCATCCATCTTTTCCTCCACCCATGCCGGGGCAGAGATTAATTACTGCTAAGTACCTACAAAGACCTGTAATTTTCAGATTTGGTAGGGTATGTTTGCCTGTTCTCTTTCCACACATTTCCAATCTTGTTGTCTTCTTATGGGACACAGGGTCAATACAAAGACACTAAGTTATTACAGTTATACTGAAAAAAGTGTGTGAACAATGGACTGAAGTAAAAGTTGGGAGGCAGAGGTAGATTAGAATTACACTTCCTATTCTTCTAATCTTGGCCCCTTTGGGAGAAAAGCTACTGCTTCTAGTGACCAGAGATTTAAGATTTTTGAAAATCCTGTATTCCTACATTGTCTACATTTCTAAACTCTCTGGTTGAAAAAAAATGGAGGAGAAGTAAGCAGAAAAAGAGGGCATTGTACACTCAACTACTGCAACAGTCTCCTAAATTTCCGCTTCTATCCATCTTTTATAATACCATCAGTTCCCACTTATTCATTTGTTCATTAAATTAAAAATTGAGTTTCTATAAGGTACCAACCAGGGTCTCTCAAAAGTTGAGAGAGAACTAAGTTAGTTTCATATTGTTAAAATTTGGGGATGTTAAAAATGAATAGCGAGGTTTCTCAAATGATAGAATAAGGGGTGTAGTGAGCCTACTCACACATAGACAATTAACTATTGAAAAAATACATATGTTAAAAATCTTTTAGAGGTTTTGAAAATTGTCCTACAGAGATACAACAAATAAAAAAAATATTCATTCAAAAAATCTACTAAGAACTCTGTTTCAGTAAGAACTGTGGCGTTTGAGCCAAGGCCACTCCATTCCCACCCATCCCCAATCAGTTTCATGTCATTAGAGTTCTGCCCCAGATGTGTGCAGCCAAGATGGGGATGGGTTGGGGGCTCCTCCTTCCTCCAGCTCATAGTAGTCTGTGGCTATGCTTTTATCCTGGAAGGAATAGTCGTCTGGTGTTTGTCTTCACCCCAAACCCCTTGATGCAGCAGCTCTATTCTAGGCCAAGAAAATGAGGTATCTCCTCACCCATCCAGCCCCATCTCTGGGGTAGATATCATACCCCAGGCACAACAGAAACAGAATGCTGCATCCTGATCATCACATCCCACTTCAGCTTATTTGTAAGAGGCTCTGTGGGTGTGTGTTGGGATGAAAAGGATCCACAAACACTTTATTAGCAAAAGGAATAAAAAATGCAACATGGGAAAAAGAAGACCTCTTCCTTTCCCTTTAAGGGCAGCATTAGACCTCTAAAGACAAAGGAGGATTACCAGAGGATGCAGAGTAGACACCAGAGTCTCAGATAGGTTGGAATTTGACAAAAGTGATCCATGTCCAGGCAGTATTGACCTGCCAGATGTTTACCTCTTTCTGCTCATCTAGAGCTGCCTAGAATTGGGAAGGTATAAAGTCACAGAATATGCAGTGAAGCTCTGCATTGGAAAACTGAAAACTTTGGTCCTCTGAGACCCACAGATAGTAGCAAAAATCACATCTGCTGATCTCTGGAGGTCCTACTGAAAGGTTGTTGCTGAACCACAAAACATGCCAGGATTCTTGGCTTCCAGAGGAGAATTCAATCTGGGGCCAGAGACAAGGCTTGATCCCTCAGAGCTTTTGTGTCATAAAGTTTTATTAAATTGTAAAAGGGATAGAGAACACTTCTGACATAGACATCAGAAGGGGACAGAAAGAGTGCCCCCTCACTAGTATTAGCAATGGAGCTATATACTTTTTAATTACTTATTACAGTGAATCAAAAGAATGTCTGGAGGTTGTAAAGACCTTACTAGACCCACGCTCATAATTTAGATTTTACGATAACAGGATTAGCCAGAAGGTTTTTTCCAGAAACTGTCCTCAAGCAGGATACATTATTGTTATATAATCCTAAGGAATGTAGAGGAAAAAAAGTTTGTGCTTTTTTCCTCCTTGAGAATTCCAGACCCCTTTCTTCTTGAGGACCCCTGGACTTCTTATCAACCTACCTAGGAATGTTGCCAAGGAAAAGGGGCATCGTTTTCATTCCATAACTACTTCCTGCTGTTTAGGGGCATGGTCCCTAAATTGTTGAGCAACATATTCTCCTAACCCTCATATTGAGGGTCTCTGATCCAGGGGCCCCAGGTAATAGTTGGAGGAGGCTGTGCCACTCCTAGGAGCTTGGACAATCATTTGCAACTTAAAAGCTTTCAGGCGGTTAGAAACAAACCCTGTTTTACAGTTACAAATGTAAGGCAGAACAGTCATTAAACCAAGACAATGTATAATCAAAATTAAAAGTCACGTTATGTTCATAGTTAAAGTATAAAGTGTTGCACCGGTCCATTTTAGGGTTGTTAGATGTCATCACAGAGTTGAAGAGAGTCCTTTCCTTGAAGTGGAGAAACCCATCAAGGGGCGTCTTCCACTTGATGAGGAGGGGAGTGCTCCACAGACCCAGCAATTAGACTGATTGTGGAATGTGGCATAGGAATGAGCCCAGGACAGAAAGGCATTGTCTTAAGGGTCAAATGGCAGACTCAGAATTTTTGGAGTCAGCATAAGTAGACTTACACAGATTATCACGCCCATCTGAAAAGTACAAAGCCAGGGCATAGAAAGTAAAGACATAAAATGAAGTCACTTAGTTCTGGTCAGGGTGCCACCTCTTAACGCGAGTGTGATGTACCCACAAATCAATTCCTGGCACTTTGACAGCTGTGGGAGAAGAAAGACTAACCTGGTAAGGGCCTTCCCAGAGGGGCTCAAGGGATGGGCCCCCAGACCCCAATGTTTTTATCAGGACCTCGGTTCCTGGCTCAAGTAGAGGCTTGCTTGACTCAAGCTGGGTCAGGAGTCAACTCCCAGAGTTCTGTTAATGCCTGTTGAAAAGCTGAGAGCTGACTTACATAATTAGTTAATTCCAAGGCTTCAGGGTCTATAACAATGTCTGTGCATAAGAAAGGCCTTCCATAAATACATTCAAAGGGGGACAATCCCTCCATTTTGGGAGGCAGTGCAAGCCCTCATTTATTATTTGTAAATCTTGAACTAGTCTCCATTTATCATTTGATTTCTTTATACCTAAATAGAAATTTTCATGGGTTGTTACAGGGAATTAATAGCCCCTGCTCCTTTAAATTCTCAATGATGGGTTTTAACCTGTCCTTAACCTCAGGTTTCAGTGGCTATTGCTTCTTATGTGGAAATAAGTGCGGGTCTTTGAGCTTGACAACTACAGGAATAGCATCTTGTGCTCAACCCACAGATTTTGCATCAGCCCACACTCTAGGATTTACAATTTTTTCAATTAAAGGGAGAGGAATGGTGGGCTCCATATTCATGAAAACAGAGGCATGGACCTTGCTCAGTATATCCCTCCCCAAAAGGGGTGAGGGAGACTCTGGCACAATTAGAAACTCATGTGAAAAATAGCACAGAGTCCCAGTTACAGCTTAAAGAACAACTGAAGTAATACCTTTCAGCTCATCCAGACAGCTCACTATGGAAGCGGATCGGGAAGAAAGTGGGTCAAGGACTTTAGTAAGCACAGAGTAAGTTGCCCCAATATCTAAAAGGAAATCAACGGCTTGCCCCCCCCCCCCCCCCGTTATTAATAACTGGGGTTTCTCAGGTGTAATTAAGATGCGAGCTTGTGTGGGGGCCCCCGGGCACCTACAATCCTGATTGTCTTGAGAGTCTGACCCCTGAAACCTACGCCTCTGGGGGCAGTCTCTCCTCCAGTGTGGTCCCTTGCAGACTAGACATGGAGCCAGGGGTGGCTTAGATGCCTGAGGGCAATCCTGCTCGAGGCACCCCTCTTTCCACAGTAACAGCAAGCCCATCCTTTTTTACCTGGATCCCACTGGGCATTTTTCTCAGGCTGTTTAAGAACGATTCTGATGGCCATTACAAGGGCTTCCTCCTGTTCCTTTGTCTTTTTCTGCCTTTCTTTCTTTTCCTCATATTCCTTACCATAATAGACTGTTTGAGCCAGTTGCAACAGATTATCTAAAGGCTGATTTGGCCCATATGCCTGTTTTAATAACTTACAACAGATATCTGGAGCCGACTGAGTGAGAAATCTATCTTTTAAGATCACTCTTCCCTCTTCACTTTCAGGATCAATCTCAGTGAATCTGTGAAGGGCTTTTCTCAGTCTATCTAGGAATTTACTAGGAACTTTCTTCTCCTCCTGTTCTATGTTTGCCAATTTGGCATAGTTTAAAGTCTTAGCATGCACTTGCTAAGAATACATCCTTCAAGAATACATCTGACGAAATGACTCTGATTCCATCTTCCTTTAGCTGTATTATAGTCCCAGTCTGGTTCTATAGTTGGGGCTGCCTGATTCCCAAAGGGGAATTCCCATATGCTACTTCTATCTATTTCCCTTGTTTTCCACAGAACCGGCCTAATTGTAAAACAGTAATAATTGAGATCCTTCAACCAGCCACCGTTAGCCGTCCTCCAAGAGATACCATGGCCAGGCAGTATCACATAGGAAGATCAGGCGTGTCTTCTTTAAGCTCTGGGGATCAAATCTATCCCAGTTTTTCAGGATATAGTTCAAAGGAGTGAGGCTGGAATTGTTAGCTCCCATCTGTAAGAGGAAAAAAGCGACAAGCGCCATCTTTCTACCGGAGGCGTCCCTCCCTGCTCTAGATGGGGGTGTAGGCAGATTTTACACCAAAGCTTTCCTTCCCTGGTCGGACTTAGTCTGTCCCTTACTGACGCAGGCGACCTACTTGTCCCTCCTGGTTCTACCACTGAGACGGGGTGGAGACGCACCAGGGGCAGACCTGATGGCATATCTGACTGACATCCAGTTCCTCACCTTTAAAGCCTTGCTTGCCTCTGATGCCACCTGGGGTGCAATCAGAGTAACCTTCCGGAATGCCTCCCAAGCTAAGACCACTGGGGGAAACACTCGTCACCTGAGTGCCTGTGCACAATCCCAAGTATATTCCTGACCACAGCAAGACCAGTACGGACATAAAACTAAGATGTTCCTTCCAAGCGTCACCACACCAGTATAAGCGATAGCAAAAGAGATGGTGGAGGGCTGGCCAGTGAGGAAAAAGTGATTTTTGTCCTCGAGTTATTAGGGCCAGTCCTTCCAGTTCATTCCCACAGATTCCACAGAAAGAATATCTAAGGAGTTGGAACAAAAGTCACTGGAAAGCCTCCTCTGGTCCACTAAGAGCTAGCTTTACCAAAGGAAGAAAGTCATTGTACTTCCAATCTGAGCAACCTTTAACCTCAGAGATGCTCTTGGAGCTAGAGCTCCATCTAGCTTCCAAACTTTTGGCTCCTAGCGAGGCTAGGTGCTTCTTGACTACCAATCCAAGTTTGGGACCTAAGTAACAGTGCACAGTGACAGCATAGATCACAAGTCCCTTGAAAGTCTATGATCCAACAGATAGGTTAGCAGTTCGAATTCCCAAGAAGTTATGAAATGGTCAAAGAGACCGGAGAGTTTGACGGAGAAAGGAGAGCTTGGTCCACACACTTTGCTCATTTCCCGTCGGTCCCTGAAGGAGACATTGAGTGTCTCTTGGCAATGGCAGGTCGGTATAAACCCACGAGAAGTTTCTGCCATAAGCTGTATGAGGTCGCCATGGAACTGCAGAGCAGGGCTCCTCACTTGCTTGACGCAGGGCGTGTCATTCATTCACACAGCACACTGTAGAGTTAGTAAAGTACAGCAGAAAATTTGTTCACTAGGAGAACAAAGAACCAGAGCTCCAAGCATCCTTACCTTGCCCTGAAGAATCCTGGAGGAGCCCCCAAGATGAAAGGTTGTTTGCTGAACCACAAAAGATGCCAGGATTCTTGGCCTCCAGAGGAGAATTCAATCTGGGGCCAGAGACGAGGCTTGATCCCTCAGAGCTTTAGTGTCATGAAGTTTTATTAAATTATAAAAGGGATAGAGAATGCTTCTGACATAGACATCAGAAGGGGGCAGAAAGAGTGCCCCCTTGCTAGTGTTAGCAATGGAGCTATATACTTTTTAATTACTTATTACAGTGAATCAGAAGAATGTCTGGAGATTGTAAAGACCTTACTAGACCCAAGCTCATAATTTAGATTTTACGATAACAGGATTAGCCAGAAGGTTTTTTCCAGAAACTGTCCTCAAGCAGGATACATTATTGTTACATAATCCTAAGGAATATAGAGGGGAAAAAAAAGTTTGTCCTTTCCTCCTCCTTGAGAATTCTAGATCCCTCTCTCCTTGGGGACCCCCGGACTTCTTATCAATCTGCCTAGGAATCTACCTCTACCTATTTGCCTCTCTACCTATCTTTCTCACTACCTATTTGCCCTTTGTCATCCAGAACAGAACTCTTTGATACCACCATTACCCTATGGCTTCATTCACATCTTCCTTCTCTGCTGTGTCCACCATTTGCAGATGTCCCAGAGTAGAAGTACCCTGGAAGGAGGGGAACCTGAGAAGACCAGGGACTTCTCTTCCCCAGTACTCACTCACAGAGTGCCATGCCCAGAAGGAAGATAACTTCTCCCAGCTCACACTGGGTGCCCAGGGGGCTTTCCTGAGATAAAAGAAGGCCACAAGAATAAAAAGTCCTGCAATATGCCTGAAGCAACTAACTTATCTGAAATAGGAAGTGGCACACTCCATGCCAAAGGCCATTGTCCAAAGCAATAGATATCTTGGATAAGAGAATTTATGGTAGTTCCATGACACAAACAAAATGTCAGAGCAGCCAGTTTCACACTGAGAATGAGGGAAAGAGACAGCCAAGAAGAGCACCCCTACTGCACCAGGGCTAACGCTGGGTGTCGGAAAGGCTGTGCAATTGTGCTAAGCTGCACCCACTCATGAGTGGTCACAGCGGATGGAGGCAAACTTGAAAGCAACCCCAAGCCACACACAGACCCATCAACACACAGGTCAGAATGCACTGGCACAAGAGGCTTGAGCATAGCCTATGACTATACGCCATCTGAACAAAGAGCTGCTCTGCCCCAGGGATGACTCCTAGGAAGCCAAGCTTACATATTATTTATATACACAGCCATTCCCTTCCCTGCAGACAGAAGACTGTGTGTGTGTCCAAGCTGTGTCCTCTCAGGAGCCATTGGAGAAGGAAACTCCGAGCTACTGGTTCTAATCCAAACATGGGGCAAAACAAACAAAAAAACAGCATAAATTCCCTCAATTGGATAGCAGCAAGCCTTACACACTAGTAAAGACTCCAAATCCAACTGGCTAAGGGACATTGACCAATATACTGAACTCTGGGTAGACAAACTAAAAGATAAAAACAAGGGGGCAAGTCTGAGCATAGCCATCAGAAGCTGTGTACCATGCGGGACTTCGGCTGAGTCATCATAATCAAGCAAATAACACAGTAGGCAGGGGAGGGCAGCATCTAGAGCAGTTACTGTCATTCCATTACAGGGAGATCACTGAAGCTGATGGGGGGATGGACTGGAAATAACAAGAACGACAGCAAGGAGACCAACTTTTTCATTTCTGATTGATGACCCCAATAATGCAACGGCAGTGGGAGAAGAGAAACCATTATAAAGACAAAAAACACTGACCAACTGGGTAATAGGGGTGGAGAGATTGGTTAAGAGAGAAGAAAGTACTGAGAAAGAATTCCAGAGACCTTGTAGTAGAGTCTGAAGTCAGGCAGGTTGATTCCTCCAGTTCCATTCTTCTTTCTCAAGATTACTTTGGCTATTCGAGGTTTTTTGTATTTCCATACAAATTGTGAAATTCTTTGGTCTAGTTCTGTGAAAAATACCGTTGGTAGCTTGATAGGGATTGCATTGAATCTATAGACTGCTTTGGGTAGAATAGCCATTTTGACAATATTGATTCTTCCAATCCATGAACACGGTATGTTTCTCCATCTGTTTGTGTCCTCTTTGATTTCTTTCATCAGTGTTTTATAGTTTTCTATGTATAGGTCCTTTGTTTCTTTAGGTAGATATACTCCTAAGTATTTTATTCTTTTTGTTGCAATGGTGAATGGTATTGTTTCCTTAATTTCTCTTTCTGTTTTTTCATTGTTAGTATATAGGAATGCAAGGGATTTCTGTGTGTTAATTTTATATCCTGCAACTTTACTATATTCATTGATTAGCTCTAGTAATTTTCTGGTAGAGTCTTTAGGGTTTTCTATGTAGAGGATCATGTCATCTGCAAACAGTGAGAGTTTTACTTCTTCTTTTCCTATCTGGATTCCTTTTACTTCTTTTTCTGCTCTGATTGCTGTGGCCAGAACTTCCAACACTATGTTGAATAGTAGTGGTGAGAGTGGGCACCCTTGTCTTGTTCCTGATTTCAGGGGAAATGCCTTCAATTTTTCACCATTGAGGGTGATGCTTGCTGTGGGTTTGTCATATATAGCTTTTATTATGTTGAGGTATGTTCCTTCTATTCCTGCTTTTTGGAGAGTTTTAATCATAAATGAGTTGAATTTTGTCAAAGGCTTTCTCTGCATCTATTGAGATAATCATATGGTTTTTATCTTTCAATTTGTTAATGTGGTGTATTACATTGATTGATTTGCGGATATTAAAGAATCCTTGCATTCCTGGGATAAAGCCCACTTGGTCATGGTGTATGATTTTTTTAATATGTTGTTGGATTCTGTTTGCTAGAATTTTGTTAAGGATTTTTGCATCTATGTTCATCAGTGATATTGGCCTGTAGTTTTCTTTTTTTGTGGCATCTTTGTCTGGTTTTGGAATTAGGGTGATGGTGGCCTCATAGAATGAGTTTGGAAGCTTACCTTCTTCTGCAATTTTCTGGAAGAGTTTGAGTAAGATAGGTGTTAGCTCTTCTCTAAATTTTTGATAGAATTCAGCTGTGAAGCCATCTGGTCCTGGGCTTTTGTTTGCTGGAAGATTTTTGATGACAGTTTCGATTTCCTTGCTTGTGATGGCTCTGTTAAGATCTTCTATTTCTTCCTGGTTCAGTTTTGGAAAGTTATACTTTTCTAAGAATTTGTCCATTTCATCCAAGTTGTCCATTTTATTGGCATAGAGCTGCTGGTAGTAGTCTCTTATGATCCTTTGTATTTCAGTGTTGTCTGTTGTGATCTCTCCATTTTCATTTCTAATTTTGTTAATTTGGTTTTTCTCTCTTTGTTTCTTAATGAGTCTTGCTAATGGTTTGTCAATTTTGTTTATTTTTTCAAAAAACCAGCTTTTAGCTTTGTTGATTTTTGCTATGGTCTCTTTAGTTTCTTTTGCATTTATTTCTGCCCTGATTTTTAAGGTTTCTTTCCTTCTGCTAACCCTGGGGTTCTTCATTTCTTCCTTCTCTAATTGCTTTAGGTGTAGAGTTAGGTTATTTATTTGGTTTTTTTCTTGTTTCTTGATGTAAGCCTGTAATGCTATGAACCTTCCCCTTAGCACTGCTTTTACAGTGTCCCATAGGTTTTGGGTTGTTGTGTTTTCATTTTCATTCATTTCTATACATATTTTGATTTCTTTTTTGATTTCTTCTATGATTTGTTGGTTATTCAGAAGCGTGTTATTTAGCCTCCATATGTTTGAAGTTTTAACAATTTTTTTCCTGTAATTGAGATCTAATCTTACTGCACTGTGGTCAGAAAAGACAAGTGGATCAGCTTGTCTGCTCTAATTGCTTCTGGGATGGGAGACATTTATTGAAGTTAGGATATGTTTAGTCTGATTTACTTCTGGGACCTTCCAATGAAAATGCATGAAATATGTATGTGTACAAGAGTCTAAAAATCATGGGATTAAGGTTATAAAAGAGTTATAAAGACATAGGTGTTAATGGAAAGTGGGTGGATCATACAAAAAGAACATTTTGATAAAAAGGAAATAAATAAGATTTGTATCTTGGGCAACTGAAGTCTGGAAATACAGGGGGGATAACAAGAGTTGGGGGGAAAAAAATCATGAGCTCTGTCTTATCCTAGATGAATCTGAATACATCATGGGGAAGAGCTAGTCAGTAGGCAGTTAGACTTGTCCGAAAATGAGGCCCTGTGATCAAGCAAGAAGTGAGGAGGCAGATGGGATCTAAGGAACAGGCTGGTGGTCTTCACTACCAATCTTGCCACTGCCCATTTCTACCCCAGGAATGTCAGGTCTCCAATCCTGCTTTTCTTCACATGACAAAGGAAGGTGCTAAATGTATGATCTTTACATTTCTGTTCAGCTGTAAAACTCTAATCCTCAAATTTCACCTACCACTCATGACCCTTGTGCTCCCAAATGTTGACACATTTTATCTTTCTTGATTATGCTGTCTCTTAAGTCTGAACTATGCTTCCCTGATTGTCTACCACCAGTCCCTCAACAGTCCCTCATCTTGTACCACTTATAACACTTTTGGTTCCAAGTACAAGAGTCTTAATTTGAACTAGCCTAAATGGTTAATTTGGCTTAAAGCTCAACATTCAGAAAACTAAGATCATGGCATCTGGTCCCATCACCTCATGGGAAATAGATGGGGAGACAGTGGAAACAGTGTCAGACTTTATTTTTTTGGCTCCAAAATCACTGCAGATGGTGACTGCAGCCATGAAATTAAAAGACGCTTACTCCTTGGAAGGAAATTTATGACCAACCTAGATAGCATATTAAAAAGCAGAGACATTACTTTGCCAACATAGGTCCGTCTGGTCAAGGCTATGGTTTTTCCAGTGGTCATGTGTGGATGTGAGAGTTGGACTGTGAAGAAAGCTGAGTGCTGAAAAATTGATGCTTTTGAACTACGGTGTTGGAGAATACTCGAGAGTCCCTTGGACTGCAAGGAGATCCAACCAGTCCATCCTAAAGGCAATCAGTCCTGGGTGTTCATTGGAAGGACTGATGCTGAAGCTGAAACTCCGATATTTTGGCCACCTCATGTGAAGAGTTGACTCTTTGGAAAAGACCGTGATGCTGGGAGGGATTGGGGGCAGGAGGAGAAGGGGATGACAGAGGATGACATGGCTGGATGGCATCACCGACTTGATGGACATGGGTTTGAGTAAATTCCGGGAGTTGGTGATGGACAGGGAGGCCTGGTGCGCTGCAATTCATGGGGTCGCAAAGAGTCGGACACGACTGAGTGACTGAACTGAACTGAACTGAACTTTATTGGGAGACCTGAAATCATGGAGAAGAAACCTGAAATATAAATAAATCACTCACAGTCCCCTTTAGAGATAATTGAAAAGTGTGTGCCCTTTCTATTTTCAAGAAAGGGGAAGGATGACTGGTTTTTGGTTACTAATGATCTCAGCTCCAGTTTTAATGGCTGCAAAGCTCTACTGTAAAACATCAAAGTTTTTGAGGGAAAGAATGAAGAGGGTTTCTGGGGAGGCAGGCTGTGTTAGAGGATCTTGGGAATACTGAGGGAAATTCACCCAAGCAATGGCTTTGTGAGGTCTTATACCTGTACCAGCCCTTCCCTGCCTGGTACTGTGAATAAGTTTGGAGCACGCCTGGGAAATCCTGGTGAGCAGCAAAAATGAAGCTGGCCCCAGCCCTGAACTGCCTACCACTGAACTGTCCCGCTGATCACTTTCACACAGCCATCCACAGGCCTGCAGATGACTGACTGTCGACTCTGCTTCTGCTCATCTGCACCAGTGCATCAGCAGCTCACACTTGGAGGTAGCAATGTCCCATCTACTCACAAGTCCTGGGTCTGTCCTGACCCTATTAAATGTCAAGAAAATATCCCTAAAGGCCCCCAAATAGCTATAAGCCCAGAGATCATCAAAGGACAGACCTATATCTGCTCTTGAGGGGCTGAAGCAAGTTAGGTTAAGACCCAGACCAAAGTTGCAGTTAGTGATACCCACAAATACTATTTTGAAAACATGAAACCGAATATTATTGCATTTGTTTAGAGAATTTGAAAAATTAGTTATATCCCCTCAAGAAACTAGAGATTCCCTGAGATACTATAAAACTAAAAATTGTGAGTTTTGCAACAACAACCCAGAGATGGGAGTGGCAGATTCTTCTGTAAATACAAGGCCTTGGTGTCTCGGACAGTAAGGAATCTGCCTGCAGTGCAGGAGACCTGGGTTCAGTCCCTGAGCCAGAAGGATCCTCTTGGGAAAGGGAACGGCTACCCAGTCCAGTATTCTTGCCTGAGAATTCCACAGACAAAGGAGCCTGATGGGCTACAATCCATGGGGTTGCAAAGAGTCAGACACAACTCAGCAACTAACACCAATCACCAGGTACGTAAAAGTAAACTTTGCAGACTTCTGGTCTTTGATTCCACATGTAAGGCACTTAGAAGTCACCACTCCATCTTAACAAGTAAAAAGCTGAACAAACTGGAAAATGATCAACTCTTGTTAGACTTGTAAGGGCAAACCACTGACCCTACACTGAAGAAAGAGACAGGCAAAAAATACAAAGAATCACAACATCCCAGAGCAGAGGACTCCATGGGAACCAGTGTTGGGGCAGGAAAACCTGAACTGTAATTAACTAGTTTCTGGAGGCTCAGTGTGGACAAGTCTGAGAGCTAAAAGTTCCAGGAGGGTCCAGTCAGAGAGAGGCCTCCACACCTTTGTGAGTTTTACCTCTAGAAGGGTTCTCACAATGAATGCAGGAGAAAAATCTCCTTATGCCTCCAACAGGAAGAGACGAAAAGGAACCATTCTTAATGCACCTCTCTTTTTTCAAGCTGAAGAGCAGGACTGCCCTGGTGGTCCAGTGGCTGAGACTCTGCACTCCCAAATCAGGAGGGCCAGGTTCAACCCCTGACCAGAGAACTAGATCCCACATGCTGCATTAAAGATCCTGTGTACTGCAACTAAAACTTGGCACAGTCAAAGAATAAATTAATAAATGCACCAGAGCATTCTGTTCTGAGTAAGGCCTGTCCTCAGGAGAAACGAGTGAATCAGAGCCTAACCTGCTGGGGTATTTTCAGAACCCACCTACCAATTCCAGCCCCCTTTAACCATCCTGTCCCACCTAAAATAGGAAACAAATAACTGAGAAACACCTGTGAAATTCACAGTCAAGAGGCACAGACTCCCTGACAGACAGAGACCTGCTCACGGGGCCAGAGAAGGTTTCCCTCCCCCCACACCTCACCACCACGTCACTACAGGCCCGTGCACAGGGGTGCCTTTACCCAGTCATCGTGTCTGGCTGTTAATAAAATTACAAGGAAAACACTGTGAAAAGACAGAGCAAGTATCAAAGCCATACAAGGTAGAGATGCTGGAATTATCAGACTGAGAATTCAGAAATAAACTATGATGAAAATGCTGAGGGCTCGAATGGATAGACAGCATGCAAAGGAAACCTTCCAGAACATTTGGGAAGGTTTGACACTTCACCTCTTGAGATCTATCTTTTGTTCTTCACTTAAGGACTGAGAGGAACCAGCTAGCAGAGCAAATACGAAAGTGTCAGAGCAGGGCTTAAGCTCAAAGAGCCTGCCCTCTGACCTCCGAGGCTGCTCGGCAACCTAGAGGCAGCACAAGGGCAGATCCAGGTCTCCGGGCTCAGCCAGCTGATCCTCCGTGCAGTGACTGGCTTCGAGCAGAGTATAACCTGTCTTCTGCTCTCCCTCAAACTGTACATTTCCTATTTTGGACCCAAGCCCTTCTCCATGATCAAGTGCAGAAACCCTTCAGCCTGAAAGAAAAGAAGCTCAGGAACTCATTTCTTTGAAGGGTAAATTAGCAGCTGAAAGTGGCACAGCTCCCCCGGGTGCCTGCATTATAAAATAGGAGCTTTGAAGCACGAAGGCAGATTTTAGAATTTATGATTCCAGGTTAAGGGATTTGGGTGGGGCTTGGAAGTAGAGCTGGGTCTCTTTCTAAATCTCCCAAACTGCACAGGGGCAGCTTACCATTCACTCTCGGGCTATAAACACTCAAAGTCACTGTCTCTTTGCCAGGGAGGAGAGATTTTCACGAATGGTCTCTTTTTTGATCTCTCTACCACTAGAGTTCACAGGGAGCTAATGCTTCTACTTAGAGATACACTAACCACTGGATGAACTGGGGTACAGTTGGGGACCTTGCAACAGATGAATCTGGCTAACCTGTGATGTTTCAACCAGGAAGGTGCAGTTTTTAATTACTGAAATGGGGTCTTATATTGTTTTATTTCAATCAGACCCCAAATTAAATCTTTCACCACATTTCAGGAAAGTGTAAAAACTAACAAACATAGGATATGTTTCCTTTGCCTCATCTTCCTTCTGCCACACAAGTGCTAATGAGCAACAAAATGATACCCCAAAAGAGTAATACCTGGAGAAGGGTATGGCAACTCACTCCAGTATTCTTGCCTGGGGAATTCCATGGAGAGAGAAGCCTGGTGGGCTACAGGCCACGGGATCACAAAGAGTCGGACACGACTGAGCGACTAATGCGTGCACACACACACACACACAGGGTAATAACAATAGGTTTTTTGCACTGATTCCGTAACACAGTCAGGCACTGTTCTAAGTGCCTGACATGTAGTGCTTCATTTCATCTTCATGAAGAGAGTTAGGTGCTTTCCCCCACGTTCAATGATTTGTCCAAGCTTTGCAGCTAGTGACCAGCAGAGCTGAAAACTGCACAACACTCTTACCATACTCCTCCTCATCAGAAACATTCCCATGCTTTCTGACACCTCACAAGAAAAGATCTGGGTGAGTGCTAAATAAAGGAAAACTGCTGTTTATAGATTTCAACATTTTTATAATAGCAACATAATTTAACAGGTAGAAATATAACATAAATAGAATAGATTATCTTAACAAAGACTCTCTATTTTGATAGACTCATTAAACATGTGATATAGATAGCCTCTGACAAAGGGTTAGTATAGACAAAGCTATCACTTTTCCAGTGGTCATGTACAGATGTGAGAGTTGGACCATAAAGAAAGCTGAGTGTCGAAGAATTGATGCTTTGGAACTGTGGTGCTGGAGAAGACTCTTGAGAATCCTTTGCTCTGCAAGGGGATCAAACCAGTCATTCCTAAAGGAAATCAACCCTGACTATTATTGGAAGGACTGATTCTAAAGCTAAAGCTACAATACTTTGGCCACCTGATTTGAAGAACCAACTCATTGGAAAAGACCCTGATGCTGGGGAAGATGCTGGAAAAGGCAGGAGGAGAAGGCAGCAGCAGAGGATAAGATGGTTAGAGAGCATCACTGACTCAACTGACATGAATTTGAGCAAACTGTAGACCCTGGAGGACAGAGGAGCCTGGTGTACTGCAGTCCATGGAGCTGCAGAGTCGAAGGTGATTCAGTAACTGAACAAGAGCAACAGAGCCTCTGAGCACCTGCAGAGTTCCCCATAAAATGATGATAGTAGCTAGTATCTTAACTTGTATATAAAGTCATGTACATGCAAGTTCTTCAGAAAACGTCAGACCCCATCCAAGTGTCAGAAGCAATTATTTTTATACATATGCAGGATTAAAATGCAAAATACAAAAAAAAATAAAATGCAAAATACAAACTGTGTAACTTCAGTGATTCTGCATAAAAGTTAAAGGTTTCTATTTATTTATTTTTTCATTTATTTTCATTAGTTGGAGTCTAATTACTTTACAATATTATAGTGGTTTTTGCCATACATTGACATGAATCAGCCATGGATTTACATGTGTTCCCCATCCTGATCCCCCCTCCCGCCTCCCTCCCCGCCCCATCCCTGAGCACTTACATGTATCCAAGCTGGGCTGGTGATCTGTTTCACCCTTGATAGTATACTTGTTTTAACGCTATTCTCTCAGAACATCCCACGCTTGCCTTCTCCCATACAGTCCCAAAGTCTGTTCTGTACATCTGTCTCTTTTTCTGTTTTGCGTATAGGGTTATCATTACCATCTTTTTAAATTCCATATATATGTGTTAGTATACTGTATTGGTCTTTATCTTTCTGGCTTACTTCATTCTGTATAATGGGCTCCAGTTTCATTCATCTCATTAGAACTGATTTAAATGTATTCTTTTTAATGGCTGAGTAATATTCCATTGTGTATATGTACCACAGCTTCCTTATCCATTCGTCTGCTGATGGGCATCTAGGTTGCTTCCATGTCCTGGCTATTATAAACAGTGCTGCGATGAACATTGGGGTGCACGTGTCTCTTTCAGATCTGGTTTCCTCAGTGTGTATGCCCAGAAGTGGGATTGCTGGGTCATATGGCAGTTCTATTTCCAGTTTTTTAAGGAATCTCCACACTGTTCTCCATAGCGGCTGTACTAGTTTGCATTCCCACCAACAGGGTAAGAGGGTTCCCTTTCCTCCACACCCTCTCCAGCATTTGTTGTTTGTAGACTTTTGGATAGCAGCCATCCTGACTGGCGTGTAATGGTACCTCATTGAGGTTTTGATTTGCATTTCTCTGATAATGAGTGATGTTGAGCATCTTTTCATGTGTTTGTTAGACAGGCTTCTATTTAAACCTGGCATTTTGAACGATATAAAATGAATGTTAAAATTCAAGCTAATAATTTAAAATTTAATTTTTCTTTACTAAGCATTTTATCTATATATTTCATTATATTTTAGCACTTTTAATTGTACATTTTTTCCTATGTTTTTTTTTTTTGAAAAGAGATCCCACATCTTTATTTTGCACTGGTGCAAAATGAAAAAAAAGTCCCACAAAACTAGGCCTGGACTCAAGATTGTTCTTCATGAAAGCTCAAAGACATACTCCAAGGCAGATTATACTCTTATTAAACTGATTATCTGATAAAGACAATATGTCATCACCCTGCATTCCCACACATCACTCATGTGACACATCTACTGTTAACATCTCTAATTGTCAATACAGGACAATTCATTCTAAGGCTCACCTGACTTATTGAAGACTAAGTACCATGTACATTACAGATATTCTCAGAGAAGGCAGTAAAACATGGCAATCTTCCTGTGCTAGTTTATTCTTGAGTTTCCTTAACTCTTTGTTTATATATTTGTGAAAAGAATCTTCTTAAAAAGAAAACAAGCTTGCCAAGCTGACAGCGTACAAATTTATAAAAGCATTTTAACTTTAGTTGCTTTTATTGTCATAAAGTCAGTCCAACACTACTCAGTGTTTTTGGTAATTAGAGTCTAGTTGAAACTATCATAGGATGACTGGTGTCTGCTGCCCTGTTGCTAATGGTAAATAGCTCTTGTGTTTAACCTCAGACTCTTTTCTGTCTCCTAAACCTAGAGGCCATTATGAGTTTCCTTTTGGTCCCAAGATCAGTAATACTGAGGCCAAGCTTTGTAATCCCCTCTCTCAGATAACAGAAGAAAGCTTTGTAAGAAAAAGTTTTATTTTAAACTGATTACATTTTGTTCTTTTATTAGTACTAGGTCTAGCACCTAGATTCCACTCTGTAAATTTTGGTTATATACTGATAGACTGAATCAATGAATAAATGAACAAAGGGATAAATGACTAAGTGAGATAGGAAGTTAAGAGAAGCCTCTGGAGGTCTCTAACAGAAATCCTTTTAAAAAGGCAAGTAAGGGACAAACATACAGAATATCAGAAGTTGTGGGGAATCTCAGGAGGCTCCCACTCTTCTGCTCCCAGTGAGGTCTGGAATTGCCCTGAAACTAGCAATGTAACACATTCCCTTTTTATTGTGATGGAGAATGTTAGCAGTTCTTATAATTGTTTCTAAGAGAGGTACAGCAAAAGTAGTAATAGCCTTTTGAATAAATCTCTTCTAGATATTTTTATTAAGGAAGGAAATGACACCTACAAACACCAAGACTTGTTGAAGGATCCTGCTGCCTTGACTTTTCACATCATTTCTTTATTTAAAGAGAAAGGTATCATCCTGGTATGCACTTTGCCAGCCAGGTCTAGTATGTTAAACCTAAGGAGGCTGTGAGTAGATTTCATCATCCAGCTACAAACTTTTTAGTTTACAGAAAGTAACCAAGACAGCTTGTTGAGAAGAGCCAACAGGATCTCCTGTGTCCTTGTTGTCACTCTGCCAACACAGATGCAGGACCTTGGAATGAGGAGCAGGACCTTCAGAACCGGAGGGCTGAAGACTGCAGGTTATGTCTAGAAGCTGCATGTAGTAGGAAGCAAAACAGCTTGTGCAACTCACAGTTTTTATTTACTTATTTATTTTTTTAATTTTTATTTTTTTTTCAACTCACAGTTTTTAATCTCTTGAGGCTCTAAAACAAAACAAAACAAAACAAAACTGTCTCTCTGAAGTTAGAAGAATAAATAAGGTTGTCCCAGAAATAAGAGTTACCAGCGAGCTGGAACATATCCTGAAACCCTAGTCATCTCTCCATGTTAAGGGGTTTCAGGAAGAGGGTGATGGTATGTAGAAATGGGCAATTCTGTGCACCAATCACAGAAAAATAAAAAGTCTAATATTAATACCACATAATGAAGTAAACAGGGAGTAACAGGAGTAACACCCTGAAACGAAGGCACAATGAACATGGGGGCAAAAAGGGTAGTGCCAGGTTGCATGGAAAAGTATGGCTTCACAAGCCTCACAGCAGGGGAACCTTAACACAGAGAACCCACTCCAAAATGTGCTCGTTCAAGTGACCACGGAAGATGCAAACAGGTCCTACACCCCACAAAACATCCATCCAGAAAGGGCATTTTCCCTTGAGAGCAAATGTAACTAGCTAATGTCAGCCATAGAAATAGATATACAAATAATGAAGCAATCAATGAGCAACACTCAAAGTGTGAATATTTTAAAACAGTTCTTAAAATTATTTTAATCACATCTTCTGTAATCACTGCCATAATGATATGTGTTTTAAAGGTGAATAAAACATTTAAGAAAAATCATCTTCTGGGATTTGTAACTTTATTGAAATGTTTAAGAAAATTTTGATGAATTGGTATTCAAGGTTTAAGGAGATTAGATACATAAGGATTGTGAGTTTAAATGTATTACAGTTTGAATAATGATCAAATATTTTTAAAAATGTCCCTAATCAATTCAGTAATAGAAATTATTCCTGCCTGTGAACAAAATTTTGTCAGATGTTTAATACCCCAAAGGCATATAAGGAGAAATTCAAAACTGAATAACTTCTATGTTGTTACATTAATAAAAATTGAATTTTCCATTTTTATAAAATATGTCCAGTAAAATTTATGCTTTCATTTAATTCACTTAAATATTTCCATCAGTTCAGTTCAGTTACTCAGTCATGTCTAACTTTTTGTGACCGCATGGACTGCAGCTCACCAGGCTTCCCTGCCCATCACCAACTCCCGGAGCTTGCTCAAACTCATGTCCATCGAATCAGTGATGCCATCCAACCATCTCATCCTCTGTCAGCCCCTTTTCCTCCTGCCTTCAATCTTTCCCAGCATCAGGGTCTTTTCAAATGAGTCAGTTCTTCACATCAGGTGACCAAAGTATTGGAGCTTCAGTTTCAGCATCAGTCTTTCCAATGAATATTCAGGACTGATTTCCTTTAGGATTTACTGGTTTGATCTCCTTGCAGTCCAAGAGCCTCTCAAGAGTCTTCCCCAACACCACAGTTCAAAAGAATCAATTCTTCAGCACTCAGATTTCTTTATGGTCCAACTGTCACATCCATACATGACTAACTGGTGGCTATCATGCTACAAAGTGCTAGAGGAATATGAGAATGACTGAGGCATACCCTTTGCCCTAAGAGAACTTAAGTCTCATGAGACACAGATTTGCAAAAATAACAGGACCTATATATTCAATGGAGAAGAGAAAGGCCAGGAAGGGAAAAGCCACAGATCATTATTCCTGCCTGGAAACAACTGAGAAAGTAGGGAACTGCAAAGTTGATTTTGGTAGATAATCAGTCCTAAATTTCTCTGTACCAGACAAATTACCACATTTAAAAAACAAAAAGCCACACTTCAGAAAGCAAGAACTCCTAGGAAAGCAGTTTTCACATGTTCAGTATGCTTAATTGTGTTTTTGCTCTCTTTTATGCATGAATTATGCCAAAAAAAAGTATATGAAGAATTTCCATAACTATCAAGGGCTTCTGATTTTAACCATCAGCCAAATAGAATGAGGCACTCCATTGGGGAAAATGGTTAATCTAGTAGGACCAAAGTTGTTCTCTTTAGAAGGGACGCCTTGGTAGAAAGTCCTTTGGCTGGCATCAGGGAACTTAGCTTTTGGACCACTCCCAGTGAATTCCTCATGTCATCGCCAACTCCTCTTGATCCATTATTTCTCACACATACCCTGTCCCACCATGTTGCCTGCACTCATCTCCACAAAAGTCCCTATCTCAGGACAGGAAGTCCTAAGTGACATAAATGACCTCTCTCTTCACTACACATCTTCAAGCAGACTCCCACGCCTCTGGCCCATTGCGTTTCCTGGACTCAACTCTTCAGTGACCGTCCTACCAGCGCCTTTAATATGCTCCTTAGTCCCCTCACACATTTTCATTGTCCGTTAGTTTCTCCCACATAACTCTGCATATTTCCACTAGCATTTCACACACCTCTCTGCTATAATTCTCTCATGACTCTTTCCCTTGAAATACCCATTGCATGCCAATTGCACACATATGCATATATCTTGCTTATAAGCTGAATTTATTTTTCTGCCTCTATTACCATGTCTTTCCCATATATTGTCAGGTGTGTTATTCACTTTTGTGTGTAAGTATATATAAGCCTTAAAAAAGCAAATGAATTTTGACACCTTCCGTACAATACTCGATATATAACAAATGGACTCTTACAATGAATTAAATATTAAAATTATAAAGGATAAGACCAGTAAGGTATCCTAGAGAGCATCAAGCTCAAGTTTTTACTTTAGTATTTTTTGCTGCTGCTTCTGCTGCTAAGTCACTTCAGTCATGTCCAACTCTGTGCGACCCCATTGACGGAAGCCCACCAGGCTCCTCCGTCCCTGGCATTCTCCAGGCAAGAACACTGGAGTGGGTTGCCATTTCCTTCTCCAAATGCATGCATGCATGCTAAGTCACTTCAGTTGTGTCTGACTCTGTGCGACCCCATGGACAGCAGCCCACTAGGCGCCTCTGTCCACGGAGTTCTGTAGACAAGAATACTGGAGTGGGTTGCCATTTCCTTCTCCATAAGTATTTTTTACAGACCTATATTTCCAGGAGTACTTAAACGTTGCTATTTTTTAAAAGCAAAATGGAAAGTTCTTCTGGTCAGATAATTTTTGGCAATGCTAGATAAAACAGTATTTGGCAGATATCTTTAATGTAGCAATTCACACAGTTCATGTGCTTTGTGAATCTCCAATAAGGAGATGTTGCTTACTGAATTGTCCATGGAATCATTGGGAAGTAACTGTTCCCAAGACTAGAGTTCCATGGAATATATATTAGAGAATGATAATCTATCCTGATCTCCACCCCACTACCAACACACAAGCCAAATAAAGCAATTTTCCTTTTCACGTGGCTGAAAGAAGAATGATGGCCAGAACTTACACCTCTAGATTTCCAGACAAGGCTCCTTATTTTACATCATAGAAAATCAGTACTAAGGGAGATCTGCACGAAGAGACTTTACTAAAATTACCCTTATCTTTCATTAGTTTTTCCAATATATCTACCTTCCCACAACTGACCACCCTTTGAAGTCTATACCCTTTTCTTTTTTCTTGTTAGTTCTCCATAAATTTATTTGTTAGAATGGTAATATAAGCCCCTGAAACTAACCACCTCTTTGGGGGTCTTCATTTCTTACCTATGAAGACCTCCATGCACATAAAGATTAAAATATAAACATCACAAAAACTATATGCCTTTACCCCTGTTAATCTGGTTTTTGTCAATTTATTTACTATTTATTTTTCTATTTTTATTTATTTATTTTCATTTATTTTTATTAGTTGAAGGCTAATTACTTTACAATATTGTAGTGATTTTTGCCATACATTGACATGAGTCAGCCATGGATTTACATGTGTTCCCCAACCTGATCCCCTCTCCCGCCTCCCTCCCTATCCCATCCCATCAATTTAATTAGCAAGGCCTAATGACTGAATAAAAGAAAAGTAGAGGAAAAGAGATGCAGATGACACCACCCTTATGGCAGAAAGTAAAGAAGAACTCAAGAGCTTCTTGATGAAAGTGAAAGAGGAGAGTGAAAAAGTTGGCTTAAAGCTCAGCGTTCAGAAAACTAAGATCATGGCATCTGGGCCCATCACTTCGTGGCAAATAGATGGGGAAACAATGGAAATGGTAACAGACTTTATTTTGGGGGGCTCCAAGATCACTGCAGATGTTGACCACACCCATGAAATTAAAACACACTTGCCCCTTGAAAGAAAAGTTATGAGCAACCTAGACAGCATATTAAAAAGCAGAGACATTGCTTTGCCAAAAAATGTCCATCTTGACAAAGCTATAGTTTTTCAAGTAGTCATGTATGGATGTGAGAGTTGGACCACAAAGAAAGCTGAGCACCGAAGAATTGATGCTTTTGAACTATGATGTTGGAGAAGACTCTTGAGAGTCCGTTGGACTGCAAGAAGATCCAACCAGTCCATCCTAAAGGAAATCAGTCCTGAGTATTCATTGGAAGGACTGATGCTGAAGCTGAAACTCCAATAATTTGGCTAGCTGATGTGAAGAACTGATGCATTTGAAAAGACCCTGAAGCTGGGAAAGATTGAAGGCAGGAGGAGAAGGGGATGACAGAGGATGAGGTGGTTGGATGGCATCACTGATGTGACGGACATGAGTTTGAGCAAGCTTCAGGAGTTGGTGATGGGCAGGGAAGCCTGGTGAGCTGCAGTCCATGGGGTTGCAAAGAGTCAGACAGGACTGAGTGACTGAACTGAACTGACTGATTATGGACAAAGACTAAATACCATAGGACATGAGGCTCACTTTCCAACATATGCATTAATTAATGTAAGCTTTTATTTGCATATACTCATCTACATCCACAAACCTTCTTAAAAATTCATAGTTCAGCTAAATCTATTCAGAGGAGTCTGCACTGGTCTTATTTATAGAAAGCATCTTTACACTCTGTGGTTTTACCAAAATATCTTCAGGTGGTCCCAGATTCAGAATCCTTGTAAACAGCTAAGTAAGTTTGATCATACACTTGATTTGCCTCCTATCTTCTTCCTTCAATTACTTGTTAATCAATCAATAAGCAGAGATGTGCAAGTCTAATAAGGTTTGAGGGCTTTTAATCTTCAGATATAGTCCACCTGATTTTTCTAAAGTAAACAGTCCTTTTTACCTTTAGAACTTCATACCCAGGTTACCGTTCCATGGATCAAAATCCAAAAGGCCCAGAGAGTGAGATCAACATAAAACCCGTGGAGAGAAGGAAAAGTCCTTTATGTGCAGCCTAACTGAACACCTGCTTCATCCTGGACTGGTGACCCGATTCCCTAAAAATCCATTGGATTTTCAGGCTTTAGCTAGAGATGGCTGTACACGAGCAAGCCCCAGCTCTTCATAAGTCATTTCCTTCTTCCTTTTCTATTCTACTCCTAATACTTTCACCAGCAAATGCCAACTAACAGTTACTCCTTATGTGTAAAATAATTACTCTGCTAGCATCCTCACAATTTGACTTCTACATGAAAGTTAACCCCTGCTATGACAATAATCACTGTTACATTTTTACCCACAGCACCTCACAGAAAAAGATCATGCCCTGTGTTGTCAAGGGAAGAAGCACAGCAAGGCTAATGAGTGAGGATTCTTCACATGACTAAGACCTTTTGATCTAGTTTCTCCAGGACGAGGTGTGAGCATATCAAGGGTGCCAGTTTCTAATGGGATTTCTAGTTCTGCTCATTTTAACAAGCATTTTTTACAACAACTTAAATATATACTGATTAAAAAGACCCAAAGTCTTGCCCCCAAAGACTTGAGTTAAGTGAAAGCAAGAGAAATGGGAAAAGGCATTTTGAAGGTAGTGTGGAGAGTGCTGATCAGAGGCAAATTTACTGCGATGGTGACAAAATCCAGGTTTCTGTATCCTTCTGAGAAGGGCGGATCTTAGCAACATGTTCCCACGAACATAAGCTTTTGTGGGTGACAAAACTAAATTATTTGTGCACACTTTTTCTTAAGAATGGCTGCCCAAACCGTTCACGCTCCAGGTCCCGTGTTATTAGACATCTGTCCTGATGCTACCCTCATGTATTTACAGGGTTCAATGGATTTTGACTGTTAAGGACTTAGGAATCCACCCTCTAAACCACCACATAGACACCTTGTAACACATATAATAGTCCACACCACTATGACATGCTGCTGTTAGCAAAGACCTCAAAAATTATCATTTTTTTTTCAACATGAAATCAAGACGAAAGTCAATTAAGTAAATAGTCAAAGCTCAATCACTCATCACTGAAGCTACTGAAAGGACTGGCCATCTTCTGAAGGCTCTGAACATCATTAGCAAAGCAACGTTGGTAGAGAAGTGTATACAATGCTAGCTTTCTGAAATGGAAATTTTCATGTGAAGATGAGGTAAAGCAATTCATAACACTAACTGGGATGTTATGGAATTTGGAATCAATAAGCCTTCGGAATTCTCCAAATCTATCTAAGGACTATATTGATAGATATATAAAATATAAACATATTTATATACATGCCTATGCATACACATGTGATTTTAATTATGTCAATCCAAATTCCAAGTGTACTTGGATGATTCTACCCAAAACAACCTGCTCTCTTTCCACGTGTCACAGAAGCTATAGCAGAGAGCTAGACTCAAAACTCTGTTTCTGCCTTATTACCATACTCAAGTTCTGTACTTTGAAACACAGAAGATTGAAAACAAAATCAGACAGACATCAGTTGTTATTTGATAGTTGAATATAAGGAAAAGTAACAGTGGATCTTGCAGGTCAGTTGTCAACATGGTCAGTTTCCAGTTTCCAAATATCATGACCTTTTCTCCAAGGCTACATACATAAAGTCCATCTCTTGAACCGTGCCTGAGTTAAGGCAAAAGATATTAAGACTGCCACCTACTGCTCACAAGAAACTAGCCATTCTGAGAGAATACCCTACAGAACACCAAACTGTTTCTATCTCGGCTGCTTCTAAAACTAGGGACAGAAGCTGTGATCTTTCCTGTTATTGTCACCATCCTATCTCCTTTTCTCCCACCTTTTCTTATTTTCTTTTCCTTTTCTGTCTTATTCAGAACCTCTCACATTTCCATTTTTTGGAAAACTAGCTTGCAAAGCATTTGACTTTTTTTTTTTTTTTTAATCCGGAAAAAAATACTTAATAAAAATCTTAAACTGATTTTCAAAAGATTTTGCCATTTTGTTTTACTCATCCAAAAAAAAAAAATTAGTTCCTTTTTTTTTTATTGGCTAGATGCCAGTGAGAGCAAGGACAGGCCCTCTCCTGGGACTCCCACTGTGTTCTCCCCCGGGTCTTGTCTAGGTTGAATGTGGCTACTGTGGACTTGTCCAATCTCCACCGTGCAGGCTGCAAGCTCCTTTACAACAAGGTTACTGTCTGTCTTCCAGAGTCCTTCACTGGCAGAGAGCTTTTCACATAGAATGGATGCTCAGGAATTACTTGTGAAGGAGGGGGAATGATGCCTGTGAGATTTCATCTGGTAAAAAGCATTCAACAGGACTATACCCAGCCCCTTCCTTTTAGATGACAATTACAGTCTGTCAGTTGTAATATTCGGAGAGGGCAATGGCAACCCAGTCCATTTCTCTTGCCTGGAAAATCCCATGGATGGAGGAGCCTGGTAGGCTACAGTCCATGGGGTTGCGAAGAGTCGGACACGACTGAGTGACTTCACTTTCCCTTTTCACTTTCATGCATTGGAGAAGGAAATGGCAACCCACTCCAGTGTTCTCGCCTGGAGAATTCCAGGGACGGGGGAACCTGGTGGGCTGCCGTCTATGGGGTCCACAGAGTCGGATACGACTGAAGCAACTTAGCAGCGGCAGCAGCAGCAGTTGTAATATTCCAGTTTTGATAAGTCACCTAGCTGGAAAATCAATTCTAGGTTCTGCTATTAACTAACTATGAGAGTTTAGACAATCTCACCGAAGATGTTTCCTCATATGTAAAGTGTAAATTTCCACTTCATTGAAATATTGAAATAAATATAAGATGATTTATGTAAAACATGGTATCTTTCACCTAATGAATAGGTACTATTATGACCAATATTATGATACAAATGCAAAGTATGATGCCTGGTACAAAGTAGGTATTCTCTTTGATATTATCAGCTATATTTATAAGTGCCAGGCACTTTAGGGCCTCTGTTCAAATAATAATGCAAGATGAAGTCTTGTTTCTACTGTGGAGCTCTTTTTTCAGCCACAGAGCTTTCACAAAAGTTCCAGAAGATGGACTTTAATGAAAAGTTGTCAGTTTAAAGAACATTTCCAGGAGCTTGAACACTATATGGAAACATTACACCTAATTTAGACTGTTTTTTTTTTTTTTTTCTCTCTTTCCCAATGAAGACTCAATAGAGGATTCTACAGTGAAGTTAAGTGAGTATAAATAGAGAAGTAAAAAGAATTATTAGGCCATTAACTGAGAGTATCACCAACTTCAGCCTTTTAGAGTGGCAGCATTATTTTCCAGTGTGAAGCATGTTCTTAGCAGTCAGATCAAGTTCCAAGTCCTAATTCTATCATCCTTTAGTTTTGTGACCCAACACATTTTTTCTGAAGCATTCACATCAAAGTTTTCACATCTCTAAAACAGGGATAATGATTGCACACACATACACACCCAACAGGTAATTGTGATGATTTTGTTAAATAATGTATGTGAAACACAGGTGCTCAGTAAATGTCAATATTCCCTTTGGTGAGGGCAGCAGAACACAAAGATTTACTATTGAACAGATGTTACAATCAAGAAGAGATTGCATACCCATTTGTGCTCTAATATTTAATAAGATTCTACAAAGACACAAATTATGAACAAATGTAGCTAAGAAATTTTGAAATGAGATATAGAATAGTAAAGATTTTTCTAACCAATTATCCCAGAATTATACAAATAATAAAGAAAAAAATTACCATGTATAAATTCTTCCATTCTTACATTATCTAAATTTGGAAATCACATTAATTCTCCTTACAATGACTACCTCACTAATGAGTTTATGAACTGATATACTATGTTGCCTGTAAATATTTCATCTTATTCATTTACTAGGTTTATCAACTGAGTTTATCATGTGTTTATTTACTGATCTCATTTATTGAATTCATATTATATATCTGAAAAAGAGACTAAGATATAAATGAACCAGACTGTAATCCCATGAGAGCAAAACCAAATCCAATAAAGTCCACAGAATATGGGTAACCACTGAGTCACACAGGTGGCAAAGAAAAATTTCCTTTCTCATTGGCTGATGTGAATAAATCACATGTGAAATGCTTACCCTTCCCAACAGTGCAATACACACATGCAGGAATTGAACTATGCTAGAAACTACCATCTATATGTCATGAATTTCTCTCATTCTCAGAAAACATAATTCTTTGCAAAGATGGTTGATTATTCAGAAAAAGATTTTAGACATTTTTAGTGTGTATGTGTGTGTTTCAATGTTGGGTAGAGGAACATAGAAAATATCCTTGACCTCAGATGGCCTCAGCATGTGATTAATTACCCTGCTAGTGGATGAACTAAAGGAAAACATATATTCACCTTTTCTTTTTTTTTTTTACCATGTTCCCAATTCCTGAGGCCAATGAGGAGTAAACAGCTTAAACTTTCTAGGATTACTCTAAAGTCTGCATCCTAGACACACTAGTTTCTGAAATTTAAAATTTTTAAGTCACCTTTTTCTCTCAGAATGTTGAAATGAAGAGAAAAGAGAAAGAGAAGCTGACAAGATGGCAGAGTAGTAGGTGGACATGGAGTACATCTCTTCACAGATACATCAGGATACACCTTCAGACACAGACGTGCATGCAGACCACCAGCTGGGAGCAGACAGGAGTACCTGACCAGCAGAAGAGAATATATAGAACCACACAAAACTCAAGATGAAGCCCTGCGCCTTTGGAGTGGGAGCATTGACTGCATGACCCTAAACTAAGAGAACTAACCCTAGGGAGCATCAAATAGTGAGAACTCCCACAAAGGAGACCACTTGAATACAAGACCCGGCATCACCCAACCACCAGTAGCACCCTGTGCAGGATGCCTCACCTAAACAACAAACAAAACAAAAATACAAACCCAATCATCAGCAGACAGGTTTACCACCTTACTCAGCCTTTCCCATCAGAGGAAAAACAAAACAAAAAACTCAGCAGAAATCTCACCCAATACGAAGCTTACAAAAACCACTGCACCAATCTTAGGAGGGCAGAAACCAAAAGAAAGAGAGAATTCAACCTTGAAGCCTTGGAAAAGGGGACCTCAAACACAATAAGTTAAAAAAAAAAAAAAATGAAAACGCAGAGAAATACTGCACAAATTAAGGAACGAATTAGAAACACAGAAGTCCAAACAAATGAAGAACAAATAGACAAACCACCTAGAAAAGAATTCAGAATAATGAGAGTAAAGATGATCAAAAACCTTGAAAACATAATGGAGAAAATGCAAGAATCAATTAATAAAGACCTAGAAGAATTAAAGAATAAACATACAGAGAGAAGAAACACATTACTGAAATTAAAAATAGTCTAGAGGAATCAATAGCAGAATATCTGAAGCAGAAGAATGAATCAGTGAGCTGGAAGATAAATTGGTGGAAATAACTTCTGAAGAACAGAATAAAATAAAAAGAATGAGAAGAACTGAAGAAAGTCTCAGAGACCACTGAGACAATATCAAATGCACCAACATTTGAATTATAGGGGTTCCAGAAGAAGAAGACAAAAAGAAAGGGGATGAGAAAATTTTTGAAGAGATTATAGTTGAAACTTTCCCCAACATGGAAAAGGAAATGGTCAATCAAGTCCAAGAGGTGCAAAGAGTTCCATACAAGATAAACCCAAGGAGAAACATGCCAAAACACATACTAATCAAACTAACAAAGATAAAACACAAATAAAGTATATTAAAAGCAGCAAGGGAAAATCAACAAATAATACACAAGGGAAACCCCATACACTTAACAACTGATCCTTCAGCAGAAACTCTGCAGGCCAGAAAGGAATGGCAGGATATATTTAAAGTACTGAAAGGGAAAAATCTACAACCAAGATGACTGTACCCAGCAAGGATCTCATTCAAAATTGATGGAGAAGTCAAAAGCTTTTCAGACAAGAAAATTAAGAGAATTCAGTACCACCAAAATAGCTTTACAACAAATGTTAAAGGGACTTATATAGTCTGGAAATAAAAGAGAAGGAAAAGACATATAAAATCAAACACCAAAAAATTAAGAAAATGGGAATAGGAACATATATAACAATCAGTTCAGGTCAGTTCAGTTCAGTCGCTCAGTCATGTCTGACTCTTTGTGACCCCATGAACCGCAGGACGCCAGCCTCCCTGTCCATCACCACCTCCCAGAGTCCACCCAAACCCATGTCCATTGAGTTGGTGATGTCATCCAGCCATCTCACCCTCCATTGTCCCCTTCTCCTCCTGCCTTCAATCTTTCCCAGCATCAGGGTCTTTTCAAATGAGTCAGTTCTTCACATCAGGTGGCCAAAGTATGGGAGTTTCAGCTTCAAGATCAGTCCTACCAATTAACATCCAGGACTGATCTCTTTTAGGATGAACTGGTTGGATCTTCTTGCAGTCCAAGGGACTCTCAAGAGTCTTCTCCAACACCACAGTTCAAAAGCATCAATTCTTCAGTGCTCAGCTTTCTTTATAGTCCAACTCTCACATCCATACATGACTACTGGAAAAACCATAGCTTTGACTAGATGGACCTTTATTGACAAAGTAATGTCCCTGCTTTTTAATATGCTATCTAGGTTGGTCATACCTTTCCTTCCAAGGAGTAAGTGTCTTTAATTTCATGGCTGCAATCACCATCTGCAGTGATTTTGGAGCCAGAAAAATAAAAAGTCAGCCACTGTTTCCACTGTTTCCTCATCTATTGGGACCAGATGCCATGATCTTAGTTTTCTGAATGTTGAGCTTTAAGCCAATTTTTTCACTCTCCTCTTTCACTTTCATCAAAATGCTCTTTAGTTCTTCTTCACCTTCTGCCATAGGGTAGTGTCATCTGCACATCTGAGGTTATTGATATTTCTCCTGGCAATCTTGATTCCAGCTTGTGCTTCCTCCAGCCCAGCGTTTCTCATGATGTACTCTGCATATAAGTTAAACAAGCAGGGTGACAGTATACAGCCTTGACGTACTGGTTTTCCTATTTGGAACCAGTCTGTTGGTCCATGTCCAGTTCTAACTGTTGCTTCCTGACCTGCATACAGGTTTCTCAATAGGCAGGTCAGGTGGTCTGGTATTCCCATCTCTTTCAGAATTTTCCACAGTTTATTGTGGTCCACAGAGTCAAAGGCTTTAGCATAGTCAATAAAGCAGAAATAGATGTTTTTCTGGAAATCTCTTGCTTTTTCGATGACCCAGTGGATATTGGCAATTTAATCTCTGGTTCCCCTGCCTTCTCTAAATCCAGCTGGAATATCTGGAAGTTCGTGGTTCACGTATTGCTGAAGCCTGGCTTGGAGAATTTTGAGCATTACTTTACTAGCGTGTGAGATGAGTGTAATTGTGCAGTAGTTTGAGCATTTTTTGGCATTGCCTTTCTTTGGGATTGGAATGAAAAGTGACCTTTTCCAGTCGTGTGGCCACTGCTCAGTTTTCCAAATTTGCTGGCATATTGAGTGCAGAACTTTCACAGCATCATCTTTGAAGATTTGAAATAGCTCAACCGGAATTCCATCACCTCCACTAGCTTTGTTCATAGTGATGCTTTCTAAGGCCCACTTGACTTCACATTCCAGGATGTCTGGCTTTAGGTGAGTGATCACACCAACATGATTATCTGGGTTGTGAAGACCTTTTTTGTACAGTTCTTCTGTGTATTCTTGCCACCTCTTAATATATTCTGCTTCTGTTAGGTGCATACCATTTCTGTCCTTTATTGAGCCCATCTTTGCATGAAATATTCCCTTGGTATCTCTAATTTTCTTGAAGAGATCTCTAGTCTTTCCCATTCTGTTGTTTTCCTCTATATCTTTGTCTCCCTCTATCACTGAGGAAGGCTTTCTTATCTCTTCTTGCTATTCTTTGGAACTCTGCATTCAAATGGGTATATCTTTCCTTTTCTCCTTTTCTTTCCACTTCCCTTCTTTTCACAGCTATTTGTAAGCCCTCCTCAGACAGCCATTTTGTTTTTTGCATTTCTTTTTCTTGGGGATGGTCTTGATTCCTGTCTCCTGTACAATGTCACAAACCTCCAGCCATAGTTCATCAGGCACTCTGTCTGATCAGATCTAGCCCCTTAAATCTATTTCTCACTTCCACTATTAGTCATAAGGGATTTGATTTAGGTCATACCTGAATAGTCTAGTGGTTTTCTCCACTTTCTTCAATTTCAGTCTGAATTTGGCAATAAGGAGTTCATGATCCGAGCCACAGTCAGCTGTAAATAGATTAAATGCTCCAACCAAACGACATAGACTGGCTGAATGGATACAGAAATAATACATACACACACACACACACACACACACACACACACACTGTCTATATATATATATATACACATATATATATATGTATGTATGTATATACTATCTATAAGAAACCCAATTCAGACCTCAAGATACATATAGACTGAGAGGATGGAAAAATATATTCCATGCAAATGGGAAGCCAAAGAAACCTGGAGTGACAATCCTCAGATCACACAAAATAGACCTTAAAATAAAAACGATTACAAGAGATAAGGAAGGACACCACATAGCGATCAAGGGATCAATCCAAGAGGAAGACATAATAATTGTAAATATCTATGCACTCAACATAGGAGCACCTCAATACATAAGACAAACACTAATAGACATAAAAGGAGAAACTGACAGTAACACAATAATAGTAGAAGACTTTAACACCCCACTCACACCAATGGACATATCATCAAAACAGAAAATTAATAAGGAAACACAAGTCTTAAATGATACATTAGATGAGATGGATCTCATTGATATCTTCAGGACATTCCATCCAAATGCAGAAGAATACAACTTCTTCTCAAGTGCACATGGAACATCCTCCAGGATAGATCACATCTTGGGTCACAAATCAAACCTCAGTAAATTTAAGAAAAATGAAATCATACCAAGCATCTTTTCCAACCACAATGCTATGAGACAAGATATCAATCACAGAAAAAAACTGTAAGGAACACAAACACATGGAGAATAAACAATACGTTTCTAAATAATCAACCAGTTACTAAAGATATCAAAAGGGAAATAAAAAAAATTCTAGAAACAAATGGCAATGAGAACACAACAATTCAAAACCTATGGGATGCAGCAAAAGCAGTCCTAAGAGAGAAGTTTATAGCAATACAATCCTCCCTCAAGAAACATAAAAAAACATTGAATAGACAACCTAACTTTACATCTAAAACTACTGGAAAAAGAAGAACCAAAAACCCCCAAAATTAGCAAAAGGAAAGAAACCATAAGGATCCGAGCAGAAATAACTGAAAAAGAAATAAAAGAAACAATAGTAAAGATTAACAAAACTAAAAGGTGGTTCTTTGAGAAGATAAACAAAATTGACAAACCTTTAGCCAGACTCGTCAAAAAAAAAGCAACAAGAATCAAATTAACAAAATTAGAAATGAAAAAGGAGAGGTTACAACAGACAATGCAGAAATGCAAAGGATTATAAGAGACTATTATGAACAACTATATGGCAATAAAATGGATAACCTGGAAGAAATGGACAGATTCTTAGAAAAGTTCAATCTTCCAAGACTGAACTAGGAAGAAATAGAAACTATGAACAACCCAATGACAAGCACTGAAATCGAAGCTGTGATCAAAAATCTCCTCAAAACCACAAGCCCAGGACCAGAAGACTTCACAGGAGAATTCTATCAAACATGTAGAGAAGAGCTAATGCCTATCCTTCTAAAACTCTGTCAAAAAATTGCAGAGGAAGGAACACTTCCAAACTCATTTTATGAGGCCACCATCACTCTGATACCAAAACCAGACAAAGGCAACACACAAAAAGAAAACTACAGGCCAGTATCACTGATGAACACAGATGCAAAAATCCTCAACAAAATTTTAGCAAACAGAATTCAACAACACATCAAAAAGCTCATACACCATGATCAAGTTGAGTTTATTCCAGGGATGCAAGGATTCTTCAATATACTCAAATCAATCAATGTGATACACCGTGTTAACAAATTAAAAGATAAAAACCATATGATAATTTCAATAGATGCAGAAAAAGGCTTTGACAAAATTCAGCACCTATTTATGATTAAAACTCTTCAAAAAATGGACATAGAAGAAATCTACCTCAACATAGTAAAGGCCATATATGATAAGCCTTCAGCAAACATTATTCTCAATGCTGAAAAACTGAAAGCATTCCCCCTAAAATCAGGAACAAGACAAGGGTGCCCACTTTCACAACTATTATTCAATGTAGTTGTGGAAGTCCTAGCTACAGCAAACAGAAAAGAAAAACAAATAAAAAGAATCCAGATCAGAAAAGAAGTAAAGCTCTCACTGCTTGCTGATGACATGATACTGTACATAGAAAACCCTAAAGACACTATCAGAAAATTACTAGAGCTAATCAGTGAATTTAGCAAAGTCACAGAATATAAAATAAATACATAGAAATCACTTGCATTTCTATATACTAACAATGAAAAATCAGAAAGAGAAATTAAGGAATCAATCCCATTTACCATTGCAACAAAAAGAATAAAATATCTAGGGATAAACTTACCTAAGGAGACAAAAGAACTGTACAAAGAAAATTATAAGCCACTGATGAAAGAAATCAAAGATAACATAAACAGATGGAGAGATATTCTATGTTCCTGGGTAGAAAGAATCAATATTGCGAAAATGACCATACTACCAAACTCAACCTACAGATTCAATGCAATCCCCATCAAATTACCAATGGCATTTTTCACAGAACTAGGACAAAACATTTCACAATTCATATGTAAACATAAAAGACCCCGAATAGCCAAAGCAGTCTTGAGAAAGAAGAATGGAGCTGGAGGAAACAACCTTTCTGACTTGATGAGCTACAGTCATCAAGACAGTATGGTACTGGCACAAAAACAGAAATATAGACCAATGGAACAAGATAGAAAGCTCAGACATAAACTCATGCACGTATGGATGCCTTATTTTTGACAAAGGAGGCAAGCATATACATACAACGGGGCAAAGACAGCCTCTTCAATAAATGATGCTGGGAAAAGTGGACAGCTACATGTTAAAGAATGAAATTAGAACACTTCCTAACTGTGAATCACAACAAACTGGAAAATTCTTAAAGAGATGGGAATACCAGACCACCTGACCTGCTTCCTGAGAAATCTGTATGCAGGTCAAGAAGCAACAGTTAGAACCAAACACAGAACAGACTGTTTCCAAATAGGAAAAGGAGTATGTCAAGGTTGTGTATTTTCACCCAGCTTATTTAACTTATATGAAGAGTACATCATGAGAAATGATGAAGCACAAGCTGGAATCAAGATCGCCAGGAGAAATATAAATAGCCTCAGATATGCAGATGACACCAGTCTTATGGCAGAAAGCAAAGAAGAATTAAAGAGCCTCTTGATGAAAGTGAAAGAGAAGAGTGAAAAAGTTGGCTTAAAACTCAACATTCAGAAAACTAAGATTATGGCATCCGGTCCCATCATGTCATGGCAAATAGATGGGGAAACAGTGGAAACAGGAGAGACTTTATTTTGGGGGGCTCCCAAATCACAGCAGATAGTGACTGTAGCCATGAAATTGAAAGACGCTTGCTCCTTGGAAGAAAAGTTATGACCAACCTAGACAGCATATTAAAAAGCAGAAACATATTAAAAAGCAGACATTACTTTGCTGACAGAAGTCCATCTAGTTAAAGCTATGGTTTTTCCAGTAGCCATATATGGATGTGAGAATTGGACCATAAAGAAAGCTGAGAGCCAAAGAATTGATGCTTTCGAACTGTGGTGTTGGAGAAGACTCTTGAGAGTCCCTTGGACTGCAAGGAGATCCATCCAGTCCATCCTAAAGGAAATCGGTCCTGAATATTCATTGGAAGGACTGATACTGAAGCTGAAACTCCAATACTTTGGCCACCTGATGCAAAGAACTGACTCATTGGAAAAGACCCTGATGCTAGGAAAGATTCCAGGTGGGAGGAGAAGGGGATGCCAGAGGATAAATTGGTTGGATGGCATCACTAACTCGGTGGACATGAGTTTGAGTAAGCTCTGGGAGTTGGTGATGGACAGGGAAGCCTGGCATGCTGCCATTCTTGGGGTTGCAAAGTGTCGGATATGACTGAGCGACTGAACTGAATGGAACAGGACACACAGCGATAAACTCAAAATGGATTAAAGACCTAAATATAAGACCAGAAACTATAAAACTCTTAGAGGAAAACACAAGCAGAACACTCGATGACACAAATCAAAGCAAGATCCTCTATGACCCACCTCCTAGAGTAATGGAAATAAAAACAAAAGTAAACAAGTGGGACCTGATTAAACTTAGAAGCTTTTGTACAGCAAAGAAAACTCTAAGCAAGGTGAAAAGACAACCCTCAGAATGGGAGAAAATAATAGCAAATGAAACAACTGACAAAGGATTAATTTCCAAAAGACATAAGCAGCTCATACAACTCAATGCCAAAAAAACAAACAACCCAATCAAAGAGTGGGAAAAAGACCTAAACAGACATTTCTCCAAAGAAGATGTACAGATGGCTAACAAACACATGAAAAGATGCTCAACACTGCTCACTGTTAGAGAAATGCAAATCAAAACTACAATGAGATATCACCTCACACTGGTCAGAATGGCCATCATCAAAAAGTCTACAAACAATAAATGCTGGAGAGGGTGTGGAAAAAAGGGGACGTTCTTGCACTGTTGGTGGGAATGTAAATTTATACAGTCATTACGGAAGACAGTATGGAGATTCCTTAAAAACTAGGAATAAAATCACCAAATGACCCAGCAATCCCACTCCTAGGCATATACCCTGAGGAAACCAAAACTGAAAAAGACACATGTATCCCATTGTTCACTGCAGCACTGTTTACAATAGCTAGAACATGGAAGCAACCTAGATGCCCATTGACAGATGAATGGATAAAGAAGGTGTGGAACATATACACAATAGAATATTACTCAGCCATAAAAAGGAACACATTTGAGTTAGTTCTAATGAGGTGAATGAACCTAGAGTTTATTATACAGAGTGAAGTAAGTCAGAAAGAGAAAGATAAATATCATATACTAATGCATATATATGGTACTGAAGAATTTATTTGCAGGGCAGCAATGGAAAAACAGACATAGAGAACAGACTTATGGACATGGAGAGAGGGGAGGAGAGGGTGAGGTGTATGGAAAAAGTAACATGGAAACTTACATTGCCCTATATAAAATAGACAGCCAACGGGAATTTGCCCTGTGGCTCAGGAAACTCAAACAGGAGCTCTGTATCAACCTAGAGGGGTGGGGTGGGAGGGAGACGGGAGGGAGGGTCAAAAGGGAGTGTACCTGTGGCTGATTCATGTTGAGGTTTGACAGAAAACAGCAAAATTCTGTAAAGCAGTTATCATTCAATTAAAAAATAAACAAATTTTTTAAAAAAGAGTAAAGAGAAACAAATACAAACCAAGTCAGAGATCTATATTAATATTCATAGACTAGAAGGTAGTATAAGGATAGATATAAGAGAAACCTGAGCTAATAAGAAATAAAACAAGAAACATAATGCTTGAAATAAATTTTCTTACATTTTTTTAGCTCCAATAATTTCAGCAAGGCAGAAAGAAGGAAAAATCTTCTATGTGACAGAGGGAGTCACCATGGGGGAATGGGGAGGGCCATGGAGTGAGGGTTAGGAGGCCTGAGTCCTGTCCCAGCTGAGCCCTTGGTAAGCTGTGTGACCTTTCACAAGACCTTAATAGGGCACAGAATCCTGTTGTATAAAATATAATATGTGGGCCAAAGAATGTTTGTGTAATCTTAAAGATGACTTCTAATGTTTTTTTCTACAAGTATATGTATGTATCTATAAATCCATATTTTACTCTTCAGCAAGGAGACTGAATTGAGCTAAAAACAGGTTAAAATAGACGGGCCAAGTGGGGCTGTCCAGGGCTGGTGGGTGTGGGCAGGAGCCTGGGGATGCAGAAAGGCATTCAGGGACTTCTTTGCATATAATAAAGTGGTGGAGCGACATAGAAGAGTAAGCAGCTCAAAGAAGACCAAAGTTCCTGCTGTAATACAAAGGCAGATTTCAAGGCTACCAAAAGGCAGGCAAAGGTCATAGAAAATGCGGAGGCCCAGACACCACAACCAGGGTGGGGAGAGAGAAGAGTCCAAAGGTGAGGGTGGTGCAGCCACAGGGAGTCAATGGTCAGGATAATTAGTGAGGGACAAATATGGTAAAGAAATCCTAGAAGGATACTGCCTAGTGCTGTGGTTTAATTACAAATACCTATTTTTAGAAACAGAAGCTATTATGCAAACAAAAAGCAGCAGAACTATCAAAGTCACCCGTCTGTTTCCTCACTCCTTTTCACCCTCTTTGGCAGCTCTCAGAAAAGGGAGAAAGATTTAGTGACATCAGGAGGCTGTCAGCACTGCCATAATTGCCATACCAGTCACAGCAGCCAAGTGTTCCCCATCTCCCTAAGAACCAGCTCTTACAAAACTAGACAGCAGAGGAGAAGAGGAAGCAAAGCCAGCATCACCCTGAGGCCCAAGCAGGAGGGACCCCAAGCTCTGGCCAACCTTGTCTCCTCAGGGCTGAGAAACCGTGGGTCAAGGTGGGTGCCCCAGGCTCGGGCCTTCTTCCTTCAAGACTATGTTTCCTGGATCCAGAAATCTTTCTTGCTGAGCCTGTTTCCAGGAAGCGAGTGAGTGAGTGAGTGAGTGAGTGAGTGTGTGTGTTACTCAGTCGTGTCAGACTCTTTGAGACTTCCTCCATCCATGGGATTCTCCAGGCAGGAATACTGGAGTAGGGAGCCATTCCCTTCTCCAGGGGATCTTCCTGACCCAGAGATCGAACCTGGGTCCCCTATATTGTTGCAGGCAGATTCTTTACCGTCTGGGTCACCAAGGAAGCCCTACAGGGACTATATAGACCTCTTCTTCAGATCTATCACCTAAGAAGCAACCACGCCACCAAAAGGCATACCCCTCAGCTCAAGCATCAGCCTGAGGGTGACTCCAGGGATTTTCAGGACAGGGCTTAGATTCACAGACTGGGTGTCCATATATGCGTGCAAGCAGATCCTCCAGTGTGAGAACTGGGGATATGACGATATCCAGCATGCACTATTGGCTGGGGGTTGCTAAAACCTGGGGAACCAGGGGCTATGGATGAGGGCCTCATGATACCACATTCTGGCATGGAATTTCCAAGGGTGATTCCATGCAGGGCCCTGTGGGGCTCCTGGGTACAAGGCCTTTGTGTCCATTTCCTTGATTTTGGGAACAGCCTTCATTTCAGCCTCCATGACCCTCCCTGAATTCCAAGGGGCAGATTCAACCAATTGTTAATTAGGGAAGGGGGGACATGAAAGACCAAGGAGAAACAATCAAGAGCAGCCTTGGGGCAAGGCCCTCTTACCCTATCAACAGATACACACAACAATATCATTGAGCCATTTGTAGACAGTCTACCCTCCCCCGGGTAGGAGAAGTTAATGACTAACAGTGGCATGCTGCCCGCAAGCATGTGGACCCCAGGCCAGCTGGACCTGAAGGTTGATGATGCAGACTCCCACTTAGCTCACCACCAACCCATCAGAGCAATGTCTGTGAGCTGATCAAGTCCTCTCTGAACCATTACTATAAAATTTATCACTATCTTCCCCAACTGGGGACACTTGGTTTTGAAGGCATTAGCCTGCTGTGTCCCACTTTGCCTGGCAAAACAATAAAGCTGTTCTTTTCAACCTCACCCCAAACTTGGTCTCCAAGATTTGACATGGCACAGATGTACACAGAAGCTGAACTTTCAGCATTAAGAGTTTGAGAACTCCAAATTGACCCTGGCTCCTAGAATCATTCAGTTGAAGATGGAGGAAAATCCAAATTGAGGTGATTCAGAAAAAAAATAACAGTATATGTGTGTGTGCTGGGGAGGGAGAAGGGTAGTTTCTTGTCCTGTGTAACTAAAATGTCCAGGAGCACCCATGTCTAGGCTCAGCTTACCCTGTATTACCAGGACCTGGTCTTTTCCCATTCCTTGGCTCACTTTTACTCCACAGGGGCTTCATTGTCAGTTTCCAACTTGGGGCAGGATGACTGCTAGCAGCTTCAACCCTATCCCATCCTCCCAGGTTCAAGTCCAAAGCCAAAAAGAACTTTATTAGCAAACAGTGAAAGCATGATTCTTGAACCTATCCTTGGGCCAATCAATGAGATCAGAGAAATAGAACATGTTAATCAGCCAAGCCCAAGTCATTTCCCCCACCCCTTAATCCCCCCAGAGCAAGGGAGAATGAAAGTCAACTTCACTCAAATCACCAGGTTTGAGAGTTGGGGCAAGATGGGTCCCCAAATGGAAACTCAAAAACAAACAAGAAATACTCCAAACAGACTATGACTGCTAGGGTTACCTCTGGTTCCAAATTTGTTTGGCTCCATGAAAGATTCCTTAAAAAGCAGAAATAAAGTTGAATATTTTATTCAGCACTATAAATTCATTGAAATAAATTTGGATTCTTAATCATGGGAAAAATAGTTTAAAGTAATGCTTTGTGATTGAAGAATAGAGATAAGGTATGAAATCATGGTTACCAATAGTCTAACTCCAGGAAAACTTCACAGCAAATGTATTTATTCCTCTAGGAAAAACAAATCAGACAAAATTCTTAGTGCTACTGTGATACCGAGAGGTCAACTCCATGAGGTACAAAGATATAAGGGAATAGCCCCTCTTACTATTGTGGAAACAGTTGCAACAAAGCAAAGATGACACGAAACTTTCTAGTAGGAAAGCTGTCAAAAGTAAGTAGGTACTGATTGTTGGGGGGCAAAAAAGGGTAATTAAAAAAAGAATTGAGGTGTATATTAATATTAAAGGAATGAGATCAATATATTTTTTACATGTTCAGAAATCAAAAGTGGTCCATGGCATTCATTTATCTGTTTGTAGTTTTTTTTTTTTCTTTCTTTCTTTTTTTTTTGCTTTTGGATCCTGTGCAAACACAAAAAAGCTTTGCTTCAGCAGAAATTGGTAAGATAAGCATTTGCTGTCTGCAGCCTGTGCCTCTGCTGGTCGCTGATCCCCAGGGGCTCCTAGGACCCAGGGACACCAGAGGGCTACAGACTGGGCTTGAGAAGCAGGTCGGGGGAGGGTGGGCGGGGAGTTGGGTCTCTTTTGTAGAGGGCACAGCTGGAGATGTGGTCAGTGAAATGCCTGCGCCATGACTTCTCTGATGGACAATGAATGTCCACTGTGATTCTGATCTACTGTGATCATGCAGCCTCCTTTCCTGGTGGGTGGCCAGATACCATTTCTTTTTCCAGTGACCTGTTAAGCCATTGACAGATACCCTGCCAGCTGACACAAGTGCAGGCAAGTGGGAGAAAAGTGAATGGATGAAAAACCATGCAGCACTTTTAAAAGAATCAATATCATACTCTCCACAGTTCTCATGGAAGCTCTGAACAGGTCGTGAGTGTCATGTCCATCACTGTCTCACAGACAAGGCCCTCAGCCACATGTGCCCGCTGTTCTGTAACCAAGAGGCAAAGCTGAGGAATCAGTGGCCGGCATCTTGTGTCAAGTCTGCCACTGACCCCTGGCAAGACCCAGAAAAATCATTTGACCTCTGGGGCTTGATTCCTTGTTTTATCTACTGACAGTGGACGTGAGGCCACTGTTGGAAAATAACAGGCTACCAGGATGCTACAGGAACTGAAGATTTTATCGTTTAAAAAGTTGGTTTAAGTTTGCTTTGGTCCCACAGTGCTGTGTTCATGAGGCAGTTCCCAGAACGCAAAGGCAAAGACACACAGAGCAAATGGGCTGACGGCACAGAACCCACCTGTCCTCCTCGTCCATGCCTCAGGAGCTCCTGGGGGGCTTTGAGGAGGTGGAGATATAGAACCATTTGGAAACCACTCTTCCATAGATGACAGCCCTAAAGCTGAGAGGGACTAATTAATTGGCTTGCAGCTAGTTAATGGAAAGCTGTGATGAACATAGGGCTACTGACCTCTGGTCTAATGCTCATTGTTAGACACCAGGTGACGGCTTTAATGAAGACTGGCAGACTTCAGAAGGCACAGTCTGGCTCTTTAAAATGAGCCTGGGAATTGAGTTCCCATAATATGTTTTCTAGCTAACCTAAACACCCCTCCAGCTACAATTAGAAATGCTGGGTAGGATATAGCAAATATTGTTTTAAATGCAAAGTTAAGCTCACAAGAAACAGTGAAATCTTTAGTTTGTTAGGGCTATCACAACAAGGTACCACAGGCTGGGTGGCTTAAGTAATAGAAATTCATTTTCTCACAGTTCTGAAGGCAGTCAAAGACCAAGGTGTTGGTAGGGTTGGTTTCTTCTGAGGCCCCTTCTCCTTGGTTTATGAATGACCACCTATTCACCACGTCTTCACATGGTCTTTGCCCTGTAGGTATCCATGTCCAAATTTCCTCGTCCTACAAGGACACCAGCTCTAGTGAATAGGGTCCAGCCCAATGGACCCTATCATTTTAACTTAATCACTTTGTTGAAGACCCTGAACCCAAATACAATCACATTCTGAAGACTAGAGGACTAGGACTTCAACATGACTGTGAGATGTGGACGTGGTAGGCGGGCTACAGGGGGAGATGAAATGCAGCCCCAAACAGTGATTTACGAGTTTCCAAAACTAACTAGATATGAACTGATAATTATTAGTGCGTTTGAGCTGTTGTGGTAGATGCCTTGAGCAGGCTGGAGGAATAACTGTCTCAGCAACAAAGCACTTGAGCCCCCATTGAAGACAAGAGATAAGGTTTTCAGCCTAAGCAAGACAAAGTGTTAGAACCAAGGTCTTCAAATGCCTGCACCCTCAGTGAGAACAGGGGCTCTAAATGATGCACTGGCCATCACTCGGTGACAAGGAAGCTCAGCTCAACCTGGATTTTGGTGGAATAAGGGAAGGGATGGCCTCATAAGGATGTGTAACTAGGAGTCTATACCCCAAACTATGCATGCGTGCATGTGTGCCCAGTTGTGTCTGATTCTGTGTGACCTGCACGGACTGCAGCCCACCAGGCTCCTCTGTGGAGGATTTCCTAGGCAAGGACACTGGAGCAGGTTGCCATTTCCTTCTCCAGAGCATCTTCCTGACCCAGGGATTGAACCTGGATCTCTTGTGGGTTCTTTACCACCTGAGCTGCCAGGGAAACCCAGAACCTCAGACTGGCATGGAGAGAAATTTGATAATGTCAGTACGACCTGAGAAGCTTTGAGCTTAGGAATTAAGCTATTAATGTTTGTGTTGTAGCATAAAAGCAGATAATTTAAAAATTAACAGTAATGTTTGAAAAGTGATTGGATAATGAATACCCTTAATTTGTCAATCTCTAGTCTAGAACACAGGTCTTCCCTGGTGGCTCAGACTGTAAAGAATCTGCCTGCAATGCAGGAGACCTGGGATCTGTCCTTGGGTTGGGAAGATCCCCTGGAAAAGGCAATGGTTACCCACTCCAGTATTCTTGCCAGGAGAATTTCATGGACAGAGAAGCCTGGACATAGTCCATTGGGTTGCAAGAGTCAGATGACTGAGCAACTAACACACACTGTCTAGAACACATTATATAAGATTGTTCCTTAAATTTGGAAGATCTTGCTTATAAAATCATCTGGTCCTTGTGTGTGTGTGTGTGTGTGTGTGTGCATGGGTTGGGTACGGTTTTACAGTTTCAATTTCATTAATGGCTATATATCTATTAGATGTCCAGAAAAACATCCACTTCTGCTTCATTAACTACATGAAAGCCTTTGACTATGTGGATCACAACAAACGGTGGAAAATTCTTCAAGAGATGGAAATACCAGACCACCTTACCTGTCTCCTGAGAAATCTCTATGCAGGTCAAGAAGCAACAGTCAGAACAGGACATGGAACAATGGACTGGTTCAAAATTGGGAAAGGAATATGTCAAAGCTGCATACTGTCACCCTGTTTATTCAGTTTCTGTTCAGAGTACATCATGTGAAATGCCTGGCTGGATGAAGACAAACTGGAATCAAGATTGCAGGGAGAAATATCAATAACTTCAGATATGCAGATGACACCACCTGAATGGCAGAAAGCGAAGTGGAACTAAAGAGTCTCTTGACAAAAATGAAAGAGGAAAGTGAAAAAGCTGGCTTAAAACTCAGCATTCAAAACACTAAAATCATGGCATCTGGTATCATCACACCATGGCAAATAGATGGGGAAACAATGGAAACACTGACAGACTTGATTTTCTTGGGCTCCAAAATCACTGCAGATGGTGACTGCAGCCATGAAATTAAAAGATGCTTGCTCCTTGGAAGAAAAGCTATGACCAACCTAGACAGCATATTACAAAGCAGAGACATTACTTTGCCTCCAAAGTCCATCTGGTCAAAGCTATGGTTCTTCCAGTGGTCATGTATGGATGTGGGAGTTGGAAGAGAAGAAGGCTGAGCTCCAAAGATTGGAACTTTTGAACTGTGGTGTTGGAGAAGACTCTTGAGAGTCCTTTGGACTGCAAGGAGATCAAACCAGTCAATCCTAAAGGAAATCATTCCTGAATATTCATTGAAGGACTAATGCTGAAGCTGAAGCTCCAATACTTTGGCCACCTGATGTGAAGAGCTGACTCATTGGAAAAGACCCTGATGCTGGGAAAAACTGAAGGCAGAAGGAGAAGGAGACAACGGAGGATGACACGACTGGATGGCATCACTGATTCAGTAGGCGAGTTTGAGCAAGCTCTGGGAATGCTGAGGACAGAGAGGCCTGGCATGTTGCAGTCTATGGGGTCTCAAAGAGTTGGACATGACTGAGTGACTGAACAACAATAATAAATTTTTTCTTGAGTCAAAACCAATATTTTCAGTAATTTTTACTCTCTAAATAAAATATATATTTAGTTCAAGTTTTCAGATTTGAATGGAATTCTATTGTTTATATTCTAATTTTATATCCATAAACTGTAGCATTGATTTTTATGTCCCCTTTTCCACCTTTAAACATGTTTATTTCCCCATTTTTATGGTTAATTTTACTAAAAGTTTGTCTTTTATTAATATTTTTCAAGAATTGGCTCTTGTCTCTTCTGAAATTCTCTATTTTCTCTTTCTTATTTCATGGATTTGGGCTTTCAATTTTATTTCCTTCCTCCTACTTATTTGGGGTTTAATCTGTTATTCTATAGGCCATATGATCTCTGACGCATTCCGTTTTGTAGCATAAAAGCAGACAATACACAGACAAATGGGCAAAACTATGTTTCAACAAAACCATATCTGCAAAAACAGGCAATGGAGCAAATTCAGCAAACAGACCATAGTTTGCCAATGCCTATTCTAGACAATAGAAAAAAAGAGGAAAATCTCTTCAATTAAGAGATTTAATTAAAAGAAAATCTCTTCAATTAAGAGACTACTATTAGTAGTAAAAATTAGTACCAAAATTACACATGGAAAAGAAAGAAAAAGAAAGGTCAATGCTACTTGTGAATACAGAAGTAAAAATCCTACATAAAACATTATTAAGCCAAATATAACAATATAGAAAAGTGATAATGCAACGTGATGAAATAAGGACTGTCCCAGGAGTTAAAAAGTCATCTAACTTAGACCATCTATTAGTTCATTTAGTACAATTTTAATTAAAAACTCAACAGCTTCTTAAGCAACTTGTCATGTTGATACTCACATTAACTCAGTACACCAGGAATGGCCAAAGCTATTCTAAAAATAAGAGTTCTTTCCATAGACATAGACTTACTGTGAGGCTATAATAACTAAACAGTGCTATATTGGCTCACCAAGCCCATATACACATATGGGAGCTAGTATACGACAGAACACATACGAGAAATCAAATGGTGAAAAAATACACTTTAATAATTGGTGCTGAACATTTTGGTAATCCATATAGCAAAACACAAAAGCAGGCCTCCAACCTGTGCATAAAAGATTAATGTCTTTGGTGTAAGAAGCAAATCTCTAAAATTTGGGGAAATGTTTTTATAACTTCAGTATAAAAATTAATTTCTGACTTCAGGATAAAAATTAATTTCTGAAACATGACACAAAACCCCAAAACTATAAGAGAGATTATTAATTAGGCTGCATTAGAATTAAAAACGATCACAAACGGCGCAGAGTGAAAAGGCCAAGCATGGGCCGAGAGAAGACTCACACAGTGCGTGAACCAAATAGACATCTATGAGGAAAGACACACGGCCCAAGGGAAAGACGTGCGATCGATAAGAGCTGAGAAGTCACAGGCAACATCCACATGGCCAGTGAGTGTATACAGTGACTAACCGCACTAACAAGAGAAAGTTTATTCACTGAAAATTCCATATAGTTATTAAAATGAATTGCATGGCAATATGAAATACAATTTATATGCATCAGAGTGGAAAAATATTAAAATGTCTAATAAATCTAGTGATTGATGTGTAAGAAGGTGGGAAATTGTTTTTATGAGGTATAACTTCATAAGGTCATTCCCAGAGTGTCTTAGAGGCTTCCCAGGTGGCACTGGGGTTAAAGAACCCACCTGCCAATGAAGGTTAGACATAAGAGACGCTGGTTCGATCCCTAGACTGGGAAGATCCCCTAGGGGAGGGCATGGCAACCCACTCCAGGATTCTTGCCTGGAGAATCCCACAGACAGAGGAGTTTGGAGGGCTGCAGCCCATGGGCTCTCACAGAGTCAGACTCGACTGAAGTAACTTAGCACACACAGAGGGTTTTACACACTTCAAAAAGTGTGATTGCTGAGAAAATGGAGATTCTCCAAAGAGAGGCCACTGGCAGACAAATTTGGCCTGTCACATATTCTATGTGGTTTGATACAAAACTTACTTTCATAAGAACATCTCTTTTATGCTATCAATGAAGTGTAAATTGGTTAAACTGCCTTGAAAAAGAACTGGATAGTATTTAACAAAGTTGAAGACGTATGTCTAGATAGGTAGATGATAGATAAATAGATTATGATCCACAATGAGCAGAAATCTACTTCTGTTGTCTACCCTAGAAAACTGTTTACAAATATTCACAAAGAAACAGGCTCTTTATACTCATCACAGCACTGCTTGTAACAAAAAAAACTGGAAAAATCTAAATGTCAATAAACCAAAGAACAGATAAACTAATTCAAGGGTACAATAAATTCTACATAGCTAAAATAGTTTAAAAGAGAACTCCATGAGTCAACAAGAACAGACTTCAAAAGCATGATGTGAGATGCATAAAAAAGTAACAAAAAAAATCAGTGTTCATAAATACATAAGGTATAATAAAAGCACAAAAATATGCTTAGGAATAATAAAAATACTCTTCTGGAGTAAGAGGAAGATGGAAAGTGAAGGGTAGATTTTTTATCCATTTATAATGCTTTGTTTTCTACTAAGTAAAAACTAAAAGAGAAAGAGAAACTTGAAGGAAAATAGCAGAAGTTTAATATTTGTTTAATTTTAGTGATGGGTATATGGTATGGATGGGCTTCCTTTGGCTTAGCGGGTTAAGAATCTATCTGCAATGCAGGAGACGGGAGACGTGGATATGATCTCTGGGTCAGGAAGATCCCTTGGAGAAGGAAATGGCAACCCACTGCAGTATTCTTGCCTAAAATATCCCATGGACAGAGGAGCCTGATGGGCTATAGTCCAAAGGGTAGCAGAGTGGCGCATGACTAAGTAATTAAGCATATTGTATGTACTGTATTTCTTTTGACTTTCATATATTTGAAATATTCCATAATTGAAATTAATGTTTAAAGGAGACTGGAATCAATCAATAAAGTTTTAGTTTCAAATTTTCTTATTGAAGTTCTTAATTATTTTCTTTTTAATAAACAAATTTCCCAAATAAAATTGCCAAAAGAACAAAAATAAACACAGAGGAAAGGCCTTTAACAAGGTTGATTTATTCATCCTTCCTACATCTATGTTTACCTGGTAAGCAAAAGAAATGATAAAGAGATGAAGAAAGAAAGAAGAGGGCAAAGCCCAGCTTGCCTGGTTCTTAGATGGAAAGATGGAGACGGAGACTCACAAATGGCAACAGCTCCTCACATCCACAGGGATACAGCAAAGCAGCACAGGTGCTCGTCACAGAGGTGTAAGGTCAGCACCCCCCTTAGAAGCCTTGCTGTCATCCCTCCGTGAGGTGCATTCTGACTATAAGGGACACACCAGGACCCTGCCAGTCCCAGCTCTCAGAATCTCTCCCAGGATGGAGCTCCTCACCGCTCCCTCATCCCTTTTGAACTTCCCTGCACTCCATCTGGACTCTCTTGACAGGTTTTACTTAATTTTATACATACTTTATGCCATATTTGAGCTAAATTTTTTGTATATTTTAATTCTATTTTTTGTATATTTTTCATTTGTATAAGTAATTTTTAAGTGCAAGTTTATGAAGATGGATGGATGGATGGACAAGAGGAATCCAGCAGACGACTGTCCATGGGGTTGCAAAGAGTCGTACACAACCGAGTGACTAAGCACAGCACAGAATGGATGGATGGATGGATGGATGGATGGATGGATGAATGGGTGAAGAGTGATGGATAGGTTAATACATTTATAGAGAAGAGAAGTAACGAATGCAACAGAAAGATGTTAGATGCCTCAACTGAGAGATAAGTCCCAGTTTCTGGTTTCTTTGAAGTACAGCTAACCAATCTAGGGAAGGAGGGAGTTAAAGCAGCTGACTTTATCCTGGTTACTGAAATGAAAGAAGACAGGTGACCCAGAATAACTGTAATCATACTGATGACCATCTTCCTTGTAGAGAGATGAATATTATCTGCTACGAGGAAGACTATATGGATCACAGCCTTGTCTAACTCAATGAAACTCAATGAGCCATGTCATGTAGGGCCACCCAAAATGGATGGGTCATGGTGGGGAGTTTGACAAAATGTGGTCCACTAGAGAAGGGAATAGGAAACCACTTCAGTATTCTTGCCTTGAGAACACCATGAACAGTATGAAAAGGCAAAAAGATATGACACTGAAAAATTAACAACAACAACAACAACAAAGATGTCCTTTTCATCATAGGAGACTGGAATGCAAAAGTAGGAAGTCAAGAGATACCTGGAGTAACAGGCAAGTTTGGCTTTGGAGTACAAACTGAAGCAGGGCAAAGCTAACAAGAGTTTTGCCAAGAGAATGCACTGGTCATAGAATACAGCCTCTTTCAACAACACAAGAGACAACTCTACACATGGACATCACCAGATGGTCAATACTGAAATCAGAATGATTATATTCTTTGCAGTCAAAGATAGAGAACCTCTATACAGTCAGCAAAAACAAGACCAGGGGCAGACTGTGACTCAGATCATGAACTCCTTATTGCCAAATTCAGACTGAAATTGAAGAAACTAGGGAAAAGCACTAGACCATTCAGTAATGACTTAAATCAAATCCCTTACTATTATAGAGTGGAAGTAACAAATAGACTCAAGAGATTAGAACTGACAGAGTGCAAAGAACTATAGAAGGAGGTTCATTACTTCATAGGAGGTGGTGATCAAAACCATCCTCAAGAAGAAATGCAAAAAGACAAAATGGTTCTCTGAGGAAGCCTTACACATAGCTGAGAAAAGAAGAGAAGCCAAAGGCAAAGGAGAAAATGAAAGATATACCCATCTAAACACAGAGTTTCAAAGAATAGCAAGGAAAGATAAGAAGGGCTTCCTAAATGATCAATGCAAAGAAATAGAGAAAAACAATAAAATGGGAAAGACTAGAGATCTCTTCAAGAAAATTAGAGATACCAAGGGAACATTTCATGCAAATATGGGGACAATAAAGGACAGAAATGGTATGGACCTAACAGAAGGAGAAGATATTAAGAAGAGGTGGCAAGAATACACAGAAGAACTATACAAAAAAGATCTTCATGACCGAGATAATCATGATGGTGTGATCACTCACCTAGAGTCAGACATCCTAGAATGTGAAGTCAAGTGGGCCTTAGGAAGCATCACTACAAGCAAAGATAGTGGAAGTGATGGAATTTCAGTTGAGCTATTTCAAATCCTAAAAGATGATGCAGTGAAAGTGCTTCACTCAATATACCAGCAAATTTGGAAAATTCAGCAGTGGCCACAAGACTGGAAAAGGTCAGCTTTCAATCCAATCCCAAAGAAGGGCAATGCCAAAGAATGTTCAAACTACTGCATAATTGCTCTATCTCACACACTAGCAAAGTAATGCTCAAAATTCTCCAAGTCAGGCTTCAACAGTGCTTGAACTGTGAACTTTCAGATGTTCAAGCTGGATTTAGAAAAGGAAAAGGAAGCAGAGATAAAACTGCCAACCTCAGTTGGATCATAGAAAAAGCAAGAGAATTCCATAAAAACATCTACTTCTGCTTCATTGACTACTTTAAAGCCTTTGACTGTGTGGATCATCAACAAACTGGAAAATTCTTCAAGAGATGGGAATACCAGACAACCTTACCTGCCTCCTGGGAAACCCATATGCAGGTCAAGAAGCAGCAGTTAGAACCAGACATGGAACAACAGACTAGCTTAAAATTGAGAAAGGAGCATGTCAAGGCTGTATACTGTCACCCTGCTTATTTAACTTACATGCAGAGTACATCATGAGAAATGCTGGGCTAGAAGAAACACAAGCTGGAATCAATATTGCAGGGAAAAATATCAATAACCTCAGATATGCAGATGACACCACCCTTATGGTGGAAAGCGAAGAAGAACTAAAAAGTCTCTTGATGAAAGTGAAAGAGGAGAGTGGAAAAAACTGGCTTAAAACTCAGCATTCAAATACTAACATCATGGCATCTGGTCCCATCACTTCATGGCAAATAGGTGGGGAAACAATGGAAACAGTGAGACTTGACTTTCTTGGGCTCCAAAATCACTGCAGATGATGACTATAGCCATGAAATTAAAAGATGCTTTGTCCTTGGAAGAAAAGTTATGACCAACCTAGACAACATATTAAAAAGCAGAGGCATTACTTTGCAAAAAAAATTCCATATAGTCAAGGCTATGGTTTTTCCAGTTGTCATGGACATGTGAGAGTTGGACTGTAAAGAAGGCTGAGTCCTGAAGAATTGATGCTTTTGAACTGGAGAAGACTCTTGAGAATAGCTTGGACTGCAAGGAGATCAAACCTGCCAATCCTAAAGGAAATCAATCCTGACTATTCATTTAAAGGACCAATGCCAAAGCTGAAGCTCCATTATTTTGGCCACTTGATGTGAAGATCTGACTCACTAGAAAAGACCCTGATGCTGGAAAAGGGGATGACAGAGGATGAGATGGTTGGACGGCATCACCAACTCAATGGACATGAGTTTGAGCAAGCTCTGGGAGTTGTTGATGGACAAGGAAGTCTGGTGTGCTGCAGTCCATGGATTCGCAGAGAGTCAGACATGACTGAGTGACTGAACCAACCTGAACTGATGAGGAAGACATTCCTTACCTGTGAAATGCTCTTAGCTAGAAGTCTCTGGATTAAGATTGTCAAAGGAAGAATAATGTTTCCCCCAAGATACCATTCTCTAATATTCTGAAGGCATAAAGATGAACTTTGTCAAGTAAGTATTCCAGAATGCATTTCTTTCTTCAGGGCTATATTAACTCTCTAAGGTATAGTCTCTGAAGAACTTCAGCATCCTCACAGCCTGCGTGTCATCATGCTGGTTCACTGTACTGACAACGTCATGCTAACTGAACTTGATGGGCAGACAAGTCATGTACCCAAGATGCTCTAGTAAGAGATGTATGCCAGAGGACTGTCAACAAGCCTGACAACAGTGAACTACCACTTCTGTAAAGTTTTCAGGGATCCAAGAGCCTAGGGTACTCCTTCTAAATTAAAAGATAAAACTTATTGTACCTTATACCTCCTACCACTAAGCACAATGCTCAGCACTTAGTAGGGCTCTTTGGATTTTGCAGGCAAGATATGCTGGACTTTGGAAAACTGATCCCACATATCAATCAAGCAACTAAAGGCTACCAGTTCCTTGTAGGGTCCAATGCAAAAGAAAGCTCTGCAGCAAATCCAAACTGAATACAACGGCTCTATTTTCTTGGGCTGTTTGACCCAGCAGGTATGGCTATATCAGAGTTCTCTGTGGATGATGAAGTTGCTATATAGTCTCTAAAAAGCCCCAATAGAAGACACACAGTACAGTTCCTGGGCTTTTAGAGCAGGGGCTTGCCCTTGCAGCAAAGGACTCCTCACCACTCAACAAAAGCTCCTGAAGCGCTAATAGGCCCCAACAGAGATTGTGGTCCTGAGCACTGGACATCACTAACCACACAACTTGAGCTGTTCATTAAATGCTTTGTGTTATCTGCTACATCAAGTCATAAGGTCAGTAGCATTCCAAAGTACCAAAGAAGTGATGCATTTGGAATTAAATGGGTCTAGAAGGCAAGGATCAATTACATGATTGAGTGGCTCACACTCTTGAGCAATCTATTTCAGTTGCAATAGCTTCACTCAGTCCATACTTACAACCTCAAAGGGACTTCCCTTTGAAGTTGTTTTCCTTAGACCCAAGAGCAACAACAACAACAAAAGGAACCTAAACAAATGATAGTATGCACCAGAAAGTTAAAGAGGTCAACATTCTCCCAGATTCTCTTCTTTAGTCTAATGAAACAGTCTAATGAAACTTGTCCCATGACTTCTCCTTTCATCCCCCAATAATCTATTCATACAACATCCAAAGTGATCATTTCCAAGTGTGTATCAGAACAGAACATGCTGCCCCACTCACAAGCCTCTAATGACTGGTCCCCCACTGCATTCTAAATAAAACCTCAAGTGCTTACCACTGGCCAATAAGACCTGTATCATCTGGGCCATGATCAGCTTCCTGACCTTGTCTTTCTCCTTCATTCCTCCTGAGTCACCCCACCTTCTTGCTGTTCTTTGAACACATTGTTCCCTTTTTCTGGAAATTAATTGTCCCCACTCCAATCTTTCTATGGCTTGCTTCCTTGCTTGACTTGCATCTCTACTGAAGCATCACCTCTCAGTAAGATCTTCCCTGACACACCACCCACATCCCACCCTACCTCTGTATTGCTGGTTAGCTGTCCTCACCACCACTTTCACTAGTAAACTTTTGTACCATTTGTGTATGTTTCTTCCCCAAGAGAAGGTAACAAACTGCTCCATTAGCTGCTGGACATAGAATGATGGACCTAGAATAACACCAGAACAGTACCTGGGATGTGGTAGTGGCTCAGTTAACACTCAATGAATGAATGAATGGACAAATGGAATGCTTCTGGTTTTGCAGTAACATCAGTAGCAAGATTCCATCTTCTTTTTCTTTAAGGAGACTTCCTCCCATTTAAGTTTTGCATTCAGCACAAAGGGATTAAAAAAATATCTCTGATTGTATATTTAAACACCTAGGTTTGAAATCTCTTTTCTAAAATTACAACATTAATGTGCTCTTTGTGAATAATAGAATTCAAAAAAAGTAATAAGTTATCCTTCTCCAATCTCACTCTTACTTCACACCCCTACCTCAAGACATCAAAGTTTAAAAGTGATGTGTTTTAGCCCATCTTTTCCCCATGAAAATGCAGGGAGTTAGTAATTTTCTAAGCATTGGTAATTTTAGTTTTTATAAAATAAGATCATACTATATACATTGGTCTTCCCTTGTGGCTCAGTTAGTAAAGAATCTGTCTGCAATGCGGGAGACCTGGACTCGATCCCTCGGTTGGGAAGATCCCCTGGAGAAGGGAAAGGCCACCCACTCCAGTGTTCTGGCCTGGAGAATTCCATGGACTGTATAGTCCATGATGTTGCAAAGAGTCGGACAGGACTGAGCAACTTTCACTTTCACTATATATATTTACTGCAATATATTTTTCTCACTTAAGGGAACGAAATAATAAAAAGAAGCCTTAGAACAATTGCATAGAAACATACAAATAATTATATTCCTGTAAACTCATTATAATATGAGCTTTACAAAATCTCTCAGTGGCTTCCAGCTAAAATACATGTAGTGTATTATCTGCTAGAAACGTTTGCAAATTTAAGTCCCAGTTGCCATCTGTGACAGTGGAGATATGAGACTCTTCAGAGCCTAAGTGGATGGCACCACAGTCACGAGCCCGCAGGCCACACCACTCTGCGGGGCTCATGCTTTGCCCGCTGTGAGTGACAGCAGGTCCCCACTGGTAGGCGATAGCTAGACCCTCTGGCCAGGCTGCTACTTACACCACTTCTGACTGTGTGTTTAAACAGCTCTCTTCTGCCTCACAGTCACAGGCACCCGGACTCCCTGATTATAAGCACAGATGGAAATCAGAGCAATGTATCCCCTTGTGGTGAATTTCATGCTCACTTTATTCAGATTCTGCAAAGGCCAATGTCTGGGTTCTCTTCCCAGACTTGTTCTAACTGGTCTATGGTGAGGACTAGCTGGTTCACATACATGTTAAGGGTTATAAGAAAAACTCCTTGATTTTGAAGAATGTTCATGATATTTTCATAAGTTACAAAGACATTCTGCATTTTCCCAGGCCTGCATTCAGAGCATCTCACATATACCCTCCTTGAACTTACATATATCATCACTTCCCCAATTCAAACCTCCAGCCTGGAGCCCCAGTAGGGGACTGGGTATGGTTGGGCTCCAAATGGTTACTCCAAAGCATACCATAAGCATGTTTTGTTCTACTGCTTTTTATTTATTATTGTACTGCTTTTATATCCTACTACTAAAGGAATAGAGAAAATGTATAAGAATAAAGCACACAGACCTCTGAGGATTTGTGAGTCTGAGCACACCAAGTTTTAAGTTTCATGGATCATATTGCTAAGCACAAGTTGTCTCACTTTCTCTGCCTAGTCTAGCATTTGAAAAGGACCTTCTGGAAAATATATTCCATATTCTACTCACCTAGACACTAGCCCACAGGTACCCACCCCTTGAAGAGTACTCTATGGTTGGGAAAAAGTTCAAGTTATAGATAAATGAGTATGGATAAATGGGTCTGAAATTATATTGAAAAAGTCATACTGTATTGATTTTATTTAAAAGAATCCCTTCTGTGATTTTCATCAAGCCTGCCTTATTAATCCAGAGCCAGGCAAGCACAATGCCTGCCAATCAGTGACCAATTACTTTCATTAATGTGATTCATTAATTATATTGGGATTGGCATGGAGGAATTCTTTATAACAATTTTAAAGTGTGATAGTGACCAACAATTATTGCCACTGTATTATTGCCTATGGTTTTCCAATGTTAAAAAACAAAAAAGTTATAGAGCTGTAATTGGAGAGTATGACCCCATTCTTATAAAATTTCACTTGTTTGTATGTGGCTGTGTGTACACACATGCATAGAAAGACATCCGGAAGGATGTCCAAAAACTCACTCGTTCAACAAATACTTTCTACGCCAGACACTGTTCTACGTGCTGAGGATAATTACAGAGGACAAACCCAATCAGCATCTTCATGGAGTTAAATTTTATACTAACAAGAGAACAAAAAATAACAAAGGAAGCACACAGAAAATATTTCCAGTAATGGTGAATAGGTGCTTTGATGAGAAATAAAGCCAAGTATGCTGGATTGCACTCTTGCTACCTTGACTGAGGCTAAGAATTACATTTCCCAGGATTCCTTTCCCTCTAGGACCCCTGGTTAATAGTTGACCTAAAAGGGAACCTGAATGGTGTTTAGGAGGCAGAAATTAAGCAGCAGCCAATACTTGCCTAAGGCCATGGCTGCCACGGTGACTGGCAGATGTACACACACCTGTATGTAGGCTGTACATGTACCTGTATGTAGGCTGCAGCTTCCGGCTTGTCACCCCTCTGCTGACCCTGCAGACAAACAGCCATGAACCAAGCCCCAGCACTGCACCACAATGCCCCAGGAGGTATTCTACTACTACCCCCGAGCATTTTACTCTCCACCCACTTAGGTGACCCTTCTACATCACTTCTTTCCTCAAACCCTTAACTCTCCTGCCTCTCTACTCCCTCAGAACTTCCACAAGTCCACATAACTATATCTAATAAAAGATCATCCAAATGTTCTGCCTTCCTTTCCATGACAGAGATTGGCTAGAAGTTCATCCATTCTTTTTCCTTCCTAAAAGCACAAAGCTGCATTTCACAGCCTTACTTCTCACTGGGTTACAGATGAATGGAAATGAAAGGAATAGGGGTGAAATTAATGAAAGCCATTTCTCCATTTGGCCCCTAGAGTATTCCTTGAGATTGTTGGCTCACACTCTTTCTGACGCCTGCATGATTAGAAGTGCTGGAGTCCAGGACTGCAGAGCCACACCATGGGAGAAGCTCCAATTCCAGAATCACCACTTGGAAGAGTGCTGCCCAGGACAGAGGTCTGTCTTCAGAGGACTGTCGTATGAACAAGAAATACACTGCTGATTATTTTACAATATCTTATAGGCTGGCTACTATACCTCTGTCTTTGCAGGTGAACTGCCCAATTTCTCCCCCTCTACTAGGTCAATCCCAGCATATAAATATGCTCTGATATCTCCTATCTCTAACAACAACAAATTAGTGCTTTTATCTAGGTGATGAAACTTTTAAAATAAATTTTTAGTTTTTGCTTTCTTTGCCCTGAACTGCTTAAATGAATCCATTTTACAAGAAACACTTTAGGTCCATTAGGATGGCTACTATCAAAATAAAAATAAAAATGGAAAATAAGTATTGGCAAGGATATGGAGAAACTGCAACCCTGGTGCACTGTTGGAAGGAATATAAAATGGTGCAGCCGCTATGGAAACAGTATGGCAGTTACTCAAAAAAATAAAGATAAAATTACTGGTAGGGGAAGCACACTGATTGATACTGCCCACCCTGGCCAGGCACCATAATAACCATTTGCATGAGTTGTTTTATGGCAGGAGATCCTGATAAGGAATACGGAACTAATAAGCCACCACCAGCCGGAAGAGCTCGGGAAAGGTCGAGAGGAGACCCTGCCTGTCCGTCCTCTTCCCAGAATCCCTCTCGCTAGCATCCGTCTTGGCTGAGCGATGCGTGCGCCACCAGGAAAGACTCTGAATTAGAATGATTGGCCAAAGACCACCCGGAAACTAATCCCATCACCATAAACCCAAGACTGCGAGCCATGCGGCAGAGCAGTTCTCCTGGGTTCCCTTACCTACTGCTCTCCACCCGGGTGCCCCTCCCAATAAAGTCTCTTGCTTTGTCAGCACGTGTCTCCTCAGACAATTCATTTCCGAGTGTTAGACAAGAGCCCAACTTCGGGCCCTGGAAGGGGTCCCCCTTCCTGCAACATTACCATATGATCCAACAATTTGACCTCTAGGCACATAACCAAAGGAATCGAAAGCAGGATCATAAGAAGATATTTGCACGCCCATGTAAACAGCAGCACTGTTTACAACAGTCAAAAGGGAAAAACAACCCAAGTGTTCAATGTCCATTGACAGATGAATGGCTAAACAGAATACAGTATATACACACTGTTCATGTTAAATGCAAACTGACCAAATCTCAAAATTCCCTAGGCAGACAAAACCATTTAAAGCTAATAGGTGAAACAATTTAACCTCCTCTTTAAAACAAGTGGAACTTAACTTGGTCATTGAAAATCGTAATCAAAACTTAAGTTGCTCCCCTAAAGTGGCATAAAGTAATGACTTGTAACCAATCCTCTATCATCAGAAACTCTAATGTTATAACCAATCATTGTAAAGAATTAATAGCCTCTGCATTTTCACCATATAAGCTGTTTTATAACACTATACCTCTGTACTTCACTAACTCTTGGTTTGAGAGCTCTCTGTGAACTGTTTTGTATGCGCAATAAATTCTCACTAAATACTAAAAAACAAGCAAAAACTGGAAAAAAAAATGCTATCACCTCTAGAGAAGTTCTTTGAAATACCTGACGTTACTAATGATTTCTCCTTTCCTGCGCTGGGCATTCCCTGGGGCTCCTCCATTCATTCATCAGTGTTCCTGGAGCCTGACTCTCAGAACCTTCTTGCTGCAGTCTCTCCATTCTTTGAGCATACACAAAGAATGTCAGGGAATGGAAAGAGACACAAGGCAGCTCCTTCCTTCCTGAGAGCTAGTTTTCCCTAGCACAGTGTAATCCAGGTGATATTCATCAACAGGTGCTTCTTTGCAAAACCAGGGGCACACTCTCTTCACCTGGTGCCTTTCTTTTCTACCCCTCCACCAGCAAAACTACATATATGATTTCATTCATATATATATGCGTGCATGCTAAGTCACTTCAGTCATGTTCAACTCTGTGCAACCCTGTGGACTGTAGCCCGCCAGGCTCCTCTGTTCATGGGATTCTCCATGCAAGAATACTGGAGTGGGCTGCCGTGCCCACCCAGGGATCGAACCCGCGTCTCTTACGTCTCCTGCATTGAAAGGCAGATTCTTTACCACTAGCACTAATTTAACTGTATGACTGAATATATGACAAATGATTGATTCAACTAACTTACATCTTAGCAACTTCAAATAAATTCTATTTAACTCCATCCAAATCAATGAATTACCTCTTCTTGGGTTTATAACCAAAAACTTTGACACATCTAGCTCTTAAAAAAAAGATAGAGAGAAATTCTTTTCACTTCCCAGGCTTAATTTTAAAACTCTAAAGAGAAAGTGTTTTCTAAACAAGAGACAAACTGGTTCCTTCACACACTCATTTCAGTAATGGACATTAGCTGCTTTTGTATACACACTTCACAAAAGTACTTCTTTGGGGGAGAATTTTTAACTGTCTGCCAGTCCTGAAAGCAAGATTTTCTGGTTCATTTGGGCATGGATTGAGGCATCTGCGGTTTTCCTAAATGTTTCACTGCAGGCTGAGCGGTGCCCAAGGTACAGCAGATTGACTGCTTACTGCAGAAATTCTGAAGAATGTCAGCCTGTCATCCGCCCCCCACTTGTTATTCAGCCAGAAGTCTATTTGCTGTCAATCTTCAGGGGTATAGAATAGCTTTAGGACAAAACAAGTCAGACAATCCCCTGCTGCCCTGAAGGATCCTGCTGTCAAGAGTGACTCTGGGCCACACCAAATGTCACCCCTAAGGAAACAAACAAGAATCAGGAGAGCAAAAGTGGCAGCTGCCTCCATTTCATGACATTCTTTCTCATAAGATTATTGGCTAAAACTTCAGGTTAAAAAAATAGCCTGTAAGGTAATCACTTTTAATGTTTTTAACCACCTGAATTTAATTCGCTTTAATTTCAACTCAGAAAAAAGTTTAATGAGAACCATGGAACCTTATCTAACATATACTATGGCGGGAGAGGGGGGCAAGAAACTGTATCTTCACCACACGCTTCAGAGTTTGCACCCAGCAGAGATGATGACTCTGAATGTACAACACAGAGGAATATGCCTACAGGTCCCCAGGCTTCTTATTAGAGTTAATCAATTTTCATGCAGTCGACAGGTATGAATTGAACATCTGCTTTGTATCGAACATGAGGATTTGGAAGAAACAAAACATTGAGCTGGATCTGAATCAGAAACAGCCAGGGGCATCTTTATTCTAATACCAGTAGCTGCAGGGGAAAAGAGCAAGCAGATTTCTCTCCTCTCAAAGTTTTATGGAGTAGAGCTATATATTAGGAGAACAAAGGAAAAGGGGAAAAAGCTGGAGAGGCAGGTTGTTTACAGCTTACGTGTAATATGGCATCTGTATTATTATACTATCATTATACTATTTCTTATAAAAAACATATATTATTAATCTAAGTTAACCTCATATGTTCTACAAACTTTTAGCTTTAAAACAAGCCTTGGGATTAAGAGCTAGATTCTCTAGCTGAGACAGGATCTCAATTTGACCTTAACAATCTTTATGTCTTTGCACTGATTGTCAGGAAAACACTACAGAGAAGACAAATTTAATCTTATCTAAGTCAGTCTAATTAATCAATTAATATGATTCTGGGTTTAGCTTACTAAGTGAAAGACACCCTTCAACCTTCCCCATCCTTATCTGTGCACAGAGAGGTAATTTAAAGCCCACTATCTGAATACACAAAGTGATGGAGCCCAAGGCCATTGCTTTCTTTGCAAATCTCAATACCATTACTGACTTCTAGTCAGGGCTAAGAAGAGATTTATATACAATTTCATTTCCCAGTCTTCTTCTGAAACAAAAGACAATCCAATTTCTGATTCCACAGATTCTGATTCTGTATCCCAAACAGATACTGGCTCAGGATTTGTTCCCTAACCTTAATAAGCTCTGAAAAAAAAAAAAAACACCAAAAACTAATATATTTAAGACAATGAGAAGTCAGCTAAGGATTTAACTGTGGAGCCCTCAGTAAAATAGGATATCAGAATAAAGGGATTCTTCTGGCTAGAAGACATGGAAAAGAGGGGTTTGAGCTGTGTCCTACCTCAGTTACTTCATTTGGTTTCCCTACTTTCATCTACCCATCCAGATAAGCTTGCTCATGGACTTATTTCCTCCTTAGTAATATCTTTCCTAAAGAGAGACATTACCCTCCTAAATGATGTTTAAGAGTCTGCAATGTTCACAAACCAATTTTTTTTTTATTCTTTAAAGCCTCTCTCTTTAATGGAGGCTCCCTTCCTTCCACTGTTGCCTCTGAATCCCTATTATTTTGAACAAAATAATTTTAGATTGTATTAGAAAATATATAACAAAGAGTCGCAAGTTCCTGTCTCTTTCCAGCATCCTTCATGGCTTCCCACAACCATGACTGGCTTCCACACTCAAGGGAATGGGACCTAGAGGGGATGCTGATGGCCCACAGGCAAGTGGTGACCCCAGGACATCTGGAGACAAGGGAGTTTCTGCATACCTTGCATCAGACTGTTCCTAACGGGTGGAGCTCACCCATGGTGCGGTGGGAACAGCCTGTGAAGGCCTGAGGTCTCAGGTCCCTGTGGCTCCCCAGCAGCACATGGGCACTGCAGCTTGTCAGCCCGGACATCTCGGAGGGCAAGTGGGCTCAGCTGTGTGACACCAGGCCCGCCTCCTCTCCATGAACTGCCTGCTAGAAGTCAGCATCCAGCAACAGTCCTCGGAACAGACTCACACCACGAAGTTCTAGAAACACCCATAAAACCTTAAGTACCTGCAACAAAGTCCAGTTAGAGCAGATTCTCCAAGAGCCTGGGCACTAGCTGTCCAGCCTCTCTCACTATGATGTTTTGTTATTTTCTCTTTGGTCTGTCCTTTCCTTGATTTCTGCATAGGATTCTGTATCTTAAGGTGTACTGCCGTTTTTATTTGTTTCTGTTTTTAAAATTAAATCTCTGGTTGAGCCATTGTAAAGAAAATATTAAATACATTTGGGTTTCTTTTATAAAAAAAGGAAATTTTGTAATAAAATATACAGATTAAAACCTTAGCAATAACTACTTCCAGGCCTACAAAGGGAAAAAGTATAGGGGCTATGGAAGACCTGATTAATTCAGCCCCAAAATAGAAAATAAAAATGTACTAAAGAAAAAGAAGGATTGAGGGAAAAGTGGTTAAATTATCACTTACACACAATATGATTGGCTACATTCACAATTTAACAGATTCTGACTACAAGAATATCATTAGAGCTAATCTATTAGAATTAAAAACTGGGTTCAGCAAAGGTGCTGAATTAAAGACCAACCAAATTTATACAATAACATTCTTATATAACAGCCCACTGATAATAAAAGATAAAAGGAAAATATATGATATTAACAAAAGAATAAAAAAATCTTAGAACTTAAACATAAACCTAAGAATCCATGTACAAACTTTTATTAGTGTTAGTCGCTCAGTCCTGTCCAACTCTTTGCCACCCCATGGACTATAGCCCACCAGTTTCCTCCATCCACGGAATTCTCCAGGTAAGAATATTGAAATGGGTTGCCATTTCCTTCTCCAGGGGATCTTCCCAACCTAGGGATAGAACCCAGGTCTCCCACATTGCAGACAGGCTCTTTACCACCTGAGACACCAGGGAAGCACACAAACTTTTATTAAGAAATTTGCAAAAGTATCTCAAAGAAATGCACAGTGAATTAACAACCACTTAGCACTCTTCCTCAGAGGCAACGCCCCACCCACCCAACTTTCCAGACCTATTCTCTGCAGATACAGGTCTATGAGACTAGATATCTAACTATTCCTTGAAAGTCTGCTTCATTGTTTTAACCAGGCATATAGAATTCTATAATGTAGCATCGTTTATTTAATCAGTTCCTCTTAATGGACATTTAGATTACTTCTAGGTTTTTGCAACTGTAAGTAATTCTGCCATAAACATCCTTGTGCATTCAACTATGTCCTTGTGTTATTTCTTTCTCAGGTCAAATTCCAAGAAGTCAAATTGCTCGCTCCAAGAAAGTGGGTAAGAAGTGGGGGTTCACATTACAGACGACTACTAGGAACGTTTCCCTGAGCTGTTTCATCTAGTATTCTCACCTGACAAGATAATCAGAAATCTACCATGGATTGTGTAGAAGGGAGCATGGGAAACCAAACTGGGAATATTTCAGGTAATAAAATATAAAACCAAAATAGAATAAAAGGACAGAGATTTTTCATCAGTTCAGTTCAGTCACTCAGTCATGTCTGACTCTTTGCGACCCCGTGGACTGCAACACACCAGGCTTCCCTGTCCATCACCAACTCCCGGAGCTTACTCAGACTCATGTACATTGAGTCAGTGATGCCATTCAACCATCTCATCTTCTGTCATCCCTTTCTCCTCCTGCCTTCAGTCTTTCCCAGCATCAGGGGCTTTTCCAATGAGTCAGTTCTTCACATCAAAGTATTGAAAGCTTCAGCTTCAGCATCAGTCCTTCAATGAATATTCAGGACTTATCGCCTTTAGAATTTACTGGTTGGATCTCCTCGCAGTCCAAGGAACTCTCAAGAGTCTTCTCCAACACTGCAGTTCAAAAGTATTAATTCTTCAGTGCTCAGCTTTCTTATAGTCCAGCTCTCACATCTGTACATGACTACTAGAAAAACCATAGCTTTGACTAGATGGAACTTGTTGTCAAAGTAATGTTTCTGCTTTGTAATATGCTGCCTAAGTTGGTCATAGCTTTTCTTCCAAGGAGCAAGCGTCTTTAAATTTCATGGCTGAAGTCACCATCTGTAGTGATTTTGGAGCCGAAGAAAGTCAAGTCTGTCACTGTTTCCATTGTTTCCCCATCTATTTGCCATGAAGTGATGGGACTGGATGCCAGATTTTTTATAGGCTCCTCTAATAAGGAAATACAGGAAGATAGAAAAACAGATGCAAGCCTTGATCCTCTAAATTTTGCTGGAAACCAGGGGTAATATTTGTTTATACTCTATGAGATTTGCTGTAACTGGTGACTTCACTGTTACTTTAGCTAACCCTGTCTGCTTCTATGTAATTACCTGAAGCAAAGCTTCTTTAAAGCGGATAAACAGGTAGGAGAGCTGGGGAACATGCATCTTAAGTCAAAGAGGCTAGTGTGGTGAGCTGAGAACCCAGATGACAGAGGGGGCAAGGAGGATGTGAAGAGAGGGTGGAGGCTGAGCTTCAGGCCTGCAGCATGAACACTGAGCCAGTGGGAACTGCACAAAGCTCGTGTAACTCGGTTCCTTCCACCAGCATTTACTGAGACCCTACCATGTGCAGAGCGCCATTCTAGGTATGAAGAAAAGCACAGTGAACAAAGCAGACAAAATCTTCCCTTTTAGGGTGCTAATGTGGTGAATTGGAGTGCAGAGTGGTAAAAAAGAGAATAATGGGCACATCTTACAATCTGTTAAGTAATCCAAGTACTTAGTAGAAAAGTAATGATAGCAATTTTAGATGCAGTGTCCAGAGGTGCCCTTACTAAGCAAGTGCCATTTTAGTAAAGATCAGAAAGAAGCAAATAGGTGGGGCGTATGATTATCTGGGCAAATAGCATCAAGCCAGAGAAAACAAAAAGCGCAAAGGCCCTGAGGTACAGTATGACTGTGACACAGAAACAGCAAAAATGCAGTGTTATTGGGGCAGTCATCAGTTCTCATTTTTCAGAAGTTTTTGCCTTTAGTCAGATAAAGGAAGTTCTGGGAAGATGCCTTTCTGTGTTTGTTGATTTTCATTTGCCTCCAGCTCAAAATAACCTTCATGTCAAATAGCATATTTGAGAGTAGCACATTTTTGCTTTCCTATACAAACAGAATGGAAAACAAACTCCTACCACTTTGTTGCTATACCTTTATCAATTCAGATCCTTGCCTTTCACACACATATAGGTGCTAAGTCCCGCAGAATCTTGCTGATTCTGCTTTAAGCTTAATAAGCTCTCAAGGCCAGGTCTGTAATGATTTACATACTGACAACTTAAAATATTCCCTAGCATTTCTGTTCTTTCAACCAGAAGATCTCCATAGACTCTTTTCCCATGCAAATTTAATTGGCTGTTAGACAAAGTAACAAGCATGAAGTTGTAGAAAGGTCATATAAAGCAAGGCCAGGTTCCTCCAAGATGCTCCTTTTGGGGAGAGGAGGTGGAGAGGGTGCATCTGAATTATCACTGCATTTCTCTTCACTTATCAAATTAGGACAAAGAGCTTTTGTTGGTAACAAAATGCTACCAAAATCCTGGGTGATTTTCAGTGGTAAGACAGCCATTTCAGGAGAGAACAGTCTTTTCTCTCTTGTCATGAGAATGGAAAATTTCCAATTACCCTAGTGAGAGAAGGAAGCTGTTCTGACCAAATTCTCACAAGTCATTGGTCACTCTAACTTTTAATTCATTTATCTGATGCATATTCATTGAAAGTCATATTACCGAAATGGCCCAAAGCTAAACTCAAGTCCCCAGTAGAAATGTAAAGCTCATAATTCATGATGAAATGTCTACTGTCATTCCTAAATTGCTTGGGCACAATATTCCAGGCTTTTTATTGGAACCCAGTTAAAGAGAGGCATTGATCAGCACAGGGAATATTGTAGAGGATTTTTCTTCCCCCTCTCCCACCTTTCAGATCCCCTAGCTTGTAAGCTAATTGGGAAAGTAATATATAGAACCATGAAAGTTTATAAAGCATATGCATATTAAATAATGACATAAGACAACAATATAATATATATCACAAGATAATATATATGGGCAAACAATATGATATTGTACATTCACAGGAGGGAGAGATTTTGTGGGTTGGAATATGGTGGCAGGGGGAGGGAGGATCATGGTGGAGACTCGGGAAATTCAGGTGGTTGCAAAATGTCCAGAAAGGGTAGACAAAGCATCAGGAAAAATTGTTATTAAAAGGGCAGATAATGATGGCCCCCCAGGAGCCTGAGAAAATACTTGGGGGAACTTGGGTTATCCCCCAAAATGGGTGTGCCCTCTTGCCTTTCAATGGGTAGAGGTCAGGGATGCTAACCCCACTGTGATACCCAGGAAGTGCCACACCAGGGAGAACTGTTCCCCCAAACACTCCACCAGTACCTCTCAGTTCAGAAACATTATAGAATCAAAAGAAAATGTTCCAGGAGTAAAGTTTTACATTTTAAACAATAACAAGCAAGCCATTAAATGTTTTGGAACAAACAGATAACTCTTTCCCACTCACCTCCCAAATAGGTATCAATTATTTCCAAAAAGTTTGTGGAAAACTGTAAGATTTTCCTCTGTGGTAGGCCAATGCTGAATTACCACTTAATGGATTCTAAGGGTTCAGGCCAACAAATGTCTCCTTAAATCAATGGTCACCTCAAAAAAACTTGTACCTTTAATTGGCATACTTAATATACTATGTGTGTGTGCATGCTCAGTCACTCATTCGTATCCGATTCTTTGCGACCCTTTGGACTGCAGCCCACCGAGCTTCTCTGTCCATGGGATTTTACAGACAAGAATACTGGAGTGGGTTGCCATGGCCTCCTCCAGGGGACCTTTGTGACCCAGGGATCGAACCCTCAGCTCATGGCTGCTGCACTGGCAGGCGGATTCTTTACTACTGAGCCACCTGGGAATCCCTTAAGGTATTATGATTTCTGTTAAAAACAAAGAAAACTTAAAATTTAAGGATAAGATAAAAAGTTAATAGTCATTTCTAACTTTCTCTTAACACCTTATAGAATTAGATAAGCTGACTTTTTCAGGCAGGAAAATGGCGAAGCCCTGGCAGGGCCTTCAGAAAAGACACAGTCTCCTCCTGCCCAGACCAGTGGCCACTGCCAGTGAGCGCTTACGGAGAGAACCTTGTTCTAGTGAATTTGATCATGTACTACTCACAGTTACTTGTTACGTTGCTTTACACATAGTTTTGAACTTTCCACTATGAAGGTATATTTGCTAATCCAGAAGAATATTTATTTGAAAGTTTGTTGGTCTGATTTATATTAATAATAAGCATTTAGACATATGGTACACAGGCCTCCATTTCCACTCTTGCCTGGACCCTGAAAATATAAAATGAGAATGCCCCAGCATTCTCCTGTGTAAGAAGTCAAGTGCCAGTGTGTGAGCATCCATCATGGGCCAGAAGCTGGCTTTACTTCTGTCATTTTACTTAAACCTCCCAGCGATTTTATGAGGTTAAATAGATACATGAGCAAACTGAGGATCAGAAAAGTTAAGATCTTTGGCCAAGATCACATAAGTAATAAGCAAGGGCCTGCGAACTCCAACAAAATCTTTCCAACCACAAAGCATTTTCTTTCCACTAGATTATGCCTCGATTTAATCCAGTGTTGAGATGCAGGTAAAATGGCAGCTTAGCTGTTCTTTGCTTTTGTTTGCATTTAGAATGGGGAAAATGAACCAACAATTGCCCCGTTATCCACACAGTGTTTCCTTGGAGAGACCCAGACTCCATAAGCATGTCTTTTCCAAGTTCCTTATAATAGTAATGAGATGCTTTCCCAAGGATCCCAAGGTACTCCTTTGAAAACACAATTTGGCTTCTAGGAATACCAAGAGATAGTCTTTCAGTGCTGCAAATCAGGAGGACAAAACTGTTCTTCATTCAAGATAAAATGGAGGAAAAGCAAACTGCTGGATTGGGAGTTGTATTCTGAAGTCGTGTGTGTGTGTGTGTGCATGTGTGTGTGTGTGAGAGAGAGAGAGAGAGCGCGGTATTCCTTTTACTGTTCAAAGACCACCAGCAAAAGCCAAGCTTGTGAATAAATTTCTTCCGCTGACAAATATCAGAACCTTCTTAAGAGTTTTATTCTTCATATTTTAAAAGTACCATCTTTTTACTTTTAGCTCCACTGAAAAATGTAACTGTCAAAAAGTAGATCCATTTCCCTATTACTTTTATTATCTTTCAAAATCACATATCTGGTCATATTATTCCCCTACTTTAAAATGCTTCAGTAGTTCCAACCATCTAGTAGATCAAATCTAAGTTCTCTAACATGACATTCAAGGCCTTTTAATATCTGAATCAGGACAATTACTTCATCTTCACTACTTGCCATTTCCTGCATTATGTATCCTATTAAAATAGGTGCCATGCCCCAAACAGGCCTCACCTTGTCACATCAAGGGCTTCCACTGAGGCCCCTGTCTTGTTCACTATTCCTCAAAATTGTATTTATTCTTGAAGGTGCATTTCAGAATAACCTATTCACTAAAGCCTTCTCCAATCTAGACAAGTGATTACCAAGTTTTGAAATACAAACATAATTAAGGGAGTCCTAATATTCCAACCAGTCCATCCTAAAGGAGATCAGTCCCGGGTGTTCATTGGAAGGACTGATGCTGAAGCTGAAACTCCAATATTTTGGCCACGTCATGCGAAGATTTGACTCATTGGAAAAGACCCTGATGCTGGGAGGGACTGGGGGCAGGAGGAGAAGGGGACGATAGAGGATGAGATGGTTGGATGGCATCACCGACTCGATGGGCATGGGTTTGGGTAGACTCCAGGAGTTGGTGATGGACAGGGAGGCCTGGAGTGCTGCAATTCATGGGGTCGCAAAGAGTCGGACACGACTGAGCAACTGAAGTAAACTGAACTGAATATTGGATTGCTCAGTTTTACTTTGCCAAGTAAGAACACACACACACACACCCATCATAATATATAGGGCAAGTTAGAAACCAAAAGGAAGCAAATAATCTCAGAATAAATGACACCTTTCCAAGTTAATGAATTTTGTTTTTATAAAAATTTCACTCATTAGGTTTTTCTTAATTTTCTCATTTGCCACAGGTAAACAAACCAAAAAATAAGCCATAGACTTGCATTTGGGAACTGTCCGAGACTGCTGATAGAAGTATTTCATTAATTGTCTTCTAATGTTGGATTGATCAAAAAGTTCCTTCAGGTTTTTCCATAACACCTTATGAAAAACCCAAATAAACATTTTGGCCAACCCAATACTTCATACAGATTTGCTATACTCAGTTGAAATTATTTTACTGAATCTCTCTTACCTTCTTCTCACTGAGTTTTGAATTTTTGAGTATAGGGATTATCATTATTATTCTCCATATTCTAAGCATCTGGTACATCACAGGTGCTCAATGAATATCTGCTAAATTAACATTCACACAAATGACTCTGCATGTAGAAGGTATGCCAAGGCAGACCAGTCCCCCAAATCTTCCTCATCATTCTGGTTAAAGAATCAACCTGCCAGTGCAGGAGACACAGGAGGGGCAGTTTGAATCCCTGGGTCGGGAAGATTTCCTGGAGTAGGAAATGGCAACCCCACTCAAGTATTTCTGTCTGGAAAATCCCATGGACAGAGGAGCCTGGTGAGCTACAGTCCATGGGACCGCAAAGAGTTGGCCACAACTGAGCATAGAGGACAGAGTTTCATTTCCAGATGTTTCTTATTATTGATACTTCCTGCACCATATAATGTCACCTGCGAGACACTTCTCACACAAGGCGCTGCTGGTCGCAAATGTCAAGCAGTGTTCCCCTAGGTTATAATCACCCTCTCCGTCATCACCATCCTTTAAAGTTATGGGCTTCCCTGGTGGCTCAGGCGGTAAAGAATCCTCTTGCAATGCAGGAGACCTGGGACTGATTCCTGGGTTGGGAAGGTCCCCTGGAGGAGGGCATGGCAACCCACTCCAGTATTCTTACCTGGAGAACCCCCATGGACAGAAGAGCCTGGTGGGCTACAGTCCATGGGGTCGCAGAGGGCTGGACACAACTCAGTGACAAAGCACAACTTAAAGGTCTCCTCTTCTGTGTGACCTTCCAGGGATTTTACAAAATGAGCATTGCACCTGCTTTTTGTGGTCATTATTTAGGATGGCTTAGGTTATAAATAATAGGAGTGCAACTCAAACTCAATTAAACAAAACAGCAATTCATTGATTTATGTAACTGAAAAGTTTCTCAGCTAAAGCTTGACTCAGTAGTTCACAGCTGCCATCTTGAACCTGATTTCTCCTTATTTTGTCCTTCTGCCTTCAGTGTGGTTTCATTCATCCAGCACTGGTCCCTTTCATAGTCTTGAGAGAAAGAGTTATATGCTTTTTATTCCCCATATTTCAAAAAAAGAGTATAATTTTCCCTTCATTCCCACAAATTCAATTTAATAATAGTTTAGGTTACCTGCCCACATCTGAACTGAGGCTAGTGGAATAAAATGGAATGACTAGTTACAATCTTAAGTTCTAACACTGAAGCTCGAACACAGAGATAGACTCCACTTTCCAGGAAACACATAAATTCCCACGTGGAACTGTAGCGTTGCTGCAAAGAAATAGAGCAGTAGCAGTTGTTGGCACAAACGTCCACTACATTCTGTACAAGTGATCCTTTTCTGAAGCTGTAAGTATTCTCAAAAACATTAGGACTTTCACAAATATGGTTATTTTAAAATCTTTCTCTCTCTTAAAGAAAATGATACCCTCCCCAAACTCTTATCCCACCCCCACAAAAAACAGTCACATTATTCTTTCTTTAACAAAGTAGAATTTAAAGATCTCTTCTAGAAGAAGATGGATGATGACAAAGGAGCTGTTTCAAGAGCTGACCCAGAAAGTAATGATTAATTATATTCTTTCAGGGTGAACTGTCCAATGTATTAATACTAGAGGGAATCATCTTTCTTATAGCTTCTAAAGAGGCCAAAAGATTCTTTGCCTGTGGCAGTGAGATATGAATGGAAGGTTAGTCACTTGATCTTTCCACAGAAGCAATAATTCACTGCCTCCAAGAAGGGTTCTCCAAGAAAGCACATTTGAGGGACTATATAAAATCAGTCCTCTCATCTAAAATGGAAAGATTCTTAGAAGCTGTTTTAATGAGCACCTGCTTTTACCTGAAGAATTCAGATTGGCTACCCATTTAGATTAAATTCCCCTATGGACTAAATCGGATGGACTATTATGATCTAAGAAATGACTAAAGGTTTCTTATCTTAAAGGGATAATAAGACTAAAATTTTGTCATAGAATTTTTAGTTAACTCAGATTTCAACTCCAGTTAGATTTTTAATTACCCTTGAAGTAAACTGCTGTAGTAATGACCCCAGGGAATTATGTCTTTCAGTATCCACGCACATTGGGTATTACACACACACACACACACACACACACACACACACACACACACACACACACACAGAGCATTTCCCTGGTGGCTCAGTTGGTAAAGAATCCACCTGCAATGTGACAGTCTGCCTGAAATGCAGGAGTCCTGGGTTGGATCACTGTGTCAGCCAGATGCCCTAGAGAAGGAAAAGGCAACCCACTCCAATAGTCTTGCCTGAGAAATCCCATGGGCAGAGGAGCCTGGCAGACTACATACAGCCTTTGGGGTGCCAACAGTCAGACTTAAAACTTAACGACTTAACAACTAAACAACCACCACCACCACACACACATACACACACAGATTCTGAGTTTGGCCATATGACTTGCTTTGGGAGATGGAACATTATCAAACAACACAACAAAGGCTTGTAAAGCACTAGCCTAATGGGAACTATTCCACCATTATGTGGAAAAGCCCAAATAGCTCTGGGAGGATATGAGAGCTTGTGGAGTCAAGTCCCTGCTGTTTCAGCCATCCCAGCTATTTAAGACACCCTAGCCAAAGCCCAAATGCACATGAGTCCCACCAGCACCATATGGAGCAGAAATGAAATGTACCAAATTGAGCTCAACCCATACTGCCAATGTGAAGAATTATGAGCAAATAAATGGATGTTGTTTTGAGGCACTAATTCTTGAGCTACACTGGTAGACAATAAACTATAATTGGCACAACTCAGACTTTAGAACAACTACACACCTTAGTCTACACAGTAGGTGACCAATAAATGTTTAGTGAATTATTTAATAAATTAAATTAAATAAATCTAATTGTGCTGGTCATCCATTTGAATTATATATTTGTAAAAAGCTTTTCTAACAGAATGTCAGAAAAGATAAAAGATTTCACAGAAAAATTAATTTGGCCTTTATTTTATTCAAAAGAAGACATATAGGATGCCATTTTCTAGTTAGTCAAGTAAAGTCACAAAGTAAACTTTAATGGTAAGAGAAGTAATTAACCTATCATACTGGGTTTGGTTTCTGACCCTTGATACGTGTTATATAACCAATAACATTGAGGATGGCTGTGAATACTGATAATGACTGTAAACTTCTCAAGAATGGGGCTATTTTAGTCCATGGTACATTATTTACAATATCATGGATATATCTTGAAGGTGAGGTTCATGATGAAGAGGATGATAATATTAGATAATGAGTAGAGCAGGGAGGATTTTCAAATCCTAAAAGACGATGCTGTGAAAGTGCTGCACTTAATATGCCAGCAAATTTGGAAAATTCAGCAGTGACCACAGGACTGGAAAAGGTCAGTTTTCATTCCAATCCCTAAGAAAGGCAATGACAAAGAATGCTCAAGCTACTGCACAATTGCACTCATCTCACGCGCTAGCAAAGTAATGCTCAAAATTCTCCAAGCCAGGCTTCAACAGTACATGAACCGTGAACTTCCAGTTGTTCAAGCTGGATTTAGAAAAGACAGAGGAACCAGAGATCATATTGCCAACATCCGCTGGATCATCGAAAAAAGAATGAAAGTTCCAGAAAAACATATGTTTCTGCTTTATTGCTTATGCCAGAGACTTTGACTGTGGATCACAACAAACTAAGGAAAATTCTTCAAGAGGTGGGAATACCAGACCACCTGACCTGCCTCTTGAGAAATCTGTATGCAGGTCAAGAAGCAACAGTTAGAACTGGAAATGGAAAAACAGACTGGTTCCAAATAGGGAAAGGAGTATGTCAAGGCTGTATATTGTCACACTGCTTATTTAACTTATATGCAGAGTACATTATGCAAAATGCTGGGCTGTATGACGCACAAGCTGGAATCCAGATTGCTGGATTCAATAACCTCAGATATGCAGATGACACCATCCATATGGCAGAAAGCAAAGAAGAACTAAAGAGCCTCTTGATGAAAGTGAAAGAGGAGAGTGAAAAAGTTGGCTTCAAACTCAACATTCGGAAAACTAAGATCATGGCATCTGGTCCCATCACTTCATGGCAAATAGATGGGGAAATAATGGAAACAGTGACAGACTTTACTTTCTGGGGCTCCAAAATCACAGCAGAAGGTGACTGCTACCATGAAATTGAAAGACACTTGCTCCTTGGAAGAAAAGCTATGACCAATCTAGACAGCATATTAAAAAGCAGAGACATTACTTTGCCAACAAAAGTCTGTCTAGTCAAAGCTATGGTTTTTCCAGTGGTCAGGTATGGATGTGAGAGTTGGACAATAAAGAAAGCTGAATGCCAAAGAATTGATGCTTTTGAACTGTGGTGTTGGAGAAGACTCTTGAGAGTCCCTTGGACTACAACCAGTCAATCTTAAAGGAAATTAGTCCTGAACATTCACTGGAAAGACTGATGCTGAAACTGAAACTCTAATACTTCAGCTACTTGATGCAAAGAACTGACTCATTGGAAAAGACCCTGATGCTGGGAAAGATTGAAGGTGGGAAGAAAAGGGGACAACAGAGGATGAGACAGCTGGATGGCATCACCAAGTCGATGGACACAAGTTTGAGTAAGTTCTGGGAGTTGGTGATAGAAGCCTGGCGTGTTGAAGTACATAGGGTCGCAAAGAGTCGGACACGACTGAGCAACTGAACTGCACTGAACAGCAGGGAGAAGACTTTTAAATGTTACTTGGAATACACTGTGATTCTTCTTCAATATGAGAACTCGTGGCGGGATGATATGGGAGAATGGCATTGAAACATGTAAATTATCACATGTGAAACGAATCGCAAGTCCGGGTTTGATGCATGATACAGGGTGCTCACGGCTGGTGCACGGGGATGACCCGGAGGGATGGGGTGGGGAAGGAGGTGGGAGGGGCATTCAGGATGGGGAATACATGTACACCCATGGCAGATTCAAGTCAATGTATGGCAAAACCAATACAATGTTGTAAAGTAAAATAAATAAAAAATTTAAATAAAATAAAAAATAAATAAATTTTAAAAAATGGAAAAAAAAAGAACTCATATCTTTCCTCACTTATACAAAATTCTGATCGCTTCAAATATTACCTCTCCTCCATACTCTTTCTTGCATTCTCTATACTTCTTATTCTATCAGCTTTATTAACTGCTCCCAATCTTTCCATTTTATTATCTGTCAGACCTCCTAGGAATTTTCCGTTAATGATATTAGTTCAATAAACTCTCTCTTCTTCTATGTCTAATAATCTATTACACTTACCTCTCATGCTTATCCTGGAGAAGGAAATGGCAACCCACTCCAGTAATCTTGCCTGGAGAACTCCATGAATAGAGGATCCTGGTGGGCTACAATCCATGGGGTTGCAAAGAGTCAGGCATGACTGAGCAACTATCACTCACTCATGCTTATAATTTGATGGATTATGTTCTTTATTCATAGATGTCTGTTTTGCTCTTTTCTATTCTATCTAATATTTTAATATAATTTTATTTTTCATTGTGCTATGTATTTACTCTTTATCTTTCCAATTACTTTAAATTTTCTTATTTTATAGATTCTTTCTGATTTAAAATGCTTAGATCTTAGAATACTAAGTATCCTGTTGTTTGTATCTGCTCAATCTTGCTATGTAATATGTAGTTTTTAAACATGAGTTCATCTTCAAGGATAAATATTTGTTCCTTGGGATTCCTATGTTTTCTAGTTTGTAAAATTATTAGAATGAAATAATTTCAGCTTTTTCAATGCCTAGAAAATAAGGAGTTTCAACAGTTCGGCACCATTTTTAAGGACCTGATAGGATGCTAGGTCCTTCTTGGCTACCTCTGGACAGAACCCCAGGTTCCAGTCCAACTGCGCCCCTCAGTAGTTATGTAACAAAGACAAACTTACTCCTTCCCTCTCCCAGATAACGTATTTCATAGAAGCTGTAATTCCTAGTGTATCCTAAGCACACAGTCAGAATCAGTCTCTCCACAATCATCTTTCTTCCTGTTCTCGCTTCTTCTCAAGTTAAGCTTTTTCCCTTCACTTCCCTCTTTTTGGTAACATGTTAAATCCAGTTTGGTCTCTGGCTCTACCTCCTCAAATCCCTCCTCCTCCATGCGCACTGGGATGACTTACTAAATCCTGCTTTGAGTTATAAAGTAAGGGTATGCTCAGATGACTGATCTCAAATAGAAGCATACAGAGAATATACACAGAATTTGGGAGGATTTTCCACTGAGACTAAGTTTTATGAAGAATAAAAATAACAAAATTGGCCTTCAGAATATAGGCCTTAAACCTACCTAACAGAAAAACTGCCAAAACAAACAATAATGGTTCTACAAAAGTTTAAACTTGGGGTAGAAGAATGGTGGGCTCAGTCACTCAGTCGTGTGATCCCATGATCTGTAGGTCCCCAGGTTCCTCTTGTCCAAGGAATTTTCCAGGCAGGAATACTGGCGTGAGTTGCCATTTTCCTCCTTTAGGGGATCTTCCCAACTCAGGGAAGATCTGCTTCTCTTGCAACTCCTGTGTTGACAGGCAGGTTCTTTACCACTAGCACCACCTGGGAAGCCCCAGAAGAAAGGTATAGTTCCATAAAAACTAAAAACGGTTCATTTTTATGATAAGATTCTTGAAAAACCAGTATCAATTAAAAAAAAAAAATTTGCCGGGTCATAAAAAAGGGGCCCAATTCTCTAAAATTAATGCTAACTGTATTTCCCATTAAGTAAACTCACCAGAAATAGCACTGTGAACAGTGAAAAAAAAAAGTGTTTTTTTTTTTTAATTGAGTTTCTGAATTTAGAAATGAGAAAATTGATGTGCACCCCGCTCTAGGGGATATCTTTGAAATCTCTCTTTATTATACACGTCTTGGAAAAAGAAACCAGGGAGTAAAGGGATGGTAGGGACAAAGCAGAGACCTCCACGCTGTTACCCACAACATCCGCGAGGAAGAGAAACTGGGAGCAGAAACCTGCTCCCATAGCCACACACACTGGGAAACATGGGGGCAGGGGAGTGTAGGGGTAGAGATGGTTAGGGCTGTATCCACTCACTTAGCAATGTTTCATGAGGACCCTCTTCATGGAAGGCACTGCTGTGCTGAGCAGGGAAGGAGATGAAAGCTATTTCAGATGAATACTCTATCCTCTATAATTTTCTAATCTGGTATAAAACAAAAATAGGATAAAATGTCACGTCAAAGTCCCACATGAGTAATACAGTAAAAAGTTAAACACATCCAGCAGATAGAAAAAAAAATTTTTTTCCATTTTTAAAAACCTGCTTCTGGTTAAAGAAATAAGCAAAAGCTTATTACCAGTGAGGCAGGAGATGGCTGGGCCCTAGAGTGAGCACCTGGAGAATGTTCCCTGTGGAGAGAAACCCCATAACAGCAGGATCGAGAAAGGAGCTGGACCCTGCCCAAATAAAAGATAAAAAGACCACATATTTCTCTTTCTCAAAGTCAAGAAGACCTTCCTGACCACACATACACAGAAAGGCCTGCTGGAAGTCAAAAAGAGAGGGGGCATCCCCCCCGAACAAGTGATGCCAACCTACCCATAGGCCTTTTCACTAGAATCCATCTTGGCTACGAGACGCGCACACACATGGGAGGATCCTGAGATAAACCAAATGTAGATTCAGAACCAGAAACCCGGAAGCAATGTCCCACCGAAGTGGTTCAAACCACTACGCGGGCACGGCTCTCTCCATCCTGCCCACGTGTCTGTCCACACGTGCCCTTTTCCCTCCAAAGAAACACTTCCCTTGTTTCACACTAACCTTCCATCTCAGTGTGGAAATTCATCACATAGCTGGCAGGAAGAGCCGCGTCACTGCCCACTGGCCCACACCTCGCCCTGGTCCAGCAGCTGGGGTCCAGCGGTCTCACTGACGCGGCCCGACCTCCATCTCTGACCAGAGACCAAAATCAGGCTTCAGGCTGTTGCAGGCTAAGGCCACCCGAGAGCAATAGCACTTCCTGACTCCAGGCCGGGAATTCCCTGAAGACGGTCAAGTTTTCTCAAATGTTTAGTCAGGGAGAAAGCAGCCCCCAAGCCTGTCACCCCCATTTACATCTTCAGCGTAAAACAGAAGAAGGGCACTCTCAGTGTTGGGAACACAAGACCATCTGAGAGGCCACACCGCCTCATGGGCAGCTTCAGCATGAGATGCTCTGTCAAGGAAGCGCCTCCCTGGTCTGCTTCAGCAGCTGGTCACAACTGGCCGCCCCCAAATGCCATTCTCAGTTTCAAAATGCCATAGAAAGAGACAAAATGCTATCCAGAGCTACAAAGCCCTATTCAACATCATCCAACAGCCAGGAATCGCCCCCCTGATGGGACCTGACGCCCTGGCCAGGGAGATGCAGCCTTGGCTCTGCCCGCACACAGCTGGGGCCTCCTGGATAGGAACTTCACTTCTCAGGGTTCCTGCCTGCACGGTGAGCAGCCGAGATTATCTCTAAAGCCCATCCTGTCCTGGATTTTATGAGACTAAGAGATTTCTAAGCTGGCAAGTGCCTTCCCTTCTCACGCTGCTCATTTAATGAGAACATTCATATAAGCCAATCTCAGCAAAACTGTAGAGCTGCTAGTTTTGTCTTAAATAGGAATTTACTACCGACTCACTCTTCTTCGCTTTTCCTGGATGTTCATAGAGAGCCCTGCCTTCTACAACTTGGGTAAATGGGTATTATTTTCCCCTCTTAATCATCACACAGCAAGTCTCCAAATCCAAGTGCAAAAACAGTGGCTCCTCAGAGGTGACGCATGCAGTTAGATGTCTGCAGTTTTGAATATTCCAAGCAAGCAATTTAAAATGTCAAATATTGAGCCATTTCTCTGTGCTCCAGAAAGACTCCCCCCGATTCCCCCAGACAACCCATTTGCAGAATTGCTAGTAAATCAACATAATTTGTTTTCCCTGAGACTGTGTTCTGCTAGGGAAACCTCCTTCAAAACTGCTGAAGCTGCTGCAATTATATAAAATTATTACATTTCACAATAAGGAACTTCCCTATAATTGGTCATGCAAATGAGGGATAATAATACATATATAATTTAGACAGTCTGACTGTTGTTCCCAAGTTAGTTTAATTTCGTCAGTGTTTCATAAAACCCCAGAATTCTACAATTCAGCAGATATGAGCTATCCCAGAGACAGACATTTTTGCATGCACAAATTCAAATATTCAGTATGTAATTCATGTTAAATATTTGCAGTATTTAAACGCAAATATACCATCACTGTGATGTCTGTCACAGCAGAATGGAGAATAATTAGACTTCATTTTAACGCAGTTGACAGGCAGTTTTCCCAAAAGTCTCACAGAAAGTCTGCAGGCAAGTCAACAATGCCCAAGTCCACACACTTGGCACCACCAAAGAAAATGGATCAGAGTCCAAGGTGGGGACCTTTGTGATGCTCTTTACCCAGAAGACAGAGCGGCCCTAAGGCTCACCCTTGAATGGAGTACAGATATGGAGATAGCCTTGCTCAAAGAATGTCGCCGAAATGTAAAAAGGCAGTTTATTCTGGTGGCAAAAAGAATACTCGAAGAAACTCAAGAACAACGGCTCCTAGTATAGCTTTACTAGATCTATGATCACCATACCTATGATAAATGTTTGTTATTACACACAAGTTATGGCAAGAACGTAGTCTTAGGTCAGGGCTTGAATCTCAGTTTTAAGCTATTAGCTGCAGGAGTCTTTAACAAGGTGCTAGCTCTCTGAACCATAGCTTCTTCATCTATAAAATGAATTTGGTGACAAAAGGGGAGGATTAAGTGTTTACCTGGTATACAGTCAATTGTAAAACACTTAGACTACACACAAAAATTAAGACATCCCTAGGCAAGGTTGTAAAATGAGTTGAGACTGCCTAGAGCCCCTTCTCTCCCTGCATTTTTTTACTTTTCTTTAAACTTACACCCCTTCCTTTATGCTATTTCCTTCTTCCAAGCATAATTTAGCCACACTAAGATTAGGGAGATACAGGGTGTTAGCAGTATTTATACTCAACATGCTAGAGAAGCTGAGAGCACAATATCTAGATTCAGACAAATCTGGGTTCAAATCCCGATTCCATCCTTCTCTAGTAATGTGACCCTAGGCAAGTTAATTCATTTCTCTATGTCTCAAATTCTCCATCTATAAAATGGGGATAATGCTAATAACTACCTGTACAGAGTTGAGGTAAAGACTAAAGTGTTCATGACATGCTTAGTATTATGTTAATGGGCTTCCCTGGTAGCTCAGATGGTAAAGAATCTTTCTGCAATGTGGGAGACCTGGGTTTGATTCCCTAGGTGGGGAAGATCCCCTTGAGAAGGGAATGGCTACTCATTCCAGTATTCTTTCCTGGAGAATTTCATGATAGAGGAGCCTGGTGGGCTGCAGTCCACGGGTTTGCAAAGAGCATAGCTCTGGTTATATTTAGTCCCTCATTCTCCTAACAGCTCAAGTTTAGCTTATACATAAATCTATCTTTACACAGGAACTTCAACCACATTTCCCCTCTCCTGCTCAACAGATTTATAAAAACCCATTACAGTCTTTATAGTCTACCTTTTTCAATTTTACTTTGTTCTCTTGAGTCCTGCATGTACTTCCCTTATCCTCTCCAATCTTTCTGTAGAGGAAAAAAAGGGAGTCCCTTGAGTTCTACTTTCCTAGGAGTCCACCCTCAAATTTCTAGCATCATTAGTTCCTTCTCATTCATTCCTCTGTGCCTCCAATTATGCAACAATCTTTGAATGAGCATCTCTTATTTGCCAATCTTGGTTAGGAGCTGGGAATACAAAAATAGCAGAAACTGTCTTCAAACATGTAACTGCAGGGGATCAAAGAGATATATTTGAAAGACATTAAGGAGTCAGTATCAACAGGACTTGAGACTGATGGATGTGGCAGGCTAGGAGCGAAGTTCACTCTTAAATTCCTCCCCAAGTTCCTTTAAAAGGTTGTGTATGAATATGCTTTTGTCTGAATGTTCTCTCTACCAAGCGCCACTATAAGGTAGACTATGCAACATCAGGAGTATTAACACAGTGGGGAGACATTTTTAGCTTCTGGAAATACATAGACACACACACACATGCATTTTCCTGGGAAAAAAAACTTTTTTGTTTTTAGAAAAAAACTTTCTAGCTGAAATAGGCAGAAACTGACTCATGGAAAGCAAAGCTTAGGTACATAAACACAAGATTAATAAGATGATTTGGGACCTTCAGAGTCAAGAATAATTTTTCATCTCAAAGTTGTGAAGGTCTTTTAAGAGCCAGGGCTCTACTGATGAAAAATATAAAGTAGCATCACTGAATGTGCTTCACTCTGCAAAGGAAAGCAAAGGCTATTCTGGAACTGCACAGTTGAGTCAACAATCAACTAAACTTAAAATTGCTCTGCAAAAATAATGTAAAAGGTTGACAGTTAGGAGATGACCTGCTTACTGTGTCCTTATAAGGCACGTAAGGAAAGGGGGTGGGGTTGTGAGATTTGGGAAAATAGGGATGAGAAAGTAAAGATAAGTAAAGAAAAGTTCATACTGGAAGATCAATGCCTCCTAGTAACATGGCTGCAGCCCAGAGCCAAGAAGAAAACAGAGTTGGTGTGTGGTACATATGTTGCACATGGATAGACCCTAGAGGCAGCAACACGTGCCGCCAGGGTTGTTTGCCTTTTCTGCAGCATAATCCACTTCTCTCACCCTCCTTGCCTCCCTAAAACTCAGTAAAGTCTATTTAAAACCTTTTGTACCCATTAGGTGAAGACTATATAAAGGAAGGGCTATAGCCATGCACAGGGTGAGGAAGAGTAGGGAAGCATCTCAACAGTGTGGAAAAGCTTCCTGCAGGCAGGCAAAAAATAAAAGGCAGAGAAGCCCAGAGCAGTGGTTCAAAGGGAAGTGTGGCCAACAAAGAGACCCAGCATCTCCATCCTTGCAAGGAGGAGTCGACTTCCTAGGCTCACAAGAGCCACAGACTCAGATGATTGTTTTTTGGATGTTAAAGTAAAGAAGTAATGAGAAATGCTAGTGATCTTGGGGAAATTGGCACACAAGGAAAGTTCTTACAGAAGAAAATGAGCCAGGTTTATAAGAGAAGGTCAGAATGCAGTCTACTACGTATTGTATCTACTTCAATCAATAGGGCATAAGCAAAAACTCAAAAGGTCCCAAATCCCAGGCCTCCCTCCCCAAAGAGAGTTTCTAAGGGTCCTCAACCTTCATAAAGGCATGGTTGAAAGATGCTATGAGAAGAAAATCAGCAAAGTTCAACAGTCCTAGTCAGGGGCTTCATTCACCTGTTTATTTCTCATATCAGGGATGTCCACAGAGATGCATGAAGACCTCCCATTCCCAGAGAAAACTCATGACAGAAACCCCAAAGACTTGTCAACTTTTCTGCTAAATGTCATGTAAGATGGGAAATCTGGTACTTCTCTTCATAGCCTTCTCCAGTTTTTAAATCACTTACAGTCAATAAGCTCTTATCATCAAACCAATTATCTCTTACAGCAATCCTAGCTCAATTCATCTTCCTCTGACTCTCCATGGAAAAGAAGAGCCACTAGTCAGCATTCTCTCTGTATTTCTTCACAGTTGTGACTAAAGAATCACAGGGTGACCCCTTCTCATTTTCTTACACAGGCTAGACAACACTAATTTTGCCTCCTAGGGCCATTTCTCCAATTCATCCCCCTCACAGTTTCTACTGTTTTAGCCCCTCTAGCTTTCTGCACCTTCATGTTAAATTGAAAAGCAAATCAGAAACAGTGCATTTAAGACCAATAAAAAGCAGACTAAGAAGATAGATGACTTCACTTTCATATCATAATTGTAATGATGGCATAGTCATTTTGAAACTTTCTCTAAAATGTCATTATGCACTCAATTTTGGAAACCTGTATCCATTGTGTCAATCTGCTGTGTGCTGAAGCAGTGACATTTTCAGTTCTGTTAAACATTGCTTTGCTCTACTGAAAGCTTTCTAAAACATTTAGTTTAAAAAATCCAGTTATTAGAGGAGTTGCTCAGGGAAACTACCAGGCATGCCTGAAAGTTCACCTCAACACTGAAAACAGTTATTTTCCGTCGAAGCCATTCTTTTTCTGATCAGATCATTAAGGACCTCTATCTGCCTGATCAAATCACATTTTCTGACATCAGACTTGACCCTCGATCAACCATCCTCACAAAGGAATGCTGTGAAAAGTGCTCTCCCCTCCCTTCATGCAGCCTCACCCTCTGGTTTTCCTCTTTCTTCTCTATTATTCCTTCTCACTCTCTTTGGCCTACTCCCCCTCTTCCTAACGTTTAACTCCTAAAGTTTCTCAGAGTCATCTCAAGACATCTTGTCTCCTTTGAAGCACTCCTAGCATCCTTTATGGTTTTAATTACCACTTATAAATCAAAGACTTCCAGTGTGTAATTCCAGTCCAGACCTTTATTTGAAACTCCATAAAAATATGTCTAATTTACTCATCAATATCTCCTTTTAGACATTGAACAAGCAACTCCAACTCCTTGTGTCTAGGACTGAACATACAATTACTCACTTCCCACTGCTTACTCCTATACCTGAAAAATCTGCTTACTGTGCTCCCTACATTTCCTGGCTCAACAGTTGCTCTTGAAAGAAACCTACTGCCATCACTAAGACCTTCTTCCTCATCCTCCACATTCAATCACCCTCCTCTACTTCCTAGACTTCTCAAGTGCACGTGTTTTGACTTTCATAGCTCCTTTCTTTATCCCAGTCACTACTGCCTCTCTCCTGGACTTCTGAAAAACACCTAAATGGTCTCCCAGCCCTATTCTTATCTTCTCCAATAATACCTTCACTTTGCAGTCAGGGTGATGTTTTTAAAATACAAAGGTCACAATCAAAAAATGGGCCAAAGAACTAAACAGACATTTCTCCAAAGAAGACATACAGATGGCTAACAAACACATGAAAAGATGCTCAACATCACTCATTATCAGACAAATGCAAATCAAAACCACAATGAGGTACCATTACACGCCAGTCAGGATGGCTGCTATCCAAAAGTCTACAAGCAATAAATGCTGGAGAGGGTGTGGAGAAAAGGGAACCCTCTTACACTGTTGGTGGGAATGCAAACTAGTACAGCCGCTATGGAGAACAGTGTGGAGATTTCTTAAAAAACTGGAATTGGAACTGGCATATGACCCAGCAATCCCACTTCTGGACATACACACCAAGGAAACCAGATCTGAAAGAAACACGTGCACCCCAATGTTCATCGCAGCACTGTTTATAATAGCCAGGACATGGAAGCAACCTAGATGCCCATCAGCAGACGAATGGATAAGGAAGCTGTGGTACATATACACAATGGAATATTATTTAGCCATTAAAAAGAATTCATTTGAATCAGTTCTAATGAGATGGATGAAACTGGAGCCCATCATACAGAGTGAAGTAAGCCAGAAAGATAAAGACCATTACAGTATACTAACGCATATATATGGAATTTAGAAAGATGGTAATGATAACCCTATATGCAAAACAGAAAAAGAGACACAGATGTACAGAACAGACTTTTGGACTCTGTGGGAGAAGGCGAGGGTGGGATGTTTCGAGAGAACAGCATCGAAACATGTATATTATCTAGGGTGAAACAGATCACCAGCCCAGGTTGGATGCATGAGACAAATGCTCGGGTCTGGTGCACTGGGAAGACCCAGGGGGAGTGGGTAGAGAGGGAGGTGGGAGGGGGGATCGGGATGGGGAATACATGTAAAACCATGGCTGATGCATGTGAATGTATGGCAAAACTCACTACAATATTGTAAAGTATTTAGCCTCCAACTAATAAAAATAAATGAAAAAAATATTTTAACTAAATATTCTTTACCAAAGCAGTTGTCAGATTTTTGACCTTAAGACCACTTTCATTTATTAAAAATTATTGAAGATGTCAAAGCACATTTATGTAGATTATACCTATTGTTATTTGCTCTTTTAGAAATTAAAACTGAGAAACTTTTGAAATGTTTAATTTACTAAAATAAAAATAATACACAGACTGCATGTTAAAATAAAAAAAAAATAAAATAAAATACAAAGGTCACAATGTCACTCCCTTGCTAAACATTCTGCAGGGGATTTCTATTACATTTAGTATGAAGGATCAGAAATGGTTAACAGTGCCTGCAAACCCCGATCCTGCCTGATCTACCTTCTGCCTGTTTTCTAACATGAGCTTTCACTGTCCTACTTCTTTTTACAATACAGCCACACTGGTCATCTTTCAATTTCTCAAATGTATCAGGCTCTTTCCCATCTCATAGTCTCCATATGCATAGTTCCCTCTGCCTAAAATGCTTTCCCACCTATTTTTCTGATTACTGTTACTCTTGTCTAATGTGTTAGCTGGAATAAATGTCTCTTCCTCAAAAAAAAATCTCTTGATCTCTGCACTGAGTGTGGGAAAGACAAGAGTAACTGCCACATACTCCCCGTGCTCATCAATGTTTTTCCAGAATTTCCTGCTATAAGACAGGGCTTTGTGACTAGCTTCAGTCCACTTGCTGGGGATGATGACATCACTCTCATCTGAAGGATTTACAACTTTGTAGAATATCTCCAAATTCTCTCACTTGTTTATACAGCTGAAAGCAGAGAATTTCATGATGGTAGACTTGTAAGACTATAACATGAGTGAGAAATGAAACTTTGTGGAATTAAGCCACTGAAACCTTGAGATTTTTTTCACCACAACATAGCTTAGCACAAGAACAGTCTGTTAGATCCCACAGTATCCAGTCTCATATCACCTTGTATTATTATTAATAAATACTTGGCATCCAGCACAGTTTTGACATTTAATAAGCTCTGGAAAATGTATGTTAAATAAGTAAACAAATGAGTAAAATACCAGACTGTACAGATTGAGAATGATTTCCTTTCAAAGAGATTAAAAAAATTTAAGACAACAGAGTAAAATTCTTTGTTAGGATTCAGAGAAGACTCTAGAGATTTATGGTCACCTCTAATATGATCCTGAGGACTTTCCTCATCTTCTGGGGGAACAGACGATGAATGGCAAAGACATACGTAGGTAAAATACCCTGACAGAGTTTCTTTCTGGAAGACAGAGTAGATGTGTATCAGAAGAGTTATTTCTTATGCCTGCTTTGCCCAGAAACCTAGCTAGATAAACACAATGCTAAAAGAGATTTCATGGTGAAGGAACAAAAAAAAACCTACCAGCTTCCCTTTTCAGCTACATACACAAATATAAAAGGTTATGAATGAAATAATTGATCATTTTGTTAATTCACTTAAGATATTAGCATAATAATAAAATAACTTTAATCTTAATAATAAATAAGCAATAATGAATATTAGAAAAAACAAAAATCTGTTTTCGGCTGGAGCATGGTGCAAGTTATAGTTGTCTCTCAGAATTTCATTTCGAAACTAGATAGAGGTGATAACTGCAATGACACTGATATTCTAAATGTCACTGAATGTTCACTGAAAAATGATTAATCTTAATGTCAATTTCATCTCTATTTTTTTAAATAAAACAAAATGAAAAAAAAAGAATTTCATTTCTGTGAAGTGTTACTCTAAAAGAATCATCTCAGCTAAATTTAAGTTGGGTACATTTAGTTTTATTCATTTAAAAATTAAGTATTTCTAAGTATGAAGATAGGAGCAACCTCTGCTACATGTAGGAGGCCACCCACCAAATCTCTAGGAGGGCTGAAGCCTGGCTTTGCACCTACACCATCCAGGCTCCATTCAGCCTTCTGGAAAAGCACCAGGAAACCACAGACACAATGCTCTGAAGATAAAATCTTCAAAATTAAGATGACAAAATGACAGCTAATGTCATAGTCAATGAGGACCCAGAAAATATAATTAAGAGAATTATGATTAGGAAAAATGTAGCAATTACCACACACAATGACAGGGCTGCCATGCCAGAGTTAACAATCCACAACTTAAGGACACAAGGGATTTAGACACAAGGGATTTAGACATTCATGGTATATTTTCTCAAATTTCTTGAGCTTAATGCTTAATTTATTTCTATTCTTTCTCTTCTGTTAAAAGTTTACAGCTCATTAGGGATCAACATGGCAGAGTAGAAGAAAATTAAGCTCACTTCCCCCACCCCCACACCCAAAGACATCAAAAGTACATCTACAGTGTGGAACAATTCTCACTAAAAACAGGAGACTGGCAGAAAGATTTATACAACCAAGGCTGTAAATAAAGATTCACCTGGAGTCAGGTAGGAAGAAAACAGAAGTGATGGGTTGGGGACTTGTACACCTGAAGGGGACCCAGAAGAGGAGGGGGATTACACAGGCACAGAGATTCTCCCTGGAGACTGAGCAGTTCAAACCACACACTGGACCCCCAGCCTGGAGAAAACTACTGGCAAGATGAGCCCCTTAGCTGGTTTGAAAAACAGTGGGACTAATAGGAAGGCTGTAGAAAATAAAAAGTTTCACTCATGAAGAGTGTGCACTTACTTGCTTACTCCTGGGACAAAGCAAAAAAAGTAGAAACTACCTGGGACTCTGGCCAACTTCCCACAACCTACCAAGCACGCACAGTGGCCCACACCAGACAACAGCTCCAGACCCTCTTGCTGTGCAAGGATGCTCCTCAGCAGGGTGAAACCCTGCCACTGCCAAGAAGGGCTCTCAGACCTGACACTGACTCTGAATGTGGAGAAGCAACCATTGCTCGTGCCTGCAGGGTCAGCTGACTGAGAGAGGTCTGGAGCTCTGGCTGGTGTGCTAGGATCAGAATGCAGAACGCAGCCTGGCCCACACCAAGCACCTGTTCCAGCCACTCTGGCTGAACTGCTGTTCCCCTCTGGGGTGAATGTGCCATTTCCAGGATGGGGGAGAGTGCACACTTTAAAGGAACAGGAGCAACTTGGACCCAATCCTCAGGGCTTCTACTCTAGAACATTGTAACACAGTCTGCCCCTCAATAGGGCAATGTTGGTCACGGAGCATCAGGGAAGCCCCAATTCACAACTGGCTCATGACCCAGCACCTCCATCTCCAGCCCCATCTCTCACCAAGAAAATAGCTCCGAGCACAGCCTGAGGAAGACATGACATGTGTTCATCTCAGATCCACCTCTCCCACCAAAGCCACTGGGCACACATAGACTGCATATGAATGCTCCCATACAAGGACATCCCTTCAAGAATGGGATAGTGAACTATTTTACCTTATTTCATAGAGAAAGGCAAGCAAACTGAATAGAGGAGCTTGTTTCAAATGAAAGAACAAGAAAAATATCTGAAAAAGCAACTAATGAAACAGAGATAAATAAGTTACCAGAAAAAGAGTTCAAATCATTAGTAAAAGGAATGCTAACTGAACTAGGGGAAAGAAAAGATGAACATAGTGAAATTTTTATCAAGGAACTAGAAAACATAAAAAAGAATCAGTCAGATGTGAAGAATACGATAACTGAAATGAAAAACACTCTAGAAGAAATTAAAAGCAGATTTAGGGATACATAAGAACACATAAGTGATCTGGAAGACAAAATAATAGAAATCACTTAATCAGAAAACCAAGAGGAAAAATAAAATTAAAAAATGAGAACAGATTAAGGGGCCTCTAAGAAAACATCAAGCATACTAATATTTGCATTACAGGAGTTCCAGAAGAAGAGAAGTAGAAAATGATAGAAAATGTATTTGATGAAATTATGCCTGAAAACTTCCCAAACATAAAGAAGGAAACAGATATACAGGTACAGAAAGAAAAGAGAGTCCCAAATAAGATGAAGCCAAAGAAATACACACTAAGATATATAATTATCATAAAATGGAAAATTTATGATAAAGAGAGAATTCTAAAGGAAGCAAAAGAAAAATACAGAGTCATATAGAAGGGAATCCACATATGGCTGTTAGTTGAATTTTTGCAGAAAAAAAATTTAGAATTTAGGTCAAAAGGTACTGGCATGATATATTTAAAGTGATAAAAGGGAAAATCCTACAACCTAGGGAACTCTACTCAGCAAGGTTGTCATTTTGAAGGACGGATAAAGAACTTTTCAAACAAGGAAACAGCAAAAGACTTCATCAATAATAAACCACCCCTACATGAATTGACAAAGGGTCTTTTCCAAGTGGAAAAGGCTACAACAAGAAGCAAGAACTTACAGGAAATGAAAACTTCCACTAGTAAAGGCAAGTATATAGTAAAGTCTGGATCAAACACTTAAATAACTGAAAATGAAGAGTAAATGAAGAAAATTGTAAAATACACTGCATTGTATGTTCTTAACAGTTAAGAAATAGACATGTAGGAGACTAAGTAATGATAAAAAAAATAAATAAAACGCAGGGGAGAAGAGTTCAAAATGTAGATCTTTTAGGGTGTGTTTGAACTTAAACAACAGTTTTTAAAAGCTGGATATAGTTGTAGGTTAACATACATGAAACACATGGTAAGCACAAGTCAAAGACCTAAAACAGATACACAAAAAACTAGAGAGAAAGGAACACAAGGGTACTACTAAATAAAAGCATCGAACCACAAAAGAGAAGGCAAACAGAAGAAACAGAGCACTACAAAAACAACCAGAAACAAAACAGCAGTAAGTATGTACCTATGTACCTATCAATTACCACTTTAAAAATCAATGGGCTAAACCCACACATCTACGGACACTTTATTTTTGACAGAAGAGGCAAGAATATACAATGGAGAAAAGACAGACTCTTTAATAAGCAGTGAGGGGAAAACTTCACAGCTACATGTAAAAGGATGAAACTAAAACACTTTCTAACATCATACAAAAGAATAAACTTTTTTTTAATCCAAAAAAATGGATTAAAGATTTAAATGTAAGGCCAGAAACTATAAAGCTCTTAGAGAAAAATATAAGCAGGACATACTTTGACATACATCAGAGCAAGATCCTCTTTGACCCACCTCCTAGAGTAATGTTTTACTCCTAGAGTAAAACAAAAGTAAGTAAATGGGACTTAATTAAACTTAAAAGGTTTTGCACAGTAAAGGAAACAATAAACAAGATTAAGAGACAGCCCTCAGAATGGGAGAAAATAATTGCAGATGAAACAACTGACAAAGGGTTAATCTCCAAAATATACAAGCAGCTCAACAGCAGAAAACAAATGATTCAGTCAGAAATGGGCTGAAGACTTAAACAGACATTTCTCCAAAGAAGACATGCAGATGGCCAACAAAGACATGAAAAGATGCTCAACATCGCTCACTACTAGAGAAATGCATATCAAAACTACAATGAAGTATACCTCACACAGTCAGAGTGGTCATCATTAAAATATCTAAATACAATAAATGCTGAAGAGGATGTGGAGGAAAGGGGAACTCTCTTGCACTGCTGGGAGGAATGTAAATTGACATAACCATTATGGAAGACGGTATGGAGATTCTTTAAAAAACTAGGAATAGAACTACCATATGACCCAATAAACCCACTACTGGGCATAGACCCTGAGAAAACCATAACTGAAAGAGATGCATGTGCCCCATTGTTTGTTGCAGCACTTTTTACAGCATGTAGGACATAGAAGCAACCTAGATGTCCATGGACAGATGAATGGATACAGAAATTTTGCCACATATATACAATGGAGTATTACTCAGCTATAAAAAAGAGTCCAAGAGCCTATTATACAGAGCGAAGTAAGTCAGAAGGAGAAACAAATATTGTATAGTAATGCCTGTGTATGGAATCTAGAAAGGTGGCACTGATGAACCTCTCTGCAGGGCAGCAGTGGAGATGCAGACATGGAGAACAGACTTGTGGACGCAGTGTGGGAAAGAGAGGGAGGGACTAATTGGGAGAGTAGCATGGAAATAGAAACATTACCGTGTGCAAAACAGATGGCCAGTAGGAGTTTGCTGTGTAATGCAGGGAGCTCAGCCCAGTGCTCTGTGACAACCTAGAGGGGTGGGATGGGGTGGGAGATGGGAGAGAGGTTCAAGGGGGACAGGACATGTGTGTACTTGTGGTTGGTTCATGATGATGTATGGCAGAAACCTCACAATATTGTAAAGCAATAATCATACAAAAAAAAAAAAAAAACACCCTAGCTCCACCCCTCAAAATAATAATGGACTAAATGCCCCAAGCAAGAGACATAGGATTGAAGACTGGGAGAATATAACATTAATTAACATCTATTATCTGTTATTATATAATATACATAACATAATATATTATAACATATATCTGTGTAATATATATTGGTATATTGGGTTCTATAGATGTTACAGAAAAATCCAAATGTACTTTCTGACCAACTCAGTGTATTATAACATATGTACATATGCATGATATAGAAGTATATAATATAGAAGTACCTAAATATAGCACAGAGATAGTAACAGACATAAAATAAGAACTTGACATAATACAATAATAGTAGGGAACTTTAACACCTATTTACATCAATGGACAGATCAGCCAGATAGAAAATCAACAAGGAAACAGTTGTCTTAAATGAGTCACTAGGTCAGCTGAACTTAAGAGACAGGACATTCTATCCAAAACAGCAGAAAACATTCTTCACAGCTGTACATGGAAAGTTGTCCAGAATAGATCACATTCTAGGCCACAAAACAAGTTTAAGCAAAATTTAAAGGATAGAAATTGTATCAAGCCATTTTCCACCTAAGATGGAATGAAACTAGAAGTCAATTATGGAAGAAAAATGGGACAAACACAAACATGCAGAGAGTAAGCAACATGCTACTAAAACACAAATGCATCAATGAAGAAACCAAAAGGCAAATCATAAACCTTTGAGATAAATAAAGATGAAAGCACAACTGTCTAAAATCTATGGGACACAGTGAAAGCAGTTCTAAACTGGAAGTTTTTAGTGACATAGGACTATTTTAACAAATAAGAAAAACTTGAAATAGACAACTAAATAGACAACTAAACTACCATGTAAAGGAGCTAGAAGAAACCAAGTCCAAAGTCAGTAGAAGGAAGAAAATAATAAAGAACAGACATTAAAATAGACAAAATAGGGAAAAACACAACAGAAAATATCAATAGCCCAAAATATGTAAGCCATATAATTGCCCATCAACAGATGAATGGACAAAGACATGAGATACAGAAACACACACAAGAGAAGAATTATAGTTTCAACCTAAAGGCAGTCTGCTGGCAGAATTCCCTTTTCATTGGGGAGGCCAGTTTTTTCTCTATTAAGGCCTTTGATAGACTAAATGAGTTCTGCCCATAATATGAATGGAAATCTGCTCCAGGGAAAGCTCACTTATTTAATCATATCAAAAAATTATCTACCCAGAAACATCTAGAGAAATGTTCAACCAAATATCTGGGTAGCTTGGCATACCCAAGTTGAAACAAAATCAACCATTACATGCATAAGGATGCAATATTCTTTTAGGCTTACAAACTTTACCATATGTAAGATTTCTCTACAAAATGTGTTAAATCCCAAGCCAATAACATGCACAAGCCCCTAGCATTATTGGCTACCATTTCTGATTCTGGTTATTTAACGATAAATTTTTGAGAAATTACTCCAAGATCTTTTAAGTGTCTTCAAAGGGGCCTCAGAACATCTCTAAGGGTTGGAGGGAAGCCCAACAGAAACCTTTCTATTTTCTCAATATTTTCATAAAAGTAAAGCTAGGGTAAAAAAAAAAATCAAGCTTAGACTTGAAAAAGTAAAGAAGTCATAAAAGGACAACAATATGCCATCAAATAGGTAGGAAACAAGGAAAAGCAGTTCTATAATTTCATTTCAAAATAGAATACAGTTAGGAGTAATATATAGATATAATTTTATATACACATACTTACACACACCCACACACACACACACATATATGTGTGTGTGTGTGTGTGTATATATATATACTTATCTCCAGACTTTTCTTGTAGAATCTTCTGGAAAAAATATATTCTTCTTACCCACTGGTCCCACATTGAGGCTCAGTCCAAAATTCATGGCTCTGGGGTCTCACCGTCACCTGGAGAACTGAACACTGGGGTGTGCTACACAGGTATTCCTCCAGGACTGAAGGATCTGATCCTCTGGGGATCACCATGGCTGACAGCTCTCAATTGTCACTTATCTCCAGAAATTGCTTCAGCTGAAGACAGCTTCTTACCCTAGGCAGCACCTCCTTCCTAGGGGCAGCCTGCATCCAGTGACAATCAACGCAAGAACATAAAAATCAAGTTCCCTTGTTGCAATGTGGAGTAAAACCAGTTTCAGAAATTCCCATCAAGTTATTTGAGGATATCCTTGAGACTATCCAACTTCCTCTGACCAGTCCTGGTCCCCTCCTTTCCTTTCCCTTCCCTACCCAAGATGTTGATCCTGAGAGTTTTCCCTAAGAAATCCCTCACATATCAATACTGATCTGAAAATCTGCTAAGACACAGGTGAAGAACCCAATTTATAGTAGAAGACAGCTCTGCAGCCATTGGGCCTTCTTTTCCCAATATAAGATCCTCTTCTTAGGCCTCCACAGTTAATTAGCTCCTCCCAATAAATCCCACTGTGTATTTTCCTTTCTGCAGTTGCAAACAAAGCAGTCTCAGTGGCCACAATGAATAGAGGAAGTGACAGAATACCATGGTTACACTTAGTACTGATTTGCAGCAAGAACCAGAAGCTTCTTTCATGTGGAATAAATTAGTAGAGAAACCCGTTCTATTTCCTTCTTAATGTGTGTGTCATGCTGTGCAACATTTGCCCTGAGGTGTAGGGGTTAGGGTGAGATGCATGCAAATATCTTGCTCAGAAAGATACATTCTTAGCACACTAGGAAACCAACAACCTTAGAGGTGAGCATTCTGCTGTAATAACTAAAATGATAAACCCTTATGCCAGCTATTGATATTATCTTATTACTTGGCATTTAGATAGCTACAGGGAGCAAAGAGGCTTTAAAAAGCCTGAGAAAATGGAAATAATCCTACTTTACTGCCAATGACACCCAGACAGCCATTAAAAATTCAGTTGTCAGATAAACGAAGTTGCGTTAGAGTTGTCCTATTTTGAAATAAGCAGGGCGGGAGGTACTTTTAAAATCGCTTTTCTGGAAATCTGTCTTATCAGCTTTCAGTGACATTGGATTTGTGCATTTATCTGGAAATCAGAGGTGATTTCTGTCAATCCCTTGTTGTAGTCACATTTCAATTAAAAACCTGAAGGAGTGCTCTTATCAGGCCCCAGCATTCGTCTGAGTCATCACTAAATATACTTTCCTCCCAGATAGGATTTGTATTTTCTTCTTCATTGACTGCGGAAGTTATTCCAGCTTAAATTTGGCTTTGCTCACCAACTTACTTTTCAAAATTAAAGATAAGGTTCTGGTTTAGCAGGGTACACTGCCTTCCGCCACCAAAGTAAATGCAACAGCTCATGATCATGTTTTAGGCAAACTCCAGAAAAACTGAGATTCATTTAATAGTGGTTTATTGAAAAAAATATTTTAATTAAGAGAATTTAAATTTTGGCCCTTAGGAAATTCCATCAACTCAATTAATAGAAATAATCATTAATGAGAGTCCTAGCACTTAGAAAATGTACCTAATATTTGTAAGGTCAATTATCAAACAAGAGTCAAAATATTTTATTTTCAAGGAAAGCTACTGTTAAATGGCACATTTGAGAGGTTTTCTGTTATCTCACAACTTCTAAAATCTTTGTTAATTTTCTAAATATTCAATACTAAAGAAGATATCATATTTATCTATATTCATATACACATCTATGCACAAAACATGTGTAAATAAAGCCTTTTGTCTTCCAAAGATATCTACATTGATCAGTGTATTTGAATTGAGAATATGAATACAAAGAATTATAATTCCCTATAAGATTTTAATTAATCTTAGGATTCACAACATTTACAAAAACTTAAGGCATGAAAAATCTTGGTATCATGTTGTCCAACTTTAGTTTAATATAAAAGGGCGTGGAGAGGTCTGGAAGATCTCATCTGAGATATAGTCAAATGAAAGCAGAAGCTTTAAAACCAAAAGTACATGGATTCAAAGTCGTCACCTAACACTTAGCCTAAGCAAGTTACTTAAAAGCTTTCAGCTTCAGTTTCGTCACCTATAAGATGGGATTAATAGAAGTCAACTTGAAAGGCATTTTAAAGTGTATGTAAACATTAAACCTCAAGCCTGGCACAGGATCTCCACTAATTACAATGGCAGTTATTATTACATGTGCCTAGTAACTCACTAGGTATCATGAAGTAGCCATGAAAAATAAGTATAATATTAGATTAAAAATAATTCAGATATTTTTAAAGGATCCAAAGTTGAGAAGATACTAGATAAACTGAAATGAGGTGGTGACTCTGGACTAGGATAGTAACTCTGAGGGTAGGGAGGAGAAATGCTTCCACTGATACAAAAAGCTTAAGAGATAAGGCCCCAGATTTTTACTCAAGAAATAAAATTTACTTCTTGAGTACAAGAAATAAATTGAGTTTCACAACCAACTCAGTTACCATGTACATTCCCCTACCTGGTGGATTTCCACATAAGCTCACTTTCGCTCCACTGCTATGTATCAGGTTTACCATTAATCATATTTATCATTAATTTTACCAGGATTAAAATGTTAGAGAAGAAGCTGGATAACATACCAAGCTACGAACCTAATTATTTTGTCTATAGATTGTCACTTCCATCTAGTATTTTATTGCTGATCATAGTAGAAATTATACAGAACCATTAAAATCATGGAAAAATGAAATGTATTTTGAATTTATTTGCAAAAGTGCAAAAGTGCTAATAAATGAATCAATATGCTATGAAACATAAGGAAAAAAGAAAAAGTATACTCTAGAATAAGTGATTTTTTAAAACAAGAATAACTTCAAAAAAAGTCTGCAACACATTTTTCAAATAGAGCACTATGGTCAATTAAACATATAGAATACACTATGTGCCCAATGTTCTAGAGAATATAGAAAACCAAAGAAGTAGCATGATTCTTACCTACAAAATGTTTACAGATTACTTGGAGATATGACTGATGCACATAAAACCATTACTGAATTATTAAACTCCATAGTAAGTCAGTGTGAGCTAAAGAGATCAGACAATAATAAAAATTCTATTCCTAGCTCTTTTACATATGTAGCCTCAGTTAACCTACACAGGATCCTGTGAGAGGTGTACCCTTATCCCCAGGGAGGTGATAAACTGAAACTCCAAAGCCCTCAGGACACTGACTGTAGCCTGAGTACACCTAGATCAGAACAGAAGACATGTGGTAAACACACGGGATTACTATCCAGCATCCACGGCCCACATTTTGTTTAAAACCAGGATTTTGTACATAGATGGGCCTTATGGAAATCCAGCCTCACCCCAGGTCCAAGGCAAACCAGCGGTTTGCAGGTAACCCATTTCTATTGCTGGCAGTTAAATTAGGAACAGACTCTACCCAATTTGATCCAGTTATTGCTGTGATGCCTATTAGGGTGCTCCTGAAAAAGGGTTTGTGATTCCTAGGTGGTTGTGAGCTCCTCAAAGATGTAGTCAGGAAGAGCCTGCCATCTCTTCTTCTATCCATCTTTGCGGAGCTAATAATCACCTCAGAAGCCCATCTTAATTCTAAAAGCTCCATCATGTGAGATATGGAGTTAACTTCTTGGTAGACCAGTTAAGAGGTTTCAGGTGTGTTCTGGTTTTTATTTTGAGTTACCACTAAAAGCATTCTAAAAGTACCCTGAAACACAGAACTGTAATTCAAATGCAAGCCTTCAGATTTGGGTTCCACTTGCTTTCCTAGTGACCAACGTTACTCTTCTTTCTCCTTGGAACAGACAGGACTCTCACTGATAGGTCAAGGTTGGGAACTTACTCTGAAGCAGAGCGGGGATGTTGCCTGTGGTGTGGAGGAATTGAGGCTCTCAGAATGAGGTGAGAGCGTGAAGCCACATGCCAATGCTCTGTTCCTACAGCCAACTGATCATTTCCCTTGTCCCTTGGAAAAAGAGGCGATGCTGTGTGCTCCAAAATTCTGTTTGTTGCCATCATGATTCTTTCTTAACCCCCACCCCTTCTTCCTCCTCCTCCTTAATGCTTAGTCTGGACAGACTGAGTTCCCACTGTACCAAACTAAGGTCCTGGGTTAGGCCATCAACCCCTAAGTATTTCTTAAAATGCTTACTCATCACTCTGATGACTAGCATTGGAGATTACAGAAAGTATTGAGAACATCATCTACACTCTTGGGGAGACCATACTGTGGTCAGGATACAAATGGCAGTGCTATAATGATAACAATAGCTATCATTTATTGGTGCATATGAAGTGCTAGATATTGTAGCAGTTATTTACCTACATTCTCCTCTATGCTCACTAAGGTAAGTGGTAAGTACTAAAAGAGTATATGAACACTTAATATAATGGCTCTTTATAATGTTGTCATAGACATTTAGACAAAAATAGCCAACATCTAATTCTCCAAAATACTTATTTCATAGAGTGCTGGGATGATGAGAGATTCATGCCTCCATTTTTTCATTCTATATTGTTGAAATATTGTTTCTGAAACTAAAAATGCATGAATCAGATTCATTGTAGAAGTAAATAACTAAATTCTGAATCTCATTTGAAAAATGAAGATGACTGTTAACAATGAGATATATGTAAGAAAAATGTTAAATAATAAACTGCACACAGTCTAAGAACAGTGAATTCTTAATCAACATTAATTCTCTTTTCCTTTCCTAAGAAAGATGACATGTTATAATTTTGCCTAAGAAAAATGTCAAGTACTGAATTTATATAATCCAAATGCATTGATACCTAATGGAAAGCATTAGCATGTGTATGTATGTGCTCAGTCATGTCTGACTCTTTGCAATCCCATGGACTGTAGCCCTCCAGGCTTCTTTGTCCATGAGATTTTACAGGCAAAAATACTGGAGTGGGTTGCCATTTCTTCCTTCTAGGGAAGCTTCCTGACCCAGGGAATCAAACCCACATCTCCTGCATCTACTTCATTGAGAGGTGGATTCTTTACCACTAAGTCACCTGGGAAGCTCAAGTATTAGCATAGATGAAAGGAAAAATCAACTATTTCTCTGCTGATTGCAATTGTTTAATGCCATGACACATATGAGAGGGAAATACCCCAAGACACAGAGGGTGTTTTTTAAAATCATAAATGACAGTTTAGGTTTTAAAATTTCCCCACATTACCCAAATGAAGTTGATAGATCAACACCAGCAGTAAATATACATACACTGAAAAATAGATGATCATCTCAAAAAATGCAGAAAAAGCATTTGACAAACTTCAATATCCATTAGTGGTAAAAATCACTCAGCATAGTATGAACAGAAGGAAACTATCTCAGCCTGATAAAAAAAACTTTCAGAAACACACACACACAAACTTATAGCTAACGTACTTAATGGTGAAAGACTGAATACTCTTCCCATAAGGGCAGAAGGAGGATGATGCCTGCTCTCACCACTCCTACTTAACACTGTATTAGAATTCCTAGTCAGTGGATATATTGAAATGTCATTACATAAAATTATCTGATTTTAAATATTTTTATAATAAACATGAAATCATTAACATAACACAGAGACTGGAGAGTAGGTGCTGTATCAGTGTGAGCAGGGTAAAGTGAGAGCTGGCAACGTCCAGAGAGGGAAAATTCTTACACACTAGGCTCCCAAGTTTGGACTTTATTCTGTAGGTCAGTGTTTCTCAAACGCAAGCCTGAATCAGAGTCCCCTGGAAGATGTCTTAAAATACAGACTGCTGAGTCCTACTCCCAGCATTTCTGAGTTAATAGGTCTGGGTGTAAGCTAGATCATTTGTATTTCCAACAAGTTTCTAGGTGCTGCTGAAGTTGCTGGTCTGGGGTACACACTTGGAGAACCACTGAGAAGCTTAAAAAATGTTAAGAATAAGTGTGACACAGTCAAATTTACATTAAAGGAAACCTAGTGCACGACCTAGGTCTGAAGACATCAGAGCAAGTAAGCAAAAACTCTTCGGGGTAGACCTGGGTATTAGCATTTTTTAAAACTGATAGGTGGTTTCAAAAGGTATCTGATTGGTAATTTGTGATGATAGTGTTGGAGGCAAGTGAGAGTCTAGTTGAGATGGTGATTCTGAAACCTGGTTTCCCAGAACTCAAGGACCAACAAGGAGACAAGACTCTTACTTCTATAATCACAATAAAGCAGTTACGCTTTTATCTTTTCAAAAAGTCATTTAAAAAGAAAGAAAATGGTTTTATTGCTCTAAAATGAACAGTTTTGACAATCCCGAGTCAGGAGTTTATTGAAATAAACTTGGCTAAGATGTTGTCAGGAACATTTGAGAATGGCTAGAGGAGCTAATAAAATTGAGGGTCAGAGCTGTTAAAAAGGGAGTGGTTAGAGATTCATGTCTATAACTGTGGTCTTTCATCCAGGAGGCAGATTCAGATGTTGTTATGGGGGCATTTTCAGGGTGAATTCCCCCCTGGGAGCCTGAAATCCCTCTGGTACCAGGAATATGACCATTTTTCCTTCCCATAAAACAAACTCTGTAAGTACTGGTCATTGTTCCAAAACAAAGTATGCCCAAGGTCACACAAAACATTTTATGGAAGACAATTACATATTTACACTGAGGAAAACACATAATAAATAAAGACACTAAGGATATTGGTGGCTTGCTTTAGGGCAGTAGCCTCCAAACTTAAAAATGCATACTTCCTGGGGGTCTACCAAGTTTTGCAAAAGAATAAAAGCTTGGTTGGATTTGAGAGAATCAATTTCAGACTCAACTCTTTCTTCAAAAATGGACCAGCTGACCACATCATATACAAATAACGAATTATGTTGAATACCTGAAACTAATACGTTACGTCAATTACATCTCAATTAAAAAATATATGTCAGCTGAGAATGTCGCTGATATAGAGACATCATGCTGATTCTCCTTTTGTTCTCTTCTCCAGTGTAGCGCTGTTTACAACAGCCAAGATCTGGAAGCAGCCTAAACAAATGAGCTGATAAAGAAGATGTGGTACATACACAGTGGAATATTACTCAGACATTAAAAAGAAAGAAATAAGGCCATTTACTGCAACATGGATGAATTTGGAGATTACCATACTAAGTAAAAGTTGGCTTAAAACTCAACATTCAGAAAACTAAGATCATGGCATCTGGTCCAATCATTGCATGGCAAATAGATGGGGAAACAATGGAAACAGTGACAGATTTTAGTTTGGGGGGCTCCAAAATCACTGCAATGGTGACTGCAGCCATGAAATTAAAAGATGCTTGCTCCTTGGAAGGAAAGTTATGACCAACCTAGGCAGCATATTGAAAAGCAGAGACATTACTTTGCCAACAAAGGTCCATCTAGTCAAGGCTATGGTTTTTCCAGTGGTCATGTATGGATGTGAGAGTTGGACTCTAGAGGAAACTGAGCATCAAAAAATTGATGCTTTTGAACTGTGGTGTTGGAGAAGACTCTTGAGAGTCCCTTGGACTGCAAGGAGATCCAACCAGTCCATCCTAAAGGAGATCAGTCCTGGGTATTCATTGGAAGGACTGATGCTAAAGCTGAAACTCCAGTATTTTGGCCACCTGATGTGAAGAACTGACTCATTAGAAAAGACCCTGATGCTGGGAAAGATTGAAGGAAGAGGAGAAGGGGCCAACACAGGATGAGATGGTTGGATGGCATCACCGACTCTATGGACATGAATTTGAGCAAGCGCCAGGACTTGTTTGTTGATGGACAGGGAAACCTGGCATGCTGCAGTCCATGGGATTGCAAAGAGTCAGATACGACTGAGTGACTGAACTGAACTAATTAAAGTGAGTCAAACAGAGAAAGACAAATATATAATATTATTTATGTACAGAAGCTAAAAAAATGATACAAATTAACTTATTTACAAAACAGAAAGAAACTCACAGACTTAAACAACAAGTTTATGGTTACCAGGGGAAATAGGTGGGAGAGATAGATTGGAACTTTAGGAATGACATGTACACACTGCTATATTTAGAATAATCAACAAGGACCTACTGTGTAGCACAAGAAACTCTGCTCAATGCTATGTAATAACCTAAAGGGGGAAAGAATTTGAAAAAAAATAGATACCTGTATATGTATAACTGAATCACTTTACTGTACATCTGAAACTAACACATTTTTAGTCAATTATGCTCCAGTATAAAATAAAATATTTAAAGAAAGAAAGATCAACTTTCACTTACCCTAATCCTACTATGGTACATTGTCTCAGGATTTACGAAACTCCAGGATGCCAAAGGACATCATCATTTCCATTCTGCATAATCATCACTCCTAAATGAGAGTCCCTAGAGATCAAAGCCAGGAGCATGTTACAGAAGATGGCAAAGCCCAGAGCCTTATTTCATCTGAGCACTAACCTTTGCCAAGACTTCATGCCTTAAACACCTATATATTTTACAATTAGAAGGTAGAGAGAAGACAGTTGTCCCTAGGATGGATATCTGAATGAAAAGTGTACTTGAACCAAAGATTTTTATTGAGAAAAAGCCTCATTGGAAAGGTTTAACAGTCAACACTGGCTTTGCAAATTTGACAGTCAACACATTTTCCATAAATTGCAGGAGCTAAATCTAAACCTTCAAGGTTGTGACATACATATCTATATCTATACCCATATCCATATTCATCTCTCTGTACACACATATGTGAGGGGAAGAAATTAAAGCACTTTAATAAAAAGTACTGAGTTGACAAAAGAGCTTTAAAATTAACAATATTTCTGTTTTCCAACCCTTTCTGAATATATCATATTCAACAAAATCCACAAAAGTAAAAAGTGATGGGAATAATTAATTATCCATTGACAAGTTTTGATAAAGCTTTTTTGGAAATGGCAACCCACTCCAGTGTTCTTGCCTGGAGAATCCCAGGGACAGGGGAGCTTGGTGGGCTGCCGTCTATGGGGTCGCCCAGAGTCGGAAACGACTGAAGCGACTTAGCAGCAGCAGCAGCAGCAGCCAGAAACTGGAAAGAATATTGCTCTACTGACTAGATTATAAATTTATTTGGTAATCAAGTAGTTTTCTGTTCCTTAATTTCAACATAATTGGAGGAAGACCTAATCAAGTTATTAGCTAAGATGTTATTAAAAATCATTTGTGATAACACAAAACTATGTTATCAAACATTTGACAAGGGTATGATTTGGAGGCATAACTTGGAAGAAGTTCAAAAATTCATTGCCACTGATATAACAAAACTCCTTCCATTCCTACGTATTTATATGGGAACATGACTTTGGGTGCTTATATCTAGAAAATAAAAATATAAATAAAAGTGATGCTCATGCACACATGCATGCTAAGTCACTTCAGTTGGGTCCGATTCTAAGCGACCCCATGGACTGCAGCCACTAGGCTCCTCTGTCCGTGGGGATCCTCCAGGCAAGAACGCTGGAGTGTTGCCAGGCCCTCCTCTAGGAGATCTTCCCAACCCAGGGAAGGAACCCATGTCTCCTGTGGCTCCTGCATTGCAGGTGGATTCTTTATGCCTGAGCCACCACCGGGGAAGCCCTAAAGTGATGCTCAGTCCTATTTTATTCTAGCAATCAGCAACATTTATTCATGGACTCACAAATTAACTGCACAAAAACAATTCCATTAGTTTTATTAGAAGATAAATTTCCTTAAAATTTTTCATCACGTTTAAAAGTCATTCATCAAAAAATTTAATTATCTATTTTATTTTAATTAATTGTACAGAAAAAAATCATTATGATGATAACTCAGTCCGGAAGATAGTTTCTCCCAAAAATAATTTAGAAAGAGTATCATGGTAAGGCCAAACTTAGAAAAAATAAATTTCAATTTACCTAAATATTTCTGTTGCAGAGACATATGGTCATGATCAGAAAAAGAATTCTAAACATAGTTATCTGGAGTGCAAATTTAACTCCAAGAATAAATGGAGTGACATAAAATTTCTGTTCAAGAACCTTACTTATCCTGTAAGCTGATGATGTAGGGTATCAAATCTAAATGGCATTTGGATTCCCCTTGAAACATTTGAGAGAACAATATACACAATCAAGTGCAACAGAAATTATCATTCTTTGCAAATATTTTTAACTTACATAGACAAATAGTTCCCACTTTAAATTGTTGGTGGGGGGTGGGTTACATGATTTTCAAAATTCCTTGAGTAGGTATGGAAGAATAAAATGTTTTGAAACTAATGCCCTAAGTGAACATTCCTTCCTACACTATTTAGGAAAAGGTATGTTCCTTTATTTCTCAAATAAGATTACCTTGAATAATGTTTGTCTAACAGGTTTAAGCCCAAGAGAAAAGGAACAGATTACAGCTTTAAACTGCCATCTCTGCCTTCTGATGCCCAGAAAGATCATGAGAAGACATGAGGATCCATGATTGGAAACACTCAGATAAAGAAGATATGGTACACATATACAATGGAATATTATTTAGCCATCAAAAATGAAATAATCCCATTTACTGCAACATGGATTGCCCTGGAAATTATCATACTAAATTAAGTAAGTCAGAGAGAGAGTCAAATATTATATGGTATCACTTAGAATCTAAAAAAAAATGGAATCAAAAAATGATACAAATGAACTTATTGACAAAATAGAAACCAACTCACAGATTTAGAGAAAAAACTTACTGTTACTGGGAGGAAGGGTTGGGTGGAGGGATAGATTGGGAGTTTGGGCTTCCCTGGAGGCTCAGCTGGTAAATAATCCACCTGCAATGTGGGAGACCTGGGTTTGATCCCTGGGATGAGAAGATCCCCTGGAAAAGGGAATGGCCACCCACTCCAGTATTCTGGCCTGGAGAATTCCACGGACTGTACAGTCCATGGAGTCACAGAGTTGGACACGACTGAATGATTTTCACTTTCACTTGGGATTAACATGTATGCACTGCTATTATTTAAAATAAAATGCCTTTCCATGGAAAAAATAAATAAATAAAAGGAGAGAGAGAGAAATGCTCTGCAGAGGCTCAGCTAGCGGCTGAGAGCATTCAAACTTCCCACTTCGGATAAGGACTGAAAGCAAGGAAGTAATATGTAAGTACTATTTAGCTGTTCCACTGCTAAAGAAGAAAGTTTACTTCCATTGGAATTTTAAAAAACTGGAGCGGTCTGACACAGCGAGAGGTGTGTCAGTTGCTCGGTTGTGTTCGACTCTGTGACCCCATGGACTGTACCCCACCAGGCTTCTCCGTCCATGGGATTCTCCAGGCAAGAATACTGGAGTGGGTTGCCATTTCCTTCTCCAGGGGATCTTCCTGACCCAGGGGTCAAACCCAGGTCTCCCACACTGCAGGCAGATTCTTTACCATCTGAGCCACCAGGGAAGGGAGAGAGGTTCCCCCAAATTTGAGCAGCATATATATTTAGATAGGCATTTTTATTTGAAGGTAGTTGCCATCTTGAAGTCTGCTGAATGAATGAGACTCCATAAATGATATGAAGAACAAATTTAACTCTTTCAAATGTCATAACAATTTTGGAATTCTTGGGAATCTTGAATTTCATACATATACAAAACCTGTGTCTTAAATAAGTTAAATATCTTGCCCAAGGTTACATAGCATTTTAGTGACAGATGTAAGAAAGAGACTGCTTTTCTGATCCCCTCTGTCATTTGCTCTTTCTACACTATGGCCTAAAAAGCTATGCCAAAAATAATCTCTTGACAGCTGATTTCCCACATGACATCACCTAATAGTCTACATATTGGGAAATGTTGTTAAGATCACTATCACAGCAACTAGCATAGCTTAAAACCCTGAGGAGAAAGAAGCCAGGGTCCTGTGTGCATGATACCTTCCTCAACATTATACTAAGAGGGAAATAACTTCAAAAACACCACTAAAAAACCCTTTTTCTAAATACTGTACCAATGTTAATTTAAAAACTTCATCTGGTAAAATGTCCCTCTTCCTCTTTCCTGAGATAGGAGAAACCTATGGGTACATTTCCTAATCTGACTGCTATTCAAAGCAGAGAAAAATTCTCCTGTGGTTTTACGGCTGCATCACTCTCCTACAAGCAAGGCAAAGAAGATAATACAGGGTTGAGTTGCAATTAAATCTGTAGATAAGAGTTCAGGAAATATAAATCCAAACCTTCATCAGAAAACTGAACTAACGGGATGGGAAAAAACTTTTCCACCAAGCTACTGATACATCATTTTCTTGAAAACAACTATGATACAGCACATTGGCTCCTATTGGTTCAGACTGTAAATAGATAAATGAGTACCTATAGATAATTGGCATTTCCAGGATCTGGTTTATAGAAAGGAAGAGGAGGGTCCTTAAAATACATGTTCTATAACATCTGCATTCAGACACAAATTAGATTTCATCCAGACCACAGAAGAGAATAGCTGACTGATAGAATAAGTCAGAAAGGAATTGACTGGCAGACCTGAGTTTTGATTGCCGGAAGAAATATCAATAACCTCAGATATGCAGATGACACCACCCTTATGGAAGAAAGTGAAGAGGAACTAAAAGCCTCTTGATGAAAGTGAAAGAGGAGAGTGAAAAAGTTGGCTTAAAGCTCAACATTCAGAAAACTAAGATCATGGCATGTGGTCCTGTCACTTCATGGGAAATAGATGGGGAAACAGTGGAAACAGTGTCAGACTTTATTTATTTTTTTGGCTCCAAAATCACTGCAGATGGTGATTGCAGCCATGAAATTAAGACGCTTACTCCTTGGAAGGAAAGTTATGACCAACCTAGATAGCATATAAAAAGCAGAGACATTACTTTGCCAACAAAGATCCGTCTAGTCAAGGCTATGGTTTTTTCAGTGGTCATGTATGGATGTGAGAATTGGACTGTGAAGAAAGCTGAGCGCCGAAAAATTGATGCTTTTGAACTGTGGTGTTGGAGAAGACTCTTGAGAGTCCCTTGGACTGCAAGGAGATCCAACCACTCCATCCTGAAGATCAGTCCTGGGTGTTCACTGGAAGGACTGATGCTGAAGCTGAAACTCCAATACTTTGGCCACTTCATGAGAAGAGTTGACTCATTGGAAAAGACCTTGATGCTGGGAGGGATTGGGGGCAGGAGGAGAAGGGGATGACAGAGGATGAGATGGCTGGATGGCATCACCGACTCGATGGACATGAGTTTGAGTAAACTCCAGGAGTTGGTGATGGACAGGGAGGCCTGGCGTGCTGCGGTTCATGGGGTCGCAGAGTCGGACATGACTGAGTGACTGAACTGAACTGAACTGAACTAAACTAAAATAGGAGAGGGAACAGGAAAGCAAGAAGGCATAGGAACAGAGGACCACAGAGCACAGCATGGGTGAGCTCGACAACTGGAGGTTGCTTGGGCCCTGGGGAACAGAAGCAAAATAGGTATATAGAAGATTTTGAATTACTTTGATTACCAAGAGACTGAGACTTCTTGCTCCAAGGAGTCAGAAGAGGAGCAATGCTCAAGTGAAAGTCCAGAGGAGCCAGTGGGCCAGCTGCCCTCTCTTTCCCCCCCAAATCAGGGCTGAGCAAGGAGGAGCTGGGGAGGAGGGGGCCAGCACCAGTTGCCCATTTTAAATTTCAAGTACTCAGATATAAAAAGGAAATGAAAGACCAAAGCTATCAGCGGACTTTGAACTTTTCTTTGCCTCCAAGAGAAAATCTCATCATGGACTTTTCTTGGGTACTATTTTCAGGCCATGCTCATGCACCTTGGAATTGAAAGCACTGTCAGTAAGGGCACTGTGTCATGAGCCTGATTATGTCCTGTATCCAAACAGTTCTCCAGGTGTATGGGAGATTGTTTTAAAAACTGTGCAGCTTATCTGATGAGTCACCTAATATTTAGGATCATGGAATAGAGCTCTGGGGATTATGTGATCCTTGTACTCACTACGAGAGTTGGGCAAGCTGTAGTTATTTCATGCTATGACACTCAGGTCTCTGTTCATAATAAAGAATGATTTCCCTGTTAATAAAGTTGACTGCATCCCACAGACACTATGTTTTCCCATTGATTTTAGGCAATATCATGGACAGAATTTGTATTTACTTCCTAGGTCTCTGACTCTAGCTGTAATTTCTCCTATACTGAAGGCCTGTAACTTGAACCTCTTCCAGCACTGAACATTAAAAACCATGGGCTTACTTAAGTCAGTCCAGCATTTTATAAAATGAGGTGTCTATTTAGTTAATGAAACAGTTTTTTTTTAAACACATACAATTCAAAACTAGAAAATAAGAAATAATTAAAGTTCTACCTCTGTTTCCTGTGCATTGTCTGAGGCTCCACAGCTATTCTCACCTGAGGTGTGTTTTATGAGATTGGCCTTGGACACTCCCCAACTCTTCACACTCCTCCCCTCAGGATACCTTGATATCCCCAGGGCTTCTGAGTAGGGCAGTTTTATACATCCATTTCCTTTGTAGAACGCCAGACTCGCTCCTGGAGACCATGACCTCCAGTTGCGCTGGGCGTCCCCAGGTATCTCTGGGCGCCCCTCCGCGGGCAGCTCTCTGTCTGCCTGTAGCAGGGGAAAGCAGCGGAGCAGCTCTGCCCTGCTCAGGGTCACTGTCCACTTCAGTTTCTTCACTGGAAGATGGAGATGGGACTCACTTAGTGGCTGGAGGCCCATGAGTTCTGACTTTAAAGCTGCCTAAGGTCTTCCCTCGTGGCTCAGCTGGTAAAGAATCTGCCTGCAATGTGGGAGACCTGGGTTAGAACCCTAGGTTGGAAAGATCCCCTGAAGAAGGGAAATACTCCACTCCAGTATTCTGGCCTGGAGAATTCCATGGACTAAATAGTCCATGGGGTTGCAAAGAGTCGGACACAACTGAGTGACTTTCACTCACTTAAGCAAAAGGCTTAACTGACTCGCCTACCTTACTGTATCCTCCGTTCAACTGTTAGGTGCAGAGACTGTGAAATTCTCAATGGCCTCATCTGCTTAGAAAGGCTGATTTAAACTCTGTGAGGACCTTACCATCTTTGTGATGCTATGACCATAGTCACGAAACAAAGTACATTTCTAACGGGGTGGAGGTGGCTGTGTGTTGATGAGTAACATGTGCTCCCTAAATATTTTATTTCCCTTGCAAACAATGAGAGTAGTTACTCCTGATTCACTTTGTCAGGTGAGAAATTTATCTTTGAAATCTCACTGGACAGTTAAGATATTTTAGATCCCATTTTAATTCTTATTACATATTTCATAAAAAAGGCAATGAGGAGCAAAACTTTTTGCAATAAGTCAGTAAGTTGAATGTTAGACCTTAGGACCCTGAGTGTCAGACCTTTAACCTGAGGGACTAATGGGTGGCAAAAACACTGAGACAAAATACTTCATTTCTTCCATTAAAATTGCTTCCATATTTAGCATTCTAAGGGTAACAACTAATATTTGTTTAACATCCATAAAAATTACGAAGTTTGGTGCTTACTTGTGTAGGGTTTCCCATTGCCTGAAGAAAACTAAAAAAAAGGGGGGGGGATTATAAAATTAAATTTATAAATTAAAACAGGAATTGAAATAAGTCTTCAAGATTCCCAAAATTTTAAATATCTGTTCTTTCATCAATGTTGACAATGGCATTGTGAAGTACATAATTCTATGTCCACCCTGGAAATGAGGAAACAGGGCTCAGAGAGGTGAAGTGACAATGAACAGCATACAAAAAGAAATTTTCAGACAGGGGTCTCGTCTGTCCACGGCCAGGTGCATCACTTTCAGCTCCCCACCAAGGTGTAAACTTAAGAGAACTCACATTTTACTTCCACTTATTTTTTTCTCTGATGTGCTTCCTTTCATCAGGTAGATCCTAATTTATGACCTATATCATTTTCCTTCTCTCTGAAGAACTTCTTTTAACATTTCTTGTAAGGCAAATCTATCAGAGACAAATTCCACCAGTTTTTGCTTGTCTGAGAAAGCCTCTATGTCTCTTTCACTCTTACAGGATAATTTTGCTGGATACTAAATTCTAGTTTGGGGGGTGGGGCTGTTCTTCTAACACTTTAAATATTTCACTCTGTCGTCTTTGAATAGAGTCTGATTAGAGGTCTCATGAAATTCTTAACTTTGTTCCTCCTTAGGTTCCTTCCCCTCTAACCTTATTCAAGATTCTCTGTTTGTCTTTGGTTTTCTGCAGTTTGAATATGTCTAGGCATGTTTTTTTAGCATTTATTCCCTTTGATCTCTGAACTTCCTGGATTTGTGGTTTGGTTTCTGTCATTAATTTTAGAAAATTCTCAGCTATTGTCACAAGAAAGAATGAATGAAAGAAAGATGGAGGGAGGGAGGAAGGAAAAGAGGAAGGAAGGAAAAGGAGGAAAAGAAAGAAAGTGTACATGTCTGTGTAACATCCCAAGAATGTTAGAATCAGGTTACCATCAGAGTTTGGATAATGTCAAGATGACACCTTGCAACAGTGTGGGGGAGAGTGGTACTCTCCTGTGGGCAGTCCATTAGAGTATGACACCAGAGAGGAGAGACACAAATGTGTAGGAAGAGTCCAGAAAAGCAAGGTCACATCCAGGAACCTAGAAAGGGTGTTGAGCTGAGCAAACAATACCTGCAGAATGGACAATCAAGTTAGAGGACAAAGTAGGAATGGAAATGACATGTGTAGTACAAAGTACACAAAACATATCATTGAGAAGATGTATCCAAGATCACATTGTTGTTCAGCTGCTAAGTCATGTATGATTCTTTGTGACCACATGGACTGCAGGATGCCAGGCTTTCCTGTCCTTCATTATGCCCCAGAGCTTGCTGAAACTCATGACCATTGAGTCAGTGATGCCATTCAACCACCTCATCCTCTGTCACTTCCCTCTCCTTTTGCCTCCAATCTTTCCCAGCATCAGGGTCTTTTCCAATGAGTCAGCTCTTCACATCAGGTGGCCAAAGTATTGGAGCTTCAGCTTCAGCATCAGTCCTTCCAATGGATATTCAGGGTTGATTTCTTTTAGGATTGACTTCTTTGATCTCCTTACAGTCCAAGTAGCTCTCAAGTCTTCTCCAACACGACAATTCATAAGCATCAATTCTTTGGTGCTCAGCCTTCTTTATGGTCCAACTCTCACATTTGTACATGACTACTGGAAAAACCATAGCTTTGACTATACAGACCTTAGCTGGCAAAGTGATGCCTCTGCTTTTTAATACACTATCTAGGTTTGTCATAGCTTTTCTTCCAAGGAGCAAGTGTCTTTTAATTTCATGACTACAGACACTATCCACAGTGATTTTGGAGCCCAGGAAAATAAAGTCTGTCACTGTTTCCATTGTTTTCCCATCTATTTGCCATGAAGTGATGGGACCAGATGCCATGATTTTAGCTTTTTGAATGTTGAGTTTTAAGATTATATTAAGCCTGACAATAAAGCAGAGCCCTGTAAAGATCAAGAAAGCTCCCCAAATATGCCACATCTCACAAGGTACTGGTCCATCCTTTAAAACCTCCTTGCTTTGTTGATTGGGTTTGCTTGATTGACAGCAAGGGAAAATGGGTGGGGGGATAGGGGTGGGGACAGTCTACAGTCTACAGCAGAGCAGGGCTCTCTTTCCCCCATTTGCTGCAACATACAAGCTGACCTTTGTCCTTATCCTGAGTCAAGCCATACTCTACCCCACCTCAAGGCTATTTTTTGTGGTCTTTCCCCTGGAGTGATCTCCTCTTCCCACATATTTTGTAATTATATATGTTATTTTTGCTCATTCCCACTACCTATAGGCTGCAGGAGGGCAGGTATCAACTCAGTTTTATTCACCACTAAATAACCTGCAGGGCTGAAAACAGGTAAGAACCCATGAATAGTTAATAAATGAATGACTAGCTAGGCCACTGTGGTGAGAATTCTCATTCCTTTTACACTATCGCCAGAATAGGACATGGATGAAAGGTAGCATCAGAGCTGACTAAGGAAGGGAGAAGAGGTGGGAGAGGGAGGCAGTAAGAGTGCAGAAAGAGCCAAGTGATAGCTAAGAGACTAAGTCATCTGTCAAGGTAATGGGGCACTGGAACAGCTCGGATGCATACATTTAACAAGCCATGACTGGGAAGCCAAGCAACTTGAGAAGGAATAGCATACAGTACAGAACGCTTGAGGTAAGGCGAGCTTCACGTACCCAACGGTCACTTCTTAACAGTGCCAGGTGGGGCTATTTCTTAACAGCACTAGTGTTGACAAGTCAACAAGAGATCAAGCTTCCATTTGATTTCACTGGCTTCACAAAGTAGTGTGACCCTACAGGAAAATGAATTTCCTTAAGACAACTAGAAATGCAAAGAACTGGACATGAGCCAAGAATGCCTCACTTTCCATATTTACAAAGCTAATCATTGTCTTAAGAAAGGAGAAATTAAATCTTTGAACGAAGTAAGAGTACCTTAGAGCAACCTAGTGACTTTATTTAAAATTTGTTATCTAGTTTGATAATGGCTCAGCTGGTAAAGAATCTGCCTGCAATGAGGGAGACCTGGGTTCGATCACTGGGTTGGAAAGACCCCTGGAGAAGGCAATGGCTACCCACTCCAGTAATCTGGCCTGGAGAATTCCATGGACTGTATAGTCCATGTTGTCACAAAGATTTGGACACAACTGAGCAACTTTCACTTTCTTTATCTAGTTTAAAACCAGCAAAAATTCATCACTTTCATCTGAGCTGCTTATCAGTCAAATCTATACACCTGTTAAGATACTAAGTTAAAAAATTATGTGGTTGAAAAACTGTAGTTTGATCTGATTGAGTTGATCCAATAAGACTTGTGTCTGTGATACCAGGAATGTTTGATTTTGGTTAAATCTGTTGAGATACTAAATCCTTGGATTCCTTCTTCTGAAATGCAGAGGAGGTTTATTTCTGTCCATATTATTACTGGGTTGGCCAGAGAGTTCATTTGGGTCATATATATGATTTCCATTAAGGACTGATGGTTATCCAAATTGAAAGTACTATGTGTGTGTGTGTGTGTGTGTGTGTATCAGTTCAGTTCAGTCGCTCAGTTGTATCCGACTCTTTGTGACCCCATGAATCGCAGTACACCAGGCCTCCCTGTCCATCACCAACTCCCATAGTTTACTCAAACTCATGTCCATCGAGTCAGTGATTCCATCCAGTCATCTCTTAGCTAATGGATAATTTTTCTCCTAAATCAAAGAATGAAAGCCCAAGTTCACTCAGCTACTAAGTTGAAATCACAAATTTAAAGTCATCAGTTGAATACCATAAATTTCTAAACATATTCATAGACTAATTGTTGTTGTTGCTATTGAATTAGGAAGTTTTACCAACATAGTTTAGAACTTTCAAATACCATATCTTTTAAGTTGTTTGTTTCCTCTCTCCCTTGTTGAACTTAAGTCTATAAGAATAAAATTTTGGTTCTATTCACCCTGAGAAATTATTTGACCAAATGTTGGCTCTATATGATAAGATGAAAAGGACTCATCCCTACCTATTTTCTTGATGGTATCTTTGCTCTCCTCTTATGTTTACCACAGATAACACTCAACATTTTTCTAAGCAATGTTTCCTAAGTCCTCTGAGCTGATAATCAGAGCAAATTCAGGTCTTTGAACATCTAAAACAAACTAGATAGGAAGAAATTCAAGGGCACAGACACATTTCACGTTTTAAAATTTTAACTGAACATAGGAAAGGGATAGATGAAAAAGTTGAAAGAGTCTGGATATTTACCAACATAAAAGTGATGACTTAAGGGATAAAGGAGTAAAGAAGGGTGGGCCTAAGGATAATCTGGCTGAGAATGGAAAGCAGCAGTTCTCCATGAGCTGGGATGTGGGCTTCCAGAGGACATTTGACAGTGCCTGGAGACATTTTTGATTGTCACAAGTGAAGTGAATGCTACAGCCATCTAGTGGGTACAAGCCAAAGATGCTGCCGAATATTCTCCAATGCATAAGACAGCCTCACACCCATAAAGAATTATATGGCCCCAAATAATAGTGTCAAGGCTGAGAAACCCTGTTCTAAAGCAATCAGTATGCTGTTCCTGTCTCTTGTGCATCCCCTTGATATGTTGGAAATGCTTACCTTTTAGGTTTTTCAAAATGAAAATATATTCCATAAAGCAATTATGCCTTCCTATTGCCAAAGTTGGGAGATAGACTACTGGTCACCTTCTTGCTTTTCCTAACTCCCCAGTGCATCTAATTCCCTAATACAACCTAGCCCCAATGTTCTTATTTGTGTGCCTGACAACTATGAACAGGGAATAAGCTTCCTTTTTTATAAGATTCTTGGGAGACTGTTTGGGGACAATATCATGTCTCACTTGCCTGACATTCTACACTGCAACATCAGTTCAAGGGTTTCAGTCCAAGGACCTGGGTACCACCTAGTAGAATAAGGAAGAGAGAAAGGGGGTGCTGATATAATGATATAACATCCTGATCCAAAGTCCTACAAGTCACGTCAGTGGGACACTTCAGTGGGACACTCTGAGGCCAGGGCAGCTGCCAGCGAGAGGATAAGTTTGTTATTTCCCACCCTCCCTCTCAACCCACAGGTAAACTAGGTGATTCTAGATTCTTCCAAGGCTTCAAACATATGAGTCCCTCAGGTCCTGATCAGATTCATGATTATTAAGCATTAGAAATGATTGCTTTATAATAAATATTTTCTCTTTATACAAGACAGAATATAAGAGGTGAAAAAAAATCAATTCATGTATTACCTGCAATCCTAAGTTGTCCAAGATGGCATTTAATCTAATTTTAGGTTTTAAATGAAATGATAATAATCTTAAGCACCTTTTAGGAAATAGAAATTTAAAGAGTTACATTACTAGATTATGTAAAAAAAGAGGCAAATATCCACCTTATACCATTTCTGCTTTGATTAGGAATGTAACAACTACTATATATTAGATTTACTCTTTCATCAGCTTAAACTCCTTTATTGGCATCTTACTACACTATGAATAAAATCTAAATTTCTTAAGATCCCTCCAGGCAAAATAATTATTTTTTAAAGACCAGTAATGTGAGTAAATCTTGCCCCTCCATACCTTAGGTAGTAAATGTGTTAAAATTGTTAAAATAAAATAAAATGGAGATGAAATTTGAAGATCCTCTGAGTATACAAAATCAGTTAAACTATGTAAGCAAAACTTAACTTAGGTTATTTCCTGTAAATGCCTCTGATAGTCATAAATTAAAGTTAAGTTATCCATTTAAAATGGCATAAGAAAATCACTTTAAACATATTCCCTGCTTTCTAGACAACTATCCCCCACTCCCTGTCAAGGTTAAACAGTGTCTTCATTTTCACTTTATAAGCCATCTTGTGACATTATGCCTCTGATCTTTTTACCACTTTCAATATTTCAAGTTTGAAGTTTTCCTTTTTGCAAACAGCTTCTCTCTCACTCAATAAAATACTCATATAAAGTAAAAATTAATAATAAAAATAAAAGTCCCTCCATGATGGTTGTTATTTCTCCTGCTCCTCCTGGCTCCCTGGGCTCCCCGTCCCTCTCTGTCATTCAGGCATCCCAACCTCTTTCTTGCTGCGGTGCCTTGGCACTCACTCTTCAGCTGACAATAGAGCACTCTTCCTTAAGTTTCTGCAGCATGGCTGACTCTTATTCTCAGGCCTCAGCTCAAGTGCCACCTCTTTAAAGAAACCTCCCTAGGCCACTTCTCACCTTCACACCAGTTATTCTCACATGAGCCCATTTCCTTTCCCTCTGGCACCTTTTACAATCATCACTAATCTTTTCAGTATTCTTTTTACAAGTTTGTTGTCTGTCTTTCTCCACGGAAGGCTAGCTCCCCGAGCACAGGGATCTTACCTGCAGTTGTTGACTGCTGCCAGAGCCTCACAGTACCTGGCATGCGACAGTGACTGAACACATTTGTGGCATTAATGAAGGAAGAATCTAGAAAAATGGTACTGAAGAATTTATTTGCAGGGCAGCAATGGAGAGACAGACATAGAGAACAGACTATGGACATGGGGAGAGGGGAGGAGAGGGTGAGGTATATGAAAAGAGTATCATGGAAACTTACATTACCATGCGTAAAATAGACAGCCAACGGGAATGTGCTGTCTGGTTCAGGAAACTCAAACAGGGGCTCTGTATCAACCTAGAGGGGTGGGATGGGGTGGGAGATGGGAGGGAGGGTCAAGAGAGAGGGGATATATGCATACCTATGGCTGATTTATGTTGAGGTTTGACAGAAAACAACAAATTCTGTAAAGCAATTATCCTTCATAAAAAAAATTAATTTAAAAAAAAAAGAAGTCCATATGAGCAAGACATTTTCTACAAACAGAGATCATTCAAACTATTTCTTCCAGAAATTTCAAATGTAATCACATGACCTGAGTCAATATACAGAAGCCACAGTATCAGCTCCTAAACTCTGAAAGGAGCAGGACATAGACACTAGCTGATACACTGACATTATTGAATACACCACACAAATAACCTAGTTTGCCAGAGAAAGGTGGTGTGTCTGTGCTTTACAAGTTGATCCTGCAAAATAACATAAACCAGTCCCCTTTCTGTATCAGCATAAATTGAATTTGGATGCTCTTTACAAAAGTGAACATCTTATAAGTCACTTCCACCAAGTGGAAATTATAAAGAAATAAAGTTGAAACTATTCTAAAGACTTCTGTAAACAACACATATTGTGGGAAAGTTAAATAATAGCAATGTATTGACAAAGGAAGGCAATTGGAAACCTCATCAACTGAACATTAAATAAACATACACACATGCCTATATATGTACAAGACTAAAGCATTTCCAAGTTACTATATAACACTGTAGTACAACTGCAGTCTAGATACTGAAAGAAAAGATACACCAATTATATGAAAACATTACCCTATCATCTGATAAACTTCAATATTTAAAATAAAAAGCTGTATATTCCACTTATTAGAGAAAAGCACAAAACAAAGTCTAGGTTTATAAAGTTGTCAAATTCACATAAGTTGGAAGTTGAAAACAAAAGAACTGACTTATAAAGAATAATGCTTAAAATGTTTTTAAAAGTATAAACAATAATTTAAACTCCAAGGCACATAAGGTCCTTCAGCTCACCTGCCTCAGTCTCTGCCGCTGTCATCATGGATGTGAGTCACAAGATGGACAGACCCACCACAAAGTGATGACCTTTGCTACCTAGGTGCTTCCCAGGGAAGCACGATCTATGACTCTAGGGTCTTAGTCAAGTCTTCATACACAGGGGTCAACCTGTGAAATTACTGATGCTTTTCATATTTTTAGTACATGAGGGTTTTGTTCCCAAATCTTGATCCTTTTCCTCTCAGTCACGTTGCAGTCACCTTCAGCTGTAATGCTGCATTTGTTTCAGACTATAATCAAATATAATAGCTTCTTCCAGAGCTAGTGGAGGTGATTTCAGATGAGCTGTTTCAAATCCTAAAAGCATAATATGCTGTTAAAGTGCTTCACTCAATATGCTAGCAAATTTGGAAAACTCAGCAGTGGCCACAGAACTGGAAAAAGTCAATATTAATTCCAATCCCAAAGAAAGGCAATGCCAAAGAATGTTCAGACTAATGCACAATTGCACTCATCTCATATGCTAGTGAAGTAACATTAAAAATCCTCCAAGCCAGGTTTCAACAGTATGTGAACTGTGAACTTCCAGATGTTCAAGCCGGATTTACAAAAGGCAGAGGAACCAGAGATCAAGTTGCCAACATCCGTTGGATCATCGAAAAAGCAAGAGAGTTCCAGAAAACATCTACGTCGGCTTTATTGGCCACGCCAAAGCCTTTGACTGTGTCGATCACACAAAACTGTGGAACATTCTTAAGGAGATGGGAACACCAGATCACTTTACCTGCCTCCTGAGAAATCTATATGCAGGTCAAGAAGCAACAGTTAGAACTGGACATGGAACAATGGACTGGTTCAAAATTGGGGGGAAAGTACGTGAAGGCTGTATATTGTCACTCTGCTTATTTAACATATAAGCAGAGTACATCATAAAAAATGTCAGGCTGGATGAAGCACAAGCTGGAATCAAAATTGTTGGAAGAAATATCAATAATCTCAGATATGCAGATGACACCACCCTTATGGCAGAAAGTGAAGAACTAAAGAGCCTCTTAATGAAAGTGAAAGAGGATAGTGAAAAAGCTGGCTTAAAGCTCAACATTCAAAAACGAAGACCATGGCATCTGGTCCCATCACTTCATGGCAAATAGATGGGAAAACAATGGAACAGTGACCGACTTTATTTTCTTTGGCTCCAAAATCACTGCAGATGGTGACTGCAGCCATGAAATTAAAAGACACTTGCTCCTTGGAAGAAAAGCTATGACCAACCTAGACAGCATATTAGAAAGCAGAGACATTACTTTGCCAACAATGGTCTGTCTAGTCAAAGCTAGTCAAAGCTTTCTAATAGTCATGTATGGATGTGAGAGTTGGACTATAAAGAAAACTGGGTGCTGAAGAATTGATGCTTTTGAACTGTGGTGTTGGAGAAGACTCTTGAGAGTCCCTTGGAGTATAAGGAGATGAAACCAGTCAATCCTAAAGGAAATCTTTCCTGAATATTCAATGGAAGGACTGATGCTGAAGGTGAAGCTCCAACACTTTGGCCACCTGATGCAGAGAACTGACTCACTGGAAAAGACCCTGATGCTGGGAAAGATTGAAGGCAGGAGGAGAAGGCGACAACAGAGGATGAGATGGTGGATGGCATTACTGACTCAGTGGACATGAGTTTGAGCAAGCTCCAGGAGTTGGTGTGCTGCAGTCCATGGGGTCACAAGGAGTCGGACATGACTGAGCAACTGAACTGAATTTACATCTTCCCAGGTGGTGCAGTGGTAAAGAATCTGCCTACCAATGCAGGAGACACAAGAGATCTGGATTTGATCCCTGGGTTGGGAAGATCCCCTTTAGTAGGAAATGGCAACCCACCGCCGTATTCTTGCCTGGAAAATTTCATGGACAATGGAGCCTGGTGGGCTACAGCCCATGGGGCCACAGAGAGTCGGACATGACTGAGCAAATGAGCACAGAACACACAGACATAATCAAATATAAGCCAAGAAGCCAGCCATACAGTTGTTAGTAACTATCAGCAAATGTATTAATTTAACATATATATTAAAAACTTCTATTCACCGCATTTGTATCAAAACCAGGTGAAGAGCATCCAAAGAGAGAAATTTTAATACAGAATCTTACAACTCTCCTCCCTCTTCTCCGGCCAGGCTCCTCTGTCCATGGAATCTTCCAGGCGAGAATACTGGAGTAGGTTGCCTCTCTCCTTTAATATTTACTAATTTAACTCTCTTTTAGAGTTCTCTACATGTAACCGCTTAAGATAAATCACTGGCCTTTGATTCATTTTCTTAAACAATAAATTTTGGTTAAAACAAATATGTCCTGTGTACATACAATGTCAAGCTTACTCAGACCTCTGAGGAAAGACTGCTGCCTAGCTGGTACTACTGCATTCAAGAAGGCATAATGAGGCCGCTTCATAGAATGTGGAAATAAAATCTGGAGACCTGAACCAAATGCGCTGCCATGATAAAGGGGCATTGCTGGCAGGAGCAGGGTGCAAACTGGACAGGGTATGTCTCTTCTCCTTCCAGCCTTTTGAGTCACTCTCCACTGCTTCCTAGAGGTATCCTCACTGAAACCCAGTAGGCAAAAGAGAACGTTGTTCTGCACAGTCCCAGTCCCAGCATTACAAATTGAGTACAGACAGGTGGATCTGAAACTGAAATCGAGCAGCATATCCCTGTCCCACCTGAGCTCAGGACTCAGTAGTGTGTTCACTTCACCTGCCTCTTGGCAACAACTCGAGGCTGTTCATTTGAAAAACTCAACTTGTCTCCTCTAGAAACAGATATGGGTTTTTGTTATTAATGTTGAAGCAGAGCACAGAAGTCACCCACTAAATCTCCACTAACAGAAGCAACGAAACTGACGCCAGAGATGAATAAACACAATCTTGGTCATGTGAAACATCTTCACTGGTGAAAATTGGCCCCCAAATCTCTCAGAATAACAAAATCAATCCTCTTAAGTCATTGTATCCCAATGCACACATGTGCCTCTCCTCTCTGTTCTAAAGTGAATGCGGATTTCTCAGTAAGCCAAGGACTGACGGGCTTGTTGATAGATTGTGGTGTTTTCTCCTTTCTTCTCACTGGTTCCTTTCTCTTCAGCACTTCCTCTAGAAAGGAAATGTAGCAGTGAACTTCCAATGACTCCGTTCAGTGAATTTTCAGTGAATTCATTCAGCTGCTCTTTCCACTGCTTTCTCAGAATTTCAATGGGAAAGAACAGAGAACCATGACAACAAACTCTGAGGCCCTGCAGCCAGATTCCGTGAAGTCTGGGGATATACAGAGCCATTGCCTCATGCCTTGGGCAAGATACAGGCTTCCTCAAAAGTTTACAGACATCAGATGTGTTGCTACTAACCCTGTGACTGCCTGCTAAGATGTAGGGTCATGCAGTATCCTGGAGAACTTGGAGTGTTCCTATATAGATCATCTCAACAATGCAAAACAAGGCAGGGGAGGTGGGGCTGCAGGAGGACCATGTTGCCAGGTCCTGTGATGAGTATCTGAACTGAGGAAGCTCCCACTGGTAAGGCTGGGGGAAGAGGGGCACCAGTCACGAACTGCCAAATCATGAATCAGGAAGTCTATACTACAGGACTCATGAGAAAAAGGAACCAGCAAATTTAAGAGAAGAGATTTAAGACAGAAAACAAAAGCAGAAGTTTAGGACAATCATGATCACTCTTCCTCCTCTTTTCCACCAATTCATTCCATCCCACATTCTATAAGGTGGCCAAGCAAAGTCCAAGATAAGTAACAATTCAGAACATATGCATTAAGAATCTACAAAAAAGAGAGAGGGAGGTGTAATAAAATATGAGCAATGGGCAAATAGACAACACATTGCAAAGGGGAATCCTCAAAAAGAAACACAGAAAGAGTTCACAGTCATAGTCATTTGTAGCCTCAAAGAAACTGCAGAAAGCTTATTAATTATTTTAAAAGATCTCAAAGAGATTCAATGGTTCAAAGGAGAGATTATGAGTTATTATGAATGAATGAAAGAAATTAAACAGGCAGAATTTAAGAAATAAAAGAAAAAAGATAAAATAGGTAAAGGATAAGCCACATAAACTGTATCCAATAGAAACCAAACTTGTGTTCATTAATCAAGGCATCAGTTAGACTATATGGGAAAAATTTTTAAAAAACAATAAACATAATTTAAGTATGGAAAATAATATACTGGAAAATAGATCAACAAAATAAGCAAAAAAGTATAAATAGATAGGAAGAAATTAATAAAGTTTTTAAAAGATAAACTTAATGAAAGAGAAATTACAAATAATAAAAAGGATAAAAGGAATAAAACAAAAGCTGCTTCTAAAAATTTTAAATAATGAACCCCTGGAGAAGGGAGAAAACAAAAGTTAATAATATTACAAATAAAAACAAAGATATGAAATACAGAAGAGATCAAAGGACTTAAGGGAATATCAGCTGCAATTCCATATCAACATTTCTGAAAAACTAGAGGAAATAGCAGAGAAGGCAATGGCAACCCACTCCAGTGCTCTTGCCTGGGAAACCCCAGGGACGGGGGAGCCTGGTGGTCTGCCGTCTATGGGGTCGCACAGAGTCAGACACGACTGAAGTGACTTAGCAGCAGCAGCAGCAGTAGAGGAAATAGATGGTTTTCTAACAAAATAGATGTTAAAGCTGGTCCAAGAAAAGGGTGAAATTTTTGAAATACCAACTGGTAAAAAAATGGTAGTAAATATTGAAAAACCAATTTTTAAAATCTGCCATCTTAAAAAGACACTTGCCCCAGACATTTTTATTGTGGGCTTTACAGACAAGTCAATATAAAACAGATAGTTCCCAGTCATATGATAGTTAAACTGCTGCAGACCTTTGCAAAAAAGGAGGAGTTATTTACAAAGTTAATATTACTTTAACACCAATATTAATTAAAGTATGCAAATTCCATTCATGAATATAGATACAAAAATTCAAAATAAAATATTAGCAAATTAGATGCACAGTATATTGAAAAAAATAATACACCATGACCAAGAAGTATTTCTTTAGAGAAATGCAGGCAGTTCTTCTAGGAAACTCAAAAGGCAATGGATGCCATTATGATAGGAAAAAGACTGATTAACCCCAAAACATATATGAAAGAAGTTACTGAGATTCAAGTGTATTTAAAAAAATATAGACATTTACACCAATAAAGCAAGTCATATGGGGCAAAAAAAGAAATTAGAGTGTTCTTAGATTTCTTTATAACAATGAAAGTGAAAGTGTTAAGCCGCTCAGTCATGTCCCACTCCTTGAGACCTCACAGACTCAGCCCACCAGGCTCCTCTGTCCATGGAATTCTCCAGGAAAGAATACTGGAGCAGGTAACCTTTCCCTTCAGGGGACCCTCCTGACCCAGGGATCAAATCCAGGTTTCCTACATTGTGGGCAGATTCTTCACCATCAAAGCCACTAGGACTATTTATAGAAGAATCTGCTACTCCCATCTCTGGGTTCACGTTGGGGAACTCACAATCAATAGTTGTATAATACCTTAAGGAAGAAAAGTGCAGTGGTGTCTTCAAATTTCCAAAGTAAAAAAAGTTTGATTCAAGACTTCCTCTTGCAAGACTGAAATTCTCAGGTGAAGTAAGAATTTAAGGATTCCAATCCAAAAAACTCATTTTTTACAAATACACATGTATGTGTACCTGCACACACAACATACAAAGAAATACACTTACACACTGGCACACAGATGTGCACACATGTAAAATAGGCATTTAAGCAAATACATCACCCCACATGCATGCACAGAGACATGCACACATGTACATTTTGTTTTCTAAACCCTTTTTCTTAACTGTAGAGGGATTTTTAAGAACAAATATACAGTGAAAATTATTTACTGGATTTCAGCAACTCCTTCAGTTTAATTTAAGGGTATGTTAAATAGAAATATAGACATAGAAAACAAATAAAAGGTTACCAAAGGAGAAACGGGCAAACTTTGGGAGATGGTGAGGGAAAGGAGGTCTGGCATGCTGCAGTCCATGGGGTTGCAAAGAGTCAGACACCCATGACTGGGTGACTGAACGGCCACAACAAAGGAGAAAGGGAGGGCGGGATAAACTAGGAGCTTGAGATTAATATACACACACTACTATACATGAGGGCTTCTGTGTATAAAACAGATAATCAAGAAGGCCTACGTATAGCACAGAGAACTCTACTCAATACTCTGTAATAACATAAATAGGGAAAGAATCTGAAAAAGTATATATATATATATATATATACCTGAAACCAACATAACATTGTAAATCAATTATAACTTTAAAAAATGTTCTATGTCTTTTTTCCAAAAATCAAGTGAAAGTCAAGGAAAGTTCTATTTAATATATTTTATTTAAATTAGCATGTATCATAAGAGCTCAGTTTTCTAAATTATTTTTACCTATCCTGTTTGAATACATAGATTAAAATACCTACAGAATAGAGTTCATCAAGTATTAAGAATGTTATTTCTGAATGAACTTTTGAGTGATTCCAGTTTCTTTTATTACTTGAGTTTCTTATAATTTTTTTCTTTCTTTTTTTTTTTCATTTATTTTTATTAGTTGGAGGCTAATTACTTCACAACATTGCAGTGGGTTTTGTCATACATTGACATGAATCAGCCGTGGAGTTACATGTATTCCCCATCCCGATCCCCCCTCCCACCTCCCTCTCCACCCGATTCCTCTGGGTCTTCCCAGTGCACCAGGCCCGAGCACTTGTCTCATGCATCCAGCCTGGGCTGGTGATCTGTTTCACCTTAGATAATATACATGCTGTTCTCTCGAAACATCCCACCCTCGCCTTCTCCCAAAGCCTGTTCTGTACATCTGTGTCTCTTTTTCTGTTTATTTCTTATAAATTTTATATCTTTGTTTTACAAAGCCCATACAGTTCATTGTTTGCAAAATAAAAACAGGGGGACATAAGAAAAAAGGGGAAAAAATTCATATTACCATAATGTTTTGGTGTGTCTATTGAATGAGTCAAAGAAAATAGTATAATGGAGTTTCAATTCTGTAAATCCAACTTTACAACAGGAAACATGAGATGAAACAGCCATTCCAAACACTTAATGGGCATCCCTACCTTTCTCTTATTCAATAACAGAAATGAGAGCTGGATAAGGCCTTCCCATCTCCCATCAGTGTTTCCTGTGGTATATTTCCTTGGGTTCTTTTAGTTTCGTATTAAATGACTCAAGTGTCAGGGTTCCATCTATTTCCCATTACAGAAACCAACTGTTCTCTTACACCTACAAGATGACAACGGCTCCTAAAAAGTGAGGGAAGATCATACCTCAGTATTGAGCTCTAACAGGGCCTTGCCTGAGGACTGTCTAGTCAGGCCACAGGCACTAGATCCTGACTGAACAGCAATGACACTATAAATTAGGCTCATTATAGGACTTTCAGTAGCAAGAAGAACACCTGAGGCCCGCTTTTGAGTATTCATATATTCTTGGCCACAATGCCTTGCTAACCCTACGTCAAAGTTGGTGAAATTATAAATGGTCATTTAAGAAAAAGACATTCTAGCCCTGCCCAACTTTATGTGGAAATAGAATTCTGAAGTCTACTCCCCCTAGACCCCATGTCAGTTTTGGGCTCACTTTGCCTCTCCTTCCTAAGCATACACACAAGCCCGTACACACACGCACATACGCACAGACCCACACACACATACCACACATGGGGCTGCCTTCCTGAGAAGCATAGTGACCGAGAGAGCTCCGGTGGGAATGTGCTATTTTTTATGGTTAAGAGAATAGACATAAAATTCTACAACGTAAATGAGGAATGCAAAGTGGTAACAGCTAGTGAAATGCGCTAAATCAAATGTAGACTCACAAATAACAACAGGACTACTGCTCTAAGTTTGGATTTTGGATGATTTCCAGTTCTGATTTTTCCATGTCTTAAGAATGAATGCATTATTTTATAAGAAAAAAATAAGTTTTTGAAAGGATAGTTTTCTCCCCCTCTCAACCTCACTCCTCTTCCTCAACCTCTCTGGAGAAAGTTCCAAAAATTTAATCCTATTCCTTTTATTTGAGTGACTCTGGTAAAAACCAAACTAATCAGCTCTGAAAGGATCTATTAAGATTTCCTGCTAATATTAATAGAAACCAGGACACCTTGAGAAATGGCTATTCTAGGGTGGGGACAGAGAAGATACAAGATTCGCCTGGAACTTCAGCTCGCTTCAGAGTAAGGACGTGCTCAAAAATAAATGATGAGGTGTGTCACAAGCTTACAGTTACCAGGTTACATGAGATGGCTACCCAAGACAAATACGAACCAATTTAAATGCCAAATAATTAAAGGATTAGTAAACTATAAGGCTTTGAGGAAAAACTGGGACTCTGTGAATCTGTAATGACAACAAATAAGGAAAGAAAGATACAGGATAAGGGTACACATTTGAGGCAAGAGAATGTCAAGTACCAACTGCTAAAGTGGACTGAATGCTGGAGTTGACAAATCATCATTTTGCAACCATTACAATAAGGATTGGTTCAGGGTAGAATCATAAATGGATACTAAATATAGGAGGGAAATTACCAACTATAAGGGAGGCAATATTTATATATAATATTAATAAAAAGGCCCCCTTTATTTGTATAGTTAGAAGTTTCAACAGATTTTTACACTGTGGTAGCCACCACTAAAATCAAGATTAGAAACATTTCTATCTCCTCAAAATTCCTACGTGCCCCACTTCAGTCAACACATCCCCACCATCCTTAGTCTCTAGCAATCGATAATGCCTTCTTCTACTAGACGTTAGTACTACTCGATGTTAGTTTTACCTTTTCTAGAATCTCACATAAATGGAATCACACAGAACCTATTCTTTGCCTAGTTTCCTTCTCGGAGCATAATAGTTTTGAGATTCATCCATTCTGTTGTCATTCTTTTTTTTAACTACTGAATAGTATTCCATGGTATGAGTATGCTATAACTTGTATGTGTGGTCACCTCTTGATGGACATTTGAGCTGTTTTCAGTTTGGGACTATTGTGAATAAGGATGCTATGTGCATTTGTGCATAAGTCTTTGTGTGGACATGTGCTTTCATTTCTCTTGAGTTAACAACTAAGTGCAAAATTCCTAGGTTGTATGAGAAGTGCATGTTTAACTTCATAAGAAACTGTCAGATATTGTTCAAGGTGGCTGCACCACTTTCAATTCCCACAGTAAGTATGAGAATTACAGTTGCTTCACATGCTTGTTATGATCAGTCTTCTGATTTTAGCTATTCTAGTGGGTGGATGGTAATACATCTCATGGTAGTTTTAATTTTCTTTTGAAGAATAAACTTTGATAAAGAGCGGGATATTTGCAAGGTCTTAAAACATCTCACTACAGGCTCTTTATTAGTAGCTAGAAAAAAATGATAGTATCTACACAGTGGAGAAACCTGACAAAATGAACATCACAAATGGCAGGCAAGTGGAAATCACATACCTCTGGACAACATACACTAAGAATACAATGTCACTTATGTATAGTACCATTCTGACTGAGGGTATATAACTAATCTTCACAAAGGGGCTTCCTTGGTGGCTCAGTGGTAAAGAAATTGTCAGCCAACATAAGAAACACAGGTTTGATTCCTGGGTCAGGAAGATGCCCTGGAGAAAGAAATGGTAACCCACTCCCAGTATTCTTGCCTGTAAAATCTCATGGACAGAGGAGCCTGGTGGGCTATAGTCCATTGGGTCACAAGAGAGTCAGACACGACCTAACGACTAAAAAACAAATCATCACGAAACATACATAAACAAAAAATAAAGAACATTTTACTTTTAAAAGAAATTACATTGTTCAAAAATGTCAATGGTATAAAAGAAAAATATTTTTTTTTTCCTAATCTGGAACAATTCCCTAATCTGGGGAATTATTTAAGATTAGGGAAACCAAAAGTCCTAACAGTTAAATGCCATACTTGATCCTAAATTGGATCCTGCAGTACAGGAGAAAAACACAGACACATGTACAGAAATATTATAAAAGGCCTTATAGAGTAAATTGGCAAAACTGGTCTGTATGGCAGTAGATTAGGTAAAAGTGTTATACCTATGCTTTACTGAGGTTGATCATTGTATTAAAGTCATGAAGAAAATAGTCTGCTTCTTTGGAAATCTACACTGAAGTATTTAGGGGTAAACAATTATATTGTTTTCAACTTTCAAATGGTTCCCATGAAAGAATATATGAAAGAGAGAACAAATGATTAAGCAAATAGGTCCAAATGGGGCTAAAATCTGGGTAAACGGTGTACTGCAATTCTTTGTACTATGTCTATAACTTTTGAAGTTTGAAATTATTTCTAAATAAAAAGAAAAATCTTTGAGTAGTTAAGCCAGATTGGATTAAATGGCACCCACTTTGTTTCCCATCTAAAAATCCCTAGAAATTAGAAGGAAAAGTTGAGTTTTCCAACAATCAATAACAGCAATAGGAAAATACAAGTGACATATGTGGACCAGAAATGTTGTGGTCCTAAAACCATAATAAGCAGAGGAGAGAGAATTTAGAACTCAAAACAAATATATACTTCTTCCCACTTCCCCTACAAACACCAAAATCCAGATCTGAAAATGGTCAGCTGGTTTCAAGTTAGGTACAAGTACAGGAGAATGAACTTTGAACTCTTACACCTTAACTGGGTCTTGAAGGAGAAGCCGTTTACAAATTCCGGGATTGTAGGTGACAGCAGCAACGTGGCTCTGTCCCTCTGTACTGGCAGAGTGTGAAGTTCTTCTGAGGGCCATGGTTAACAGTCTGGGACCAGAGTTACCATGACCAGTAGGAAGCGGTAAACAGGGCCCAGAGGTGAACAGCCTCTGCTTTCAGAGCAGGTCTTTATTTCAGGGCCACCTGTCTTTTTAAACCTCTCTGACTCCTCATCTCTAGTCCTCAATGCTGCAGACTCACTGTGCCTGCTTCGCTCAGACAAAATGAATTTCTCTGCGTCACTAAACAGCTTACAAAGCCCATCTGGCCAAACCTGTTCTGTTACCAATTTAGTGGTTTCCTGAAAGTGCACATCTTATTCTGGGCCACGGATTTCCAAGGCTCTCTCGTCGTCAGCCTCGGGTCTGCTAATCCATGCTTTCTCCTGAGAACTCCTACTTTTCAGTGCTTGGCAAGATAAATCACGTCTCTCCCTTACTTTGAGAAGTTATAAATCTTTTGTTAACAACTTATAAATAGATCATCCTTTTCCTTTGTCCTTACAAGCCAATCTTTCTAATTTCCTAATTTCCCAAAGAGCCCCATTGCTTTTCTCAGAAGCCCTTTTCAGCCAGGCTGAAGTATTGGAAGCAAGCTGCCAAGCAGTCACTTTTGATTCCATTCAAGGTGATACATTGGAACCTTCTTTAATTACAAATAGAGAAAGGTCAAAAGGTCACCTTCCCTCAACTGCCAGGTATGTCATTTCATATTAAAGAGCAAAGAAAGTATGACCAGGAATATCAAGTAATTAATTAGGCTAATTTTTAGAAGCTTTTACACCAGCTTCAAAAAATCTTATTGAGATCCAACCAGACCTAACTTAGCTATTTCCATGCCACAGGACATTTACAACCAATGACTTACCTGCTACCCCTCAGGTCAAGTCCTCTGGCCTATGTGGTTTTCTTTCTTCAGCTCCCTCTCATGGAAGTGTAGATTCTGACTCTTTGTAGAGGCAGCAGTCTAGATCCATTTGTTCAATAGAAATCTCATATTATCACTTCTCTGTAGTCCTGGCCTGGGTAGAACTTCCTGGTGAAATATCAGTCTGGCACCTGTGACGGCTCATCTTCCTTAGGTACAAGTATTTCTCTTGAATAGAACAAGCAGTTAGATTTATTAGAACCTACTGTCAAGAACCATTCTACTTAAAACTATTTCAAACTGCTCTCTCTTCCATAGTATTTTCAAAATGAACTGGCAACAAGTCTGTAAATTAGCTCAGTAGCATCTTCAAGCCTAAAGAGCACGCATCTGCAGGCTTGTTGATTCATATCCATTCCAATTTTACAAGTGCTGCCTCTCCTGTGTTTTACTGATAGCTGTTTTACAAGATCTTCATTACTTCCTAATTGTTCAGGCTTCTACATTAAGTTTTGGTTGTGAAGACAGATGGTTTGCATGCTTGTATTGTTGGAATAATAAAAGAGAATGAGAATGCTATACTGTCATCCCCAGGACTGATAAATTAGTAAATTAAATGTTCCTTTTCTGGAGTGCACTTCCATTGGCCAGTTTCTCATAAGATTCTGCAGAGAAGCAGAAGCCAAGAATAAATGAAGGGAACGTTAATCCATTTCATTAACAAGGAAACGTGTCTACCACACAAATAATCTGTTACTGAACCTTGAACAGAGGTGAACATTTCTTATTCTCTCTTAAAAACTGCTATTTCCTAAGAAAGCCTGGAGTTTATAGGCATTCTGTGCCTTCCTCACAATTTACCTCTGTCTAGAAAGTTATTTCCCACCTTTCCCCACAACTCCAACCCCTACCCTTCAGGTTATTGTTGTTTAGTCTCTATGTCGTGTCTGATTCTGTTGCAACCCCAGGGACTGTAGCCCACAAGGTTCCTTTGACCATGGGATTTCCCAGGTTAAGAATACTGGAGTGGGTAGCCACTCCCTTCTCCACGGGATCTTCCCAACCCAGGGATCAAACCCAGGTCTCCTGCATTGCAGGCATATTCTTTACCATCTGAGCCACCAGGGAAGCCCTTTCCACTAGCCGTTGAAGTCCTTCCCACTAGCTGTTAGCAAATGTTGAAGGAATGAACAAATAAAATGGCAAAACGTGGCATCCCAGCTCATAGCATTTAACTCAGATTCACTAGACACACTTGCCAAAAAGTCAAGAGAGAGACCACAATGCACATATGGCATGAGATCCCAGCCATCATTCACACAATGAACACATCCTACAAGCACATATAACATTAGATAGGTTACCCTGTTTTTCCTATCTATCTCCATTACTTCAATTCTTACCAGCTATGATCCTAAAGTAAAAAAGTATAATTTTATGATGGTGCCTAAATGTAAGCCAAATATCTCTTCAGACCCATGAAGAATTCTGAAACTCCTTTTGCCTAAAATGATATGTTTTGATTCATATGCAGTGGAGCTGTAAATTTGCTACCACACTTTAAATATCGAACAGCTAGCCCCTTGGACTGCAAGGAGATCCAACCTGTCAATTCTAAAGGAAATCAGTCCTAAATATTCAGTCGAAAGACTGATGCTGAAGCTGAAACTCCAATACTTTGGCCACCTGATGCAAAGAACTTACTCACTAGAAAAGACCCTGATGTTGGGAAAGATTGAAGGCAGGAGGAGAAGGGGACGACAGAGGATGAGATAGTTGGGTGGCATAACCGACTCGATAGACGTGAGTTTGAGTGAGCTCCAGGAGTTGGTAATGGACAGGGAGGCCTGGCGTGCTGCAGTCCATGGGGTCGCAAAGGGTCGGACACAACTGAGCAACTGAACTGAACTGACTGAGGTAGTATAGCCTCAAGCTCTCCCCTTTAATTGGCCCTTTTTTGTCCTGCCTGCTCCTCCCTTTATACACTTTATTCTCCACAGGGGAGCCACTTTCAACTAACACAATACTTCTAAACATTTGAACTGAACTAAGCCATTTGCAATCAGCACACGGTCCACACTGGTGAGAGAGTGTATGTTTGGATCTCAGTACTTAATATTATTGACACCATTCTGAGTTGTACCTCGTTTAGATGTGAAAAATAAAAAGTCACTAAATTCAGGCCAACCATCAAAATACCAAGGTCTGGCTGCAGTAACAATTATTCCAAATTTAGTGGCTTAAAATAACAGAAATTTATTTTCTTGCAGTCCTGGAGGCCAGGAGTGTGAAATCAGGCCACTTAAAGATGCTAGCGGGACTATGCTCCATCTAGGGTTTCTAGGGGAGAATCTATTTCTTGCCTCTTCCAGTTTACTGCAGCTGGCATTCTTTGGCTTATGACCATGTCTCTTCAATCTTCCAGGCAGATCTCTTTTCCTTGTTTTCATTACACCTTCTTTGTGTTTGTGTAATAGCTCTCTCTGCTCCCTCTTACAACCATATGTGTGATAGACTTTAGAACCCAGGATAACATCCTCACTTAAAGAGTCTTAACTTAATCACATCTGTAAGGATGGTGTTTCCATATGAGGTAACATTCATAGATTCCAGGCATTACCTGATACTTTTGGGGAATCAGTATTCAGCTTACCATATCTCTGCAAAAGTATAAATAAATTAAGACAACTTTGAATGGTTCAAGTAATGGATGCATACTGGAATCCAATAGTAGCTGACTACAGATCAAAGTTGGTTTTCTCCTGATCTCTGATACACATCAGGGGATTAAAATAACCGATTTCCTTGAATATACAGATACATCTCATCTCCCCTGAGCAGCCTTGAATCGTGACCCCACCATGAGGTTACACCCAAGCTTCTGTCACAATCCCAACCAATTTCATCAATGAATAACAGAAAAGTTGCTGAAAACTGAAGAGGGGAGGGAAAAGTAGGATAGCGGAAAAGAGAACTTACAACACACAGCACATTTTCATTTTAAACAATTCCTCCTAAGGTGACGTTTCCCTCCTCCTGCAGTTTCCGCTATAGTCACTAAACCTTTCATCATCCTTTTCTCCTTTATTCTTGGAAAATCTTCTTGATTGTCACAAGCAACTCAATTCTTGCCCTAAGCTTGCAAAGCAAGATCCCTGCAGTTATCTAATCCTGCCACCCTCAAAGTAATTTGAAAAAAAGCCATCAGATCTTGAGCAAGCCCTCTGCTGTCTCCAGCTCCAATTGTATATTAGCTTATTCACTTGACCAACACAGCTCTTCCTAGAAAGGATCTGCTACTAAATAAGGTAACAATGTTCAGAATAAAATCCTGACAGCAAATGAATCATTGTTTGTACCTCTCTTCATAGTCCTCAACAACTTGTCCTCTAGAGAAGTTGGGGAAAAAAAAATCCCCCACTTCATCAAAAGACTCCATATAAATTACAGAATTTCACAAAGATGAATTCTTATTTCTGTCACTCTCAAAAACTAACTTGATTGCTTTTATGTTATCACGGTTCCTAGTAAACATTTCTGGAGCAAACACATTATTTTCTATTCAGGCTTTACAAGAGTTAAGAAAAAGTTTTTAAATGTTTAAAACATCTTTTTCTGGGCTTTTCCTTTCACAAGCTAGTAGGTTTCCAAGAGTTTTAAAAAATTCTCCAACTATGCCTGGCAGCATTGTGGAAATAATAGGATTTTGGATATATTTTCTGGATCATGTTCTGTATCTAGTTATCCAGTTTATAAGTATCTGGAAAGATTAATTTTTTTCAATCAATAGTTTAGTAGTTAGAGATCCATAATGAAAAGGCTTTGCCCTTCTCAGCTGCACATGAATCATTTCCTCCAGCTTTCTGACACATACAGACTTTTTACAAGGATTAAATTAAATTAGCTGAAATTCCAATCTGTCTTCTAGGCACCACGAATGAGTGACGTCATTCTCGCCACCAAGAAGTATGCAGGATAGGAGAAGACGGATTATTTAGCAGTTACCCAATGATCACAAAAGCATAAGCACATAAAGCCACTGGTAACAAATGACAACACAGGAAAGCTGTGTTTAATCACCTGTTTTAGGACCAAAACTGCTTTTCACACTGATTAGAAGACTCTCAAGATCAGGTAGTTTGAGAATGCAGCCTAGCATTTGGGGGCCCAATTTGCATAAACATCTCTCAGAAATAGCAACAAGAGATAAAAGTGAGTAAACATTGATTTTAAAACCCATATGATAGATAAAAAATAGTGCATTGTTCTCAAAGAAATAAACAAGAAAGAGAAGGAGCCAGAAGCAGAGAAAGAAAAGAGGAAAAGGAAGAAGAATAGTTATAAAAGGATCACAACTCTCAAAATGAACTAGTAGTGACAAAAGTTGTGTGTACACAGCACACTTACAGGTCCAAAATCTACACTCAGAACAACTAGGTTCAGCTGGAATTCTTCACTGGAGTCTGTGCAGGAGCATCAGAGGAGCAAGAACCAGCTCCCTGGGAAGGAAAGGCACTGTGCTAGGCTGGAGGCGGCTGGAGATGAGAAGGAGGCAGAACCAACACTCCTCCCAGGGCCTCACCCAGCAGAAGACAAACCAGGGTCTGCATTTTCTGAACTATACTGACTAATTCCTCTTTGATTTGGCCTTTTGGGGAAAAAATTAGGAAACTAACAACATCTACCTCATTGGGTTATTGCGAGAATTCAATGAAGAATTCCGGGTGGGTTTACTCTTTCCCGTACACTGTGTTGGGGGTCACTAATAAAACAACTCAAGATGATAACAGAATGACAAGCCAAATGCAGGCTACTTCAGAGAACTGCAGTGGTGGCTGTTTTTCTTAATTTGCATGCTCAGGGTGCTAAAAGTCTGGTTACTAACCAGGGAAACCTTTTTAAATTGTGATCTGCTGTCCTGGGGCTTCTGGTCTCCACAAATGGTACAAGCCTGAAGACAGAGAAAAATGAGATCAGCAACCTGGGGAGCATGGGGTGGGGGTGGGGGGTCAGAAACAGGAAGCCTTTGAAAATGTCTGATAATCTCTAAAAATAAAAACGCCTTTAGCTACTCGCTGGAGCGTTCCAGAAGCTGCGCCTCTGAAGGACAAGGCACTCTTCAGAGCTGACAGTTTTCAGGAGTCGAACAGTGTGAAAATACAATTTCCATTCTTACACAGCAAACTCCAAAGCCTCATGACTGGATCCAGGAGCAGAAGAGGCCCCTGCATAGCTCTGTTATTTGCTGGCCTGCAGTGAAGGGCACTGGCGACGACAAAAGGTATTTTCCCTCCTGCAGCAGCAAGCAGCCCATCTGTTATCCTGCCCCGGCACAGTGCCGGGGAAATCCTTCACGAACTAGAAGCCTCCTGCCAGAGATCCCTGGAAACACTCCCCAGACAATCCTGCCCACGCACAGGAGCGCACGCTTCTTCCCAGCCTGCCTTTTTGTAATTTTCCTTTTTATTGCTCCAGAGAACAGTGCCTGTGATTTGAAAGTAGCAGGAGGGTCTGCCTTCAAAGTTGTCAGGAATTTTTCTTTTTATTTTAACCCTAGAATGGCAATGCTTGCCTCGATTCAGAGATGTACATGGCTAAAGCTGGCATCTTGTGGCCAAGCTCACGGGACGGGGAAGCTCACCAAAGCTGTCTCTGTGCTTCAGCAGAGACCCTCCAAAGATCACTGAGAAACGTGAACGGAAGAGAAACGGCCCCTAGGGTTGCTGGCTAGACTGCCGACACAGTCACCTGTCCTGCTGAGGGCCAGGTTGCAAGGACCTAGAGCGGAAGTGACAGCTCTGGGCACCCAGGCAGGAAGGACTCCCCCCTCCCTTGGGCTCCAGAAGGGAGGAGGAGAGGGAGCCAGGTGCATCAGAGCCTTGTGCATCCCATGGGTTCAAAGGTGAGTCCTCGGAGGGGGAGAATGTGGAATTGTCTCAGGTTTGGGGCACCCAAGACACATTTTGTCATCACCTAGAGGCAGGCACATGCACCTCTAGCCTGTTTTGGAAGGCTTCTGTGCAAAATACCTATTAGGTTCTTTACTGCTCGGCTTTGGGAATAGAGAAACCTCTCCACCCACCCGCAAAGCTCTCCTTTCCTTGTGCTTTGCTTCAAGAGTTAATTCATGTTTTCTCCGACCTGATTTGTGCTTTGCGGAATGCTGGAGAGCTTTCTGAAATGTATTCCATCAGCCTGGGGTTTGCCTCCACAGATCAGAATGTCAGTCTGTTGCAATCAGCTCTGCCTCCTCAGCCAATGCCTGTGTGTGATGCTTCTCTGTAAAAGGGACAGTGACCCAGCCAAGGCACCTGGTGACCTTGTGGGACACCAGACACGGGAGCCAGGAAGATGCTGGCAGGCTGTCCCTGACCTTTAGAAGTCATTGGCTTGTGTTCTGAGTCACAGTGCTGAATGCTGCTTTCTTCTTTACCTCGCTGCAAATTGCTCTTAATGATCCAGGGAGGGAAAGCCCTAAGCTAAATAATTTTCAACAGGGAAACAAGAATAGGGCAGTGGCACCACCATTCTCAAACTGACAGAACTGCAGGAGAGAAGCTGAAAGAAATCCTGGATGGATAAATGACAGTCCTTCTGTTCGTGCCCAAATGAAACCTTTGCCCACATCCCTCTGAAATGCAGAAAGAAAGAAGTCATGTAACTTACTCTGTAACCACCACAAAACAAGAAGAGGAGAGTTTTTACTTATCTGTCGAAGCTAATTGATTCAAGCAACCAATCAGGATATTCCAGTAATAAAAACTACAAGAAGGATTTTTGGCCTTGTGGTTTTCAGTATTTTGACTATCTACACAGATGGGAATAGTTGTATAATGGACAGATCTTCATTTCATTTGATTCTGTGTAGACACAGCCTTCTATGCTACTGAAGGAAACTATTCTAAGCATAGAATTCATTGTTTTACAAACTTAAAACTTCAGTTCCATCATTGCAGATACAATATATTTTCATATAAGTAGGCAAACCAACCCCCACGTCATAGTGCTCTTTGGTACAAAGCATATTACATTTTCAAAACTGAAAGAAAGTGTTTGAGTTGAGAAGTCTAAAGAACAATGCTTTAGGGGAGGGATGGATTGAGAATGTGGGATTAGTGGAGGGAGACTATTATATAGAGGATGGACAAGAACAAGGTCCTACTGTACAGCCCAGGGAACCGTACTCAATATCCTACAATAAACCATAATTGAAAGGAACATGAAAAAGAATGTATGTATATGTGTGTATATATACATATACAACGGCTTCCCCGGTGGCTCAGATGGTAAAGAATCTGCCTGCAATGCAGGAGATTCAAGCTTGATCCTTGGGTGGGGAAGAGCCCCTGGAGAAGGAAACGGCTGCTCACTCCAGTATTCTCGCCTGGAGAATTCATTCCATGGACGGAGGAGCCTGACGGGCAACTGTCCGTGGGGTCGCAAAGAGTCAAACACAGCTGACCGAATAACACCTCACTTCACATACATATACATACGTATGTATACACATGTACATGTATAAAGTTGAACCACTTTGTTGTATACCAGAAACTAAACTAAACTAGTCATCATTGATGACCAACTCCCTAGGAAATGAAATCAACAAGAAGCAAGTGCTACATGGGGGAGAAATACCCCCTCTGAGACATATAATGAGTAGGAGGACAGACTTTATTATGATTATTAACACTCCTTGGCCCTGCAGTGGGGAGCCTGCGGTTGCTGAAGGAGTGAAGCACAACAGTACAATGGGAGGCTTGGGTATGCATCATCCCTCATCCCTTCAACCCAACTATCATGGCTGCTTAAGAAACAGACAGACAATCTCTGCAAGAGGATGATTGGAAAATGGGGCCACTTTATTAACATTTCCAAGTGATTTATCTTCAGATTTACTCATAATGTTATTGTTCTGCCCAACTTGTTTTGGTTCAAACGAGTTATAAAAGGGACAGGACACAGATCTGCCCTCATTTACTGAGCTTTCTCACTGACATTTTGCTAAGTACTTTATATGTTTTATCTCATTTTTATACATCCATCAGTTTTATGAGTTGGGCACTATTTAAAAAAAAAAAATAAGGAAGAAGTATGGGGCTCCCCTAGTGGTTCAGATGGTAAAGAATCTACCCACAATGTGGGAGACCCAGGTTCAATCCCTGGGTTGGGAAGATCCCCTGGAGAAGGAAGTGGCTACTTACTCCAGTGTTTTTGCCTGGAGAATTCCATGGACAGAGTAGCCTGGCAGGCTATAGTCCATGTAGTCATAAAGAGTCAGGCACAACTGAGCTACTAACACACTTTTTCTCATCATGTTCAATAACTTCAGACTAGACAACAGTCAGTCCTAGTTAGTACTTGGATGGGAGACAACAGTCAGTCAGTTCAGTCGCTCAGTCGTGTCCAACTCTCTGTGACTCCATGGACTGCAGCACGCCAGGCCTCCCTGTCCATCAACAACTCCTGGAGCTTACTCAAACTCATGCCCATAGAGTCGGTGATACCATCCAACCATCTCATCCTCTGCTGTCCCATTCTCCTCCTGCCTTTAATCTTTCTCAGCATCAGGGTCTTTTCCAATGAGTCAGTTCTTCACATCAGGTGGCCAAAGTGTTGGAGCTTCAGCTTCATTATCAGTTCTTCCAACAAATATTCAGGACTGATTTCCCTTAGGATGGACTGGTTGGATCTCCTTGCAGTCCAAGGGACTCTCAAGAGTCTTCTCCATCACCACAGTTCAAAGCATAATTCTTCAGTGCTCAGCTTTCTTTATAGTCCAACTCTCACATTTGTACATGACTACTGGAAAAACCATAGCCTTGACTAGACAGATATTTGTTGGCAAAGTAATGTCTCTGCTTTTTAATATGCTGTCTAGGTTGGTCACAGCTTTTCTTCCAAGGAGCAAGTATCTTAATTTCATGGCTGCAGTCACCGTCTGCACCAAAAAAATAAAGTCTGTCACTGTTTCCATTGTTTTCCCATATATTTGCCATCAAGTGATGGGACCGGATGCCATGATCTTCATTTTCTGAATGTTGAGTTTTAAGCCAAGTTTTTCACTCTCCTCTTTCACTTTCATCAGGAGGCTCTTTAGTTCCTCTTTGCTTCCTGCCATAAGGGTGGTGTTATCTGCATATCTGAGGTTATTGATATTTCTTCCAGCAATCTTGATTCCAGCTTGTGCTTCATTCAGCCCATCATTTCACATGATGAAATATGTTAAATAAGCAGGGTGACAATCTATAGCCTTGACGTACTCCTTTCCCAATTTGGAACCAGTCTGTTGTTTGATGTCCAGTTCTAACTGTTGCTTCTTGACCTGCATACAGATTTCTCAGGAGGCAGGTAACGTGGTCTGGTGTTCCCATCTCTTTCAGAATCTTCCACAGCTTGTTGTGATCCACACAGCCAAAGGCTTTGGCATAGTCAATAAAGCAGAAATAGATGTTTTTCTGGAACTGTCTTGCTTTTCTATGATCCAACGGATACTGACAATTAGATCTCTGGTTCCTCTGCCTTTTCTAAATCCAGCTTGAACATCTGGAAGTTCATGGTTCATGTACTGTTGAACCCTGGCTGGGACTACATCACAAAGCTACAGCAATCTAAACAGTATAAGTTAAGCATTAGTTCATCTGCTGTGCACTAAAGGAAACCAAAGCACAAGCTTAGTTAGTAGACGGCAGAGAAGTCCCTAACTGCCTTACCTGTTAGGCTGAACACTCCATGAGATCAGAGACCACTTCCCCATTGTTTCCAGTTAGAAACACAACCCTTAGCAAATACACACAGCACAGTTCTTGACACGCAGTAGGTGTTCAATTAATAACTGCTGAAGGACTAAACAAAAGAATAAGAGGAAAAAAAAAAAGATTACCTTGAAAGTAAAAAGACTAAGAAATCATAAATAAATCTTTGGTTAGCCATTCTTATTTTTTATTTTGATGATAATTTCTCAGCTCCCATACTTCTATTGGTTTTCAATAAATACATAAGGAAAGTTGGAGTTATTTTTTTCCCAGCCATAGTAAGACATGAATAAAAGAACCCAGAATTGGCCAAAATTCCACAACACTCCCTACTAAAAAGGAAGGAGCCTGTGGACCTTGGGGATTAAGAGTCGCATGGAAATTGGATTTTATTAGAAAAATAATAGACTGACAGCACCAGAATAAATCTCACTGTTATCTAGCTCACCTCCTAGCTTCAAACACTGAAACACTTAAATTAGCCAATACAGAACCTTGAGTCTAAGGAAAAGCAACTTAATACAAGAAGGCCAGCAAAGATAAGCCTCTAATTGCAATTTTGTGTCAGACAAAGTTGGAAGAGACCCTCAGGGATCAACAGCCATTCATTTACTCATCAAATATGGGGAGCTCTGAATACTTTTTCTCATGACTATAAAAGCTAAGTGCCTTTTTTAAGAGCTGAAAGTTTCAGTTGTGAAGTGAGAAAGGTCTATAGTAAAGAGATGCCATGTTCTTTTGATCTAAAAAGTGAGCAGCTATTTTTGTAGTATTTGAAGCATATATTTTTGCTCAAGTTAGTTAGAATCAGTGTCTCTCATTAAAGCAGCTCAGTGACTGCTCACTGTAGTTCTGCACAGTGGAAATCTCATGTGCTATGGAGTCTGCTCTGGGTCTGGTGAGCCTTCTCCCAAGGCTCAAGATTGAGTCTCAAGTACCCTGTAAGTGCTACTTCAGCTTTCAGTCAGGACCAGGGTAGCCAGCAGGCAGTGCCACCGAGTTATGTAAACCCCGGGGTATTTTCCAGTCACTGCCACAGTCTCCCACAAGTCCTTCAGGGAGCAGAGCTGCAATGCTGACCTGTGCCACATATCTCTTTCTGCGCTTTTACCAACCTTTCTCCTATTAACAAAGACACAGCTATATACCCATGGAGCTAGGGAGGAAACAGAGCTGGTAGACAGATGGTAGGGAGTATTCAAACCCACCTTAGTATGAGTCTCTCCCAAGAGTAGCCTGAGTCCTTCATGCAGATGCTCTCCTGGCAGGCTGCCCTCCCTGTTCCCAGCATGCTTACATCCAACTAGCAGTGGGCATCCTCTCATCTAAAGCTGGGCCCCAGTGCTCCATGTTTTCGTCAGAACGAGTGGCAGGATAAACAGAATTTCAATCCAACCTCTTCTCTAACCACAAAAAAAAATGTTACCCAAGTTTTAGAAATTTCAGTCCCATATGCCAACATAAAAATGTCAGCCTTTGTCAACTGACAGAGAAAAAAACAAAATGATTATGAGTGAAGAAAAAGGCTCAAGCAAAAAACCAAACTGGTGCAGTCAACTGAGGCTATATTTAACAGATGGACACCAGCTTCAAAAAACTTTCTTGAATATGCAATTTGTTTTAATATTGAGTGATAAATATGATAACAACTTATGTCTGAAAGATGCAAGCAAACGTCAAATAATATTCATAGAATAAAAAATACCATTGATAGAAAGAAAGAACATATTCTTTGTTCAATGTGTCATACATAGAGAATAGTGAATAATACAGGATATCAGGAATACGAACATATTTGAAAGTCTCTGTTAAATTGTAAATTCCATTCAAACAAAACATATTATTATGCAAATGTAACAGCTATGGTATAATACTTTGAAAATTAATTACTTCTTTCTATACTCAGATTTAATAAAGTAAAAAGGAAGTACCTGAAGAATGTGGCTACTCAGGAATAAATGTAAGCACGCTGGTGTCATTCTCAATGATCTCTGCCTAATCATTCCTTCTTTTAGCACTTAAATTTACTTTTCATAAAGCTTAACCCTGGCACATCCTCACAGAGTATTATTTCCGCTTCTTCCTATTCTTTCCCTTCTCCTCCTTCTTCCTCTTTCTTCTCCTCTCTTCCTCCTTCTTTGTCTTCGTCTTCGTCTTTTAATTTAGCTTGTTCCTTCCACATGTTATTTAAAGGGAATAAAAAAATGAAACAAACCATAATCCCACAAAAGCCTGCTGAAGTTAGTTTTGCTACTCATTCTTACTGCTTTTAAAATTTCTTTTTTCTTTTCTGCCAGTTTTCTTTCTTTCTTTTTTTTTTTTTTAATGTTACTTTGACTCCTCAAAAATAACAAAGCTTTAAGCCCCAGTCAGCTGAGGCTCTGAGAATACTTTCAGAGTTCTCTGAAGTTACATCCAGTTCACCCTGGGACACTGGATTTTCTGCCAGTCACTAATCTTAATAATCATTATTGTTTCCAAAAATTTAGGCCTCTTTTGATATAAATCATGGTAAAGGGCAGGAGCTGAATAGTTTTTAAAGTAATTGGTTTTCCAATTAAAACCACAGTCTCCTATGCTAAAAAGTCACAATGTTGAAAATCATTCTGTCAAAATAGACCTGGGCTCTAGGAAAAAATAAAATGTATTTTTAGCTCTGACAAATGTTAATTGAAATCAGCATTGGAAACATCAGTGAATCAACAAACTGGGTGTTTGAAAGCTACCCCATTATAATGGGCATAGAAACTGAGCAGCCTTCTTCAATAACACACCAATTTATGAAATTTTAATAGAAACCGAACACTGAAAGAAAGCTTAGTGATTTAATAGTTAAGCCCTGACTTTATTTTACATTTTTGCTTATCCAAAATAAGATTTACTTTTACTCCATTTAATTTTAAATAGATAATGAATTCATATGAGTTTACAGTATTAAAAAATCTGGAAAGAGTCTTGCCTCCTTTTCATCATCTGTCCAGTTTCCTTACACACTATGCCTGCCCCATTAGGTAATGACATTTTATTCTCTCAAACACTGGTTCCCCTAAAATCACCAACACAAGCTATTGATAAGACAAAGCTGAGTGTACTCTTTACTGCAGTAAAAGAGGATACTACATTGTAAAACTTTGTAGTATAAGGTCAAATTTTAATGAAAATTGGAAGCTTAGTTTAAGGCTTGTCTTTTAACACAGTGACTTGATTGGAATTGTGTAAAAATCTCCACACAACAGTCCAGGATTAATGAAATCATCAAGGAGAGGATTTTAAGAACTAAGAATTCAAAGAATCTTAAGGCACAAATGGTTGATGTTTTCCAGTGAAAAGCAGATAAGTCTTTGGGCAAGTTCCTATAATGAACAACCAAGACATCTGCTTGAGCATAACTGTCCCAGAGGAGGAAAGAAATGCTACTGGAAACAGTGGAAAAGTAAAGGCATGTTAGTGTAGACATAAAATATGGTTTCCACCTCAGGGTCCAGGCTGAGTGTGGGAAAAGATGGGCTTAGTTTTCGATTAGTTTCTTGTGTCTCCTTCCAAAGTTTCTGCATGCAAATAAGCTTAAGTATTAGTATGCATTCTTGTTCATCTCCTCTTCTTTTAAACAAAATTGCACATTAGACACATTCTTCTGAATCTTGCTTTTTTGACTTAGAAATATATATTGAACAACTTTCCATATGAATAATGGAGAGCACAGCTGTGCAAAATACAGAGGTACCAACATTTATTTGACCAATCCCCTACTGGTTGCTGCCAAACTTCTAATAAGACAAACAGTGCAGCAATGGATGTCTTTGGTGAATCCCTCATTTACAATCTGAAGGATTAAATTTTGGAAATGGGATTGATCTAAAGGTATATAATTGTGTAATTTCTGACAGATATTTTCAGTTGACTTCCCGAGGGCTTATGCCAATTCACCTCCCTACCAGCTCCCATTTCATACACTACGACTGCAGCCCAGAAAGATCAAACCACCTGCTCAGTTCACCCAACCTGTTAATGAACGTAAGGCTCTAACACCCAAGTCTCATAAATCCCACTCCAAGGTTCCTATTTTCCTGAATCTGTCTAAATATGAGGTTGGCCAGTGCTGACCTCCAAGATTCCAACTGGGTGATCTCTGAAACCTCTTGATTAATGTCCAGTTTGGGAAGCCCTAGGGCTTTCCTAATCTGCACTTCCTAACCCAGTTGAAATAGCTAAGTGAATCCTACCAGAAGGAAAAGAGGGGAAAAAATACTCAAGTGGAAGATAAGGTAAAAAAACCCATGAATGAGCAATAACATAAGAGTCACCTTGTGCTATGAGACAGATTGGCTATATTAGTGTGCCTTTAAAAATAGCAACCTCATTAACAAATGCAGTGGTAATTTGCATTTTCAGACTTTAAGAACCTATTTGGTTTAATACAGTCTCCATCTCCTGCCATCCAGGTGAGTTTGGCCATCATCCTTTACACTCTAGCTCACAAAAATTAAAGTCACTACATTAATTTTGGAAGCTGTAAAACCCCATATGCATAGGTCATTAACAAGCTTACTTGTTTGCTTGATCTGCCTCTGTCTGGCCTCCCAAACCTTGGCTGCTTTAGATCAGTTCATCAAGAATCAACTCCCTTGATAAATAATGTGGCTAAAGGACAGAAAAGGCCATAAAACACCCAGTCTCCTGCCATATCCAAACATCTTTGATTATCTGATTCTGCTAAGTCCAAAGTTTAGGTTACAAAGTATGCATTTCTCCTGGATCTAAAAGAACTAGAAATAAATACTGAGTGTTTTACACAAAGGAGGCATTTTAGTAAATGTTAGCTGGTAATAAGGTCTGTCCTTAAAACAATTAAAAATGACCATACACCTCATTATTAGCAACGAACATTCGTTTAAAAAATGGGGCACCTCCAGCTGGAGCAAGCACCTGTACTAGAATTACAGGGAGGAGGGCAAAGGAAGGACTGACTGGTGACTGGCTCGCCAGACTCCGAAGATTCCAGTTGGAGTTGAGGCCCCAAATCCATTTAAGTATCCCCAGTAAGCCCTCTTTTTGTTGTTATTGCTGCTGTTTTGGCTGCATTGGGCAGTATGTGAGATCTTAGTTCCCTGGGGATCGACCCCATGGCCCCTGCAGTGGAAGTGTGGAGTCTTAACCACTGGACCACCAACGAAGTCTCCAATGAGCCCTTTGAACCCTGAGTAGGACTGACATGCAGGGAGACATGAAAGATGAAGAGATGTTCCATGACTGAAGTGGGGAAGGCATCTCACGGCAGAGGCGGGCACAGAGGCCTGCCTATCTACAGATCAAATACTCAAAAAGAGAGATTGCCTTGTGCTAACAACACAATGAGCAACAACCTAAAGGACTTCATTTATTAAAAATAAAACACAAATGCCTGCACAACTAACAAAATAGTTTTTAATCCAATACATAGTAATTAGAGAAAAATCAGGAGGCAAAACACCTCCTCTTTTCCTTGCCCGGTAAGCCAAACATACTGCCAAGTTCTAATTTGAGGGTTATGACTTCAATGAGAATTCTGTAGCTAAATTAAATTGCTCCAGGTTTTAGATCTCCAAAATATCTGGCCTAATAGTATGCATGTTCTAGTCTGGATAATTAATTCAACTAGCTGTGATTCTTCACTTTAGTCAACAGAGGATGAAGGAGAATGCAAAATTTAACACATATACATAAGTTGCTAATTTCTTAAAGTTTCAACCAACCAAAAATAAAACAAATAAGTTGCCTGCACTCTTCGTACATGAATATAAAGATGTGACTTTGGAGTGGTGAGAATTTTTTATACGTGGTGTGTGAAATTTTTCCTATTATTTTATGGTCACATAAACTTCCACATCTTTCATACAAATATCTTGATAATCACCTTGCAGGGTTTTTTCCTTTAAATATCTAATTAATGTGGGCAGGTCCTCATTATACGAACATTGGGTTTTTTTGATGTGTAGATGACGTAAGGTCTCTGTTCCCAGTCTCCTCCTTAACTTCAGCCATTCCACTGCTTTTATTTTTTAATTTTTTTTCCTTTATTTTTATTATTCCACTGCTTATAAACTCAAAATGGATTAAGGGTCTAAATGTAAGACCAGAAACTATAAAACTCCTAGAGGAGAACATAGGCAAAACACTCTCCGACATAAACCACAGCAAGATCCTCTATGACCCACCTCCCAGAATATTGGAAACAAAAGCAAAAATAAACAAATGGGACCTAATGAAACTTAAAAGCTTTTGCACTACAAAGGAAACTATAAGTAAGGTGAAAAGACAGCCCTCAGATTGGGAGAAAATAATAGCAAATGAAGAAACAGACAAAGGATTAATCTCAAAAATATACAAGCAACTCCTGCAGCTCAATTCCAGAAAAATAAATGACCCAATCAAAAAATGGGCCAAAGATCTAAACAGACATTTCTCCAAAGAAGACATACAGATGGCTAACAAATACATGAAAAGATGCTCAACATCACTCATTATTAGAGAAATGCAAATCAAAACCACAATGAGGTACCATTACACGCCAGTCAGGATGGCTGCTATCCAAAAGTCTACAAGCAATAAATGCTGGAGAGGGTGTGGAGAAAAGGGAACCCTCTTACACTGTTGGTGGGAATGCAAACTAGTACAGCCGCTATGGAAAACAGTGTGGAGATTTCTTAAAAAACTGGAAATAGAACTGCCATATGACCCAGCAATCCCACTTCTGGGCATACACACTGAGGAAACCAGATCTGAAAGAGACACGTGCACCCCAATGTTCATCGCAGCACTGTTTACAATAGCCAGGACATGGAAGCAACCTAGATGCCCATCAGCAGATGAATGGATAAGGAAGCTGTGGTACATATACACCATGGAATATTACTCAGCCGTTAAAAAGAATTCATTTGAACCAGTCCTAACGAGATGGATGAAGCTGGAGCCCCTTATACAGAGTGAAGTAAGCCAGAAAGATAAAGAACATTACAGCATACTATCACATATATATGGAATTTAGAAAGATGGTAACGATAACCCTATATGCAAAACAGAAAAAGAGACACAGAAATACAGAACAGACTTTTGAACTCTGTGGGAGAATGTGAGGGTGGGATATTTCAAAAGAACAGCATGTATACTATCTATGGTGAAACAGATCACCAGCCCAGGTGGGATGCATGAGACAAGTGCTCCAGCCTGGTGCACTGGGAGGACTCGGGGGAATCGGGTGGAGAGGGAGGTGGGAGCGGGGAGCGGGGATCGGGATGGGGAATACGTGTAAATCCATGGCTGATTCATATCAATGTATGACAAAACCCACTGAAATGTTGTGAAGTGATTGGCCTCCAACTAATAAAAAAAAAAAAAAAAAGAAAAAAAAATAAATAACAAAAAAAAAAAGCTCTTCGTAGGAGAGAACTGTCTGGAAACTTGACAGTATTTCCCTGTTCAAAGAAATGAGATAATTGGAAGGGAGAGATATTTTTCATTTCACATATTTAATGAAGTGATAATGTGTTTACATATTACTTATAAGAAATGATCTAAAATAAAACTTATTGATTAAATTTCAATTATAAGATAAAATTGCAGTCTACACTGCAAAATTTGTTTTGATGCTTAATTGTACTCCCCTAAGAACGTAACCTCCCAGAAAAACTTTTTTTGCATGTAGAGATATAATTTGTATCAAATGGAATAATCTAAGAAAAGAAGTTTTTTTTTTTAAATAAATGCTTAGAAAAGCTCAGTGGCTATAGACACTGGCTCCTTTGGTCACCTGTATTTTGCTGCCATGAAGGAAGAATATTATCCATCTTAAGTGCTTTTTACTCAACCCCTCATTCTGCATAGTAGAGATTCTGTACAATCAATTCCAGTCAAGTTTGTTCCCATGTCCTTTCGGATTCTTTCAAAGAACGTTCTTTTTCAAAGCCAGTATCTTGTGCTACTAACCTTCGAGCACCCCTTTACTAGAGCTGCACATCAGACTGAATTCTGATCGCTCTCCCCTCAACCTATCAGTCCTCTCTTATTGCTTTGCTTGGCTCTTGGCCAAGCTTTTCGAGCAGCCAGCCTATATCAGGAGGTCTAAATAAACTATTCTAAGAGAACAAGCCTTTAAAAGCATTTCCCTGTATTTGATCAGGAAACCCACTTATTCCTCTCCTCTGAGGACAAATTAAATTTAAAAAATCCTGTAGGCCATCATCTAATTCTGTTCATCTAGGATTCATTGAGTCTCGAGATGTTTAAGACATTCAAGTAGATAGTGTAGCATCTACAATAAGATAATATTTCGGTCCTCAAGAAGTTTACAATCTAGCAAAACTAAATCATCATCCTTTAATTCCATGGCTTACCTAGTATTACAAGGTATGTACTCTTAGAATCTTTGCAGAATTTTTTTTCCTTTTCTATTGCAGTAAAACAAATATAGCATAAAATCTACCATTTTAATTATTTTTAAGTGTACAATTCAGTGGCATTAAGCACAGTAATAGAATTGTGCAACCATCACCACTATCCATTTCCAGAACTTTTTCATCATTTCAAATAGAAAATTCTGTACCCATTAAATGATAAATTTCTAATCCCCCCTCCAGCATCTGCTTCCTGTCTCTATGAATTAGTCTATTTTAGGTATCTAAGAGGAATCATATGATACTTGTCCTTTGTGTCTGTCTTCTTTCATTCAACATAATGTTTTCAAGGTTTATCTATGTTACAGCATATATTGTAATTCCATTCCTTCTTAAAGCCAAGTAATATTCCTCCATATGCATTTTTTATTTTTTTTCATCTGTTGATGGACACTTGAGGCATTGCACCTTTTGACTGTTTTTTGTTTTTCTTATTAAGGGAATCTTTTATATATTTCTACAATCTCTATATTTGGTTTAGTTTGAGAAACTCAGATCAGTCTTTTTCAAGTGTCCTCAGCCTCTTCGATATGTGTACAATGCTCTATACAATGAAAAGCAAGTCACAGAGAAGTCAAATCGTGTGTAGAGTGGGCTTCAGCTTTAACAAGGTACAGCTTCTGCCATTATGCACACTTCCATCTTCTACATACACGCACACTACACATACATACCACGTGTTGATGTCTGGTGAAAGGCATGTTAGGTTCTATCTTATAGTTAAAGAAGGAACATATTTTTCATTGGGATCTTATAACAAAATTTGCAAAGGAACATGAAGAGGATGGTATGCTGTCTATTTCTCTTCAGATTTTCTAGGTTTGACCCCCTACTGAGCGACTTCACTTTCACTTTTCACTTTCATGCATTGGAGAAGGAAATGGCAACCCACTCCAGTGTCCCTGCCTACCAGGAATGGGGGAGCCTGGTGGGCTGTCGTCTATGGACATGACTGAAGCGACTTAGCAGCAGTAGCAGAAGACTGAGGATTATAATATAGAATATTCTTTAGAGATTTTTGGGTGATACTTTCAAGATAAGCAGAGTTGCATCAAGGCTCAAGTGACAATATGCCTCAGAGCTGGGAAGACCTTCTTACTTCTAAAACAAATCCAGCATTAAGAATTTCGCAGACTGAAGACCATCAGCAAGCACAGACAGAATTGTCTTCCTGATGGGCAATCACAGGGTAGCCTTCTTCCTTCTGCTAGCAGCTCTGAGATATAGACAGGGCTAGAACAAGAGCAGGAAAAGAACCCAGATGTGACATGGTGCTCACAGGTAACAAACTGCTGTGGGGATAGACATGAGGCATCTTTTGGGAAATTATTGGTAAATACTTTTAGGAGAAATAATATTCTGCCAATATGTGGCAGGGAGTATTATCTGATGCTTCAATGTCTTTGGTACATATGTTGTGTTGTTGAGTTGCTAACTCAAGTCCGACTCTTTTTGCCACCCCATGGACTGTATCCCACTAGGCTCCTCTGTCCACAGGATTTCCCAGGCATGAATACCGGAGTGGGTCGCCATTTCCTTCTCCAGGGGATCTTCCTGACCCAGGGATCAAACCCTCATCTTCCACATTGTCAGGCAGATTTTTTACTACTGAGCCATCAGGGAAGCCCTTGGTATATACAGGCCTGCTTCCAGGCCTACTATAATCATGATTCTGGCTTTTGAACCATCAAATTCTAAGTCCGTATGAACCTGAGTATATGTTATAGACATCTCCTAAGAAACTCTGGGTTTCCACTGCCAACAATATAGAGATCATTGTTTTTCAGAGTTCTATACTAAATCTGCTCTCAGTGACAATATCAACCAGCTGTTGATACTCCTTGCCACGTGAAAAATAGTGGACATGCTGGAAACGTTATCAGTGTCAATGTAATTTTTAGAGTAAAATGAATAATGACAAAAGATGGTAATTTGAGGCTCTTCAAAGACAAGACCTTAAGGAAACAGTCAATCTGTTTCAGCAAGAGACATACAATATATGTCAAATATAAAGTGAGGTATATTCTCAAACTACTCCTTATTAAAATGGGGGTGACTGTATAGCCAAGTCTAGACAATGACTTATATGATAGGGTAACTCACTATTGTTTTATTTTACTCATTTAGAGAAGATATATAATTAGTCAAGGAAGGCAAGGCCATGCTGTGACGACAAAGTAACTCCGAAGTCTGTGTGACCTGACACAACTCGTTGATTTCTCTCACACGACCTGTCCCTCACAGGTTCACAGACCTCAGTTCCACGTGCTTACCCAGGAATCCGGGATGCTTGTATCTCCACCATATTGTAATTGTGTCATGTGGAACATGTCTTGTCAACAACAGATAGTATTACAAACTCGTGCACAGATTTTTCCCTACCTTAGGTAGGAAGAGACCCAAATGCTACCCCCATATGGCATTGGCCAAAACTCTCCACTTAATTTCATCTAATTGCAAGGGGGTTGGGAAGTATAAGAAAAGAATGCAATATTTGGTGAGCTTTATAGTCTCTGCTCCATTAACTTGACATGACCTATGTCAGTCTTTGTTTGGAATGTGTAATAGCAGTCAGCTGACAGCTTGTGTTTTAAAAGGGAAAATAATAAATGTAACACAAATTCAAAATTAAAAAATTTTTGTAAACAAACTTTTGAAGATAATTTGAAAGCAACCCAATGAGTAGTTACATTGTACAGATCTCATCTACACGCTAAAAATAAATTTTAAAAATAATTTTTTTAATGTTATACAAGTGAGTACTTATGACATGAGATAGTGTCCACTCACAGCATCATACATGGATTCAGAAAGATATCTTCACTAAGGCAGAAGTGAAACTTAAAAAAGCCATGAGCCCAAAGGCAGCACACAGTCAGACAATGAGCAGGAGTACGCAGCAGCGGTCTCCCTGTGAGCGCACCCCTCCTCCGCCTCCTCCACACCACAGCTTGGCACCAGGCCTGGGCAGCCAGGCCCTGGGATGAGGGTGCATCTGTGGAGGCCGCCCACGCTCACGGGGCTTTGTGCAGAAGGAGCATTCACAGCAATGGTGTTTTCCAAAGAAACCTCCATACCACCACCGCCGCCTCTACTTTCTAGATCCTTGAAGCAGGTCAGGGACTCCAGAGCCACAGAGTCACTTCAAGACATTTCCTCTGAAAGTCTGCTCGAGGGTGATGTGGCAGCACCCTCTGTAATTTCACGTTTACCCTACACCAGGGTTCACTGCAGTCATCCTTTTTGGTGCAGTTACATAAAAGACTGGGCAAAGCCAGCTGGGTCTCCAGTCAGAGGGCCAGGGCTTGGTCCCCTGAGAGGCAGGGATCCTATACAAAGGATGCTAAAGCAGAATGAGCCAAAGATACCAATGTGCTGAAAGGCCCCAAGTCAAAATGTCAGAAAAATAAGACACCATACATTGAGCAAGGCACAAAGGCAGGAGTGTTATGATGAACATGGGAAACAGAATCAAGATGCAGAATCTGGATTAACTTTGGAACAAGAGCAACTTAGGGATCAGTGAGATTTGGAACAATTTCAGTGAGGCATTTCAGTACATAAATGAGATGTAAAACTTATGCTGGAGACCTTGCACTTTTTTTCTCTATTTAATTTCCTAAAGCAGGTTAGTTTTCTGCTTAAGGTAGACTCAACCAAATTCTCTAGAAATTGCAAGAAGCCCCCAGAGATGTCCATAAGCTAAACAACAGACAGAGTCCCACCACTGCCTCTTCCCCCTCATACGAGAGCAGCAATCTCAGCCCCAGGAGCTGCCAGCTTTATAAAGTTCTGTGACACCCAACCTACTTGGAAAGGATAAGTTTATATCCTCGTAACCCGTTCTTTCCCACTGCTACTCCAATACTGGCCATTCCTGCTCTTGAGCACATACCAAAAGGCAGCACTTGAATGGTCAACCTCACCAGCAACCAGAACCAGTGACAGCCCAGTTCAGCATGTTTTAGTAGCAAACTCTTAATACTGATGAGAAAATGGAAACCATCTGCGGTTCTCACACCAAGCCAGAAACTGCCACTCTACATGGCCAATCCGTCTGACTGAACTTCTGGACCACCAGACACAAGCTCCCTAAGAGAATAAAGTCAGACAAGATGTCTTTTTTATATCTAGGGCCACTGTGATTTTCCTGCTTTGCGTGCAAGTTGGATGACCTGTGACAGCCTCTGTAACAACTCCATAGCTCATAGTTAATGATACAGCCTTAGCTTTTATTTTTATCTTATAGAACATGGCCTCACCTTCTTCATCTCTTCTGATTCCTTCTTCATCTACCTATTTATCTATCATCTATTTGCCTAACTACCTATCAATTTATCCATCCGTCCATCCATTCACCCATCTCCCCATGCATGTATCTACATATCTCCTATCTATCTATATTCCTGTTTACCCATACCATCTGGGTATGTGATGCTGTAACACATACCACAGACTAAGTGGCTTAGAATAAATATATTTTTTCACAGTTCTAGACACTAGATGTATGAAATCAAGGTTTCAGTAGGGCTGGAGCCCTCTGAAGGCTATGAAAGAGAATCTGACCTGCCTTTCTCCTAGCTTCTGGTGGCTTGCTGATAATCATTGGGATCTTTACCTATGGATGCAGCACTCTGCTCTCTTATTTCACCTTCACATGACCTTCTCCCTGTATGTGTCTGTCTCTGTGTCTAAATTTTTCCTTTTCATAGAGACACTGGTTTAGGGTCCAGTCTAATGACTTCATCTTAACTTGATAATCTGTAAAGTCCCTATTTCCAAATAAGGTCACATTCACAGGCACTGGGGATTAAGACCTTAACATTTTTGGGGAGACACAGTTCAATCCATAACACTCTGTCCAATGTAAGGTTCTCCAGCTTTTCTCATCAAGCCCCATGTTAGCAGGTTAAAGAGAAACCACAGCCCCTTGGCTTCACTTATTCCCATATATAAGTGGCAAATGAAGCCAGTAATGAGTGAATATAGAGTTTAGTAAAATTACATACAAATTTACATCAGCAATAGGACTATGGGTGATTTGTATCAGAATTATATTCATATTTAAATACCTAGTTTTTAGAAAATTGTTGCATCAACACAAACTTAAGATTAACCAATAAATCCACAGAAAATTTTAACTATTGTACAAAGATAAGCTAAAAATTATTTATAATTTAAAAACTAGAATAACAGTGATACAAAGCACTGAACCACTCAAGACCACACTGGTGACTGACAGGAGCCTTGATAAAAGAGTCTTTTCTGAAAAAAGTTAAAAATCCAACTGTTTGCATTTGCACTTCTGCAGCAGGACCTCTGCAACTGTGCTAAACATTAGGGGACCCAAGTTTCTTAAAGAATATTAAAAATCATGCTGATCAACTGTAGGAATGCCAGAGTTTTTGCAGATATCCAGGTGACCATCCATTCCAGAGTCATATGAATAACCCCTCTGGAAGTATACACAAACCACAACTATGATGTCATATGGACTGGTCCTGAGAAACACGCCAGCTTAAATTATAAAAATAAAATATTTTCATTCTAATGTCAAAGAAAGGAAATGCCAAAGAATGTTCAAACTACCACAAAATTGCACTCATCTCACGTGCTAGCAAAGTAATGTTCAAAATTCTCCAAGCCAGGCTTCAACAGTACATGAACCGAGAACTTTCAGATGTTTAAGCTAGACTTATAAAAGGCAGAGGAACTGGAGATCAAATTGCCAACATCAGCTGGATCATAGAAAAGCAAGAGAGTTACAGAAAAACATCTACTTCTGCTTTATTGACTATGCCAAAGCCTTTGACTGTGTGGATCACAACAAACTGTGGAAGATTCTTCAAGAGGTGGGTATACCAGACCACCTTAATGCCTGCTGAGAAACCTGTATGCAGGTCAAGAAGCAACAGTTAGAATTGGACATGGAAGGACAGACTGGTTCAAAATTGGGAAAGAAGTTTGTCAAGGCTGTATATTGTCACGCTGCCTATTTAACTTATATGCAGAGTACATCATGGAAAATGCCAGGCTGGATGAAGCACAAGCTGGAATCAAAATTGCCAGAATAAATAGCAATAACCTCAGATATGCAGATGACACCACCCTTATGGCAGAAAGCGAAGAACTAAAGAGCCTCTTGATGAAAGTGAAACAGGAAAGTGAAAAAGTTGGCTTAAAACTCAACATTCAAAAAATGAAGATCATGGTCTCATTACTTCATGGCAAATAAATGGGGAAACAATGGAAACAGTGACAGACTTTACTTTTACTTTTGAGGGCTCCCAAATCACTGCAAATGGTGACTGCAGCCATGAAATTAAAAGACACTTACTCCTTGGAAGGAAAGTTACGACCAACCTAGATAGCATATTAAAAATCAGAGACATTACTTCACTGACAAAATTCCATATAGTCAAAGCTATGGTTTTTTCCAGAAGTCATGTATGGATATAAGAGTTGGACCACAAAGAAAGCTGAGCCCCAAAGACTTGATGCTTTCAAACTGTGGTGTTGGAGAAGACTCTTGAGAGTCCCTTGGACTGCAAGGAGATCAAACCAGTCCATCCTAAAGGAAATCAGTCCTGAATATTCTTTGGAAGACTGATGCTGAAGCTGAAGCTCCAATACTTTGGCCACCTGATGCGAAGAGATGGCTCTTTATAAAAGACCCTGATGCTGGGAAAGATTGAAGACTGGAGAAGAAGGAGACGACAGAACACGAGATGGTTGGATGGCATCACCTACTCAATGGACATGAGTTTGAACAAGCTCTGGGAGATAGTGAAGCATGGGACTGGCATGCTGCAGTCCATGGGATTAGAAAGAGCTGGACACAACTGAGCATCTGAGCAACAACAACAAATCAGTAATGATTCTCAGTTTCTAGTAACTAGCCCCTAATTGCTTTCACAAATGATGGGTTATGTAATTAATATAATTTACCTAGAAGAAATAAAATACTTGTTTACATTAGTTCGCAAGCACTGTATTGTGAACAACTGATTGAGCTCTACTAATAGTCCATGAGATCAAACCCTCTTCTTTATAAAGAATGCCATCATTTTCAATCACATGACTACTGCAAGATAAAGCTATTTCATACAATATAACACAGATCATAACTCCTGGCCATCTCTGATAGGTCCAAGTCTGTGTATTGGAACTTCCCAAGTTGAACCAAAATAGAAGAAAATATAAAAATTACAACAATTGTTGCACGCTTACTCTATTTCAATGGCTATTCTAAGAATTTTCTACATAATAACTCATTTAATCCCATTCTGTTGCAGCTGTTAATACTCCTATTTTATATGTAAGAGTACTAAGGGTCACACATGTTAAGTGACTTGCCCAAAGTTAAACAGCTAGTAAATGGCAAGGTCATAACTTAAAGCAGATGGTTTAATTCAATAAGCCATTCCTTTGTCCAGTGTGGTATACGACTTCTTTGATCTTGAGAGATACAGAAGAGGAGAGAGTTCTTCTATGGCTGATGCCCTCCAAGTAACAAGGAACATAAGAGAGAGAAAAATAATAATGCAGCAAACAAATAGACAAAGTGGATCACATTTAAGTTCCTGTTTCCAGGCATTCTGCGGACAAAAAAAAGTTTCTGTTTTAGGATCCCAAGAGATTCTCTAGCTTTTGTATGATATAACTTGCAGGCAAATAAGTCTAACTAAGGAAACAATTAGAATTTTTTTTCTCTATCTTCTAGTTGTTTACCTCTTTGGAAAAGAGATAAAATTTTCATGGGTTTCTGTTTACAAAAAAAGCATATGATTTAGGATACTTCTATTAAGACAGTGTCCATGGAGCAGAAGCAATAGCATCCACTGAGTCTGTGAGAAATGCAGAATCTCAAGCCCTATCCCAGATCTACTGAAATAGAACTGGCATTTTAACATGGTTGCCAGGTGATGTGTATGAATATTAAATTTAAGAAAGCCTGATCTGAATAACCTTAAAAATCCTTCCATCCAAAGCATCCAGAGGAGCATGATAACAACAGTCCACGTACACACATGACTGAGGACCTAAAAGTAAAAGAAAAGCTCCTAAATGGAGAGGAAAACTAAAAAATGGAAATTCAGTAGAAGCTGAAACGCTAAATGGGAGCTAAAGCTTTGTTGATATCAGGAAATAGAGAATGAGGGGTGGATCTAGAAGGATTCGTATAGTATGAGCCATAAAGCAATGAACTTCAGCTTAGGAAAGTCAGGGTGCTGAAACAGACTCCACACAAAGAGGGTATTCTCAAAAGGATCCACTTTTGAGAAAGACTGGATCAGGAAGAGGACATTTTAACCATCAAAAAGATGGACCTATTTGTTGAAGTAACAGAACTTTAGGGAATGAATACATAATACATAGGTAGAGCAGCAGATTAAAAATCTGAAGAGGAAGACAGATGTGAAGAAAGGATTAAGGATGAAACCAATATAAATAGAGATGCAAACCATGAGAGTGAGGTTAAGGAGAGCAGAAGAGAGAATGAGAAGGTCCAGCATGTATCTTTAAAGAGACCAGCAGGAGGGAAAAGAGGAGACAGGAAAGAGGCAATATTGAAAAAAAATAATAGCTGTGACATTTTTGCAACTGGTAAAAGAGAATCCTTAGTTACAGGAACCCTGATGAGTCTCAAGTAGAATTAATACAGCTAAATCTATATACATCAGCCCTCAACCTGAAACTACAAAAAGTGAAAAGGCCAGAATAAAATGATCAGTTATTTATCAAGGGACACTAATTATTAGACTGACAACAGACTTCTCAATGATAACAACAGAAGAAAACAATTCAACATCTTCCAAGTACTGAGTAAAATGAGCCATCATTCCAAAATTTTAAATGCATCAAACCATAATTTTAAAAGAGTGAAATACATTTTCAGGGCTTCCCAGGTGGTGCTAATGGTAGAGAACCCACCTGCCAATGCAGGCAGACATGAGAGACGTGGGTTCAACCCCTGGGATCACCCCCTGGCATCCTCCTCTGGGTTGGAGAGATCCCCTGGAGGAGGGCATGGCAACCCACTCCAGTATTCTTGCCTAGAGATCTATGCCTTAATCCTGTAACCTAAAAGTGTTTAAAGTGTCTATGATTCTCTCCATCCGTGAGCAGTATCACCGCCGATTAGAAGGCAACAAGATACCAGAAAATGCCTTCTGATGACAAAATTATGACCCCTACACTGAGCAGTGTCTCTGGTGGAAATCACCCCTTTGTGGAGCTTTGTGGAAAATGAACAGTATCTAAGGTGCTGAGTCAGGAAATTTGTGTTCAAGTTTTAGCCCTACTGAAAAGTGGCCATGGGACTTTGGAAATTTACTCTGGTTTCTCGTGTACAAAAAGAAGCAAGTGAGCTCTTCATCTTTACAACTCCAGTTTCCATTTCTCTGTATTTCTCCCTGCACCTTCCTGACTGATGTGAATTGACATCTACCCTAGGACCACACACGACTATTTCACAAAATATAATAAGATTGTTGTTCAGTCGTTCAGTCATGTCCAACTCTCTGCAAACCCATGGACTACAGTATGCCAGGCCTCCCTGTGCTTCACCAGCTCCCTGAGTTTGCTCAAACTCATGTCCATTTATTTAGTTGGCGATGTCATTCAACCACTGAGATGGTTTCACACTTTCACTGCAAAAATCTCAAACTGAAAATCTCAGTCCAACAAATACAGAGTGGCAGACTAGAAACTCTTTATATCAACTTCTCCCCTGGAGTTGGCAACCCACTCCAGTATTCTGGCCTGGAGAATTCCACGGACAGAGCAGCCTAGCAGTACAGTCCATGGGGTAGCAGAGAGTCAGACGTGACTAAGCGTCTTTCACTTCACTTCACTTAATATCAACTTCTCAAAAGAAAAACTCCTGAAAGTTCAAATTTCAAGCCAATTCTTGCCCTTACCTTGCACCCCATGCCTACAACCAAAAAGTCACACCTCTTCTGAGTTTTGCCACATTTAGCTGATGAGACTCACCAAGACTCCTAAGAATTTCCATCCTCCTGGCACCACCCCAGACTTGTTCTTCCTTCTAAACACATCAGCGCTTTCTTTGTGATTTAAGTTACCATGCTCCTACTTCCAACAGAGAATGAAAAAGATGATTTATCATTTTGCCTTTAATGGCCACAAGAAATATTGAATTCTTCTGGCCGAAAAGTACATTTCCCACAGGGGATCATCTTAAATCTTAATTACAAGTTTATGTATTATTCAGGCAATGCTAGAAACTTAGCTTTGGGTTAGCATTACATCATTAGTCTTCATTCGCTCCTTCTTGGATTTTGCCCTCACTTCCAAATGATGGTCATTCCGGTCTTGTTGCTTCTTTAATTACACTTCAGTCACAATCACCTTTTCCCCAGAGCGCCTGACTTTCTCTGGCAGAATGCCCATGACTTCTCCAACAAAAGGGCTTGACTCTCCACTGGGCTCCTTACTGACAAGCATTATACATATGTACAAACAGGCTATTTATCGCCCCCAGAAATCCAGCAGATTGGATTCCCTATCTATTTCCTTCTCATAGGGAAGGGTCAACGAGTTAATACAAAGAGTTCTCTTCTCACAGTGTACATTTGAGCACATACACATGCACACACTCACACATTCTATACACACACTCAAAGATTTTTAAAAAGGCAGACAACTCTTCAGCAGTTGCTCAGATATGCTATTTATTGGCTTTATTAAACGCCTAAGATTTGAGTCAACAGCTAATACTTCTCGGAGTTTCTGGGCAAGGTCATCTCACTATACACCTGAGCCCTTTAGCACCGCTCTCTGTATCACTTCACAGTTCTCCCTTTATGTTTCCAGGGTGCTCTTCACACCTGATTCTCCATGAGCTGTGACGTCTTTCTAAGTGAGCCTTTTACATCTTTCTATACAGGGTGTGATGAACAAACTCCCCATCCCCTTGATCTCTCCCAGAAAAAGTCCTAAAATCAAAGAATACAATTTGAAAATGATGCCACTCCTAGCAGGATACAAAAAGGTCAACCCAAGAGCTGTTACGATTTCTGTTTTGTTGTGTGATGCTAGGCTTTCCTTAGGACAGAAAAGAGCCAAATACTCCAAAGCACGATCATGGAAATCTATCACTCCAAACATGCAAAGCCAGGAACGTGCTAACAAAAGAAATATTCTTTCCCTTTTTAGGATCTTTCTTTTTTTGATGTATGATTTTCATACTGTTAAGTGTACATTATTAACTCTACAGCTAAGTGAATTCTTACTTTAGTTTTTACCTGTGTATGCATCACCCAGATCAAGACATAAGACATTTATGTCACTCCAGAAAATTCCCTGCACCCCTTGCCAGTGCAATACTCACCTCAAAGACACCCTCTACTCTGACTTTCATCATCATCGATTATTTGTATCTGCCTTTAACTTCACATGTATGGAATCACACAGGTATGCACATTCTTGCCTGGTGTTACTAGTCTGAAAGGACGTTTCTGAGATTGAGCCATGTTTCTTTGTTTATCCATCCTTCCTTCCTCGGCTGCATAGCAGTAGTCCACTTCATAAATACGTTACCCTACAACTTGCTCCTACATTCTCCTACCCTTGGACATTTGTACTCTTTCCAGTTTGGGGCTAACTAAAGCTTCAGAAAACACCTAATATGCCTTTTGGTAAATACAGATGCTCATTTTTCTCGGAAATATACTTGGGAATAGAATTGTTGTGTCACAAGATCGGAGTGTGTTTGGCTTTAACAGATGCCAACTAAGTTTTCCAAAGTAACTGAACGAATTTACACTCCCCTCAGCAATTCCAGCTGCTCTGTTATCCCCTAATGTTTTCAGTATTTTAATTACAGACATTCTATGGTTTTGTTCTATCCTCTCATTATGTCTTTCACTTGAGGTACATGCTTTACCTTTATTGATTTACTGATGCTTAATATCTATACATGCTGGATATGAGTCCTTCGTCAGGTTTGTGGGTGTGTGTATATAGATATAAGTAATATATATAATGAATGTCTTAACTCAATGTGAGGCTTGCCCACTTTCTTAATGATGTCTTCTGATGAACAGAAGGTCTTACTTTTAATGAAGTTTAATATATCTTCTTTTCTCTTTTTCAATAGCTTAATGCATTTTGGGGGTCTTATTGAAGTAATCTTACCTAATCCATGGTAATTTTCCTTTGTTACATTCTAAACGCTTTATTGTTTTACCAGTCATATTCAGATCTATGGCCTACCTTTAATTAATTTTTATGGTGAGATGAATTTAAGATTCATTTTTCCCCAAATAGATACTACTTTCTCCAGCACCATTTATTGGAAAGTAATCATTTGTCCCCTGAAGGCAAGGTACTTTTATCGAATCATGTCACCATATATGTGCCACCCTTCCATTTCAGGACCCTCTCTGCTCCACTGCTCTATCTGTCATCCTTCCTTGCACCAAAATGTGATTTCCACAAGCCAAGACTAGCTGTGTGTCTCTGATGAATGCAAGTTACCTCACATCATGATAAACCCTCACTGACTTCACTGTTGTTCCACCTCCAAACCCTCCCTTCTCTGCTCAGCTGTGACGCTGGGACTGGGACTCTGTAGACCGCTCTCCTGTCCCAGCAGCTTCCTGTTAGTTTCTGCCAATAGAGGTCACTACAGGAGGACTGTGAGCTGGAGGAAGAACAAAGAACTTGCTCCTTCCTACTTGCCATCTTCATTCCCATCAGTGTGGCCCAGCCATGGTTCCCAATAGCAGCAGCAGCAGCATTTAAGCGCTGGTTCAAGCTTCACCTTTATCTCCTCACCCCCAGAGCTGGCTTCAATGCACTCCCTCAGAGATACCAGCACCAGGCAGCAGCTTCCCATATTCAAGTCTGGGTGTCAGCTCTGGGGGACCCCAACACCAACCTCCAGAGTCCCATTAGCCTCACACTCTTCCACTTCCTCCGCTCTAGGGTAACAGTCGCTTCATGAAGTTCCTATCTCTGCATTACCTCACTCATCCCATATAAGAGCCTTCTTAAGTGAACAATGCAAGAAACAGAGGAACACAAGAGAATGGGAAAGTCTAGAGATCTCTCCAAAAAATTTTGAGTTGCCAAGGGAACATTTAATGCAAAAATGGATACAATAAAGGACAGAAAAGGTGTGGACCTAACAGAAGAAGAAGATATTAAGAAGTGGCAAGAATACACCTAAGAACTGTATAAAAAAAGGTCTTAATGACCCATATAATCATGACAGTGTGACTACTCACCTAGAGCCAGACATCCTGGAGTGTGAAGTCAAGTGGGCTCTAGAAAGCATCACTACCAACAAAGCTAGTGGAGGTGATGGAATTCCAGCTGAGCTACTTAACATCCTAAAAGTTGATGATGTGAAAGTGCTGCATCAATATGCCAGCAAATTTGGGAAACACAGCAATGGCCACAGGACTGGAAAAGGTCAGTTTTTCATTCCAACCCCAAAGAAGGGAAATGCAAAGAATGTTCCAACAGCTACACAACTGGGCTCATTTCTCATGCTAGCAAGGTAATGCTCAAAATCCCCCAGGCTAGACTTCAACCATACGTGAACCAAGAACTTCCAGATGAACAGTTTGGATTTAGAAAAGGCACAGGAACCAGAGATCAAATTGCCAACATTAATGGATCATAAAAAAATCAAGGGAATTCCAGAAAAATACCTACTTCTGCTTCATTGACTATGCTTAAGCCTTTGTCTTTGTAGATCACAACAAACTGTGGAAAATTCTTAAAGAGATTAAAATACCCAACCACCCTACCCATCTCCTGAGAAACCTGTATGTAGGTCAAGAAGTAACAGTTAGAACCAGACATAGAACAACAAACTGGCTCAAAATTGGGAAAGGAGTGCATCAAGGCTGTATATTGTCACCCTGCTTATTGAACTTATATGCAGAGTACATCATGCAATATGGCAAGCTGGATGAAGCTTAAGCTGGAATTAAGATTGCCAGGATAAATGTCAATAACCTCAGATATGCAGATGATACCACCCTAATGGAAGAAAGCAAAGAAGAATTAAAGAGCCTCTTGATGAAGGTGAAACAGAGTGAAAAAGCTGACTTAAAACTCAACATTCAAAAAATGAAGATCATGGCATCCGGTCCCATCTCTTCATGAAAAATAGGTGGGGAAAAAATGGAAATAGTGACAGACTTTATTTTCTTGGGCTCAAAAATCACTGTGGACACTGACTGAAGCCATGAAATTAAAAGAAAAGCTTGGAAGAAAAGCTATGATGAACCTAGACAACATATTAAAAAGCAAAGACATCTCTTTGGCGACAAAGGTCCATGTAGAAAAAGCTGTGGTTTTTCCAATAGTCATGTATGGCTGTGAGAATTGGACCATAAAAAAGGCTGAGTGCTGAAAAATTGATGCTTTCAAGCTCTGGTGCTAGAGAAGACTCTTGAGAATCCCTTGGACAGCAAGGAGATCAAACCAGTCAATTCTAAAGAAATCAACCCTAAATATTTATTGGAAGGACTGATGCTGAAGCTCCAATACTTTGGCCACCCGATCTGAAGAGTCAGCTCACTGGAAAAGACCCTGATGCTGGGAAAGATTGAGAGTAGGAGGACACAGTGGTGACAGAGAATGAGATGGTTGGATGGCATCATCAACTCAATCGGCATGAGTTTGAACAATTCCAGGAGATGGTGAAGGACAGGGAAGCCTAGCATGCTGCAGTCTATGGGGTTGCAAAGAGTCATATACAACTGAGTAACTGAAAAACAACAACAACAACATCCCATATTACCCTTCCATTCTCCAATACCAGTTCCCAGTACTTTTTGTTTCTGTTAAAATATATGGTGTCATGCCATTTGCCCAACTGGACTTTGACTAATACTCTCATTAACAGAGAGGATAAAGTAGAACTGAGTAGAATGAGAGAACACACTCTTCCTCCTGGAAATGGAGCCCCTGTCACAAGCCCCAGAGATGAACACCTATGTTCACCCTGTGCACTTTAGTTAAAGGCAATACCAGGAAACATCAAAGCATAAAGGCTTCCTTGGAAAAGGGTAGAATTTCCTCAGGGATGTTAAAGTTGTTTAACTGAAAAACCTGTGTATTACAGCAGAGGGTCACATACAAAAGAAGTGAGGTCAGTGATAGGAAACATATGCAAGCAACACTGAGCATAGGAAATCCAAAAGTCTAAAAATATGTTCCCTTTTACAATAAAAAGAAACATTTGGGGATTTCTCTGGTGGCTCAGTGGTTAATAATTCATCTGCAAAACGGAGGGGACATGGGTTAGATCCCTGATCTGAGAAGATTCCACACGGTGCAGAGCAGCAATGACGATGTGCCCCAACTACTGAGCCCACAAGCCCCAACTACTGAAGTCCACATGCCCTAAAGTTCATGCTCTGCAACAAGAGAAGCCACTGTGTTGAGTAGCTTATGCACCACCACTAGAGCGTAGCCCCCACTCACCACAGCGAGAGAAAGCCCATGTGCAGCGAAGACACAGCACAGGCTAAAAGTAAATGAATAACATTTCCCAAAAGGAAACATTTAGTCCAATTAATACTTCAACTGTAGACTCTCCTACCATGCAATACCCTTTTGAGTATGTCTTTGAGTACGTCTAACATGGGGTCACAAAGAGTCAAACACGACTGCACGACTGAACTGAACTGGACCCTTCAGTAAAGTACTTTATATATATGCAGTTTGGTCTGGCAGAAATTCAAGTAATGGTGGGACTGAAGGAGAGACGGGTTTGCTCTGCCCTGTTTTTCCTCTTCTGGAAAACGTTATGAGCGGCCATTTAATAAATATCCTCTTGTATCCTTTTGAGAAAACTTAAAAGACTGAATAATTGAAACAACAAATTATTTTTAAGTGACTATGATGGAAAAGAGAAATAAAACAATGATATTAAAAAGTATTACTGTGATATTTTCAAATTACCTAGCAATCAATTACCTACATGTTTAGGATTTTATTGATTATGAAAAATAGTCAAGATTTTGCATGAGTTGCTGCTTGGAAAAATTGCTGTGGTAGTTACTATACATATTCTTTTCAACAAATGTCTGCTGTGTACCCAGAACTCAGAATATGAAATGAAAAGAGATCAAAATAATAAGAGAATAAAAGATATAAAATATAGGTATGCATTTATATATGTGTGTGTCTGTGTATGTGTGTGTATATATATGTATATATATATATACATATATATATACATATATATATATATATATTTTTTTTTTTCCCCCCCAGACAGGGACAACAGAAAAATGAGACAGAAGCAGTTTCAGAAGAAAAAGCTCCTGAGAAGAAGAAAGTCTGGAGTCTATAGATCAAGACAACTAAATTAACATAAAGCAACTCCAAAACTACAAAAGAATGAACTAATAAAGTCATTAGAAATAAAAATAATATTCAGAAATGTGCCTAGTTACTTATATAATCTACTAAAATCAGTTTCCTGTATAGGAAATGTAGCTTATTAGAAAACAGATTTTTTTTTTAAATTCCAAATTTCTGATTTGGATGTTCCCTCCCCAACTATACATACCCACAAAATTTCCATTTAAAAGGCAGTAAATCCATACTAATAAAGATAAAACATAACAACTGTGAAAGTAAGAATTGTTTTTCATCAGAAATATGGATGGCTTTCTGAAAGATAAAAAGCACAACAGATTATAGTTACAGATAAACCAGAGCAGAGGAAACCAAAATGCAAAATAAGCACAGGGCAAGCCTTCAGCAGAAGTAGAGGTTATTCCTTCCAGGAAAGCTCTAGGCTCAGAATTGGCAGGAACAGAAGCCAGATGGGCGGTGAAGCACCATTTAAGGTAATTAAGGAAAGGACTGCCTTTGACAGCTGACCATGCAGTCCTTCTCTGCCCAGTGGATACAGAAGCGGCCTATAGCACCTGCCCTGTGCCAGAATGCTGAGCACGATTGATACTTTCCAAGCCTAAACAAAGGGAAAGGGGTGCTTGGCTACTCTACTTCTAGTTCGAGCCCACGCCAGCTCTTGCAGGAGTGAAACACACCCAACCTATACAGCATTCTTCACTTGGTGACCATAGAGGCCTTTCACACACACCAGACGGAAGTTCACCTAGAAGCAGTGCTTAGCCAGCTACAATGGCACCTAGTGTGTGTGCTTGAGCGAAGGGTCAGTATCTGAGGTGAGCATACAGATATCAGCTGCCTATTATAATCAGCACAAAAATAAGTGTAAAACTGAAAATCACCAGTCATTTAGAGAAAGTAAACTGAGAGAGATACCACCAACTGAACAAAACTACCAAAGAAAAATGCTACTAAAGGTTTGCCTAAAGAGCTGAACAAATGCGGAGATAAACCATGATAATGGAAGGGCAGGGGATATAGCAACCTTTCACTTCTCCCCCAACATATATATATATATATATAATCCAAATATATATAATATCCAAATATATAAAACAATATATATAATCCAAATAAAATTCCAACAATATTTTTCATGGAATAGAAAAAAATGATCACAAAATTCTTAGAAGAGTAAATGTGCAAAAGTATTACTAACTAAGAATTTAGGGGAAAAAACAAAACACAAATTTTCTACCAAATACCAAATTTTCCTCTAAAGATTCAGGAATTAAAACAGTATGGTATTTGAGAGTGGGCACCCTTGTCTTGTTCCAGATTTTATGGAAATGCTTTCAATTTTTCACCATTGAGGATAATGTTTGCTGTGGATTTGTCATATATAGCTTTTTTTTCCATTTATTTTTATTGGTTGGAGGCTAATTATTTTACAATATTGTAGTGGTTTTTGTCATACATTGACATGAATCAGCCATGGAATGGATTTACATGTATTCCCCATCCCGATCGACCCTCCCACTTCCCTCCCCACACCATTCCTCTGGGTCTTCCCAGTGCACCAGCCCTGAGCACTTGTCTCATGCATCCAACCTGGGTTGGTGATCTGTTTCACCCTTGATAATACACATGTTTCGATGCTGTTCTCTCAAAGCATCCCACCCTCGCCTTCTCCCACAGAGTCCAAAAGTCTGTTCTGTATTTCTGTGTCTCTTTTTTCTGTCTTGCATATAGGGTCATCGTTACCATCTTTCTAAATTCCATATATATGCGTTAGTAAACTGTATTGGTCTTTATCTTTCTGGCTTACTTCACTCTGTATAATGGGCTCCAGTTTCATTCATCTCATTAGAACTGATTCAAATGAATTATTTTTAATGGCTCAGTAATAATCCATAGTGTATATGTACCACAGCTTCCTTATCCATTCGTCTGCTGATGGGCATCTAGGTTGCTTCCATGTCCTGGCTATTATGAACAGTGCTGTGATGAACATTGGGGTGCAAGTGTCTCTTTCAGATCTGGTTTCCTCGGTGTATCTGCCCAGAAGTGGGATTGCTGGGTCATATGGGAGTTCTATTTCTAGATTTTAAAGGAATCTCCACACTGTTCTCCATAGTGGCTGTACTAGTTTGCATTCCCACCAATAATGTAAGAGGGTTCCCTTTTCTCCACACCCTCTCCAGCATTTATTGCTTGTAGGCTTTTGGATAGCAGCCATCCTGACTGGTGTGTAATGGTACCTTGTTGTGGTTTTGATTTGCATTTCTCTGATAATGAGTGATGTTGAGCATCTTTTCATGTGTTTGTTAGCCATCTGTATGTCTTCTTTGGAGAAATGTCATATATAGCTTTTATTATGTTGAGGTATGTACCTTCTATTCCTGCTTTCTGGAGAGTTTTTATCATAAATGGATGTTGAATTTTGTCAAAGGCTTTTTTTGCATCTCTTGAGATAATCATATGCTTTTTATCTTTCAATTTGTTAATGTGGTGTATTACATTGATTGATTTGCAGATATAAAAGAATTCTTGCATTCCTGGGATGAAGCCCACTTGGTCATGAGGTATGATCTTTTTACTACGTTGTTGGATTCTGTTTGCTAGAATTTTGTTAAGGATTTTTGCAACTATGTTCATCAGTGATATTGGCCTGTAGTTTTCTTTTTTTGTGTGGCATCTTTGTCTGGTTTTGGAATTAGGGTGATGGTGGCCTCATAGAATGAGTTTGGAAGTTTACCTTCTTCCACAATTTATTGGAAGAGTTTGAGTAAGATAGGTGTTAGCTCTTCTCTAAATTTTTGGTAGAATTCAGCTGTGAAGCCATCTGGTCCTGAGCTTTTGTTTACTGGAAGATTTCTGATTACAGTCTCGATTTCCATGCTTGTGATGGGTCTGTTAAGATCTTCTCTTTCTTCCTGGTTCAGTTGAAATTTGTTTATCTTTTCAAAAAATCAGCTTTTTGCTTTGTTGATTTTTGCTATGGTCTCTTTTGTTTCTATTGCATTTATTTCTGCCCTAATTTTTAAGATTTCTTTCCTTCTACTAACTGTGTGGTTCTGCAACATAGTTTTGGAAGTTTTGGCCACAGCAATCAGAGCAGAAAAAGAAATAAAAGGAATCCAGATAGGAAAAGAAGAAGTGAAACTCTCACTGTTTGCAGATGACATGATCCTCTACATAGAAAACCCTAAAGACTCTACCAGAAAATTACTAGAGCTAATCAATGAATATAGTAAAGTTGCAGGATATAAAATTAACACACAGAAATCCCTTGCATTCCTATTCACTAACAATGAGAAAACAGAAAGAGAAATTAAGGAATCAATACAATTTGCCATTGCAACAAAAAGAGTAATATACTTAGGAGTATATCTACTTAAGGAAACAAAAGACCTATACATAGAAAACTATAAAACACTGATGAAAGAAATCAAAGAGGACACAAATAGATGGAGAAATATACTGTGTTCATGGACTGGAAGAATCAATATTGTGGAAATGAGTACACTACACAAAGCAATCTATAGATTCAATGCAATCCCTATCAAGCTACCAATGGTATTCTTCACGGAACTAGAACAAATAATTTCACAATTTGTATGGAAATACAAAAAACCTTGAATAGCCAAAGCAATCTTGAGAAAGAAGAATGGAACTGGAGGAATCAACCTGCCTGACTTCAGGCTCTACTAAAAAGCCACAGTCATCAAGACAGTATGGTACTGGCACAAAGACAGAAATATAGATCAATGAAACAGAATAGAAAGCCCAGAGATAAATCCACATACCTACAGATACCTTATCTTCGACAGAGGAGGCAAGAATATACAATGGAAAAAAGACAACCTCTTTAACAAGTGGTGCTGGGAAAACTGGTCAACCACTAGTAAAAGAATGAAACTAAAACACTTTCTAACACCATACACAAAAATAAACTCAAAATGGATTAAAGATCTAAATGGAAGGCCAGAAACTATGAAACTCCTAGAGGAGAACATAGGCAAAACACTCTCTGACATAAATCACAGCAGGATCCTCTATGACCCACCTCCCAGAATATTGGAAATAAAAGCAAAAATAAACAAATGGGACCTAATGAAACTTAAAAGCTTTTGCACAACAAAGGAAACTATAAGCAAGGTGAAAAGACAGCCTTCAGAATGGGAGAAAATAATAGCAAATGAACAAACAAAGGATTAATCTCAAAAATATACAAGCAACTCCTGAAGCTCAATTCCTGAAAAATAAATGACCCAATCAAAAAATGGGCCAAAGATCTAAACAGTCATTTCTCCAAAGAAGACATACAGATGGCTAACAAACACATGAAAAGATGCTCAACATCACTCATTATCAGAGAAATGCAAATCAAAACCACAATGAGGTACCATTACACGCCAGTCAGGATGGCTGCTATCCAAAAGTCTACAAGCAATAAATGCTGGAGAGGGTGTGGAGAAAAGGGAACCCTCTTACATTATTGGTGGGAATGCAAACTAGTACAGCCACTATGGAGAACAGTGTGGAGATTCCTTTAAAAACTAGAAATAGAACTCCCATATGACCCAGCAATCCCACCTCTTGGCATACACACCGAGGAAACCAGAACTGAAAGAGACGCGTGTACCCCAATGTTCATCACAGCACTGTTTATAATAGCCAGGACATGGAAGCAACCTAGATGCCCATCAGCAGACGAATGGATAAGGAAGCTGTGGTACATATACACAATAGAATATTACTCAGACATTAAAAAAAATTCATTTAAATCAGTTCTAATGAGATGAATGAAACTGGAGCCCATTATACAGAGTGAAGTAAGCCAGAAAGATAAACACCAATACAGTATACTAACACATATATATGGATTTTAAAAAGATGGTAACAATGACCCTATATGCAAAACAGAAAAAAGAGACACAGATGTACAGAACAGACTTTTTGACTCTGGGGGAGAAGGCGAGCATGGGATGTTCTGAGAGAACAGCATTGAAACAAGTATACTATCAAGGGTGAAACAGATCACCAGCCCACGTTGGATGCATGAAGCAAGTGCTCAGGGCTAGTACACTGAGAAGACCCAGAGGGTTGGGATGGGGAGGGAGGCGCGAGGGGGGATTGGGATGGGGAACACATGTAAATCCATGGCTGATTCATGTCAATGTATGGCAAAAACCACTACAATATTGTAAAGTAATTAGCCTCCAACTAATAAAAATAAATGGAAAAACAACAACAACAACAAAAATAAAACAGTGTGGTATTTGAAATGGACAAATAAATGGAAGATAATAAATAACCTCAGATATGCAGATGACAGCACCCTTATGGCAGAAAGTGAGGAAGAACTATAGAGCCTCTTGATGAAAGTGAAAGAGAAGAGTGAAAAGGTTGACTTAAAGCTCAGCATTCAGAAAACTAAGATCATGGCATCTGGTCCCATCACTTCATGGCAAATAGATGGGGAAACAGTGGAAACAGTGACAGACTTTATTTGGTGGGGGGAGCTCCAAAATCACTGCAGATGATGATAGCAGCCATGAAATTAAAAGACACTTGCTCCTTGGAAGAAAAGCTGTGACCAACCTAGACAGCATATTAAAAAACAGAGACATCACTTTGCCTACAAAGGCCCATATAATCAAGGCTACGGTTTTTCCAGTAGTCATGTATGGATGTGAGAGCTGGACTATAAAGAAAGCTGAGCACTGAAGAATTGATGCTTTTGAACTGTGGTGTTGGAGAAGACTCTTGAGAGTCCCTTGGACTGCAAGGAGATCCAACTAGTCCATCCTAAGGGAGACTAGTCCTGAATATTCATTGGAAGGACTAATGCTGAAGCTGAAACTCCAAATCTTTGGTCACCTAATGCGAAGAACTAACTCTTTTGAAAAGACCCTGATGCTGGGAAAGATTGAAGGCAGGAGGCGAAGGGGACAACAAAATATGAGATGGTTGGATGGCATCACTGACTCAATGGACATGAGTTTGAGTAAACTCCAGGAGTTGGCGATGGACTGGGAGGTCTGGCATGCTGCAGTCCATGGGGTTGCAAAGAGTCTGACTGAACTGAGCAACTGAACTGAACTGACTGAATAGCTTCTTGAGAATTAAGTATATAATAAAGGCAATATTTTAAATAGAAAGAAAAAGACAAACCAGTAAATAAATACTTGGAAAAAACAGAGTAACCACTTGTGGAAAAAAAAATAAGCTTATTTTAATATGACAGTTTATAGCACAAATTCCAGAGGGATCAAAAATTTAAATATAAATAATAGAATAAACATACTAGAAGAAAATGAGTAAATATTTTAATCATCTTAGGATATGGATAGTCTTTCCTAGCATGGCAGGGAAGTAATTAAAGACTGACATCAATCTGACTACATAAAAAGCAAAATTATTTATGCCAAAATAAATTTGATAAGAATAAAAGACAATGAATTGAAGGAAAATTCAATAAACAAGCATATCAACAGTCATATAAAGTATTACTATAAGTAAAAAATAAATGGATTAATAATCTAATATAAAAAGGGGCAAAAAACACAACAGATACATTACAGGAAATGATGAAGAAATTTGATCAACATACATTAAGCAAAGAAATGCAAATTAAAGCAGAAAAATTAATTAAATTGGAAAGATTAATGATTTATTTCATAGAGAGTATAAGGGAAAAAAACAATGTAATACTTGGTTGATAACAGTGTTATTGGAATAACCTCTTTTGGTGGCATTTGGCAATATTAAGGTGAAAATTGTGTGCAAAATTCCAATACTCAGATTTATCCCATAAAAATACTTGCAAAAAAGTGAAAGAATATTGATTTCAATGTATTGGTAACAGTAGAAAACTGAAAGGAAATTAAGCTTCATCAGTAGGTATTAACTAATTACAGTACCCTTCGATTCAGTCACTCAGTCATTTCTGACTCTTTGCAACTCCATGGACTTCAACTCTCCAGGCTTCCCTGTCTTACACTATCTTCCAGAACTTGCTCAAACTCATGTTCATTGAACCAGTGGGCTACAGACATCTAGTAGGTAGAAGATAGAGATGCAGATAAACATCCTATGATCACCAAATAGCCTCCTGCAACAAAGAATTATCAAGCCCCAAATGTTCATATTGCCAAGTTTAAGAAATCATGCTCTACATGGACTATCAAAGAAAGATTCCCTTGCTATAGTAAGAGAGGGAAGGGAAGCCAAGTTGCACAACAGTATGATATATATTATAGTGCAAAAATTTTTTATAAATTTTCATAAATCAGAGGTGATAATAATTTATTGAGTATTAAGTTTAAAAGAAGTCTCATAGAATATTTAACTCAACTGGCAAAAGCAATATAATCAAATTCTAAGTCAGGCTTATCATTTTTACTCACTACAATATTGTAAAGTAATTAGCATCCAACTAATAAAAATAAATGAAAAAATAAAATAAAAATTCCCTCTTCTTTATCTCCAGCCAAATGCAGAATACAAATTTGAAATTTTTCATTGAACAGAATAATTTTCTAGAAAAACAGAAAGTACCAAAATTGCTTCAAGAAGATGTACCAGTAATAATATTATTGTTGTTCATTTGCTAATTTGTGTCCAATTCATTGCAACCCCATGGACTGCAGCATGCCAGGCTCTTCTGTCCTTCACTGTCTCCCAGAGTTTGCTCAAATTCATGTCCACTGAGTCGGTGACAATATCTAACCATCTCATCCTCTGTTGCCCCCTTCTCCTTTCACCTTCAATCTTTCCCAGCATCAGGGTCTTTTCCAATGAGTTGGCTATTGACTTCAAGTGGCCAAAGTATGGGAGCTTCAGCATCAGTCCTTCCAATGAATATTCTGGGTTGATTTCCTTTAGAATTGACTGATTTGATTTCCTTGCTGTGCAAGGGAAGCACAAGAATCTTCTCCAGCAGCACAACTTGAAAGGATCGATTCTTCGGCACTCAACCTTCTTTATGGTCCAACTCTCACATCTGTACATGACTACTGGAAAAACTGTCTTTAACTAGATAGACATTTGTCAGCAAAGTGATGTCTCTGCTTTTTAACACATTGTCTAGGTCTGTCTTAGCTTTTCTTCCAAGGAGCAAGCATCGTTTAATTTCAAGTCTGCAGTCACCATCCTCAGTGACTTTGGAGCCCAAAAATAGAAAATCTGTTACTGCTTCCACTATTTCCCCTTCTATTTGCCATGAGGTGATGGGACCAGATGCCATGATCTTAGTTTTTTACACACTGAATTTCAAGCCACTTTTTCACTCCCCTCTTTCTCCCTCCTCAAGAGGCTCTTTAGTTCCTCTTTGTTTTCTGCCATTAGAGTGGTATCATCTTCACATCTGAAGTTGTTTATAATTCCCCGGACAATCTTGATTCTTGCATGTGGTTCAGCCAGCCCAGCAGTTTGTATGATGTACTCTGCATGTTAAGTTAAATAAGCAGGGTGACAATATACAGCCTTGACATACTTCTTCCCCAATTATGAACCAGTCAGTTCTTCTATGCCTGGTTTTAACTGTTGCTCCTTGACCTGCATACAGGTTTCTCAGGAGACAGGTAAGGTGATCTAGTACTCCCATCTCTTTAAGAAATTTTTACAGTTTGTTGTGATCCATTTGGTCAAAGGCTTTAGTGTAGTCAATGAAGCAGAAGAAGAACTCCCTTGCTTTCTCGAGAGTCACTCTCCTCTTTCACTTTCACCTTCCTCTTTCACTTTCCTCTCCTCTCCTCTTTCACTTTCATCAAGAGGTTCTTTAGTTCTTCTTTGTTTTCTGCCATAAGGGTGGTGTCATCTGCATATTTGAGGTTATTGATATTTCTCCTGGCAATCTTGATTCCAGCTTGTGCTTCTTCCAGCCCAGCATTTCTCATGATGTACTCTGCATATAAGTTAAATAAGCAGGGCGACAATATACAGCCTTGACATACTCCTTTCCCTATTTGGAACCAGTCTGTTGTTAAAGTGTTTAATATGAGATATATTTGGTACTTTTTATAATTAACACACACTATTATATTAGTTTCAGATGTATAACACAGTGATTCAGTAATTATACATTATGAAATAAGGATAAGGATAAATGATCACCATTAAGAGACTGCTATAAGACTAGTTATCACTCATCACTATACAAAGCTGTGATAGTGTTATTAGCTATATTTGCTGTGTGGGAACTGTACATTAGTCATGTATATCTGCATCTATATACACCACTTTTAATTACTTCTAATATGAGATGCATTCATGTAAGTTATCACATACTGGAACTTGAAATAAAGCTTTAAGTCTTTTGAAACAAGTAAGGATATTTAATAAAACAGCATTCATTGATGGTATTAAAAATATGTACATTAAAAACTGTTAGTACACTAAACCCCAAAGGATATTTCAAGCACCTAGCAGAGTGCCTACAATATAAGCATCCAATAAGTTATAAATATTTGCATAAACAATGATTCAGTCATTTGATACAGAATATTTACCTTAAAGCAACAGCAATTTTTTCTTCACTTTATGGTGAAAACTCAGAGGCATTTCCCAATCTGGGATTAGAGGAAAATGCTCACTCTACTGTTATTTACCTCTGAAATAAGTTTAAAAATGCAAGATATAAATGATAATTTTAAAAAGAGAAGATAAAATCATTATTGACAAATGATCTGATTGTCTCCTTGGAAATTCCTCATCTTCTCCTCATCTCTTCTTCCATCTTCCTCTTCTCAATGCCTCCTCTTTCTTCCCCAAACCCACACACAGAAATAAATCAGCACAGGATAGAAGGGAAACCATTCCCAGCCATCAGTGTTTGAAGACCATTTAATAATGCACTCACTTGCAGTCTTATATCCTGGGCTTTCCAGTCATGTTCCCCAAACCACCACAGTCCTTTTGGAACAGAAACATGCCTCCCCATCTCAGTTCTGTCGTTCTTTTTTTCAGTACTGAACAAGTCTGAAACTGGAATTATTTCTTTTCCTTTAAATTAGTGACTTGAAAAATCACAGCCTACAACCTGCTAGGACAAGATGAGGGTCTTCCTTTTGAACTGAAAACTAATCTAAAAATGAAAGCCCTTTCCCTGTCACTACAAGGGAATAATCTATAATTCCAAACACTTTGATTTTATTACCACAAGTCCTACCAAAGGAAAAACCCTTTAATAAACCCATTAGGTATGAACTTTTGTACCATTTTGTTCATCACTGATTCCCTCTTATCAGTGAGTTCAATTTCCATTGGAAGGTGCCAACAATTTTTTTTTTAAAGTTTGAGAATTCATACTTTAAGAAATTCATATATTTTATGCCTCACAGTAGCCAAGAATAAAATCATAAGCATGATAGCAGTGGAAGTGAACCAATAATAATTTTAAAAGCAAATTCTATTGAAAATATTGAAAAGGGTTAAGGGTACTATTTCCAGTCTGTCATAATACAAGTGATTTAAGAATCTACTAATCTATCATTTAAAATATTTTAATGTATTTTGTTATTAGATTGAGTTCACAACCATTTTGTTAGTTTTCCAAATATTTTATGTTCACTATACAAAAACGCAAAAATATTTGGTAGTTTAATAACCACTTTAAAGCTTCAGTCTATCTTAAATATAGTTTTCTTTTGAAAAACAATAAAGCTAATCCATGGCATCAGAAATTCAATTAGACTGTTTCACAGGCAATGGTTTCTTATTTAGTGGTGCAATCATCCATAAAATGGAATTCTTTCAGAGTTTACTGAGTCATTTTTAATTGTTCTTCCTTAAAGTCAGACTGAAGGCTGCTATAAGAAGGAATGATATATATCTCCTAGGGCATGTTTAAGTGCTTTAGACCAATACATAACACTTTCAGCTAAAGGAGTCTTTTTAAGTTTCCATTCAATTAAAATGTGAATCTACAGTTCTAAATGTTCTGCAGTTAAACATATATATATATATATACACATACACACACACACCTATGGGCTTCCCAGGCAGTGCTAGTGGTAAAGAACCTGTCTGTCAATGCAGGAAACATATAAGAGACAGGGGTTCAATCCCTGGGTCGAGAAGACTGGAGGAGGGAATGACTACCTACTCAGTATTCTTTCCTGGAGAATTCCATGCTCAGAGGAGGCTGGCGGGCTATAGGCCATAGGGTTGCAAAGAGTCAGACACAACTGAGGCAACTTAGCCCACAGCACACACACACACACACACATACACAATTCAGTTCACTTGCTCAGTCATGTCCGAATCTTTCCGACCCCATGGACTGCAGCACGCCAGGATTTCTCGGAGTTTGCTCAAACTCATGTGCATAGAGTCAGTGATGTCATCTAACTATCTCATCCTCTGTTGTCCCCTTCTCCTCCCGTCTTCAATCTTTCCCAGCATCAGGGTCTTTTCCAATGAGTCAGTTCTTTGCATCAGGTGACAAAGTATTGGAGCTTCAGCTTCAGCATCAGTTCCTCCAATGATTATTCAGGACCGATTTCCTTTAGGATGCACTGGTTTTTTATATCCTTGCAGTCCAAAGGGCTCTCAAGAGTCTTCTCCAACACCACAGTTCAAAAGCGTCAATTCTTCAGTGCTCAGCTTTCTTTATAGTCCAACTCTCGCATCCATACATGACTAATGGAAAAACCATAGCCTTGACCAGACAAATCTTTGTTGGCAAAGTAAGGTCTCTGCTTCTTAATAAGCTGTCTATGATTGTCATAGCTTTTCTTACAAGGAGCAAGTGTCTTTTAATTTCATGGCTGCAGTCACCATATGCAGTGATTTGGGACCCCAAGAAAATAAAGTCTCTCATTGTTTCCACTCTTTACCCATCTAGCCATGAAGTGATGGGACCAGATGCAATGATTTCAATTTTTTGAATGTTGAGTTTTAAGGCAACTTTTTCACTCTCCTTTTTCACTTTCATCAAGAGGCTCTTTTGTTCTTCTTCACTTTCTGCCATAAGGGTGGTGTCATCTGCATGTCTGAGGTTATTGATATTTCTCCTGGCAATCTTGATTCCAGCTTGTGCTGCATCCAGCCCGGCATTTCACATGATGGACTCTGCATATAAGTTAAATAAGCAGGGTGACAATATACAGCCTTGATGTACTCAGTTCCCAATTTGGAACCAGTCTGTTATTCCATATCCAGTTCTAACTATTGCTTCTTAACCAGCATACAGGTTTCTCAGGATGTAGGTAAGGCAGTCTGGCATTCCCATCTCTTGAAGAATTTTCCAATTTGTTGTGATCCACACAGTCAAAGCCTTTAGTGTAGTCAATGAAGCAGAAATGATGTATTTCAGGAATTCTCTTGCTTTTTATATGATCCAACAGATGTTGGCAATTTGATCTCTGGTTCCTCTGCCTTTTCTAAATCCAGCTTGAACATCTGGAAGTTCTCAGCTCATGTATGGTTGAAACCTAGCTTGGAGAATTTTAAGCATTAGTTTGTTGGCATGTGAGATGAGTGCAATTGTGCAGTAGTTTGAATGTTCTTTGGCATTGCCTTTCTTTAGGATTGGAATGAAAACTTACTTTTCCCAGTCCTTGGCCACCGCTGAGTTTTCTAAATTTGCTGGCATATTGAGTGCAGCACTTTCAAGCATCATCTTTTAGGATTTGAAATAGCTCAACTAAAATTCCATCACCTCCACTAGCTTTGTTCATAGTGATGCTTTCTAAGGCCCACTTGACTTTACACTCCAGGATGTCTGGCTCTAGGTGAGTGATCACACCATCATCATTATCTGGTTCATGAAGATCTTTTTTGTGTAGTTCCTCTGTGTATTCTTGCCACCTCTTCTTAATATCTTCAGCTTCTGATAAGTCCATACCATTTGTGTCCATTATTGTGCCCATCTTTGCATGAAATGTTCCCTTGGTATCTCTAATTTTCTTTAGAAATCTCCAGTCTTCCCAATTCTATTTTTTCCCCTCTATTTCTTTGCGTTAATCATGTAGGAAGGCTTTCTTATCTCTCCTTGCTGTTCTTTGGAACTCTGCATTCAGATGGGTATATCTTTCCTGTTCTCCTTTGCCTTTAGCTTCTCTTCTTTTCTCAGCTATTTGTAAGGCCTCCTCAGACAGCCATTTTGCCTTTTTGCATTTCTTTTTCTTGGGGATGGTCTTTATCACTGCCTCCTATACAATGTCATGAACCTCCATCCATAGTTCTTCAGGCACTCTGTCTATCAGATCTAATCCCTTGAATCTATTTGTCACTTCCCCTGTCACTTTCACTTAAAAGAGACTTGATTTAGGTGACACCTGAATGGTTTAGTGGTTTTCCCTACTTTTTTCAATTTAAGTCTGAATTTGGCAAGAAGGAGTTCATGATCTGAGCCACAGTCAGCTCCCAGTCTTGTTTTTGCTGACTGTATAGAGCTTCTCCATCTTTGGCTGCAAAGAATATAATTAATCTGATCTCAGTATTGACTATCTGGTAATGTCCATGTGTAGAGTCATCTCTTGTGTTGTTGAAAGAGGGTGTTTGCTATGACCAGTGTGTTCTCTTGGTAAAACTGTTAGCCTTTGCTCTGCTTCATTTGTACTCCAAGTTAAAATTTGCCTGTTACTCCAGGTATCTCTTGACTTCCTACTTTTGCATTCCAGTCCCCTATGATGAAAAAGTGACATCTTTTGGGGGTGTTAGTTCTAGAAGGTCTTGTAGGTCTTCATAGAACTTTTCATTCAACTTCAGCTTCTTCAGCATTACTGGTTAGGGCATAGACTTGGATTACTGTGCTATTGAATGGCTTGCCCTGGAAATGAACAGAGATCATTCTGTCATTTTTGAGATTGCATCCAAGTACGGCATTTTGGACTCTTTCATTGACTATGAGGGCTACTCCATTTCTTCTCTGGGATTCTTGCCCACAGTAGTAGATGCAATGGCCATCTGAATGAAATTCACCCATTCCAGTCCATTTTACTTCACTGCTTCCTAAAATGTTGATATTCACAAACAGGGGATATTGCCATCTCCTATTTGACCACTTTCAATTTACCTTGCTTCATGGACCTAACATTCCAGGTTCCTATGCAATATTGATCTTTACAGCATCGAACTTTACTTCTATCACCAATCACATCCACAACTAAGTGTTGTTTTTGCTTGGCTCATCCTCTTCATTCTTTCTGGAGCTAGTTCTCCACTTTTCTCCAGTAACAAATTTGGTAACTACTAACTTGGGGAGTTCATCTTTCAGTGTATACATATATATATATATATATATATATATATATATATATATATATATACACACACACACACACACATACATATATATGTGTGTGTGTATATATGTATATATATATGTGTGTATATGTGTATACACACACACACACATGTATATATAAAAACATGAGTATTCCAGTAGATATTCTGATATTACAGTGACAATAGTATTTCACATCCTTATAAGCAATTTCTTTTAGAATGTTCCCTACTTGTAATGATTATATACACTATGATGTCTCAACACAATTAGTTGAATTTAGTCACTAAGAATGATAACAACAATCATACACCACTACCAAGTGGGATTCATCCGACATTCACAAGGACAGTTCGACATGACAAAACCACATGATCATCTCAATAGATGCAGAAAAAGCATTTGACAAAATTAAACATTCATTTACAATTAAAACTCTTAAACCAAAGTGGGTATAAATGGAATATATCTCAACATAACAAAAGCTATTTAAAACAAACCCACAGCCAATATAATACTCAACAGTGAAAAGCTGAAAGCCTTCCTGCTAAACTCTCAAACAAGACAAGGATACCCACTCTCACCACTTCCATTAAACATACTGTTGGAAGTCCTAGCCACAGCAATAAGACAAGAAAAATAAATGAAAGGGACTCAGACTGGAACAGAAGAGGTAAAATTGTCATTATATGCCAATGACATGATATTCCATATAGAAAACTCTAAAGGACTCCCTGCCCTTTCATGCCTGTGGACAAGCTTGGTATGGCCCTACCTGTGCTCCACTTGACAACCCAAGAATATTCAAGGGAAAAGCATAGCCAGAAACTACGTCACTTAAAATTCAAGATTATGAAAACTCCTTCTCCCACCTTCTGTCAATTTCCCTTTTGAGAGCTTCACCATCAGATTACCAAATAACTTTACCCCACGTCCATCCTCAACCTCTAATAAAGAGAGTAATCCCCCTCACTCCCTTACATTTCACTTTCCATGGTTTCAGTCACCCATGGTCAACTATGATCTGAAATATTAATGGAAAATTCCAGAAATAACAATTGGTATGTTTTAAATTGCATGCCATTCTCAGCAGCACGATGCAAACTCCACTCTCCTAGTCTATCCCACCTCAGAAGTGAGTCTCCCCCTTATGCACTGTATCCACACTATGAATGCTACCTTCCATTAATATAGATGATAAAAGGATGCCGAGCATTTAGTACTATCCACAACTTCAGGCATCCACTCTGGGCCTTGAATCGTATCCCCCACAGATAATGGGGGACCACTATAGGCTATACCCTTTAGCTCATCCTCTAAGCCAGAAAGGCCAAATCCAGGCACTGCCTGATTCTGTAAAAAAAGAGTTATTGGAACAGAGTCACACAACATTTGTTTGTGTGCTTTCTGTTTGGGCTGTTTTCATGCTGCAACATTAGAGATAAATGGCTGTGACAGAAACATGTTTAAGGTTCAAAAAGCCTAAATATTTGGTATCTGACCCTGTACAGAAAAACTTTGCTGACCCCTGTTACTGAAATGCAAGTCCATGTGCCCAACACACAGTGAGGCCAAACAATACCAAAATTTAGGAGTCTGAAACAGAGACAGCCTTACTGAGGGCCATGCTAGGAGATGGGTGGTTCATCTCTTAAAAATCCCAAACTCCTCATAAGTTTTCAGCAAAGCCCTTTTCTAGGAGAGGTGAGGGAGGGTCGTGGTTAGTTGTTGCAAATGTTTTGGTGTCAAATCCTTTGTTCTAGAGATCCGGTCATGGTCAGGTAATGATATTCCTATAAATCTCTACCAAACTGACATGATTCTCTGTTCTGACAAGAAAGGACAAGGTCCCGAGGCATGACTTTCCCCTCCGAGGTCCTGGTCTTGGCTAGGAGGAGGCAGGTCTCAGCTGGTGGCTCCCTCAGGGCCAGTCCCCAGACCCTGCCCAGCTGTCATTGCTGAGGGAGCCAGGCGCCCAGGACCCAGTTGGCCCTCAGGCTCCTCAAACTGCCCCTGGGGACCAGGTTCACAGGCTGCATCCCACGCAGAGGGCCCTGCCATTAGGTTGCAGAGACAGGGATGAGATGGGGGCTCACTGCTGCCTCAGGGCCTGAGCCCAGCCACTGGGCAGCCTTGGGGAACGCTCTGCAGCCCTGCAGGACACAGCCTGCCCCCTGCCCCCAGCTCACCTGCTGGCCCAAGGCAGGGTGAGCTGAGGGGCCCCGGGGGAGACAGGGTCTGCCTCTTACCTTACTCTCTGCCTGATGATGACTGAACGCTACTCTCTGACCTGTTGGCTAAAAATGTCCCCACTAACGGTTGCTCTTTGACAGCTGGTCGCTTGGGGGCAGGGCCCACTGGGGCACCAACCAATGGCTGAGCAGGACAACCAACAGTTCCTAGTAACTCAACATATTGGGGGCAGGGGTTTTGTAAGGGTGCACAGTGCTGCTAAGGGCTGTGCTCAGGGGCCCTTTATTACATTCAGATTCCTTCAAAGCCCATCTTGAAGGTCATGGTCTTGTACGTTCTTCAATATACCACCCTCTGAAGGGCTGAATTAATGGCTTTGTCACTAATATGTCCACAGCCCTTTATGCATCCTCTATAAAATCAAGAAATACTTTATACGATAGCTGTTGATTACAGGTCTGTCTGTTTCTGATGGGAGCACTTATTGCAGTGGTGGTCCCAGATGGGACCCAAGGCATAAAGGGCCTTTCCCTTTCTGGCTCTGGCCTGCATGCTGCACTGATTCAGACACCAGCTGTAACAGTCCTACTCAGCCATTGGTCAGGCACCCTAGCAGGCCCCTCCTCCCCACAAAGTGGGCAATGGTCAACCAGCAAGCTTGACAGCCCTGCTCTGCCACTGATCAATGCCAATGAAAGCCCCTCCCCGCTCTCTATCATATATAAAAGGACCCTGAATCTTGACTGAGAGGAGATGGTTCTTAGAAATGCTAGTCTGCCATCTCCTCAGTTTGCTGGCTTTTCTATTAAAGTCATCATTTCTTGCTCCAACAACTAATCTCCCAATTTACTGGCCTGTCGTGCAGTGAGCAGAATGAGCTTGGGCTCAATAACATTATCTTATGGTGTAGGATCACATCATCCCTAAATGCCCAGGACCTGCTTAGTATAGCATCTAACCTACAATGACTAATTGTAGTTTGTGACTTATTTTGTATTAGTGAACAACTGTGTCCAAGGCACTGTAATGAACATTTATAGACATTCTTTTCCATAACCTTCACAATAACCCTTGTAAGAAGACTGAGGCCCTGAGAGGTGAAGTAAATACTCAAGACGACAGAGTTCATAAGCGGTAGACAAACAGTGTAACTCTGATTTCTCTGACTCCAGTGCCTGGGTGTCTGACCCCTATCCTAGAAAATTAATGTTCCACTTAATAAAACCTTCTGGTAAAGACTATTAGCTCCTTATTCTGAAATAGTTGGAAATTCAAAAGTATGAGCTAGAGGCTTTGTGCTTACCTTGTTCATCTGTTTACTAAAGTGAGATTCTAGAACTCTTTGGGAAGCTGCAATATTTGTGACGGTGTCCTGCAAATGAGGCTGTCTGCCATCAGCTCTGCCCTGTTCTGCAGCCAAGACAGCATTCTCTTCCCTTCTAACTGTGTAGGTGGTAACCCAGCTGGAAAGGCCAGGGAGGTGTAAAGAAAGTGTACAGGGGTGGATCCCCTCTTCAGGTCACAGAAAGGATCTGCAGTCATGGAAATAAGCTGAATCAATAGTTCATTTGAAACAATGTGTCGGGATATTTATCTGAAAGTTAGAAAGAAGGATGCATGTCACATGCCTCCAGAATCATATAGGGGCTAGGACTACCCAAGCATTATACATAGGAATACACTATTTACTACAGGTTAAAGGTTCTAGATGAAGTGAATTTACTTATTAGTGTGTAGACTTCTATTCAGTGGAACAGACAACCCCCAAAGATTTATGGCCTGTTATATAGTGTGCTGGCCAAAATGTTCATTTGGTTTTTACCGGTGGATGTTTTAAAAAAACCAAACAAACTTTATGGCCGAAGCAATATATTAAATAGTTTTAGAACTAATTCAGCTACCTTAAGGTAATATTTCTTTATCAAGTTGCCTATAAATGTCTTAGATTCTTAAATGTTCTTTCAACCAGTGCGTGCTTAGTAATGAAGTCGTGTCTGACTCTTTGCAGCCCTGTAGACTGCAGCCCACCAGGCTCCCCTGCCCATGGGATTTTCCCAGAAAGAATATTGGAGTATATCAATTTACAGTCCCACCAATATAGCCACTATGGAGAATAGTATGGAAGTTCCTTTAAAAAGTAGAAATAAAACTATCACATGACCCAACAATTCCACTACGAGGCATATACCCTGAGAAAACCATAATTCAAAAAGACACATGTACCCCAATGTTCATTGTAGCACTATTTACAATAGCTGGGACATGGAAGCAACCTAGCAATCGAAAGATGAATGGATTAAAAAGTTGTGGTACATATATACAATGGAATATTACTCAGTCATTAAAAAGGAACAAATGTGAGTCAGTTCTAATGAGGTGGATGAACCTAGAGCCTATCATACAAAGAGAAAAACAAACATCGTATATTAATGCATATATATGGAATGTAGAGCCTATTTGTAGGGCACCCGTGGAGATGCACACTCAGGGAACAGCCTTGTGGACACAGTGGGGGAGGAAAGGATGGACAAACCGAGAGAACAGCACTGAAGCATGTACATCAGCAAATGTAGAACAGATAACCGAGGAAGTGTGCTGTATGACACAGGAAGCGCAAGCCTGGTGCTCTGACAGCCCAGAGAGGTGCCCCGGGCGGGAGACGGGAGGAAGACTCAGGAGGGAGGGGACACATGTCCCCTACGGCTGATTCACGCTGATGCATAGCAGAAATCAACACAGTATTACAAAGCAATTATTCTCCAATTAAAAATAAATTAATTAAATTTAAAAGAATACTGAAGTGGGTTGCCATTTCTTCCTCCCAGTGATCTTCCCAACCTAGAGACTGAACCCATGTCTCTTGCATCTCCTGCATTGGCAAGTGGGTTCTTCACCACTAGCACCACCTGGGAAGTCTCCTTTCAACTGGTATGAACATCTAACTGATTCCTTCACTAATAATTAAATAAAATGAGTGATACATGTTCATTTGATTTTTACCTGGAAATCATCATTGTACCTCTATGAAAACTATACTTTACAAATATATGAAAGATTTCACATTCACATGAAGAGGTTCAACTGATAAAACACAAAGAACTCAAGGTCATCTTTTAAAAGAAAAATTCATCTATTATTTAAACCTCTCTGGTGGAAAGTCTTTTTTTTAAATCTAAACTGAAGAATGCTTAACTGTCCTCTAGATATCATTTGAAAAGGTACAGTTATCATTTATCTAAGATAATTCAGCACCAGGAAATTACACTGGATGCATTCTGTCTGATGAAAATTACACATGGACTAGATAAAGCTAAATAAAAATAAGATTTCACAGTTGTTCATATCACATTCTGTTGTGTTACAGGTAAACTCAAAGGTTGTACTTTCTCACTTTATTTATAACAGGAAGTACTTTCAACTAAATTTAGTAACTTTTGACTTTGAGAAAACAGTGTTACTTCCAGCAATAATGCCAGAGCCTAAAACATATAGCTGCAACACCAAAGGTCAGGTCCATCAGAGTCCTTCCTCAGGATGGCTTCACAAGTTGTCCTCTTTCATCATATAAGATCACTCAGTAGTGCCAGTTGGCCAACTTTTATATGGAGGCTGAGACTCTCACTGGGGTCAACCAGCAAGACGGCGAGTAACCAAGGCCCACTGCAACAAGGGCAAGTTGCCCCTGGTCACTCAAGATGCCAGTAATATCACCTCTCTTTATTGTAAATGTACAGATACAACTCAACTGTGTCTGCTTCAGCTCCAACCTACCATGAGAGGTTGGAAGACAAATATACCAGTAAATTTTCAAGCCCCTCCCCATGTACTTTGTACCTTTCAACAACTCAGGTTTATGGGATGTTGGGCCACAGTGAAGGGTTGGTTCCTCAGTCTGTGTGGTCACCAGTGATCTGCTGCTGGCCCAAGCCAGGGTCTACTTCCATCTGGGGACTTGGCCTTGGGGACCTTTGCCTTCACTCTCAGGGACCACACCATGCAGCTGATTGCTCCCACCGTGGTGGCACTGAACCCTCAAAGATTCCCCCTTGTCTCCATTCCCACCCGGGGCATCCTCACAGCTCTCCTGCCTTCAACTCTTGATGTGCCAGGTCTTCAAACCCCTCTCTAGCCAATCAATCCATGCTAATCTTCTAAATGGGCAAACACTTCTCAAGAACAAATCCACACTTAGCCCACCTTATTGACGTGCCTCAGGGTGAGAGCATTCTACTTTCACCCTGGAACACACAGATGTGAACTACAAGATGTGGGGTATTGAGGGGATGGGTGGGACAGATATGGGAGCTTACAAAACAAAGAGAGACTGGCCTAGCATGGGATGGGGCGGGAGGTAGGAGGTGACGTATGACAAAAAGTCTGGGAAATCCCTCATTGCTTTATGCTGTAAACCTACACTCAGGAAAATAAGTTTTTCTCAAAGTTTTCAAATCCAGGATCCTCTAGCCATATGTTTCTAAGCAAGTTACTTAACCTCAATCTCCTCATCCGAAAATGGGGTTAACAACAGTGTGTATCTTATATGATTGGATAAGAATTACATAGTAATCATTCAATAAATCTTGGATATTACTGACATCTAAGATTATGATTAATACCTTCTGCCATAGTGAACTTTCAGTAAATTGCCACCTTACATTGAATATAACACTGTATTCCACTAGGATGGAATTATATGTATTACTGAAGCTGAGACACCTTGAGATAATGTCTCTAATCTCTGAGAACAACAACTAAATCTAGAGAAAAAAAAAATCCTTAAGGGGAAAATATATGTAATGGAATTATGTCTAAGAATGAATGTTTTCTCAAAGCCTCATTTAGAAAAGTGTCTAGAGCTAGGGACTCATTTCCTCAGCAATGTGAGGGGCACACAGATCTGGAAGTTCTCTGTGCTGTTCTTCCTTCTGAATGCAAAACACGTTATATGTCTAAGTGAAAGCTTATTGCCTGCTAGGAAATTCTGCACCTAACGTTGGTTTGCACAGTGCACCCGTGGGAATTCCCTACTGGGGGCCATAGTAATATGAGTGTTCAAATGGATTACCTACAGTGTCGTGATACTAGATAACAAGCAACATATGTTTAAAACACTTGGCTGAAAAACACATGAAAGAAAATCTAATATGGCAGGAAAATAGGAAGCAAGGGAATAAGCAATAGGAAAAGCTAGAGGCTCAGGATGGAGCCAGGTATGCAGGACCTGCAGATCATAATAAGGACTTTGGACATTATCCTAAGGAAGTGAAATATGACCCTGTTTTCATTTTAAACAGATTACTCCAGCCACAGTGAAGACAATAGATTTTAGTGTGCCAAAACCAGACATAAGGAAATTCAACAGAAAACTACTGCTGAACAGGTGACAAATGATGCTGACTTAGATTAGAATGGTGACAGTGAGAAAGGAAAGAAATGGATGGATTCCGAAGATCTTTAGGAGGTGCTAATGATAGGTTGAGGAGGTCAAGAAAGAGGGTGAAGCAAGCCAACTTCCAGGTCTCTGGCATGAATGGCCGAGTGGGAGGTGCCAGTCATTTACCATTAAAGAGAGCACTGTGGGAGAAGCAGTCTTGAGCTGATGAGCTCATTTGGAGGAATAATCCATTCGAACTGATGACGTCTAATATTAAATTTGATACATCTAAGTAGAAATCTCAAGCAGGCAAACCAATACAGAAGAAAGCCTGGTCAAACACTTTGGAAGTTCTTGGTATAAAAATAACAGTTGAAGCCATGGAAACAGGTGACATTGCCTGGGAAGAGAAGACACAGTAAGAAAGGAAGTAAATAAGCTGGAGGGAAGAGAGGAAAAGGATAAAGTGAAGAAGATGGTGAGACAGAAGAAAGCCAGGAGTTCTCACCCTGTCAGCCTGTGTGCCAGAGACACAAAGGAACCATTTTCTGTGTCTGCAGGGATGTAATGAGGGGAGGGGTGGGGAGGAGAGGATGCCTTGTGAAGCAGGCAGGGGTGTGTGTCAGAGTAGCTCCCTCACGCCTACTCCACCCTGCCCAGGCCTCTCAGTGAGCTGGACTGCCAGAGGGCATGGGGCTGGCTGCCTTTCTCTGCATGTGGCTGCACACAGCCTATATCTGTCTGGCTGACCCACATTCCTCTGGGCCAGGGGGACCAATATGGGAACAGAAAAGAGAAGGGGAAGGCCGACAGTATCAGAAGAGAAGGTGGTGAAGGCTGTAACTCTTTCCCAGACCTCTCACTAACCACTTATCAGAACACCACTTATCAGACTATTAAAATCCACATTTTAATAAGATCTCTGGGTGACTGGTATTACACTACAGTTTTAGACTTACTGACTACAGTAAGGGTCAGTAAAATTTATAAAAACTGAGAACAAACATTTTAGGATTTGTGGGCCACCTGATCTCTGAGAAGACTGCCCAAATTCTTTGCTATCACAGAGCAAAGCAGACCAAGATGACCTTTAACAAATGAGGTGGCTGTGTTCTAATAAAAGCTTATTTATGACACTGAAATTTGAATTTTATATAATTTTTACATGTCACACACACACACAAAAGAAGAGTCCTATTCTAGGAGGACTCTAGAAAATTTGTAGCTAAGAGAATTAGATGATTTCATAAAACCTAGGGAATAAAAGAGACATACAATTTTATTTATTTATTTTTTACATGTATTCCCCATCCTGATCCCCTCTCCCACCTCCGAGACATACAATTTTAAAAATAAGCTCCTTTGTGAAGATTTTGTTTATTCTATATCTAAATAAAACCTCAATGTTCAACTTTACATAGCCATCACCTAGAGTCTTAGATAGATGTAATTTGGCCTCATGCTTAAAAACTGAAGAGCGAGAGCTTCTGTGAGTATTTTGAATGAAAATTTGTTATTTGCAGAAAAGAAAAAAACTGCCTTACTGTGCAATGGTCCCTCAGACATCCACAGGTTCTTGTAGGCAATTAAACCAAGTGTTTACTTCTTAGGATTAATTTCTGAGTTTTTTGTTTGTTGGTTTACCATTCTTCCTGTAGACGTCTAAAGCTTCACAAATGGGTAGGAGGTTCATGTGAAATGCCTGCTTTATCTGTTAAGTAGGGCTGTACTCCCAGATGGAATGCAGATTTTTAAAGTTAACCTATTATTTACCAACAAAGGTCCATCTAGTCAAGGCTATGGTTTTTCCAATAGTCATGTATGGATGCGAGAGTTGGACTATAAAGAAAGCTGAGCACCGAAGAATTGATGCTTTTGAACTGTGGTGTTGGACAAGACTCTTGAGAGTCCCTTGGACTGCAAGGAGATCCAACCAGTCCATCCTAAAGGAAATCAGTCCTGGGTGTTCACTGGAAGGACTGATGCTGAAGCTGAAACCCCAATACTTTGGCCACCTGATGCAAAGAACTAACTCATTGGGAAAGACCCTGATGCTGGGAAAGACTGAAGGTGGGAGGAGAAGGGGATAACAGAGGATGAGATGGTTGGATGGCATCACCAACTCGATGGACATGAGTTTGAGTAGCCTCCAGGAGTCTGTGATGGATAGGGAGGCCTGGTGTGCTGCAGTCCATGTGGTCTCAAAGAGTGGGACACAGCTGAGGGACTGAACTGAACTGAACTGACTGATTCTTTACTAAGAAAAATAAAATCACCAGAATGTCCCCCTCATCAAATTGAGTAAGATATATTTCTCAATATTTGAACTGCTCTGCCTCAAAACAGTTTCCTATTTTTTTCCATTCTTCTTAAGTCATTAGCGTTCTTGGCACCTCACAGTCTATCATCCCACTCAATGCACTTCTCTTGGATTTCTTTTAATCATATCCTGCCAAAAGAATTGAAAAGTGGAAAACTGAAACTTTTCATTTTAAAAGTTATTTGATATTAAGATCAAATAAAATTTCATCTACTGGCCAAAGTATCTTCCAAATGCTGTTTCATCCACTCTTTTCCAAATGTTTATGGTGCGTAGGTCTAAGTCATACAGAAAGTTCTAACATTTTAAAACATATATACTGTATAATACAAGACTGTAAAATGTAAGCAACTTATTAAGAATCTAAAATTATTCAAAGCAAGAGCCAGTCAAAATTTGCAACCAAGTCCCACATTTTTTCATAACTTCCTTTTTAAAAGCAATTAACTATTCAGTATTGAAACATTAAAATTTTAAACTTGAGAATATGAACCTTAGAATGTTTAGTTCTTTACTCAACTCTTAAGAAGAAGAGATGAAGTATCTTGATGGCTTCAGTTTCTTTTTGGGTGCATGGAATCCTAATGATACCTTTTCGCAAAAAGTGTGAGGAGTTGCTACCTTTTGTGGAACAGAAGAACCAAGAAGAAAGTCAGAAATGGTAAAGACTAATTAAAGAGGAATTCTGTGTCTCTTCCCTTTAGACCTACAAAGCAACAACAAAAATGTGACTCCCACCCACCTTGGAAGCAAGAAAAAGTGGAATAATTCATAAAATCATGATTTGCCTCAAGCTCATGGAGAGCCAAGGCAGCAAGGCAGAGAGGTGAACTAATTTTCATAAGATAGATCCCTCTGATGAGAGGTCAAACGTACGAACTGCTTCACCTTGGCAAAGTACAGCATGACAACGTGATCATCTTAAAAGAGGATAATCAGGAAACGGATAAAATTTAAGGAATTCTTCATTCCTTAAAGTGTGGGCTAGAGTGACGCAGAGGTCTCTGGTTGTTCCCAACACAAGGAAGCCCCATTCTCTCAAAGGTCTTCCTACCCCAGCCCACCCCGGTCCTCAGTGCTGCACACAAAGCCCCCCCCCCCCCCCCCCCCCCATTTTCCCTTCCGGAAGGAGACCCTTCTGAAAGTGAGAGCCAAGAGCTGTAGGTCCCCGGGGTTGGGGCAGGAAGTGCTGCCGCCTCAGAGCCCAGGCAAGAGTCTTTGCCTCTGGGCTGCGGTGGAAGCCATCACTTGCCTTCCCCCCAGGCAGAGGGAAGCTGTGAGGGCAGAAGCAGGGAGCGCCCCCTCAACCTCACCACCAAGACCAGCACCGGACAACACGAGGACCACTAACGCACCGCCAGGGCTGGGACCCGGAGGTCCGGGGCAATCGCCCGCGTGCTCTCCAGTCCAGGGCCACGGGGGAGGGGGCAGGAAATCCCCCCGGGCCGGGCTTCTGTGCTGGCGCAAAGCGGAGCTTCAGAGGTCAGCTACCACTGCGGAGGGCCAGGGAGCTACTCCGGCCCTCAGCATTCCACAGATTCTAGGCAGAGCTTCAGGAGCCATATGGCAGACAAGACTGACGAAAAATCCCCATTCCTCAGACCCCTGTACCAGGCTCTGGCTAGATGAGGCTGAACCAAGAGAACTGGGCAGCGCCCATCCTCACTTCTAGCCTCCCACCAAATAACCAAAAACGGCAGTACACAGTGTGGAGACGACAGGAGCACAGAAACAGACGCTCCTGAGACACAGGCATTCATAGGTGAATTAGGAACACTAAGGAAAAAACCCGCCTGCACCCTCGAGTTCATATTAAGTATTAGGCCGCTGCAGTTCACCCACCACCGCAGAGATCTGAAAACTGATACCTTAATGGTAAATACATCAACAAGACCTGAAATTAGCTTAAGTAAAAGCTAGACTGGCAAGATCCCCTCCTGTGAATCACTAAGAAAAACAGGCGTACCCATCTCCAGGTGGAAACCCTACTCACCACAGGCTCTACTATTCCTTTATACAAAATGTCCAGTACTCAGCCAAAATGATGACACACACACAGCAAGATACATATCCTTGTTGCTGCTGTGGGTGTGTTCTATGTATGTCAGGTAAGGCAAGCTGCTTCACAGTGATTTTCTTCTATAGTCTTACTGATTGTCTGTCTAGAAGCTCCATTAAATACTTTCAGAGAACTATTAGAATCTCCAACTACAATTGCTAAATTGTCAATATCTTTCAATTCTGTCTCTTGCTTCATGTATTTTGAGACTCTGTTCCTATAACAATTGTTGTTATAAACTGTTCCTGTAACAATTTATAAATGTTATATATCCCTGATATATTGGCTCTTTATTATTAAAAAAAATGACTTCCCTGGTAGTTCAGACAGTAAAGAGTCTGCCTGCAGTGCGGAAAACCTGGGTTCGATCCCTGGATTGGGAAGATCCCCTGGAGAAGGAAATAGCAACCCACTCCAATATTATTATTAAAAACAATCCTGGTTGACTCTAAAAACACTCTTTGCTATGAAGTCTGTTTTGCCTGACATTAATACGGCCACTCCAGGTCTCTTATGGCTCCTGTTTACAAAGTAAACCTTTTCCATCTCTTTTCTTTCAGCCAATTTTGTGTCTCCTATAGATAGCACATAGTAGGGTATCGCCTTTTTATGCAGTCTGACCATCCCTACTTTCTAATGTAATTATTGATGTAGCTGAACTTAGTCTGCCACTTGTTTTCTATATTTAATGTCCTACTTACTCTGTTCCTTTTTAATGCCTTCCTTTGTGTTAAATATATTTTTTCTAGTATACCATTTTAATTCTTCTATTGATTTTAAGCTTTTTTCTTAAAGTACTTGTTCATTTAGGAATTATTATTCATCATTAACTAATCATAACCTAGTTCAAGTTAACATTGACTTAATTTTGATAAAATATAGCAAATGTGATCCAATATAGTTCCATTTCTTCCCCCATCTTTTAGGCTATTATCATCATATATGTTAAATCTATTTATGTTATAAATCTAACAGTCTTACATTTATTGCTTTAAAGAGTAGTATACTTTTACATAAATTAGAAGACAAGAAGTGTATCTACATATACAGTCTTTTATACTGACTCATGTCTTAATCATCTCTTGTGTTCCTCATTCCTTCTGTGGATCTGAATTACTATCATTTCCTCTCCTGAGAAACTTCACTCTCAGTTTCTGTTAATCTGGGAATGCCTTATTTCACTGTCGTTTTCTGGAGAATAGTTTTGTTGGATGCAGGATTGTTGAATGAAGCTTTTTTCCGTCTGCACTGTGGAGTGCCATTCCGCTGCCCCCGGGACTCCACTGCATTCTGAGAAACGACTCATCGTTGTTTCTCTGTAAATGTGCATCACTCTTCTGTGGCTGCTTTCAAAACTTGCTTTGTGTCTTTGCGTTTCAGTAGTTACATTATGACATTACTAGGTGCATTTTTCTTTGCATTTATTGAGCTTCTTCAATATGTAGAATACAGGTTTTCAACAAAGTTGACAAGTTTCGGATGACTACTTCTTCATGTATTTTTTCCCTGTCTCCTTCCTTTCCCTCAGTGACTCTCATTACACAAATGTTGGGACACTTGACATTGTCCCACAAGTTCCTGAGGTTCTGTTCTTCATCCTCATGTCTTCTAGTTTTTGAATTGGATAATTCCTTTCCTCAGGATGACTCATTTTTCTGCCATCTCAAATCTGCTGTGGAGCCCATTTACTGAGTTTCTCACTTTGTTATCTTACTTTTTACTTTTAGACAGCCTGTTCAATTTTTTTATAGTTTATATTTCTCTATTGAGATTTATTATTTGCTATCAGTGCCAGATTTTTAATAACATTTTATTTTTTTAATGTATTTACAGTAGCTGTTTTGAGACCTTTGGGCCCAAGGAAAATCAGTTTCCATTGACTGCTATTTGCCCTGAATATTAAATATTGAATATTAAAGTGTGCTCTGATCACATGTTCCTGTTTCCTTGTATCTGTCACATTTTTTGGCTGAAAACTGGACATTTTAGATAATACATTATAACAACATTGTTTCATTTTTCTGAGAATTTTTTATCTTTCCTTCATAACTTGCACAGACTTAAACTGTAAAGTCTGTTTCCCTTGCTGTGTGCTATCACTGATGTCTCTGGATAGAGATTGTCATTTTAATTTTTATCTTTTACTCTGACTTCTTAGTGATTTCCCCCGTATTTATATCGCTTAGCGGTCAGTCAATGTTTTGAGTGGAGGTTAGACTCAAACATCTCAAGCCCACGAAGTTTTCACCCTCTGCTGACTGATGTATGCAGCCTGGGAATGCATTCAAATTTCCCATCAGTCAGGTCTTCTGTGAGATTCATTTGCCCCTCAGCTCTCTCAAGTCTCTTCCATGCATCTGTGTACTTTTCCATTAAGCCAGGAATGTTTGAAGAGCTGATCTCATTTCCAGGATCTCTCCATTAAGTTTCTGGCTGGTCTAACACTCACCCCAATAAGAACGCCAACCTCAGGTCAATAAAGTAGATGATTTTTCTTCCAATCAAGTTCTTCACTTTAGCTGACAAAGCCACAGGTTTTAACTCCCACCTTCCACCCTAAATCAAATCTACTCACTTTGGCAGCAAAATACCAGTTTTCCCATCCAGCCCCACATTGTTGCTGCTTCAGGTGTTGGGGTGAGGGGGTGGGGTTGGGGAGAGATGGAAAGCTGTGTGATTTAGCAAAAATAATAAAAATAATAATAATATAGGCTGCTTAGTTAAATTTGAAATTCAAATAAGTAATGAGTAATTTTTTTAATATAAGTATGCCCCACGCAATATTTTAGACATACTTACTAATATAATTATTTGTTGCTTATCTGAAATTCAAATTTCTGGGCATAATATATTTATCTAGCAACCCTAGGGTTACAGAAGGAACCTCACACAAGAAGGCCATATATGCCTGCTGTCCCTATGTTAAATTCTCTCATTTTCAAAGATTAGACTCTTCTCAATTTGTTGTCTGCCTTTGGTCAATTTCTAATGCCCTTAAACACATATCTGGGGCAAATTTTTCCAGTTATGTACTTATTTTTGCAGAGACAAATCACCATGATCTTCCTCCTGCCATCACTGGAAGCTGATCTCACTTGATTCCTTAGTATTAATACTTTTAGAAAAATTTTAGTTGGTCTCAGCTATGCTACAGAGCAACAAAAACGTTCGTTCTCCCTATAGTTGTACCCTGTCTTAAGGGTAGCATTTTCCAATCATTAAAATGGATCTGCAGAGAAAGCTTCAAAGGGAAAGCTAACTGTGGAGAGGGTTGGGTTTCTTGTTCAGCTGATTCCACTTTCCCACAGTAAGGTGGTCCTTCCGGACTCTGCCAGTGGTGAAAGTCATCATTTTGTTGTTGTGAATTCTCCCCCCGCCTGCATCGTGAAGAGTGCTGGGAATGTCTAGGTTCAGTAACAGTGGAGTACGAGGCCCTAAGTTAGGAAACAGGCCGGCCCAAAGATGGCTCAGGGGCCAAGGACTGGTGCGGACAAGGACTGGATCTGAGCTTCATTCCTTACACTCTGTTTTATCACTGAACAAGTAAACAGTGATGCAACAGCACACACAAGATCAAGAATTTATGATAACTGTGTATCCGGATGCAATTCCCCTGCCGCTCTCTTGTTCCCCAGGAAGGAGCATCTGAGGTTTAGTGTTTTCAGCAGCCTGCTTCTCAGGTGGGGCAGTGGTAAAGACTCCGCCCGCCAATGCAGAAGACGCAAAAGATGTGGGCTCAATACCTGAGTCGGGAAGATCCCCTGGAGGAGGAAGTGGCAACCCACTCCAGCACGCTTGCCTGGAGAATCTGGCGGATAGAGAAGCCTGGCGGAATAGTCTGTGGGATCTCACAGCAGCCTGAATAGTTGCTCTCCGGAGCTCCAGGAAAGCCAAGAACCACAGATTCACCATCTTTGTCTTATTTTAGACCAGGGAGCTTGCATTGGAGGTAAACAGGACACATTGGCACCAACAGTCAAGGGTATATACCTTATTACCATGCATCAAGTGAGCTAATATCCAGATTCAGGTTCAGTGTGTATCTCTGCATGGCAGGAACATAACACAGCTACTAGCCCTGACAAAGCCCTTTATACAGCACAGCCACTGCTGTGTTTTACTCACTGCTATACCACTGGGCTGTCAGATAGAGCAGGCCTGGCAATGGCCTTCCACAGTGGAAGACAGATTTCTGAGGTCAAAACCAGGCTTCACCATGCACCATTTGTGGAACTCTGGTCTCCTTCATTGTAAAATGAAATGCAAAGTGTGACACATTCCTCGAAGGCTTGTTGAGAAGGTTTTCTGAAAAGTAAGCAACAGCTTCATTCCTTAAACATTTCCCCACTTTGCCTCTATGCTCCTTGAATTCTCCGCCCCACCCCCACCACATCACTCAGAGTAGAATATTCTTTCAATATCCCAGATCTGCTCACTTTTCTTTTTTAACATGTGGATCAGCTCTCTTAGATCCTCAGCACCATGCTTAGCACAGTATTGGCAAAAAGTAATAATATCTAATATGCAGTGAGCCCTTACTATCTGCCAAACACTGCTCTAAATACTTTACATGCACTGATGCATTCAATTCTTAAAACTCGTTATAAAAAAATAGTATGCACTATAATTATCTCAGTTTTATGGATGAAGTAGGTGAGAAGCAGAGAAAGTAAGAAACCTGTCCAACATGACAAAGCTGGTAAATGTCAAAGATGAAATTCAAACCAAGAAATCTAAATCTAAACTCTGTGCTCCGATGATGATGTCAGAGTGAAGAATGACTTTTTAAAACAAACAAGTGAAATTCATTTCACTATCACATTCCTCAGATCAAAGCAGTACTATATTTTGTACAAGTACACTTTTAAAAGGAACACTTCATTGAAACACCCCCAATGAAAGGCAGGTTTAATTTATTCTCCTAGATAATTGTAAAAAGATTGAAAGTGGAGGCACTAACTTGACATAAAGCTCCCAGGAATAATAAAATTAAACAAATAAAGTAACATTTAGTTTCCTATTAAATGTTATATGGGTTTGCTAGCTAACACATTGAGTGCTTCAGTTATATTCCCCCATTTCCTGCATTTCAAATAATAAATCACAGCAACTGGCACTAATTTGTTATCTGCATCAAGGCTTCTATTCTCCAACCTTAGTATCTCCAAGATACTAATAGCTTTAGTTTTTACAATGCTTCAACATATAAATTACCTTCTTATACACTATCTCACTTCATCTTCAAAACAACCCCTATGAGATGGGCACTATAATTTTCATTTTAGGGTGAATCAAATGACAGAGAGTTCGAGCAATGCTTTTAAACTTACCCAGCTTGTAAGTGCCAGAATACACATTCAACCCTCAATCCAGACTCCAAGCACAATCCCTGTCCTATTGCACCCAAGCTATACAAAAGGAGAAATAGCTTTCATTCTATCCAATTCTCCCCGTGAGGGACCCGCTGACTTGAAGGATAATAGTCACAGTTAAGTGAGAATGTGTTTGTTTCAGGGCCCAGTAGTAAAACTAGGTAAGGACCATGGGACTGGAGATATATGACACAGAGCTCATATTCAATTCACAAAGCACTTGGTTTACTGCATACAATAGCTTAATCAAACTAATCAGACAACATAGTTTAATCAAAGTAGGGAAAATAGAACATGGGTAATGAACTACTCCAGAGAAAAGTGTGGGAAGAAGGCATCTTGAGATGAGCAGGGGTCCCTTGTGCCGCTCTGGGTCTCCCCACAAGCAAGAGCAGGAAGTAGCCCTCTGTTCTGACAAGGCTTCCAGCAGCATCCACCAGGAACAGCCAGCAGCCTGGAGTCAGTCCTACAGCCAAGAGCCTTCAAGTCACAGGGCTCAGTGGTCTCCTTTTAAGGGGTCTGCCAGTAGGGTGTCAGTGCTACACAACGGGGGGTCTGGTTTCTGTCCATTGCCCCTTCCATTTTCCATCTTCTGGATGATGTTGCCAAACAAGTTCCTTATCTAAAGCAATACTCTTAATTTATCACTCACAGACTATAGAGAGACTGTATTTTGGGGGGCTCCAAAATCACTGCAGATGGTGACTGCAGCCACTAAATTAAAAGACACTTGCTCCTTGGAAGAAGAGCTATCACCAACCTAGAGAGCATATTAAAAAGCAGAGACATTACTTTGCCAACAAAGGTACATCTAGTCAAAGCTATGGTTTTTCCAGTAGTCATGTATGGATGTGAGAGTTGGACTATAAAGAAAGCTGAGCACCTAAGAATCGATGCTTTTGAACTGTGGTGTTGGAGAAGACTCTTGAGAGTCCCTTGAACTGCAAGGAGATCCAACCAGTCAATCCTAAAGGAAGTCAGTCCTGAATATTCATTGGAAGGACTGATTTTGAAGCTGAAACTCCAGTACTTTGGCCACCTGATGTGAAGAACTAACTCACTGGAAAAGATCCCAGTGCTGGGGAAGATTGAAGGTGGGAGAAGGGGACGACAGAGGATGAGATGGTTGAATGGCATCATCAACTTGATGGACATAAGTTTGAGTAAGCTCCAGGAGTTGGTGATGGACAGGAAGGCCTGGCATGCTGCAGGCCATGGGATCACAAAGAGTCAGAGGAAACTGAGTGACTGAACTGAACTGACTATAGCAAATGTTTCAAAACTAGTATGGGCGTTCACACTGGCCTCTGCAACTCTATCTTTAATTATTTAACACACTTAAATCCTATGAGTTTCATTCAAGATGAACAGGAATCACAAAACAAAAGGAATCACATTGTAACAAAGAACCTTGTCTCAGCAGAGCTCAAATGCTTTATGCTCCATTAATCTTATCAAATATTTCTATAGCTGACAAAAGGAAAGACTGAAATGTGGAAGGTAATCCTGTTCTCAGTCCTAATGTCACCAACCCAACCAGCCCTGAGCTCTCAGATTCCCAAATAGTTCCATAGTTGGGCAACTTGGCCTGGGTTTTATTTCCCTTCAAGTCACACAACAAAAAATAAAAAGCTGAAAGTAACTTTCTTTTTTCCAAGACTCTGGGGGAGCTTAGCTATATTTAGGAAATTCTTTAACACTGCAAAAAGAGTGAAGTGGAGGAAAGATCACAGATGAGTAAGCAGATGAGGAGATCACCTGAGTTCTTCTGCTCCCAGTGGACAGCTTTGGGCAAATCTCATGACCTCATCTATGGCTCAGTCTTCACCTATCACAAAAGGGAGAAAGTCAGGCAGCCACAAACCAGCGCCTGAGAGTCACATCCTGTCTAACTCCTGTTTGTGAATCATACTGGTTGGAGCATGGCCAAATCCATCCATGACTTATCATCTATAGCTACTTCTGCACAACAAAGGCAGAAAACAGTACTTGTGAGAGATACCATTTGTTCTGCAAAGCCTCAAACACCTACTACCTGGCTTTTCACAGCAAAAGTCTGGCAATACATAAGACAGGTCATTCTCCAGTCTTCTCCCTCCAATCACAAATGTAATATGAAAAATATATTTGAATTCTGTAATGGGCTTCCTTGGTGGCTCAGATGGTAAAGAATTTTCCTGTAATGCAGGAGGTCTGGGTTCAATCCCTGGGTAGGCTGGAGAAGAGAATGGAATAGTCCTGAAAAAGAAGCAGGAGTACTCTTGGGCACATAACTTTCTGAGGACTCCCTGAAGGACAGAGGGCAAATGGGAGTAGAAGGAAATGGAACATAGAAGAAAGGGACAGCTGCAGGATGGCCAACACCAAAAAGTCTACAACTAATAAATGCTGGAGAGGGTGTGGAGGAAAGAGAACCCTCCTACACTGTTGGCAGGAAAGTAAATTGGTGTAGCCACTGTGGAGAAAAGTACAGAGATTTCCCAAAAAACTATAAATAGAATTACCACATGATCCAGCAATATCACTCCTGGACATATACTCAGATGAAATTATAATTCAATAAAATTTGTTCACCATTATGTTCACAGCAGCACCATTCACAACAGCCAAGAAATGGAAACAATCTAGATGTTCACTGACAAATAGAGAAGATGTAGATATACGTAATGGAATACTACTCAGCCATAAAAAGAACAAAATAATGCCATTTGCAGCAACATGGAGGGAACTAAAAATTGTCATACTGAGTGACGTCAGACACAGAAAGACAACTATCACATGCTATCACTTCTATGTGGAATCCAAAACAAAAATACAAAAGAACTTATTTACAAAAAGTAAGTAGAGTCATGGATGTAGAAAAAGTTATGGTTACCAGAAGGGTTAAATTGGGAGACTGGGATTAATACATACACACTGGTCTCTATAAGGCAAATAACTGATAAGAACGTGCTGTACAGTGCAGGAAACTCTATTCAACACTATGTAATCGCCTGTATGGATCTAAAAAGCAGAGTGGACACACATATATGTATAACTGATTCACTTTGTGGTACGCCTGAAACTAACACAACATCATAAGTCAACTATGCTGTTGGTTTAGCTACTGAGTCACGTCTGACTCTTTTGAGACCCAATAGACTACAGCCCACCAGGCTCTTCCTGTCCACAGAATCTTCCAAGCAAGAACACTACAGCAGGTTGAACTTTTCTACTCAAATAAATATATAACTAACAAGTACCTACTGTATATCATAGGGAACTACACCCAACATCTTGTAGCAATCTACAATGGGAAGTAACGATTTATAAAACAATATACTTACGTATGTATAACTGAATCACTTTGCTGCATACCTGAAACTAATACAACACTGTACGTCAACTATATTTCCATAAAAATTTTTAAAAAGGTAGAGAGACAGTAAAAATATCAATGGTCGCCACAACTTAGGGGAGGCAGATTAAACAGAGGGGTACAGGGGGCTTTTAGTGGAGTGAAACTATTCTGTATGAATAGTTTTTTGCATTTGGCAAAACCAACAGAACATGTACAATGTGAAGAATGAACCCTAATGTAAACCAAGGATTCTAGTTAATAACAATAATGTACCAATATTGGCTCATCATTTTGTAGTCAATGTACTATTCGAATGCAAGATCTTAATAACAGAGGAAAATGTGTGGAGAGAGAAAGGATGGGGGAGATGTATATGTAAATTTTGTAATTTCTAGTCTGTTCTTCCATAAGCTTATGACTTTTCTAAAAAAGAAAGTCCATTACTTAAAAAAATAAATGAAATTTAAAAAGGAAAGAGACAGCATGGGAAATGGGAGTTACTTCAAGGAAAGCCCAGCTCACAGGAGCAGGACAGAGGACAGAGAACAGCGGGCAGGATGGCTCGTTAAGGAGCCTGAGGCAGGAGCAGACGACTGGCTGCTCCCCACTGACCTCTCCATGGACGGCTGCAGCAGCAAAGGCATCCACGCCAGGAGCAGGGAGACGGGCACCAGAGTCAGGCAGGCGCAGCGCCCCAGGGAACACAGTGGGACTGCATTCCCAGGAGAGCAGCTGCTGGCATAGGCCACCCACAGCACAGACCTCCAGTCACTGGGGGATAAGGTGTCATAAAGAGACGAAGCATTCAAGGGGGAACCAAGAGGGACTCTAAATTACAAGATGAACTCAGCCAAACACTGCCTTATATTTGAGGAAAATCAGCACAATGATGGAGGGACCACTTCATATAAGTAGCACCTAAGGCTTGACTAAACAGTATTACTAAAGCAAACAGAACAAGACTTTGAGAACAACTTAAAATATACCAAAAACTCTTTGAAATAATTAAGACAATGAATCTAAAAAAATTAGCCAAAGGATACAAATAAGAGAATTCACAAAATAGGAAACACTAACAGCCATAAACATATTAAAAGCTCCTAATTCTTACTAGTAGTCAGCAAAACTGAAACTCAAGCAGTCACTGACTATGACTGTTCCCAGTCTGCCCTGCATCAGATTGGTAAACTTTGAGAGAATGATAATAACTATCACTGTGAGAGGAGAAATAAATATCATAATCTATTCTAAAGTATAATTTAGATCAGCTTATTTAATACTAAATCCTGGTGGCTCAGACAGTAAAGAGTCTGCCTGCAATGCAGGAGACCCAGGTTCAATCCCTGGGTTGGGAAGATCCCCTGGAGAAGGGAATGGCTTACCCATTCCAGTATTCTTGCCTGCAGAATTCCATAGGCAGAGGCTACAGAAGGGGTTGCACAGAGTCAGACTTGATTGAGTGACTAACACTTTCATGCCTATATCCTTTAATCCAGCAATTCTACTTCTTAGACTCTACCAGAGAGAAATATTATTATATGTACAGAAAGATGCGTAAACATAAATATTCATGAAGCACTGTTTAAATAAGGAAAAGTTAAAGTGACATAAATTCCCATCAGTAACAAATCATTAACAAACTCACACAAGGAAGTTAAGAAACACTCTGAAGTCTATGGAACACTAGTTCCAATACAATGGCGTGAGCTGCTGAATGACAGTAGCTTTTTTTACCTTATTGCCTTGCCTCCAGAACAAAGCCTGTCATCTAGGGGCACTGGAAATTTATGAACAAATTAAATCTGCATGCACATGCCTGCTGAGCCTAGGGAGGCTGCCATGGGCTGCATCAACAACTCTCTAGCTCTCCAGGTTCCCACTGGATTCAGCCCACAAGGGTTCCCCTCCAAGATCAGAGGGGCTACATAATGAAAAGCCAAAGACTGAGTGACTTAAACAACAGAATTTTCTATCTGCACAGTTCTGGAAGCTGTCAAATCCATGACCAAGGTCGAGCAGGGTCTGGTTTTGGTGAGAGCGCTGTTCCTGGCTTGCAGAGGGCTGCCTTCTCACTATGTGCCAGCAGGACCTTTTCTCAGTGCCTGGGTGTGGAGCGAGAATGAGCAAGCTCTTTCATCTTCTATCATGAGGGCACTAATCCCACCATGAGGACCCCACCCTATGACTTCATCTAACCCTAACTACCTCCCAAAGGCGCCATGTTCAAACTCTGCTATGGTGGGGGCAGGGCTTCAACATTTGATCCCCCTTGCTGAATCTTGGTCCCGCCAAGCAGCTCATTCCACACGTCCCACTCCCATTCTTTCCCTCCTTCCATCCCCACACCCCATCTCACTCACCCCCTATATCTCCTCTGCCCCAGTCTGCAGGTGAAAACAATGCCCTCATTATTACTAACTTCAGAGTACTGCACTGCCCTCTATGGTCTCCCTACACCCTGGCCATGAAATTCAGGTTATCACCAAACTGTCTTGAAATTATTTAACTTTATTTGAGCTATTTATTTTTTGTCAGGATCCAGAATGAAATGATAGACTGACATAGATAGAGGTCTAAAGCATATTACTAAGTGAGGAAGTAAGTTTCAGACCAATGCAGATAATGACACAATTAATATAAATATATATGCAAGAAAAACTAAATATTTCTATATGTGTATGTGTGACTGAAACAGATTTTAAAAGGCATACACTAAATTGATTAATAGCAATTAAGTTCGAGGAGCAAACAGACGGGGGAAGTGAACGGGGAAGAGAGAACAAGTGGAAATCTCAACTCATCTATATTGTGAGAACTTTAACAGTGAGGGTGCACTCATTAAATCATGCATAATTAAGATATCTTAAAAACAGATATGAAGCACATAAAATATTCATCCTTAAATTTTTTATAAGACAAGCATAACAGCTATTTCTTTTAAATATAAACATCAAAATATCAGTAACAGTTATCATTGGACAGTAATACTACATGTGATCCTTGTTTTTTGTTTTCTTTTGTCTTCAGAGTTTCCTGAACCAAAAATTATATGACTTCTGAAATTATGAAATGCTTTACGTCATAAATTGTACAAATTAAATTGAGAAGGTTAGATTAGAGGGCCCCAAAAGTTGTTCTTAGTTCTAAGCTCTAAACTCTGCTATCTCACAAATAAACAAAGTTATCAAAATAGAATAAAATTTACCAGGAAGTCAGAGGTTTCACCAAGTGATGGAAAGTTTGAGGAGAAAGAATAATAATACCTGAATATTCACAACAGGAAAATAAAAGGGCCATTGAAGGATATGGAAGGCCCTCAGGCCAGTGTCTGAGTGGGGCTGGGAGAAGTGTGCACAGTCAGCTGAGGACCTGATGGATAAAGACCGTGGCCTCCTCTCTGCTGCTAAGGATTCAGGTACCAGGGTCTGGGGGACATCTCATGGAAAAGGCACACATGACCAGAGTCAGGAGAGAAAGAACTTAGATGCCTAGGCCCATGTCTGGCTTGTGCATTGCTTAAAAGCAAATTGGTTTATCCTCCTAAGACAGAAGTGTGTGCCAAAGCCAATGGACAATGACAGCAATAGGCAAAAGGAGAACTTTCCTCCAACTAATGGAAAGTCTCTAAGACCATAATAAAAAACGTTTTTAATTTTATGGAAAGAGGGATTGGGACATGATAGCTGTGTTCTGGAGATGCCATAGCACTCTAAAAAGGTGATGCTGGTCTTCCCATGCAAAAGGGAGTGCGTAGAGCAGGTGGCAGCAGTCCATTGAAGCCTGACGTAGATCCTTGGCTATAAGAACGGGGAAAACGGGCCAATGGTAAATTTAACCAAGAAGACTGACGAGCTTGTGAGAAGACAGCAGAAGCAGAATCATCATAATGTATGAGAGTACAGGTTTCCCTCAAATGACACAGAAGCTTATGTTCCCTCACTTCTGTTCAGGTTTAAATTCCTGCCTGGTTGTTCATTAATTGTGTGACCTTGGGGCAAGTTCCTTAACCTGCCATTCTTCAGGTCACATATAGTGTCTGGTATATAGTAGATTCCCAATAAATATTAGCAACCTTCGCCCACTTCTCATTTTTCTTCTTTCCTCTTCTATTTACAGATTTATGCAGATACCAGATAAATTTTTAGTGCTGCTTCCACTGCACTGAAATAAACTGGTATAGGAAGTAATTTGTTTACAGAGCAGATTCATGGATCTGAATGCTAAAGATGAATTCCCTTCCCAAGTATAAAAATAACTGAAGTCTCTCATTTATTTAACTAAAGTCTCAGGTAACCTACTAATAGACATATGTGGAGGCTTACTTAAACACAATATGAATCTTTAACAATGCATACCTATCCTAAAAACCTACAGAAGACCAGTGGGCAATTTCTGTAGGAAAAGGAAGCAGGAATGGTGGTAAGAGCAAAGTCAGTAATGGAATGAATGGAAATAGAATGGAAACATTAGGAATTACAATACAACAGTCTGCCACTCCATGGCAGTCCAATTCTAACTGCATAGGGCAAGTGCTCAGGCTGGCTTCCCCATGAGGGGACCCCGAGATGCGGATTCACATGAAACTGATTTATTAGGAAGTATTCTGAAATAAACAATCTGCACAGGGGGAAAGGAGACAGGACAGGGAAAGGAGCTGTGCAAGGCTGAGATTTCAAGCCAAGTCTTAGAGAATGTAGCTTCAGCTCAATCCCACTGGGACTCAAGGGCAGGCCACTGTCCCCTCAAAGGCAAGAGAGATTGAGATGTACTACCTCACACACGTCCATCACTGGTTACCGGCTGGATCTGGGGACTAAATGCCCAGACACTCCCTGCTCTCCTTGCACAGAAGCAAGGCTAGCTGCAGCAGCCTGAGGGCATGCCTTCCAAAAAGGAAGCACAAAGGAGACAGGACAGAGGGCACAGAGGGAGCTCTGAGGGGACGCAGGCAGAGCAATGACAGGACCCATGCAGGTGTTTGTACGTTTACTGATCTCTACTCTTACACTCATCCTGGGGCTCATCCCCCGGGACCTTTCCAGCTAATTCATTTTAAGACAAATAGAATATATACCCTGGCATTTCTCAATACTGTAGATTTTGTTTCCATATGTAAACACAAACTAATTAATATACTGATATAACTAGATGCAGCTGTAAAATGGAAGCTAATCTTCACTCTGAGTGTTAAAAGAAATTCTACAGTATCCTCTGTTACTGCCACATTTGCAAATCTTCACAAAGGAACCTATTCAGGTGTTGTTTTACAATGGTTCTTACTGTATTCAGCAATATGAACCCCTTGAAAAGTAGATTTATTAGATTGTTAGGATGTTAGACCTCTTTTTAAAAGTATGTATCGAACAGCGTAATACTCAAATAGAAAGATCTCCACCAAACGGTGGTCTCTGTGGCTGTCTAATTGTACATCTGCATCTTACCCTCTATCTTGACCCCAGTCTGCACTAGCCGACTTGGAAAGTGTTACATGCAGTAGCAAAGAAACCATAATCAAATTGGCTCTACTAAAAATCATCTGCTGCTAATTATAGCACAGAATTAATAGCTGTTTGAAACAGCATACCTCTCAGGAAGTTCAGGCTACTTCCCTGAATGATTCATCTTTAATTCCTCAAGAAATCTGCAACTTTGGTGTCTTTCATCAACTATAGTACAGAAGGTTCATACAAGGGTGCTTCCCTATAGCCTACAGCATCATCGGCTTCCACATTTACCTATGTTCTCCTCCAGTAAAACAAAGAGAATTAGCTATTTACACTACACAATCTGCTTTGTTACAACTCGGGAAATTCTCAGCTATAAACTGTGATTGGGCAGGTCTGTCATTCCTTATTGGTTTACCCTTTGTTGCAAGGCAAGAACTGTTTCTCTCTGCCCCTTGGATGCAGAGGAAGCTGGGACTTTTTCATATGGGTTTCCTGCTAGGTTTCAGATGTCTTTTGCTCTGAAAGTCCCTATCTTTATCATTCCCTTTCTGTCCTCAGAGTGTCCTAAGCACCACATTTTTTTCACAACTCAGTACCCCCATTTCTCATCTGGAGTCATCGACCCAACCCCTGTCCCATATCCTTTCTCAGAATAACAACATTAGGGCACTGTAGGTGTTGACAATTTAATTTCAATTTCATGACTCCACACCTAATCCAAGTGGGAATTCTTAGCTGATCTAAAAATCTGAATAAAAGACATCCTTTAGACCAAAGAAAGAAAAGAAAGTGGAAAAAAGAAAACAAGCCAAGAAAAAAAATACAAAGAGATTAATATTAGAGAGAACATAAAACAAGTGGGCCACTGGAAACCAGGAGAAAATTCTGGAAAGTAGTAATATTAAAGATCACTGGCTCAGCTTGGTGCTCTTTAACGACCTACAGAAGCAGGGCAAGGGCGGGAGTTTGGGAGGAAGGTTGAAGAGGGAAGAGATACATGTATACAGAGAGCCGATTCACCTTGTAGTACAGCGGAAACTAATACAACATTGTATACCAATTATACTCAAATAAAATAAATAAATATCAATACAATAAAAAAAAAAGGCACTTGCTTGAAGCTATGGGTAGAGGCCTGGCAAAATTCTCCAGCAAGCAGAGCAACAATATGGATCATAGAAGCCAATCTTGGCCCTAAACTCCACCAGCATCTTCCCACAGTGCTCCTTACCTAGATGGCTACATGGCTCTGCCTTTCTCCCATCTAAAAATATGCATAAGAATTTCTGGGACATAATGCCTTTGTCACTCTGTTGTGAGAACTTTAAACACGGAAAATGCTTTGAACTTGTAGAAAATGTACAGACATACACCACAGAGGTATGGTGGAGTTCCAGATCAATGTGGTAAAGTGAGTATGGCAATACAGTCATACCAATTTTCTGGTTTCCTGGTGCATATAGAAGTTATCTTGGTGTGTGTGTGTGCAGGTTCAGTTGCTAAGTCATGTCCTGCTCTTTGCAACCCTACGGCCTATATCCCGTCAGGTTCCTCTGCCCATAGGATTTTCCAGGCAAGAAGACTGGAGCTACACTCAGTTCAGTTCAGTTGCTAAGTCATGTCCAACACTTTGTGACCCCATGGACTGCAGCTCACCAGGCTTCCCTGTCCATCACCAACTCCCGGAGTTGCTCAAATTCATGTCCATCGAGTTGGTGATGACATCCAACCATCCCATTCTCTGTCGTCACCTTCTCCTGCCTTCAATCCTTCCCAGCATCAGAGTCTTTCCCAATGAGCTAGTTCTTTACATCAGGTGGCCAAAGTATTGGAGTTTCAGCTTCAGCATCAGTCCTTCCAATGAACACCCAGGACTGATCTCCTTTAGGATGGACTGGTTGGATTTCCTTTCAGTCCAAGGGACTCTCAAGAGTCTTCTCCAACACCACAGTTCAAAAGCATCAGTTCTTTTGTGGTCCAACTCTCACATCCACACATGACTACTGGAGAAACATAGTTTTGACTATAAGGACCTTTGTTGGCAAAGTAGCATTTCTGCTTTTTAACATGCTGGCTAGGTTTGTCACAGCTTTTCTTCCGAGGAGCAAGCGTCTTTTAATTTCATGGCTGCAGTCACCATCTGCAGTGATTTTGGAGCCCCCCAAAAATAAAGTCTCTCACTGTTTCATTGTTTCCCCATCTATTTGTCATGAAGTGATGGGACCAGATGCCATGATCTTAGTTTCTGAATGTTGAGTTTTAAGCCAGCCTTTTCACTCTCCTCTTTCATGTTCATAAAGAGGCTCTTTAGTTTCTCTTTGCTTTCTACCTCTAGTACAGCCTCTACTTCTAGTTCTCTTGCTGTTTCCATCAGATCTGCAGTTACTTCATCCACTTAAGTCTTGAATCCCTCAAAGTTACCCATGAGGGTTAGAATCAATTTATTTCAAAAAGCCATAAGGGTGGTGTCATCTGCATATGTGAGATTATTCACATTTCTCCTGGCAATCTTGATTCCAGCTTGTGCTTCATCCAGTCCGGCGTTTCACATGAGGTACTTTGCATATAAGTTGAATAAGCAGGGTGACAGTATACAGTCTTGATGTACTCCTTTCCCAATTTTGAACCAGTCTGTTGTTTCATGTCTGGTTCTGTTGCTTTTTGACCTGCATACAGGTTTCCCAGGAGGCAGGTAAAGTGGTGTGGTATTCCCATCTCTTTAAGAATTTTCCACAATTTGCTATGATCCACACAGTCAAAGGCTTTAGTATAGTCAATGAAGCAGAAGTAAATGTTTTTCTGGAATTCTCTTGCTTTTTTGATGATCCAACAGATGTTGACAATTTGATACCTGGTTCCTCTGCCTTTTCTGAATCCAACTTGAAATATGGAAGTTCTCGGTTAATGTATTGGAGAATTTTCAGCTTTACTTCGCTAGCTTTTTGATAATCCAACAGATGTTGACAATTTGATACCTGGTTCCTCTGCCTTTTCTGAATCCAACTTGAAATATGGAAGTTCTCGGTTAACGTATTGGAGAATTTTCAGCTTTACTTCGCTAGTGTGTGAAATGAGTGCAATTGTATTGTAGTTTGAGCATTCTTTGGCATTGCCTTTCTTTGGGATTCGAATGGAAACTGACCTTTTCCAGTCCTTGGCCACTGCTGAGTTTTCCAAATTTGTTGGCATTCTGAGTTATGCTATAGTTCATTAAATATGCAATAGATTTATGTCTAAAAACAATGTACACAGCTTAATTTTGAAAATATTTTATTGCTAAAAAATGCTAACCATGGTTCAAGCCTTCAGTGAGTTGAAACCTTTATGCTGACGGAGGTTCTTGCCTTGATGTTGATGGTTGCTGACTGATCAGGGTGGTGGTTGCTGAAGGCTGAGGTGGCTGTGGCAATTTCTTAGAATAAAACAACAATGAAGTCTGCTGCATCAGTTGGCTCTTCCTTTCACAAATGATTTCTCTATAGAAGGCAATGCTGTTTGATAGCACTTTACCCAAGTAAAACTACTTCCAAAATGGGCATCAATCTTCTCAAACCCTGCTGCTGCTTTGCCCACTAAGTTTATGTCATATTTTAAATCCTTTGTTGTCACTCAACAACCTTCATGGCATCTCACCAGGAGTAGATTCCATCTCAAGAAACCAATTCTTTGCTCACCTGTAAGAAGGAACTCCTCATCCATGAAAGATTTATCATGTGATTGCAGCAATTCAGTCATATTTTCAGCCTCTACTTCTAGTTCTCTTGCTATTTCCGTCCCATCTGCAGTTACTTCATGCACTGAAGTCTTGAACCCCTCAAAGTTAGCCATGAGGGTTAGAATCAACTTATTTCAAAAAGTTCTATTAATGTTGATAGTTGGCCTCTTCTCATGAATTAAAAATGACCCTAAAGGAATCTAGAATGGTGAATCCTTTCCAGAAGGTTTTCAATTTACTCTGCCCATATCCATTAGAGGAATCACTATGACAGCTATAGCTTTATAAAATGTACTTCTTAAAGAATAAGACTTGAAAGTCCAAATGACTCCTTGCTCTGTGGGCTGGAGATGAATGAAAGCTGTGTCAGCAGGCATGGACACCACATTAACCTCACTGCATATATCCATTACAGTTCTTGGGTGATGAGGTGCATCACCAATGCGCAGCAATATTCCTGGAATCTTTCTTCTGAGCAGTAGATCTCAAGAGTGGGTTTAAAATGGTCCGTAAACCATGTTGTAACAGATGTACTGCCATTCTGGCTTTGTTGTTCCATTTTTATAGTACAACCAGAAAAGATTTAGCATAATTCTTAAGGGCCCTTGGATTTCCAAGGTGGTCAATGAGTACAGGCACTGGCTTCAACTTCAAGTCACCACCTACAAAGGAGTCAGATTGTCCTCTGAAGCACTAAAGTCAGGCATTGGTTTCTTCTCTCTAGCTATGAAAGTCTTAGATGGCATCTTCTTCTAACAGAAAACTGTTTCTTCTACACTGAAAATCTCTTATTTGGTGTAGCCACTCACTATCTTAGGTAGATCTTCTGAAACTGGAGCTTCTTCATCAGCACTTGCTGCTTCACCTTGACTTTTATGTTATGAGATGACTTCTTTTCCTTAAACTTCATGAACCAACCTCTGCTAGATTCAAACTTATGCTGCAGCTTCCTCATTTCTGTCAGCCTTCGGTGAGCTGAAGAGAGGTAGGGCCTTGCTCTGAATTAGGCTTTGGCTTGAGGGGATGTTGTGGTTCATTGGATCTTCTATCCAGGCCTCTAAAACTTTAACCATAAAGGCAACAAGGCTGTTTTGCTTTCTTATCATTCATGTGTTCACTGGGATAGCATTTTCATTCCATTCAAGAGCCCTGCATTTGCATTCACAACCTTGCTAACTGTTTGGTGCAAGAGGCCTAGCTTTCTACCTGGCTTTCAACATGCTGTGATCACTAAGCTTAATCATTTTTAGTTCTTGATTTAAATGGAGGGACTTGCAACTCTCCCACTTAGAGGCCACCGTAGGGTTGTTAACTGGTCAAACTCCAGCAGTGCTGTGACCCAGGGGACAGGGAGGCCCAGGGAGAGAGGCATAGAATGGCTGGCTGGTGTCAGAACACACACAACATTTATCAAGTTTACCATCTTACATGGACATGCTTTGTGGTGCCCCATAACAATTACAATAGTAACATCAAAGATCACTGATCACAGATCACCCTAAAAATATAACAATAATGAGAAAGCTTGAAATACTTCAAGAATTAACAAAATGTGACAGAGACATGAAGTGAGCAAATGTTGTTAGAAAAAAGGGACCCATAAATTTGTTCAATGCAGGGTTGTCACAAGATTTTAATTTGTAAAACACACAGTACATGTGAAGTACAATTTTTAAAATGAGGGGCAATCAAACAAGGTATGCCTATAATTTAAAAGCTGGATCACTGCATTGACTGCAAGCAAGCAACTCATACAACAGATGCTTTTAAAAATAAGTGTTTATATTGAACCATGTATCTACTGTACTCTTTGTTGAAAAGATCTCCTTTTCCATTGCTGTCATATAAATGTATTTTATTACAGTTCCTCTGTCCAAGGAACTCTCCAGGCAAGAATACTGGGGTGGTTGCCATTCCCTTCTCCAGAGGATCTTCCTGACTGAAGGACCAAACCCAGGTCTCTTGCATTGCAGGTGGATTCTTTTACCATCTAAGCCACCAGGGAAGCCCCATTAATGAAATATGTTATATTATTATAATAAATTGGGTTTCCCTGGTGGCTCAGTGGTAAATAATCCACCTGCAACACAGGAGACACAGGAGATCTAGGTTTGATCCCTGCATCAGGAAGATCCCCTGGAGGAGGAAATGGCAACCCATTCCAGTATTCTTGCCTGAAGAATCCCCTGGCAGACCACAGTCCACAGGTCGCAAAGAGTCAGACACAACTGAAGTGACTTAGCACACACACATTATAATATATATATATGATGATAACTAAATTAATTTTTAAAGAGTCAAATTGATACTGAAAGAACAAATAAAAGCTCAAGGTACAGTTTACTCCTCATGTGTGTGTGTGCATGCATGTGTTCACACTCAGTCATGCCTGACCCTTTGTGACCCCATGGACCATAGCTCAACTACCTACAAGGATAGACTCCTCTATCCATGGGATCTTCCAGGCAAGAATACTGGAGCAGGCTACCATTTCCTCCTACAGGGGATCTCCCCAACCAAGGAATCAAACTCACATCTCCTACACTGGCAGCAGATTCTTTACCACTGGGCCACCTGGTAGCGCTTATCAAATAATTCAAGCCCAATCAACAAATATCTACTGATGCTTAACCATATTCCAAGGCACCAAGGGGGCTATCTTCAATTGTTGTTTCTTCAGGTCTTCTAAGTGGCAGGCTCCATTCTAAGCATTTGGAATATCTGTGAACAGACAGAGTTCCCAGGCCCCTTGGCAATGATATTCCAGTAGGAGACAATAACTATGACAAATCAATAAATTGAGAAGTTAGTACATGGTTTTTTCTTTAAAATCTATTTTCTTAGTTTTCTATGTACTATGCTTAACTTTTCTCCATGTGCCCCATCATATCTGCCAAATGCCTACAATTACTATTTTTCAGGTGTTCAAACAGTTCAGATAATTTGATTTTAAAAGAGATCACTCCATTAACAGAGAACTAGACATTCACTGAGGTGTTATTCAATGCATTTGATATGGGCAAAACTTCCGATCTCCTCTCTGGCTACATGTGTCTGAAAATCAGTCCACCTTGAGAGGAGAAACTGGGTACCCCCTTCTCAGTATACAGTATTCTTTAAGCCTATTGAATTCAATAATGGGCTTCACCCCAGCCCTTCATTGTGTATCACTTGGGTTAGAAAGCCAGCTCAGAGGCAATACTCTGTGAGCATGGGTGTGCCATCCTTTAGGATGTAGACACATTGAATCAGAGACTTCCGTTCCTCACTAAAAAGCCTACATGGATCCAGGACTAAAGCACAGAAGCAGAAAGAGCCCCCACTGATCATCATTCCCAGTCTCACTGGGGCATTTTGTGTTCCTGTTCCCACAGCTCTGGGCCCTGCAGGGTTCAAGTCTTGGTCCAAACATGGGGGGACTCTCTTGTCAGGGAACACAACAAAGAGCTCACTGAATTACAAGCTAAGGCTGTAACTTGGGTACTTTGAACTCCCGTGTCCAGGGGCCAACACACAAAAAGAATGGTCATTATCATGGCAGGGTAACTGATCCTAATTAGCAGGTGGAGGTGTAGACAAGGAGGAATATATCTGGAATTCAAACAACTCTGGTACTCCTTTCTCCAATTTCAACTGTAAATGGACAAGTGTAACAGCCATAACTGGAGAAGAGTAGAATTATCAGGGACTCAAACCCCTCAGGAATGAGAGTTTGGGTCACACCACCAGGTAAGGCACCAAAACCAGCAGAAATGCTAACTGAAAGCAAGGAAATTTAGAACAGATAGTGTAGGAGAAAAACCAGGAGCACGAGATGCTGATCCAGGCTGTAGATCATACCTCACTTACCTCTTCTAAGTTCCGGTCATGAACACAGAGAGGCCACTGGAACCCTGAGTGGGCAGCTTTGCTCTTGAGAAACTGAAAACTTGTGGCCAACCATAAAAAGAAATATATCATTTTCACTTCACAGACTTAGAATGAGAAGCCCAGATGGTGCTACAAACTCAAAAAAGTTTAGCTCTCATGGATCATCAACACGGAATCAAGTCTAAAAACGTTAAGAATTGATAATCAAGGAGAAAGTATGGGGATTCAGGTTTATGAGATCCCATTCCAATCAGCCTATCAATTTTGTAGCAGAATGCAATGATTAAAATAAATACATTTAAAAATTAGAAAATCAAAATAAAGCATGTCTTCTATTAACTTTACACAAGGCTAAGCCTAAAACATCTCATAATTGCTTATATCAGAAAATTAATGTACTCTGTAAATTCTAAAGAGAAAATGTGCAAAGCAGTACTTTACAGACATTTTTAGCTCAAATTTCTCTGTTTGAATTCATAAAGCTCCCTTCTGGTTTCCAATCTGTCACAAGAAAAAGTACCTAATTGACTGCAATTTCAGAATTGGTGGAAAGCAGAAACAAGCTGAAAGCTGATAATAGAGTTGAAATGTCTTTCTTCTTCACCCAAACCTAGGGTTTATCCAAAGATACAGGCTTTGAGAAATGCATTATTTATTTAGCCCTGAGAAGAACGAAGCCAGGCTCTGTTCAGGAGTTTTCCTGCTTTCTGTTCTCAAAATGACATTCTTCTTTATGACCACACTTCCCACATAATAGCTTTGCTACTTCTATTTTAAATGTTTAGACCTTTTTCTTAGAGGGCAAAAGAGGAGTCAGTAGAGCATTCTGAGCCTTTCAATATGGAAATTGTCCAAATAAGGTATAAATTCAACACAGCTATTTGGGAAAAAGAGATCTTGAACAAATATTGATATTTCTGCATTTCAGTATCCTTTTGAAGATCAGAAATTTCCTGCATTAACAGGAGTAAAAGAGTAAAGCCTGCACAACTCCAACATACTCCAGGGGCCCCATGATTATTAACATTTTGTCTGGTCATATAGTAAAAACAAACACAGCTGGTGAGCTAAAAAGAGAACAAAGATGGATGTGAGGCAAAGTTTAGAATCTCAAAATGCTAACAACAGGCACCATCTTTGATGTTGACAAATATTTTTCCAGAAAAAGAAATACTTAGAAACAGCTGAATTTCTATACTCTAATCTATAAGGCAAAAAAAAAAAAAGTAGGATGGAAACACAGAATATCTTAAATATCAATATATATGGGTAGAGTTCATTGAAAAATATATGAGAAAAGTTTTTTAATAGCCCAACCCTAGAATCATAAGATTTACAGCTAAAGGGGCTAGAAAAATATTTTACAGATAGGAGTGAAGTTGCTCAGTCATTCCAACTCTTTGTGACCCCATCATGGACTGTATAGCCTGCTAGTCTCCTCCATCCATGGAATTTTGCAGGCAAGAATACTGGAGTGGGTTATCATTGCCTTCTCCAGGGGATCTTCCTGACCCAGGGATTGAAACTAGGTCTCCTGCACTGCAGGCAGACTCTTTACCATATGGGCCAAATGTTTTACAGATAAAGAGGTAATTAATAGGTATTTAACTTGGACATTTTTTATGATGCTCACAAGAATGTTGCTCACAAATAAATTTCTTTGAATAGTAGATGCTAGCATAAAATTAAATTTCCCTGGAGAGCAAAGGATTTTCAACCAAATATAAACTTTGGCCACTATTCACAAGACTTGCTGGCCATCATGTGAAATCCAAATCTGGGTTAAATGCACTCACCGATCCCTTCCCAAGAAATGCCAGTACAAGCAGTTGAGGGAGGAGCTAAGATGGCGGAGGAATAGAATGGGGAGATCAGTTTCTCTGCTACAAATTCATCAAAAGAACATTTGAACGCTGAGCAAACTTCACAAAACAACTTCTAATCACTAGCAGAGGACATCAGGTGCCCAGAAAAGCAGCCCATTGTCTTCAAAAGGAGGTAGGACAAAATATAAAAGATAAAAAGAGACAAAAGAGCTAGGGATGGAGACCCGTCCCGGGAAGGGAGTCTTAATAGAGGAAGTTTCCAAATACCAGGAAACCCTCTCACTGGCGGGTCTGGGGGAAATTTTCGAATCTCGGAGGGCAACCTAACTGGGAGGAAAAATAAATAAAATCCACAGATTACATGCCTAAAAATAACTCCCAGCAGAAAAGTACCCCAGATGCCCGCATCCGCCACCAGCAAGTGGGGGTGGAAGGGAGAGGAGCGGGTGGCATTGCTTAGACTGGGCCCAAATACCCTGAGGGCAATTGGAGGGTGCTAACGTGAGATAGCAACTTACACTGTGGGATAGCAAGAAAGAGAGAAAAAATTAACTGGCCCGAACACACTGCGGGCCTGTTCGCACAACAAAGGAAGAACTGAGCGATCCCAGAGAAGAGCTAGTCAGCAGGCAGACCGGCCCATCCCCCACCAGAGGCAGGAGGCAGGGGGGAGGGGAAAGGGGCAAACTCAGCCCCAGAGACAGCACCCCCTACCAAACTGCAAACAGCCTCCCAGTTTCTAACCAAAGACTTCCTGAGATTCTGGATGGTTGACATCTGTTAGGAGGGTCATGGCTAGAGACCAGCCCCCGAGAACAGACACAAGGTGCACCGGACCAGCGCGCCTGGAAGCTGAGGCTGGGCCCGCGGAGGGGATAAGGCACACCACACCCCGGGAGAGTGCGCCCGTCAAGCTCCTGGCTGTCTGAGCTGCTCGGGCTGGGGAAGGCACAAAACGCAGGCCCAACCGAGTCCACGCTTTTGTGGAATACCTGAAAACTGGAACTGCACGCAACGCAGGGCCCGCTCCCTATAGAGCAGCCTGGAGCCTGAGCAGTGTAGACGGGGAAAGCACACACCCGTGAGCGGGGCAAACCCAGTGTGGCCGGAACACTGCGCGTGCTCCCCACACCGGCCAGTGACATTTGTCTGCAGCGCCCCTCCCTCCCCGCAGCATGACTTGAACCAGCAAACCTAAACAAGAGACCACCTCCGCCCGCCTGTGTCAGGGCAGAAATTAGACACTGAAGAGACCAGCAAACAGAAGCCAAATAAACAAAGAGAACCGCTTCAGAAGTGACCGGTGCAATAGATTAAAATCCCTGCAGGTTAACACCGACTACACCGGAAGGGGCCTATGGATATCGAGAAGTGTAAGCTGGAACAAGAAGCTATCTGAAACTGAACCAAACTCACACTGACCGCAACAGCTCCAGAGAAATTCCTAGGTATATTTTTACTTTTTTTTTTAATTAAAAAAATTTTTTTCTTTTCTTTTTTTAAATTTTTCTTTTATTTTCTTTTAAAATTCCCTATTACTCCTCTATTACTCCTTAACTTTCATTTTCATATATTTTTCTATTTTTTTAATTAAAAAATTTTTTTTCTCTTATTTTTTTCTCTTATTTTCTTTTAAAGTCCTCTACTTCTCCTCTATTACTCCTTAATTTTCATTTTCATTTCACTATAACCTTGCCAAAAAAAAAGAGGCCCAATTGTTAAAACAAACTTCATATATATTTCTTAAATTTTTTGTGTTTTTGTTATTGTTTTTAATATTGTATTTTTAAGAGTCTAACCGCTATTCTAGATTTTCAATCTTTGTTTTTCAGTATTTGATATCAATTTTGGACATTTAAGAATCCAATATTCAGTTCCCATTTTTACTCAGGAGTGTGTTGATTACTCTCTCCCAATCTTGACTCTCTGTTTTCTCCCTCAGAACACCTCTGTTTCCTCCTTTCCCCTTCTCTTCCCAATCCAGTTTTGTAAATCTCTGTGGGTGTCTGGGCGACAGACAACACTTCGGGAACAGACAACTGCGTAGATCTGTCTCTCTCCTCTTGAGTCCCCCCTTTTCTCCTCCTGCTCATCTCTATCTCCCTCTTCCCTCTCCTCTTCTTCATGTAACTCTGTGAACCTCTCTGGGTGTCCCTCACAGTGGAGAATCTTTTCACCATTAACCTAGAAGTTTTATTATCAGTGCAGTATAGTTGGAGAAGTCTTGAGGATACTGGAAGAATAAGAGTGAAATGCAGAGGCAGGAGACTTAAGCCCAAAACCTGAGAACACCAGAGAACTCCTGACTACAGGGAACATTAAGTAATAAGAGATCATCCAAAAACCTCCATACCTACACTGAAGCCAACCACCACCTAAGAGCCAATAAGTTCCACAGCAAGACATAACATGCAAATTCTCCAGCAACGCAGGCACATAGCCCTGAGCGTCAACATACAGGCTGCCCAAAGTCACACCTAACACATAGACCCATCTCAAAACTCACTACTGGACACTCCATTGCACTCCAGAGAGAAGAAATCCAGTTCCACGCCCCAGAACACCGACGCAAGCTTCCCTAACAGGAAACCTTGACAAGCCAATTGTCCAACCTCACCCACTGGGAGAAACCTCCACAATAAAAAGGAACCACAGACCACCAGAATACAGAAAGCCCACTCCAGACACAGCAATCTAAACAAGATGAAAAGGCAGAGAAATATCCAGCAGGTAAAGGAACATGAAAAATGCCCAACAAGCCAAACAAAAGAGGAGGAGACAGGGAATCTACCTGAAAAAGAATTTAGAATAATAATAATAATAATGATCCAAAATCTTGAAAACAAAATGGAGTTACAGATAAATAGCCTGGAGACAAGGATTGAGAAGATGCAAGAAATGTTTACCAAGGACCTGGAAGAAATAAAAAAGAGTCAATTAAAAATGAATAATGCAATAAATGAGATCAAAAACACTCTGGAGGGAACCAACTGTAGAATAATGGAGACAGAAGATAGGATAAGTGAGGTAGAAGATAAAATGGTGGAAACAAACAAAGCAGAGAGGGAAAAAGAAAAAAGAATCAAAAGAAATGAGGACAACCTCAGGGACCTCTGGGACAATGTGAAACGCACCAACATTTGAATCATAGGAGTCCCAGAAGAAGAAGACAAGAAGAAAGGCCATGAGAAAATACTCGAGGAGATAATAGCTGAAAACTTCCCTAAAATGGGGAAGGAAATAGTCACACAGGTCCAAGAAACCCAGAGAGTCCCAAACAGGATAAACCCAAGGCAAAACACCCCAAGACACATAATAATCAAATTAACAAAGATCAAACACAAAGAATAAATATTAAAAGCAGCAAGGGAAAAACAACAAGTAACACACAAAGGCGTCCCCATAAGAATAACAGCTGATCTTTCAATAGAAACCCTTCAGGCCAGAAGGGAATGGCAGGACATACTTAAAGTAATGAAAGAGAATAACCTACAACCCAGATTACTGTACCCAGCAAGGATCTCAATCAGATATGAAGGAGAATTCAAAAGCTTACAGACAAGCAAAAGCTGAGAGAATTCAGCACCACCAAACCAGCTCTTCAACAAATGCTAAAGGATCTTCTCTAAACAGGAAACACAGAAAGGTTGTATAAACGCGAACCCAAAACAACAAAGTAAATGGCAATGGGACCATTCTTATCAATAATTACCTTAAAGGTAAATGGGTTGAATGCCCCAACAAAAAGACAAAGACTGGCTGAATGGATACAAAAACAAGACCCCTATATATGCTGTCTACAAGAGACCCACCTCAAAACAAGGGACACATACAGACTAAAAGTGAAGGGCTGGGGAAAAAAAAATATTTCACGCAAACGGAGACCAAAAGAAAGCAGGAGTCACAATACTCATATCAGATATAATAGACTTTAAAATAAAGGCTGTGAAAAGAGACAAAGAAGGACACTACATAATGATCAAAGGATCAATCCAAGAAGAAGATATAACAATTATAAATATAAATGCACCCAACATAGGAGCAACGCAGTATGTAAGGCAAATGCTAATGAGTACAAAAGGGGAAATTAACAGTAACATAATAATAGTGGGAGACTTTAATACCCCACTCACAACTATGGATAGATCAACTAAAAAGAAAATTAACAAGGAAACACAAACTTTAAATGACACAATGGACCAGCTAGACCTAATTGATATCTATAGGACATTTCACCCCAAAACAATCAATTTCACCTTTTTCTCAAGTGTACACAGAACCTTCTCCAGAATAGATCACATCCTGGGCCATCAATCTAGCCTTGGGAAATTCAAAAAAATTGAAATCATTCCAGTCATCTTTTCTGACCACAGTGCAGTAAGATTAGATCTCAATTACAGGAAAAAATTTATTAAAAATTCAAACATATGGAGGCTAAATAACACGCTTCTGAATAATGAAAAAATCATAGAAGAAATCAAAAAAGAAATCAAAATATACATAGAAATGAATGAAAATGAAAACACAACAACCCAAAACCTATGGGACACTGTAAAAGCAGTGCTAAGGGGAAGGTTCATAGCATTACAGGCTTACCTCAAGAAACAAGAAAAAAGTCAAATAAATAACCTAACTCTACACCTAAAGCAACTAGAGAAGGAAGAAATGAAGAACCCCAGGGTCAGTAGAAGGAAAGAAATCTTAAAAATTAGGGCAGAAATAAATGCAAAAGAAACTAGAGAGACCAGAGCAAAAATCAACAAAGCAAAAACCTAGTTTTTTGAAAAAATAAACAAAATGGACAAACCGTTAGCAAGACTCATTAGGAAAAAAAGGGAGAAGAACAAAATCAACAAAATTAGCAATGAAATGGAGAGACCACAACAGACAACACTGAAACACAAAGGATCATAAGAGACTACTACCAGCAGCTCTATGCAAATAAAATGGACAACTTAGAAGAAATGGACAAATTCTTAGAAAAGCATAACTTTTCAAAACTGAACCAGGAAGAAAGAGAAGATCTTAACAGACCCATCAAAAGTAAGGAAATCAAAACTGTAATCAGAAATCTTCCAGCAAAAAAAGCCCAGGACAAGATGGCTTCACAGCTGAATTCTACCAAAAATTTAAAGAGCTAACACCTATTTTACTCAAACTCTTCCAGGAAATTGCAGATGAAGGTAAACTTCCAAACTCATTCTAGGAGGCCACCATCACCCTAATTCCAAAACCAGAAAAAGATGCCACAAAAAAAGAAAACTACAGGCCAATATCACTGATGAACATAGATGCAAAAATCCTTAACAAAATTCTAGCAAACAGAATCCAACAACATATTAAAAAAAATCATACATCATGACCAAGTGGGCTTTATCCCAGGAATGCAAGTATTCCTTATTATCTGCAAATCAATCAATGTAATACACCACATTAACAAATTGAAAGATAAAAACCATATGATTATCTCAATAGATGCAGAAAAAGCCTTTGACAAAATTCAACATCCATTTATGATTAAAACTCTCCAGAAAGCAGGAATAGAAGGTACATACCTCAACATAATAAAAGCGATATATGACAAACCCACAGCAAACATTACCCTCAATGGTGAAAAATTGAAAGCATTTCCCCTAAAATCAGGAACAATACAAGGGTGGCCACTCTCACCACTTGAAAAAGAAATAAAAGGAAACCAGATAGGAAAAGAAGAAGTGAAACTCTCACTGTTTGCAGATGACATGATTCTCTACATAGAAAACCCTAAAGACTCTACCAGAAAATTACTAGAGCTAGTCAATGAATATAGTAAAGTTGCAGGATATAAAATTAACACACAGAAATCCCTTGCATTCCTATACACTAACAATGAGAAAATAGAAAAAGAAATTAAGGAAACAATACCATTCACCATTGCAACAAAAAGAATAAAATACTTAGGAGTATATCCACCTAAAGAAACAAAAGACCTATACATAGAAAACTATAAAACACTGATCAAAGAAATCAAAGAGGACACAAATAGATGGAGAAATATACCGTGTTCATGGATTGGAAGAATCAATATTGTCAAAATGACTATACTACCCAAAGTAATCTATAGATGCAATGCAATCCCTATAAAGCTACCAATGGTATTCTTCACAGAACTAGAACAAATAATTTCACAATTTGTATGGAAATACAAAAAACCTCGAATAGCCAAAGCAATCTTGAGAAAGAAGAATGGAACTGGGGGAATCAACCTGCCTGACTTCAGACTCTACTACAAAGCCACAGTCATCAAGACAGTATGGTACTGGCACAAAGACAGAAATATAGATCAATGGAACAGAATAGAAAGCCCAGAGATAAATCCACGAACCTATGGACATCTTATCTTTGACAAAGGAGGCAAGGATATACAATGGAAAAAAGACAACCTCTTTAACAAGTGGTGCTGGGAAAACTGGTCAACCACTTGTAAAAGAATGAAACTAGAACACTTTCTAACACCATACACAAAAATAAACTCAAAATGGATTAAAGATCTAAATGTAAGACCAGAAACTATAAAACTCCTAGAGGAGAACATAGGCAAAACCCTCTCCGACATAAATCAAAGCAAGATCCTCTATGACCCACCTCCCAGAATATTGGAAATAAAAGCAAAACTAAACAAATGGGACCTAATGAAACTTAAAAGCTTTTGCACTACAAAGGAAACTATAAGTAAGGTGAAAAGACAGCCCTCAGATTGGGAGAAAATAATAGCAAATGAAGAAACAGACAAAGGATTAATCTCAAAAATATACAAGCAACACCTGCAGCTCAATTCCAGAAAAATAAATAACCCAATCAAAAAATGGGCCAAAGAACTAAACAGACATTTCTCCAAAGAAGACATACAGATGGCTAACAAATACATGAAAAGATGCTCAACATCACTCATTATCAGAGAAATGCAAATCAAAACCACAATGAGGTACCATTACACGCCAGTCAGGATGGCTGCTATCCAAAAGTCTACAAGCAATAAACGCTGGAGAGGGTGTGGAGAAAAGGGAACCCTCTTACACTGTTGGTGGGAATGCAAACTAATACAGCCGCTATGGAAAACAGTGTGGAGATTTCTTAAAAAACTGGAAATAGAACTGCCATATGACCCAGCAATCCCACTTCTGGGCATACACACTGAGGAGACCAGATCTGAAAGAGACACGTGCACCCCAATGTTCATCGCAGCACTGTTTATAATAGCCAGGACATGGAAGCAACCTAGATGCCCATCAGCAGATGAATGGATAAGGAAAATGTGGTACATATACACCATGGAATATTACTCAGCCATTAAAAAGAATTCATTTGAATCAGTTCTAATGAGATGGATGAAACTGGAGCCCATTATACAGAGTGAAGTAAGCCAGAAAGATAAAGACCAATACAGTATACTAATGCATATATACGGAATTTAGACAGATGGTAACGATAACCCTATATGCAAAACAGAAAAAGAGACACAGAAATACAGAACAGACTTTTGGACTCTATGGGAGAAGGTGAGGGTGGGATGATCTGAGAGAACAGCATCGAAACATGTATATTATCTAGGGTGAAACAGATCACCAGCCCAGGTTGGATGCATGAGACAAGTGCTCGGGCCTGGTGCACTGGGAAGACCCAGAGGGATGGGGTGGGGAGGGAGGTGGGAGGGGGGATCGGGATGGGGAACACATGTAAATCCATGGCTGATTCATTTCAATGTATGGCAAAACCCACTACAATATTGTAAAGTAATTAACCTCCAAGTAATAAAAATAAATGGAAAAAAAAAGAAAAACAAACAAGTAGTTGAGGTGTCTGCTCTTGGCATTTCAAATTAGTGGAGAAAATTGCTGCCTGTTAAATAAATGATACTGGAACAACTGGTTAAATTTTGGGAGAAAATTAAGTTAAAGTTCTACTTCATAACAGTTATAAAAAACAAAATACAGATCAATAAAATAGCCAATTTTAATTAAGAATTCTAAATAAATATAGACAATTCTGTTGATACTCAGTACTATATTTTAGTTGATACTTGCTTAATAAGAAGGCAACATCCATGAAAATATCTGGGGAAAGGATATCACTACTGAAGGAAACATTAGTGCAAAGGCACTGATGAGGTCTTAGCATGCTCAAGGTCAAAGAAATCCAATGTATTTATAGTGAAGGGATCAAGGAAGAAACCAGAAGATGAGATCCCAGAGACAGAAAAGAACAAGCTCAGGAGAGACCTTCTAGGCCATGTCAAAGAGACTGACTTTCATTCTAAGCATAATGCAAGTTTTAGAGTGCTTCTGGGAAGGGTGACCTAATCGGATTTATACTTTGGAAAGTCAGGAAGACTAAAGTAGGGATGAAAAGTAGAGTCAGGGACTGTAGAAGTATTACAAAGAGAGACTGTGGGGACTTTCAATAATAGAGAAGAAAACTAAGGAAGCGATCCAGGCTGACTCCTAGGCTGCAACCTAGTATAGATGGTGTGCCAGTTACTCATGGTAGGGTTGGCGGGAAGGACAACTTTGGAGAAGAAGAGTTAGTAATTCTACTTTGGGCATGTCACATCTACTTTGCATCTCAGTTATGTATTAGACATCCCTGTAGTAGTGCCCAATAACCAGTTCAGTATCTGAGTGAGGATCCCAGGGAAGCGATTAGGGCTAGATATATAAAGTTGAGGATTCATCAACATATAGATATTATCTGAAGCTATGGATCACAGAAAACTAAGATCATGACATCTGGTCCCATCACTTCATGGCAAATAGATGGGGAAACAATGGAAACTGTGACAGAATTTATTGGGGGGGGGGGGGGCTCCAAAATCACTGCAGATGGTGATTGCAGCCATGAAATTAAAAGACACTTACTCCTTGGAAGACAAGTTATGACCACTCTAGACAGCATATTAAAAAGTAGAGACATTACTTTGCCAACAAAGGTCTGTCTAGTCAAAGCTATGGTTTTTCCAGTAGTCATGTATGGATGTGAGAGTTGGACTCTAAAGAAAGCTGAGCACTGAAGAATTGATGCTTTTGAACTATGGTGTTGGAGAAGACTCTTGAGAGTGTGTTGGACTGCAAGGAGATCCAATGAGTCCATCCTAAAGGAAAACAGTCCCGAATACTCATTGGAAGGACTGATGTTGAAGCTGAAACTCCAATACTTTGGCCACCTGATGCGAAGAACTGACTAATTTGAAAAGATCCTGATGCTGGGAAAGATTGAAGGCAGGAGGAGAAGGGGACGACAGAGGATGAGATAGTTGGATGGCATCATTGATGCGATGGACATGAGTTTGAGTAAAGTCCAGGAGTTGATGATGGACAGGGAGGCCGGGTGTGTTGCAGTCCATGGGGTCACAAAGAGTCAAACACGACTGAGCAACTGATCTGAACTGAAGCTATGGAACCAGGTCAGATCAGGTCAAAAGAGAATAAAGATCAAAGAACAGGACCAAAGACTGAACCCTGCAGGGGGGTTATTTTCAGGGAACTTGTAGAGGAGAGAATAGGAGGGGGGCCAGCAACAAAAAGAGGGGCCCCAAAAGTGGGGGGAATCAGGCTTACCATGTTCCTGAAGTTTACAGAAGAAACTTTTTCAAGGAGGGAATCATCAACCATGTCAACTGCTCTTAAGAAGCCAATTGGGAGAAAGAGAGAGAACTGACAATTGACAGACATGGTGTCAATCACTGGGGACCTCAATTCATGTTATAAGATCTGCTTCACTGGCATGGTTTGGATAAAAGCCCCATTTCGATGAGTTAAGAAGGAAAATGAGAACAAGACAGCAAATATAGGAAACTCTTTATAGTAATTTTGTTAGGAAGCACAGATGAAAATGGGCCAGTAGCTGGATTGGGACAACAGCCCACGGTATATTTAGGAATACATGATGATAAGGCATTTCATATGCTGCTGCAAATAAGTTTTAATAATTTGATAATTAACATTTGTTCAGCATTTATATTATATCAGGGACTGTTCCACATACTTTCTTGTATTGCTCTTTTTTGTTGTTAATTTTTTATTGCAAGATAACTGCTTTACAATATTGTGCTGGTCTCTGCCATAGCCATATACCAGCATGAATCAGCCACAGGTATACACATGCCCCTTCCCTCTTGAGCCTCCCTCCCATCTCCCACTGCATCCTGTCCTCTAGGCTATCACAGAGCACTGGGTTAGCTCCCTGTGTCACTCAGCAAATTTCCACTGGCTATCTATTTTACATATGGTAACATACATGTTTCCATGCTACTTTCTCAATTTGCTTCACCCTCTCCCTCCCTCAAAGGAAATGGCAACCCACTCTGGTGTGGACTTGTTTTTTTCCAGAGACTGTCCTCAAGCAGGATACATTATTGCTGTATAATCCTAAGGAATGTAGAGGGAAAAAAGTTTGTCCTTTCTTCCTACTTGAGAATTCCTGACCCCTCTCTCCATGGGGACCCCTAGACTTCTTATCAATCTGCCTAGGAATTGACTCTCTCATTCCCCCTTTTCTTTTAGGAGAATTATGTTGCCAAGGCAAAGGGGCATCGTTTTCATTCCATAACTACTTCCTGCTGTTTAGGGGCATGGTCCCTAAATTGTTAAGCAACATATTCTCCTAACCCTCATATTGAGAGTCTCTGATCCAGGGGCCCCAAGTAATAGTTGGAGAAGGAAAGTGAAACACCTGATCAGGATTGTTTCCAATTCCTAACTTTAAACTATGCAGCTCAGGAAGATCTAATGGATACCCCATTAGACAACCCTGACATGGAAATATTTACAGATGGCAGTTCTTTTGTTTGGGATGAAAAGCGTAAAGCAGGTTACGCAGTGGTGACTGCTGAACAGGTTTTAGAAGCAAAATCTCTCCTCCAGGGAACCAGTGCCCAGTTAGTGGAGCTTGTGGCTCTGACCCAAGCTCTGCTGCTGCTGCTGCTAAGTCGCTTCTGCCGTGTCCGACTCTGTGTGACCCCACAGACGGCAGCCCACCAGGCTCCCCCATCCCTGGGACTCTCCAGGCAAGAACACTGGAGTGGGTTGCCATTTCCTTGAAAGTGAAAGTGAAGTCGCTTGGTTGTGTCCAACTCTTAGCAACCCCATGGACTGCAGCCTACCAGGCTCCTCCTTCCATGAGATTTTCCAGGCAAGAGTACTGGAGTGGGGTGCCATTGCCTTCTCCGTGACCCAAGCTCTAGAGTTAAGCAAAGAGCAGAGAGTAAATATCTACACTGATTCTAAGTGTGCTTATTTGACTTTGCATGCTCATGCTGCAATATGGAAAGAAAGACAGTTTAAAACAGCAACAGGAGACCCTATTAAACATTTCAGAGAGATTGAGAGGCTTTTAACTGCTATATATTGTCCTAAAGAAGTAGCTGTTATGCAATTGCAAAGGATACAACAGGGATGGGAGTAAAATAGCTGAAGGTAATCAACTGGCTGACTGTCAAGCCAGAAAAGCAGGCACTTTATGAAACCCCCTCACTACAGATGCCTTTGATCTGGACAGGTCCTGTGGAACAGGAAAAACCACAATATACTGAGGAAGAATTAGGGAGAGAAGAGAAAAGAGGAGCAAAGATTACTGATAAAGGATGGTTACAGTCTGAGGATGGACGATTAATAATTCCTGAAAGTGCTCAATGGAAAATTCTTAAGGGTTTACACCAGAGTTTTCATTTGGGTGCAGACAGTACTTACCAGATGGCTTCTCGTTTGTTTGAAGGTAAAAATGTAATGAAAACTTTAAAGAACATTATCAAAAGGTGTGAGGTCTGTCAGAAAAATAACCCAAAGACTGAAAAGCTAGCAAAATCTGGAATACAACGAAGTGGAAAGTATCCGGGAGAGGACTGGGAAATTGATTTTACTCATATGCCAAAAGCTAATGGGTATTCTTGCTTACAAGTTTGGGTGGATACTTTTACTGGATGGATTGAGGCTTTTCCCTGTCATAGTGAACAAGCTAAAGAGGTTATAAAGATTTTAATCCATGAAATTATCCCCAGGTTTGGGCTGCCACGGAGCCCTCAGAGTGACAATGGCTCCGCCTTTAAAGCTGCTGTAACTCAGGGGGTGTCTAAAGCTCTAGGAATGGAGTATCACTTACACTGTTTCTGGAGACCCCAATCCTCAGGAAAGGTTGAAAAAGCTAATGACATTATCAAAAGACATCTGCGCAAATTAACTCAAAAAACGCAGGACAACTGGATTAAAGTCCTACCCATAGCTTTAATGAGGGCTCTAACTGCCCCAAAAAAGGAGGGACTGTCCCCCTTTGAATGTATTTATGGAAGGTCTTTCTTATGCACGGACATTGTTATAGACCCTGAAGCCTTGGAATTAACTAATTATGTAACTCAGCTCTCAGCATTTCAACAGGCATTAACAGAACCCCGGGAGACGACTCCTGACCCAGCCTCTGAATCCAGCAAGCCTCGATTTGAGCCAGGAACCGAGGTCCTGATAAAAACATTGGGGTCTGGGGGCCCATCCCTTGAGGCCCTCTGGGAAGGCCCTTACCAGGTCATTCTTTCTTCCCCCACAGCTGTCAAAGTGCCAGGAATTGATTTGTGGGTACATCACACTCGAGTTAAGAGGTGGCACCCTGACCAGAACTAAGTGACTTCATTTTATGTCTTTACTTTCTATGCTCTGGCTTTGTACTTTTCAGATGGGCCTGATAATCTGAGCCTACTTCTGCTGACTCCAGAAATCCTGAGTCTGCCATTTGATCCTCAAGACAATGCCTTCCTGTCCTGGGCTCACTCCTATGCTGCATTCCACAATCAGTCTAACTGTTGGGTCTGCGGAGCACTCCCCTCTTCATCAGTAGAAGGCTTCCCGTGGTGGACATCTCCACTTCAAGGAAAAGACTTTCTCCAAGTCTGCGAATACCTTCGACAACAGTCACATGTGATGCCTCTTCTTCGTCTGATGACATCTAACAACCCTAAAATGGACTGGTGCAACACGTTGTACTTTAACTATGGACATAATGTGACTTTTAATTTTGATTATACATTGTCTCAGTTCAAAGACTATTTTGCTACACATAAGACAAATAGGTCTAGATCTAATGGGTTTTTACCTGATGTTTATCAAATATGGGATGAGGTTATATGGTTAACTCCTGAAAAAGGACATTTAATATCTACTGCCCCTATATGCTGGGAACAAATAGAGCCATCCCAAGAAGTTTAGCCAACAACTTAATTACAGTGATTGGAAACACTTGGGATCTTTGCCTCAGGAAATATGCAATGTAATCATTCCCATGTTTTCCAACCCCAATTCATGTCCTCCCTTTGTCTGGCCAGGCACTGATTGGGACTGAATATCTCAGTCATGCTGGCTTGCTACAAAAGGGACTTACTGGATATGTGACTCTTTACCCATGGGTATGGCTTCCCCCTGGTTGCATAGGGAGATGCACCCTAGGTCTAGCCTTTACTCATGGCTTTACATTTTCAGAGCTTCCAGAGAAGCCTGATAATTTACCCTACCTTAAAACTCGGTGGGCAAGGTCTGTATTTCACTGGTATGATTATTTGGCTGCAGTGTTTGTTCCCTCTTTGGGAGCTACAGATGTTATGCTATGAGCGGATGCTTTGACTAATTTTACTCAACAGGCATTACAGGATTCTCAAAAAGCTACTTCAGCTCTTAATGCTGAACAAGCACAAATTAGAAAGGTGGTTTTACAAAACAGATTGGCTTTAGATATTCTGACAGCTGCACAAGGAGGAACTTGTGCCATCATTTATACCCAATGCTGTACTTATACCTGCTATGAGTAATAATGTTTCTCATTTTACTAAACGCATGACCAAGATGATAGGGGCTGTGGATACTCCTGAAGCCTCAATTGCCTCACTTTGGGAGACATTAACTAGTGTCCCATGGTGGAAAACTATCTTAATTACAATAATTCTGATTGTTCTATTTTTGCTGTTTTCTCCCTGCATCTGTAACTGTGTAATTGGATTTGTTTCTAGTCACATGAAGGCTTTTAAGTTACAAATGTTTGTCCAAGCTCCTATGAGTGTCACAACCTCCTCCAATTATTACTTGGGGCCCCTGGATCAGAGACCCTCAATATGAGGGTTAAGAGAATATGTTGCCTTAACAATTTAGGGACCATGCCCCTAAACAGCAGGAAGTAGTTATGGAATTAAAACAATGCCCCTTTGCCTTGGCAACATAATTCTCCTAAAAGAAAAGGGGGAATGAGAGAGTCAATTCCTAGGCAGATTGATAAGAAGTCTAGGGGTCCCCATGGAGAGAGGGGTCAGGAATTCTCAAGTAGGAATAAAGGACAATCTTTTTTTCCCTCTATATTCCTTAGGATTATACAACAATAATATATCCTGCTTGAGGACGTCTCTGGAAAAAAAACCTTCTGGCTAATTCTGTTATCTCAAAATGAAAATTATGGGAGTAGGTCTGGTGAGGTCTTTACAACTTCCAGACATTCTTTTGATTCACTGTGATAACTAATTTGAGAGTATATAATTCCAGTGCTAAGGCTAGCAAGGGGGTACTCTTTCTACCCCCTTCTGATGTCTATGTCAGAAGCTTTCTCTATCTCTTTTATACTTTAATAAAACCTTATTACACAAAAGCTCTGAGCAATCCAGCCTCATCTCTGGCCCCGGATTGAATTCTTCTCCTCCGGAGGCCAAGAATCCCAGTGTCTTTGTGTGATTCAGCAATAACCTTTCACCACTTTGGGTCCACAGGTCTGCTCCTTTTATCTACATCTCCACACTCTGAGAAAACCATAACTGAAAGAGCAGCAACGTACACCAATGTTCCTTGCAGCGCTTGTTACAATAGCTAGGATGTGGAAGCAGCCTAGATGTCTGTCAGCAGATGAATGGATACAGAAGTTGTGGTACGTATATACAATGGAATGTTACTCAGCCTTAAAAAAGAATGCATTTGAGTCAGTCCTAAGGAGGTGGATGAACCGAGAGTCTATTGTAGAGAATAAGGTAAGTCAGAAAGAGAAAGACAAATATTTAACACACATGTATGAAATCTAGCAAGATGGTACTGATGAACCTATTTGCAGGGAAACAATGGAGAGGAACTGCTCTTTGAATTATCAAAATATCAATGTTTTTGAAATAAAGTTACTAAAGTACAGAGAAGGCAATTAATTTGCCCAAAGACACAGTTAGTCACTTGCAAACCTATGATTTGAAATCTGGCAATAAAAACTCTTTACTGCTTCTGAAGTAGACAATGCACAAAAGAAAGCAAATAATTATTAAAAAGGAAAAAAAGTAGCCCCTGAGAAGGTGAGAGAGGGTGAGCTCCAGAGGGATGGGTCTCAGAAACAAAAGCAGATGGTATACAGAGTATACAAGTAGTTAGAATTTGTGGTGGGACCTGACATTTCTCCTCTGATTGCATCTTTTATTCATATTATTGAAAGCTAACAACTTTAAAATATTATTAAGACATTCCCTGTCCACATAAAGAGACAGATAAGTTACCAGGTAAGCGGTTTGTGGAAATTGCTCCAAATGGAGCCTGGGACATAGTAGGGATCATGAAGAGATTCTATTAAGATTCCATTAAGCTCAATGCTGCTCCTGGACACTCTTGAGAAGAAGGCAGAGTGTAGACTTTAAGGGGAAGTGGTCAATTCTACTGTGGGAGAAGCAAAAGCAGGAAAGTCTTTAAGACAAGGATGCTTGAGCTCAAACTTGAGATAACTTATGAAAACTAAGTAGGTGTATTTAAGGCAAACGGATGGAGTAGAGAACAGCCAAGAGCTTTACAGAGACAGGGAAAGCCTGAGCACCAGGGACTCCAGAAAGATCAAACCAGCTATCAAACTAAAGGATCCACAAATAATTCTTCACGGCCAAAACGTCAGTTTCAAAGAAAGCCAATGCAAGAAAGAATGCTGGTGAAAGATTCAGGAGGGCCCAGGGATAAAGGCACTGGTATACCACACAAAGAGCCTCTGAAGAAGACCCGCAATTCAGAAAGGTGACTTTTGCTATAAAATGGGGGAGGATGCAAAATTCAAGCCAGGAAGACAAATTACTAACAGCACAGGAAGAAGAGGATCTGAAGTGATGAGGTAATCATAATAGAAGATAAAAGTGGAGGCCAATTAAACAGAAAATTATGGACTACACATTATTTAACAGAAGAAACTAAGAGAATGATGGACATTAAAGTGAAGCACAAAAGAAGAAAAAACTAAAAGCATCTCAGAAATGAGTAAACACAAACTCCCTCAAAAAGGGCCTCTACCAAAAACATAGAACAAAAGTATATGGAGTATAAGTGAGGAGGAGAGGGCAGGCAGAGAGGAGGAGGGGATGGTGAAGAGGTAACAGTATCAACAGAAGGAGGAGGGGGAGGAAGGGAGATGAAGGGAGTGGAGGAAAGGAAGGAGGAGGAAGGGAGGTGGGAAGAGGAAGAGAAAGAGGATGAAAGAGAAGACAAAAGAGGCTGGTCAACTGCAACCAACATTAGAGAAATGTAGTAAGGAGGGAGAACCTACTTCTTACCCTTCGGTCACAGAAGCAAACCATTTGGAAGAACCTTAGCTGGCCCTGCGGATTATCAAAAGTTACTCCAAGGAACAGCTGTATCAGTGCTAAAGAAGGAAAAAGCCACAGCCTTTATGAAATATGAAACACAACTTTTGCAGGTAGAACCTCTTAGGCAAGCAGGTAACTCTGCTGAACCACCCAGAGGAAAACCCCAGATGGGAACCGCCAATGTGTGAGACAAGTCCCAGGGCCCCGGAGCTCTGTCGCCTCTCCAGAGGATTCCAAGCCAGTTCACAGACAGTAAACCACATCCACAAGGCCAGGCTGTGTGTACTAGTTGCTTTCACTGTATGGAGGAAGGCAAACAAAGGGGCCAGAGGAACAGTTGTGCTCCAGGGGCCTTACTGGTTGGCCAGGGGTCATAGCCTTCCAAACAACTTGGATCATAAGGAGAACAAGGGATGGACAGTTAGCATTGGCAGAACTGAAGAGGGAGAACGTGCCTGAAAGAGATGTGGATTCAAAATCTACAGGAGGCGACGACTGCATGGGTCTGTTGGATGTAGAAGACAGAGAAACCAAAGTTGATACACTTATTTCTACTGAAATGAGAGCAGATCTGAAGGTGGGGGAATATGAAGTTAAGCTGGGAACACTGAGTCTGAGAGGTGGATGAGGGATCAGTCATATTCATGGATCAGGAGGTCAGGAGGAAGGTCTGGGCTGGGAAAGTGATTTCAAGCCATCAGGATGTAAGTGGTGTTAAACCATGCAGAGGGCATGCAGACCCAGCCACACAGCCCAGCAAAGGGCACCAGGAGACATCAGTCCAAGAAGCAGAAAGAGCACTGGCCAGGGCTGAACACCAAGGGAACTAAGTCACCAGTGATGTCAGGGTCAAAGCTGGTTTAGTATTCTAGCTTTAATTTAGTCAATGAGTGAAAATTATTTTAGTACATTGCCAGTCACGTAACACAGCTGATAGAGAGCAGGCATAATGAGCATGCCTAACAAGAACACAGATACATCTTGCTCCAACAACAGCACGACCTTCATGGGAGAGCAGCTTTTAGAGACAAATCTTCTCCCTGAACCCTCCCTTCTCTAGCAATTTTCTCTCCTGAACAATTTTGCATCATTTAGAGGAGCAGTTTCTAATTAACCTAGTAATACCTCCTAATCACTACATGTACTCCAGTCAAGACTTTGAAAAAATCTCTAGATAGCACAGTCATGAGACTGCAAAATTTTGTGATTAAATACATGATTTTTATTTAAAAATTGATATCTTCCTTCTCTAAGCTTAAAGTATAAAAATAAAAAAGATCTCTCTCATATGTTCTCCTCCAACACCCAGTGTCATTGCTTTTGAAGGTAGTAGAAGAAAGATTAAGGATCCATGTGAAAAGCTAATTAAAGAGGTAACCACTGACCAACTGCTCTTGCAAAATCAACTCTACCTTTAACTACAAAGAGATGCACCATATTTCTTTCTACTTTTAATAACCTGGAAAGCCTCATTCAGCTGCTGAAGACCCTAAAGCATGTGCTCTCATTTCCTAAACTTAAGCTAAATTTATAAGAAAATGGAATTTTTTTACTCCATTTGACATGATATTTAGACTGCCTATATTTGTTTCCACAGTTTCAAATGAAGCTCAAAATACTCTTCTCTACCTTATAAACAGTTTTCAAGATGATAATTTCTGACACAGATTTTGTGATTTCTGAGAAATACTATGCTCCCTAGAACATAGTTCTCACGCTCTTCCCCAGACGCCCCCTTCCTGGTCATCCCTGAGGGATCTGACCCACTTGCACCTGTGAAAAAGCACATGTGGAACCCACCCCCCCAAGGGCTCCCTGTGCGCGCATGGTGAGAGGGGACCCGCGCTTCATTTGCCTCACCACTTCTTCCCTACTTTTATGCACACTTGGGACATAGTTTCTTAGGAAATATAGAGCATGGTTTAAAGGGCTTCTGAAAGCTTTCGGATTGAGAAATCTTTTTTTCTATGAGGAAAGAGCTCTCTGACATCATCCAAGTCACTGGGCCTTCAATTAGCACTTTTCTTCAGCATCCATCTCTACCCCAGGCATACACGCTGAGCCAAGAGCTTGCTGAGGAAACCAGACACGAAGGCGAGCCAAACAAAAATACTGTAAATATCTTTGCTTCCTCCTGGTGATTTTATTCTTAAATAATAAGTCTCACATGAAATCAAAACTAGAGACTGCTTTTAAAAGGGGGCAAGAAATTATAAATCACTACAGAGTAAATACCATTTTTGCAACTTAGCAGCATAAACAACATAATACATATAAATAAGTTAAAAAAAATTTCTGTGATATAAATCCTACCACTGGCAGAAGAGACAGGTACAACCTTGAAAGCGTCCCCGAGAGTACAGCATAACCGGATAGTCTGATACAGCATCTACATGCCATGAAACTGTACATTCAGCTTCTCGGGAATTATGAATAAGCTCTAAATAAAACCATTTCTCTGCTGATTTGAGCCCCAGAGGGGGAGGGGACACTTTGAATTGAGCTGACAAGGTACCCACCCAGGATGAATGTTATTCACCCTTTCTTTTTCTTTTAGGAAGAAGAGCGTCAGGCAGTACAGCAAGTGTAGCACGGCCATCAAGATGACTGTGAGATGCTGGAGGAATAGAAGAGGAAAATCTCTTCCTTTTTCTAAAAAGCCTTTCCTGTGTGTCCAGCAGGGGAGTTCTGAAAACCAGAGTGGGCCAGTGGGGTCAGTCTGCGTAGGAGCCAAGTTTTAGCCTCTGGGTCTGCACACTCTGATTCTGGCATTTCAGCTCCTAGAAGGCAGCCTGTCCACTTCCAGTCAGAAGAAGCCATCCTTTGACTCCCGTGAGGCTCTCCTTCCTACCCCCACCTCGTTTCTCACATCCCAATAAATCACGCTGAGGACACACTAGATGCTTAGAAGTATATACGCCAGCTGACCTGGCCGCTCCACAACATAGACATGACCACAGCAGGACCAACCTGGGGGACTCCAGTTCCCTGGTTTTAATGGAATCCAAGCCTTGAAAAAGAGTAGAGGAGAATGTGGTGGGGTCCACTCACACTAAAAATGAGGTTTGTACATGTGATTACAAATTCGTATTTGTGCCCACAAGTATAAATACATACATACAGATATATATAAACAAATAGAAGTAAGCACAATTGTCACTCATCACTCCCTTTACCTAGAGGACCAGGTGATGTAGCCAGCCTGGAGCACCATTCAGGACGTGTTTTACTTTTCTGTGATGTCTTTTTCCATCTACACAACTCTCGATGCTCATCTTGGTCAGACTTCATCTCTATAGAAATGCTGAGGGAGCAATAACATTTTGTAATATACTGTTATTTGTCCCATATTAAAATCATGAAATTGCAGCCCTCCCCCATTTGTAATTTATAACTAACCCAAGAAGCATCCCGAACATTAAAGGACCAAGGGCTGGTGTTTCCCCAGCCAGTGGTGTCACTTATTGTCTGTTAGCAGGCTTTGCTAATTCAACCAAGATGAATTTTACAGGTGGTTATTAGAGACTTGAAGAATTCCACTAAACACTAACATATTGTGCTCTGCTTATTTTAGTCAGATCTTCTAAATGTTGGGTTTTTTCCTAACAGGAAATGATCTCACTGATCCATCAACGGTTAATTATCCAAAGTGCTAAAGGCAGCTAGTCAGAACAAGGCTCATTTTGCTTTGGCCTTCATCCCATCAGAGCTTGGAAAAATGACTGAGATTTTAAAGGACAAACTTCCCAGGCAGTAAGCATTAAAAGACAGTAGACTGAAGATCTGTCTTCCCAGCTCTACTTACTCTCAACAAGTAGAGCTGTAGAAACTTCTCTCTGGAATGTTTCCTAGAGCAGAGGTCCGCAGCCTCTAGGATCTAAAGCCTGATGATCTGAGGTGGAGCTGATGTAATAATAATAAAGAACACAATGAATGTAATGAACTTAGAATCATCCCAAAGCCAGGCCCCCAGCCCCAGCCGTGGAAAAATTGTCTTCCACGAAACCAGTCCCTGGTGCCAAAAGGCTTGGGGACCCCTGTCCTAGAGTACTGTCTACCTTACAGGGAAGAGACTAGTGTCAGCTTCCCCAGCTGGGCCCGGTGCGGAGCGCCATGCTCAAGCAGGGTGACACTAAGCCTCCTGTCAGGAGTTCTCAGAGAGGGATTAGACCACTTCACACACACCAGAACCTCAACTGTGCATACCATCCTCACGCACACCCCCACACACACACCCAGCCATGTGCAACCCAAAGGCATAAGATCTATCCAAAGAACTCATTTTTAATCACACGTTGGGCTGCAAGCTTATTTAGCCTTTGCTCCATAAAATTTCAAAAACCATTCAGTTTGGCTGCCGCTGCTGCTGCTAAGTCGCTTCTGCCGTGTCCGACTCTGTGTGACCCCACAGACGGCAGCCCACCAGGCTCCCCCGTCCCTGGGATTCTCCAGGCAAGAACACTGGAGTGGGTTGCCATTTCCTTCTCAGTTTGGCTACTCCTCCACAAAATGGAAAGAAAGCTGCTCAACGTAAGACTTTAAGCTTTTAATCCCCATATTCCTTCTCTATAAAAGAGTGAGAACTCAGTCTTTTTTGGTTTTACCGTATTGCTAAATTACCCTTTAATGCTGGTTCTTCTTTTAGAAAAGGATGGCTAAAGAATAGATTTTTAAAGGAAATAAAACCAAGCAATTGGGGAGAATTTCCTTAGTAAGTTTTGGATGTTTTCAAGGAAAATTCACAGCAAGCGGGCAGAAGAGCTTGAATTGCTGAAAATGCAGGATTAATCCACCACGGCTCGGATTAATCCCCGTCCCTCTCCTCCCCTACTCCTCCTTTCCCCCTCCAGAAAGCGTGGGGTTTCCCTCTGACTGCCTGAACTGAGGAACTCTGTTACCTCAGACATTACCAAACTCTGATTTTCATACAGCTTAGATTTTAACAACAATTGTGTCCCTTGAAACATATTAGCCACCAAGAGGTGAATGTGATTGGTTCGACCTTAAGGAGGAGGAGGGTGTCTGTGTGTGTGTTTGGAGGGTGGGGGCGGTTCTTTAACCTTCTGCATAAAGAACCACAGCTTTCCTGAATCAGAAATAAAGTAAAAATGGAAATCTGTGGATACTCTGGTTACCTGGCAACCCAAACCCATGGGCGGCCTCCGCCTGCATTCTAATGTCCTGCAGCATGAAAGATGCAGGCAGAAGGGATTCCCTTTATATGCAGCTTCTTGTCCATTCATTCATCCTCAATTATTTGGTTTCCAAGTCAGTAACACAGATTTCTGCAGGCTATAGTACTTGTCTCTGCCAGAAAGGAAGCTTCCACTAGGGAATTTACCATAACACCTTTTAAAATGAATAAATGTTTTGCAAACCCCTCTGGGAAAATGGTATCAAAAGGGAAAACCAGGAGGGGATGGGGGTAATACTGCATAGATGCCCTGCAGTTCCTTACCACGGCTCGAGGAAATCTGCAGTGTCATGCCTATTTCATCCCAACCTCACTGCCTGAGGCTCCACTCAGGAACTGGTTATCACACTGCGATTTATCTATAAATAATCAGCTAAACGGCCACCGGCCTGGAGTAACAGTGAAACAAAAGAGCTGCAGCCTTCCACACCTTTGCTTCAGCTTCTGAGGTTCCAGTTTCACCCCCACTCCAGGTCAAGCTCCTGTTCATTATTTTTTGTTCCTTCTATTACCTAAACTAGAAATAATATTCTAGTGTTGTTTCTGTTGCTGCTGCTTTGAGTTTGTGAGTTAAATAAATGATCCGGAGACTACTTGAGAACCATGTACTGAACTCTAAACTAGAAAACAATATTAATAAACATTTCACTCTTGACAGAAGAAAAAGGCTGTGTTATCTCCCTCGGTTTTTAGACTAAATATCAATGGTTCTTACAGTGATTTTGTTCATCCCCACTCAACCAATCAAAACAAGTTTAGCTGCTCAATATCTTTTAAAAATCTAGTTTTCCCAGAGCCTGGTCCATTGTTCTTCATTTACATTTCTACCAGTGACTTAAACATTTCAGTGAAAATCAAGTCTTAATGCTTTTTCAACTTCTCAACATTTTTGTCAAAAATTTCTATGAAGGATGGGGAATGTATAGGTATTACAACATAGAAAGAAAAGTTAATCCCCTGTAAATTTTATTCATTTACCAACAACAACAACAAAAGATTGAGACACTAACATACATGACACTATGCTAAAGTGTGTGTGTGTGTCTGAGGTACAAAGGCAAACACAACACAGTCCATTCTCAGAGAACTTAAGTTCTAAAACGGAAGGCATTACATGTCTGTATGCATTTTACTGTTACACAAGGAAAGTGCTGAGGACAAAAGAAACAAGCAAATGTACTATGACAACCATTTCAGGTAGTTACTAATACTTTCATCCGGAGTAATAGAAAAAGCCAAGAAGGACTTAGGGAAACAACAGCATTTAATGCAGGCTGACGGATGGGTAGAATTTTGGTAGAGATGGAAAGGGCAATCAAGACAGAGGAAATGGAGTGACCAAAGGCACAGCAGTCAAGAAGGTTCAGGCAACATCCAGAAACTGGTCAAGGGTCCAGGATAGACAATGCACAGGATACAGAAGAGGCAATTTCAAATATAGAACATCAATTAACATACAATGATGCCTTCCACAATTCATTCCCTCATTAATTCAGCAAACATTTACCAGGGACCCACTTGACTTGGCAGGGACTTAAAAATATTTTTTAAAAAACCTTAAACCTAAAATTCCACTATAAGTTTTAGTAAGGCCCTTCCCCAGAGTTGTTGATCAGAAATCATCATGTCTACCTTGAGATTACAATATCATAGTTGATGTTGCTAAAACATTCTATGTTTAATATACCATTTATGAAGAAACTTCATCATCCTAAGGGGGCAACAGAACAGTTTGTTGTTGAAGGAAACTGGTTCAAAGCAAAAAGCTTTCATACCATTACAACCATCCTGACTACAGGCAGTCATGCAAAAGTTATTTCTTGGGTTTCAGAAGAATGTCTTCAATAAGTCCAGGTGGGAGAAGGCGAGGGTGGGATGATTTGATTTGAGATGATTTGAGAGAATTGCAATGAAACATGTATATTACTATACGTGAAATAGATGGCCAGTCCAAGTTCGATGCATGAAACAGCCCGTGCACTGGGAAAAACCTGAGGGATGGGATGCGGAGGGAGGAGGGAAGGGGGCTCAGGATGGGGAACACTGGTTCCCTATGGCTGATTCACATGAATGTATGGCAAAAACCACTACATTGTAAAGTAATTAGCCTCCAATTAAAATAAATTAATTAATTAGAAAAAAAATCCAGGTAAACAGTAGCAACTACAGCAGCAGTGAAACTAAGAAAAGAGCTTTGAGAAGCAGCAAACATTTGAAAACTGGTAGGAAGCTTCGTCAAGATGCATCGTTACCTCTGCTATTGAGATCATGTGATGTGGCCTGTGTTACGAAAGTTAATCCAAGTTAAGGTACAGCTATAAAAGTCACTTCCATCCAAGCACCTTGACAACAGTCTTGTCATTGGAGGTATTAGCCTTGGTTTAGAGAGTTCTCACATTTATATTTAGGCTATACTATCTGAGCCACCAAATAAAGCAAGGACATTAGGTCAGCACAAGTCATTATAACATCATAATGTCTAAAACTGAGTTACCTAATATTTTTCTAAACCATCTTTGCAGGTCAAAGTTTATTAGTTAAAGACAGACAGATAAAAACCAACAGTTATTAACTGCTTGTTCTGTGCCAAACACATTAATTATCACATCCAAGAGACAGAGGCATGCCAAAGGGAATGTAATTAAATGTAATGCTTTCATTTAAGCTATGATAAACATAAGTCTCTGGCTGAGACTAGCCTAACATCTCTTGACCTCTTTCCCCCAGCATTTTCCAGGACGTTTAGGGGTTATCTAAACAACCCCTAAACATCTAGCATTGAGACACTAGAGCAGACTGAGGCTGAGGCAGAGTTGCAGAATCTGAGACTGCTCCTCAAGAAGGAGACTCAGGAAGGAGGATCAGCAAAAATGATTACCTCAATTAAACAGACAGGATTCAAAGCAAACCGATCCATGTGACATCGTGGATTCTTCCAGGGTGAGGAGAATAAAGGACACGGTACCAGGATCCTCATGCCTTCCTCTTTGCAAGAAGAGAGAGCGAGCTGCACAATCACCATGTACATGTTACACAGCATTCAGCTTCAAAGGGCTCTGCCCACAAGGGCACATTCTTCACATTCACATACATGGACACAAAGTTTTCATTCACATTATGAATGCACTTGATTTTCCTTGAAAAATCCATGTCAATGGAATTCCATGGGTTAGCACCACAAGAATAATGAGGGAGATCTCCTTATTTGTAGATACTGAAAAATAAGTCTGAGGATTTTTAATTATTATTAACTAATTTCTCTCATTTATTGTTACCCACAGAAGATTCTTTTTTTCTTCAAATCAACACCAATATTTCAACTCCATTTTGATGACCTATGTCAAAAGTCATAAAAACTGTATATGATAATATCCCTGAAACCAAAATATGTAATGCTACTATCATAACAAGTTATTTCCTTATTATTTGAACATTTTAAGTATTTAGCCTAATTAGAGAATCAGTTCAGTTGCTCAGTCACGTCCAACTCTGCAACCCCATGGACTGCAGCACACCAGGCATCCTGCTCCATCACCAACTCCTGGAGTTTGCTCACACTCACGTCCATCGAGTCAGTGATGCCATGAGAGAACAGACTTGAGCAAATGAGATCACACACGTGAAAACACTCTGCACCTGCAGAACATGATATGAACCTAAGGAATTTGCTCCCTTTCTAGTCCCTGTCTCTTCTAATACTACTGACACAGTAAACAGGGACAAAATCTGAGTCTGCCTCTCCTGTAGGTAACATAATGTCTCAACGGCTGTCACAGTCACTACTGCTATATGATAAGCCTATAGTTGCATTCAGACTGGGTATAAAGTTTACTACCATAATTAGACTGAATTACACAAAGTTGCTCATATTCAATCATTTTTAACCTACAAGAATGGCCATTCCATGTTTCAACCAAATATAAAGCGTTAGCTTTTACTTTTTACATCCCCGTACTTTACATATATACATTACACATATCACAAATAATTTGCTAGGATTCTGATAAGATTTACATTTACAGAAGTTGAGTAGGAACTATACTGAGCCAAAGGATGAGAGTACTCCAGAAGACTTCAGAAGAAGGAGATAGGACAGGGGCAGCTTTTCTGACCGAGACTGACTGGAACACACACACACCAGGAGGGGACCAGCCATATAAAAGAAATACCAGATAAAACACATCTTACACTGCGATCTGGAGACATGCTGCTAGCTGCCTGTAAAATGATATTAAAAGGCTGTCTCTTCTCTCAGAATGTCAACTAAAGCCCACAGCTGAGGATAATAGGTTCTAAGAACCCCTACATTCAGCCCATACAAGTAACAGATTAGAAACTCTAGAATTCCTAGGGGTTGCTGAGCTGTTGGCCTAGCAGTGGTTCTCCAACCAAGCCGAGGCTGAAAATGTGAGGAGGCGTTTTGGGGAGTGTTACTGGCATTTAATGTGCAGGATCCAAGAATGTTAAAGATCAATGCGATGGAAGGGAGAGCCCTGCACAGCAAAGAATCTTCCCATCCAAATTAGCAACAGTGCTCATATTAAGTAATACTAGCATCAGGAATCCCTTGGCAGGCCAGTGGTTAGGACTCCAAACTTCCCCTATCAGGGGTCCAGCTTCAATCAGAGAACCAAGACCCTGCAAGATGAATAGCAAAGCCTAAAAAAAAAAAAAAAAAAAAAAAATAGGCATAAGTTTAAAAAGATGAAAGCTTCCCATTTGTGGACCTTGGGGGTATTATGCTAAGTGAAATAAGCCAGATGGAAAAGACAAATGATTTCACTCATTTATGGAATATAAAAAATAATAATTAACAGAATAAACACATAGATACAGAGAACAGAGTAGTGGTTACCTGATAAGAAGGTGGGTAGATGGAGGAAGAGAGTGTAAAGGGGGTCAGCTCTATGGTGCTGGATGAAAACTAAACTTTTGGTCATGAGCACACTGTGGTGTATAAGAGCCCAAAATACAACGTGGTTCAACTGAAATTTGTATGATATTATAAACCAATGTCACCTCAATAAAAATCCACACACACACAAATACATAGCCAAACAAAGGGCTTTAAAACATGAAAAAAGAAATCCTGGCATAAGGTGAAAGTCCCATGCTACTCCACTCTGCTCTGAGGACAAGGCTATTCTCCTGCCCCAGAGCCGAGTGGTATGGGGTTTGCGAAATCAGCAGTGGCTACAAAGAACACCGGACGTCCATCCCGAAGCTGGATGCTACATATCTGTGGCCTTCTTGATCTGCCTCTGTGACCTTTTCAGCAAAGAATACAAGGAATTAGCTATGGGAAGATGATGGCCGAAGAAAGCAGTGGCGATGACGTGGTCTCCCCTCCCACCTTAGGTGTACCCACTCTGAGTCAAATGGACACCGTGGGAGCCAGGCAGACTTGAGCTGTGTGGCCAAAGGGCAGCCTGCCGGGAAATGAAAGCATTGTCATTTGATAACAGCCATACAGAGGGCATGGCCAGCCAAGGACGAAGCAGCATTCTCAAACAGGAGACACAGGCCTCTTCCTCCAATATTCCTCCCAAACCTAGAAGTAGAGGAGCCTCAGGAGAGGGAAGGAAGGGGGCCCAGAAGGAAACACGGAGCGAGCCAGGCCCCCTCCAGTGCAGTCCCCTCACCAGCACAGGTCTTGGGGGACCCAAACCAGACCTGGCAGAGGAGCGTTCTCTACTGGGGATGAGGCTGAGGTTTTAGCCTGATTAAATTAAGCTGGCCTGGAATTTTATGCCCAAACATGTCCAGGAAGCAGTGAAATCTGCCCAAGACACTGTTGAGATGGAAAAGCCTTGGCAGCACATGTTTGATGGTAAAAAGGAAAAAAGGAGATAAGAAATGAAGGCTATTTCACATTTGCATCTCACCAAATCCTGGTTAATGACAAACATTCTTGGCTGACACTTTTTCTACATGAAAGTAGAATGGAGAGATTTTTAAAGTAACTAAAAACTACCAAAAATTTTATAATAACGGCTGTCTGTAGTCAGGGTCAATAGTTACAAGCAACAAATAAATTTTAGCTCTCTTAGGCAAAGAGTGAATTTGCTGGAGAATATCACAGGCTTACAGTGTTCACTCATTCAATAAATACTTATCAAGCACTACTGTGTGTCAGATATTATTCTGGGCATTGGGATACAATAGTGAAGAAGAGCCAAATTTTCTTCCTTCATGAAACTCACCCTCTAACAGGAGAAGCAGACAAAAAAAAGATGGTAGATGATGCTAAAATAAAAACTAAAGCTGGGATGGGGAGAGGGAGTTCTGGGATGGGCAGGCTGCTCCTTTATATAAGAATAGTTTAGGGAAGATGTCACCTGAAGTTGACACGTGGGCAAAGTCCTGGCAGAGGGGAAGTCACTGAGCAATTCTGGCAGCAGATACGGTGCCTTCACCCCCGGATGCTGCCGCCACTGCAGATGGGGCAGCACCGATGGGGCTGTGACCACGAACAAATTCTAGCCATGCCTTCATTTTTGTCTCCCCCACTGGTTCTCACCCCTCACTCTTAGCAGAACATCTGTATGGCTGAAGGAAACCAGGATATGTCACCCCAAAATATACCTCTTTGTTATAAAAAATAATTTCAAGCTGAAGGCAATTGGACAATAGCAAATGCAAGAAACGCTTGCTCTCTCCTCCCCCCTTTTCTGCCTAAAAGCAGGATATAAATTCTGCTTTAACTTACCCGCCCAGAGACCCCACCAGAGGAACCTGTGTGCAAACCTTACTCATTAGTTCCCTCCCAGATATTTACCTTCCCAGTTTGCAGTCTTCGGAAGCCTAAAATCACTTTCCTCTGTCTTGTCACTTCTCCACAAATGTACTGTTCTTCGCTGAAGACGCTATATAAGCCAGAATTCTAAGCCATCATCTGAGTTACTCTTTATAATGGACATGCACTGCACATTAGTCAATTGTCTCTTGTTAATCTGTTTCTCTTTAAAGAGCCCCAGCTGAAAAGTTTTCCACGTGTGAGTGTGCATTTCAGTAGTGTCTGACTGTTTGCGATCCCCTAGACTGTAGCCCGCCAGGCTCCTCTGTCCATGGAATTTTCCAAGCAAGAATACTGGAGTGGGTTGCCATTTTCTGTTCCAGGGGATCTTTCCCTCCCAGGGATCGAACTGGAGGCTCCTGCATCATGGGCACTGGCAGGCAAATTCTTTACCAGGGTGGCTTCCCAAGTGGTAAAGAATCCACTTGCCAGTGCAGGAGATACAGGTGTGATCCCTAATCCAGGAAGATCCCCTGAAGGAGGAAATGGCAACCCACTCCAGTATTCTTGCCTGGGAAATCCCACGGACATAGAAGCCTGGCAGGCTGCAGTCGGCGGTATCACAAAAGAGTTGGACAACACTGAGCGACTAAACAACAGCAATGAAGCTGAAAACGTAAGGTGGTTGGAGGTAGAGTCTTGCCCTGCAGTGGGGCCAAGCCAGGTTATGTGAACCCTGCCCTGGTTCCAGGGCTGGGCAGAGGGAGGACAAGCAGAAGTTACATTCGTTGGGGTTCCTTCTCCTTTGCAAGGATGGATGACTACCACACTGTTGCTCTTGAGAACCTACCCTGTCTTTAAAGAGGTTAAATGGCTTACTCTGGCGCTATGCGATGGAGCAGGAATTCAGACTCGGTTCTCAGCTGACCCCAAATCCCGTGGCCCTAACCACAATGAGAACTGCCTCCCTACATAAGCAATTCCTTGTTTCTTGCCAGCAGGTAAGGGGAGGGAGTGACTGCTCTCAAGATCACTGTCAGCCATGGACTCCCTAAGAAAATATTTCGTATCAAGTCTCAGGGTCCTCACTCTAATTTCAGGTCTTTCTTACAGCTTGCCTCTCCTCATGTTCTCCCTGCAAGCAGCCAGCTCCTAATCAAACGAGCTAACGGTCTGACCCTCCACGCCAGGCAGTCAGTTAAGTTCAGTTGCTCAGTCGTGTCCGACTCTTTGCGACCCCATGAGTCACAGCATGCCAGGCCTCCCTGTCTTTCACCATCTCCCGGAGTTTGCTCAAACTCATGTCCATCGAGTTGGTGATGCCATCCAACCATCTCATCCTCTGTCGTCCCTTTCTCCTCCTGCCTTCAATCTTTCCCAGCATCAAGGTCTTTTCCAATGAGTCAGTTCTTCCCATCAGGTGCCAAAGTATTGGCATTTCAGCTTCAGCATCAGTCCTTCCAGTGAACACCCAGGACTGATCTCCTTTAGGACAGACTGGTTCCTTTAGGATGGACTGGTTCCTTTAGGATGACCCTGCAGGTCACGGTTTCTCAAAATGCGGTTCTCAGAACAGCTGCACATCATCTAAGACGTCATTAGAAATGCCGAATCTCACACCCCACAGCCGGATCTACTTAATCAGAACCTGGGGGTGGGGAAGCAATCTTTGTTTTAGCACGGCCTGCAAGTGATTCTGAGAGAAGCTTCAATTGGAGAACCACTGCTATAGGTCTGCTATTGTGGACATGGTACCTTCTCAATGTGGGTCCCCATTCGGAGCAGCCATGGACCTGCTTGTCATAAACTCCTCTCTCATGGACAGACACTGACTGGCTTCACGAAGCACCCCAGCATGTGCACGGGGAATCTCGACCTTAAAAGCCTGTAAGAATTTGTTCTTACCTATAAAGTCTACATCAAGCCTACAAAACCTTCACAAGTTAAAGTCAACATTCCTCTAAAGGGAATGTGCAGATACATACAACCCTGCATTCTGACGACCAGTGGTGGGATAGATGCCACGAACCTTGAATTATGAGGCCATGGGGGAAGACCAAGTGTGTTCTATATGGCCTCCAAGATAGTAACAGTGCTTGACAAATATTTTAAAAATACTTACCAATTTGTTAGAATAGTTGAATCCTGACTATCTTGTTGGGTAACTATGTATCATAGGCTTTCCACAGTACAGAGTTCACTCACAGTGAAATCCACAGAAAGGTGAGATGATTAAAAACAGCGAGATTTTTATGGCTTTTATAAACGTGGATTCACAGCCTGGGCAAAGCTTCCCACAGTTCTTTTCCACCAAAGCAAATAGACTCCTCAGTTTCCATGGATTTATGATTCTCATGAGCTTTGAGAAAAACATTCCAGTATTCATCCCCAGTGAAATTTTACTTCATAGTACCTCAAAAAATGACTTTTTTCCGACTTCTAAATAGCTTGCACATGTCTTTTGATAGGTTAATTTATTTATTAATAACATTTAATTGTTCTTATTACTGAAACTATATATATTCATTGTAAAAATGATAGATTAATTTTGTTAAATCATTACTTTGTGTTTTTCTTTTCTTTCTAAAATTCAGTTTTATAATTAGTAGAATTTATCAGGTGATGAAACCATATTTTAGAGCTTAATGCAAGAAAGCAGTATTAGAGTCTCTTTCTCTAATGCCAAATGGCAACTCTATCCTTATGTTTTTCTAAAGATGCTGGTTAACAATATTTAATAAAATGCACACTGTATTTCAGTGAAAGTGTGTGGTCAAATTAAGTAAAATATAGTTTTCAAAATGCATTTAATATCTTCCTGCATTCCTGAGTCACGTTTTTGCCCAAACATTTCTTAAGCCAGTGAGAACAAAACAACCTGCCCCTCCTGTACCCTTCCAAGGACTGAAGGCTGTTTTATGGATGAGACTATTGAGAAACTCTAAGAGCGAGGAAAGAAGGGTGCAGAAGATTCAGTGTCTATCCAGGGTGATCCAGCATAGCTGCAAGGCAGCTCCACTGGGCTGCTCACCACTATTACTGCGGTCTGTCTTGATAAAAAGAGAGTACCTCTTGTTAGCAATAAAATAGATGAGACGTTCAAATTAGATAAGAATAGGGGTAAGCTATAGAGTTTTTAGGTAATGTTTTTATATTTGTGATAAGAAAACGTATGAGATGTGTTAGGTCCCATCATCTAAATATATCTAAACACGCTTTGCCAGACACAACATGTTATCATTGATTCCAAGGTAGTACTTCATTAGATCACAAATGTAACAACTAACCTTCAAAAAAATAAACATAAAATAATGAAGCCTAAAACTCACAGAAGGGAATGTATTTTCAAACCTTTATTTTTTAGCAAACACAGAGTTCCTGCAGCAAAGAGCCTAAAGCTGAACCACCTCTGTCAGATAAGGGGGCTAGCAAGCCTCAGCAGAGGCGGTCAGGGGGCCTCAGGGGGCACAGAGAGCAGCCTGGGCTGAAGGGCTTCCTCACTATGAACTCACACCAGGAGCCGTGTCAGTGGCCTTTCCATAGCTCTTGCTAGAGAATACAGGCAAGGAAAAGGGCATTAGTCTAATATAGAGCTGACGTGGTAAACAGGAGTCAGAGTTCTTACAGAAAATAAAGAAGTGCTCCATTTCTGCCACCTGATATAGCAGGGAGACCTTAATAATCCCCACTTCTTGATGCTAATGGCTTTGTAAAATCCCTTCCTCTTGAGTGTAAGATGCATAACTTGCTTCTAACCAATAAAATATAGTAAACGTGATGGGCTGTCACTCCCACAATCATGTTACATGATTCTGTCTTAGCGAGAGTCCCTGGCTGGCCTTAAAGAAGCAACCAGCCATGTTAGAAACCAGCCATGGAGGGGACTTCCCTGGTGGTCCAGTGGTTAAGACTCTGCTCAAGGGGCACAGGCTGGATCCCTAGTCACGGAATTACAATCCTGCATGCCATGCAGCCTGACCCAAGAGGGGAAAAAAAGTGCAGGTCAGAAAGCAGACATGGAGAAAGTCACATGACCGATAACTGCACGGCCTCTAGAATCCAAGAGGGCCTCCAGCCAAGAGCCACTGGGAAGCAGGGGTCCCCAGTCACTCAGCCACAGGAATGAATTCTGTCAACAACTTAAGCAGGCTTGGAGTCATTCTTTCCCGTCAAGCCTTCACCTGAAAGCATGAGCCAGCTAGCACTCTGACTGCAGTCTGGTGAGGGCCTGGGCAGAGCGCCCAGCTAGCCATATACAGCCTCTCACCCCACAGCAACTGTGAGGTCATACATGTGTGTTATTTGAAGCCACCGAGCTTATGGTAACATGTTATGCAGTGTAGAAAATGGATACACTGAGTCAACATGGAATCTTTCTACCTTGAATCAACCAAGTTTAGCTGACCTTCTTCCCTCATTTCTTTGTAATGATTCCAACCCTCACTATAGCGGGCCTGGTACCTCTGTGAGGTTTTCTTAACTTCAGAGAGGTCTCAAGTTTTAAGTGAACCATCACAGATACTTCTTAATTCTTTCACAGAACTAAAGATCACATCTACTGAAGATAATGAAAGGAATTGTATAAGTATAGCTTTGGAATATATTAAGCTAATCTTAAAGAATGAAGAACTATGGAAAGCAAAATTAGAACTTTTGGATTCATTTACTTTCTCATTCTATAAAGTAAAAACACAGGAATTTATTTAAGTAGCAACAACAACGTGACTCAGTTAACTTTCCTTCCAGTACGTGAACCACAAAATATCTCTGAGCAAGGAAGAGCTCGTTCTTAATAAGGTATTTTTATCTGTATGATTTTTTAAACTTTTTGTATAAAAACATATATGGGAAACATGGCTTTACCAGGCTTGAGATACCACCAACAATTTTTCACTATTTCAATAAATATTTACGAAGAACTCTGTGTCCAGGCACTCTTTCAAACACTTTTTTTTTTTAATTTACAAGTCAGTAAATAAAGAACTTTTCCCATATGACACAATTTAGTGAGAGAGTAGACAATAATAAAAATAACAAACAACTAAATAATTTAGTGCCTTAAAAAGTGATATGCATGGTGGAAAAATAGAATAAGAACGGGCAGGTGAGAACTGGAGAGGTGAGCAATATGAGTGGAGGCCTCGGTGAATACATGAGATCTGAGTAGACTTCCTGCAAGTGATGGATTCAATCAATCAGGTATCTGAGGGAAGTACAAGCCACATGGAGATACAGTGAATGCAAAGGCTTGGAGATGGAGCATGTCCGCCACTACTTAAGGAAGATGGAGGAGCCACTTAAAAGTTAACCCAGAAGTGCTCAAATTTTCTCAAAGGTCATGATACCCTAAGGTTCTCAGTAATTCTTTTCATGGACCCCCATGCCAAAATAAATACCTAATAGTTCCTTTCATTGAGTAGTTAGATCCAAAACACCAAATAAGTATTTACGTCCTAACAATTTTAGTAGCCAGTTGAAAAAATAATACACATAAACTGAAGGGGGAAAAAAATGGTTTCACTTACTTGTAAACTACAGTCACTTACAAACGAGGTATCTATGAGCATTTTTGGACACTGCACAACTCCTCAGGTGTTGGAATCAGATCAGACACTGTCACCTTCACTATTACATGTTGATTTTTAAATTTTTGTTGCTCAGTCGCCCAGTCGTATCCGATTCTTTGCAACCCCATGGACTGCAGCACTCCAGGCACTCCTGTCCTTCACCATCTCCCGAAGTTTGTCCAATTTCATGTCCATTGCTTCGGTGGTGTTAAAACAGTGCTTGCTTTTTATCCCCTTAACTGCAATAAAACCAGCCTTGCAGAAATATGTCATTTAAAGGAATATGAGCGCAATCCAGTACTGAAACTCTGAAGTGGTTTGCTTGGGTTCTGACAGGTGATGCTCTGTTTCTCTCAAAAATCAGTCATGGGGCATCCCTGCGAGTTTGCTGCAGTTCCCTGGGGTGTCCCAGCACACAGGTTAAGATCTGTGGTGTTAACACACACCTGAACTTCTTCCCTTCTCTTAGGTCAAGCTACTTCTAGCCTCTTCAGTAGCTCCTCTGGTTTTTCTTTCAAGAATTTCTCCTCCCCGATTTCCTTTCTGAGTATCTGCTCTAAGGAATCTCACTGCGGGTTCTTTACCACTAGGGCCCCCTGGGATTGCCTCTGTGCTTAGTCACTCAGTCATGTCTGACTCTTCGCGACTCCATGGCCTGTAGCCCACCAGTCCCTGGGGATTCTCCAGGCAAGAATACTGGAGTGGGTTGCCACGCTCTTATCTAGGGGGTCTTCCCGACCCAAAGATTGAACCCAGGTCTCCTGCTTTGCAGATGGATTCTTTACCATCTGAGCCACTAGGGAAGCCCCACGATTGCCTCAATAAGGGACAAATGTATAAATAACCAGGCAATCATTCAGAGGCCTTTATTCTGGTGAAGAACTCATTTCCTTTGTCCTCTAAGTTCTTTAAAGGATTTAACTCCTTCTGAATGTTGTGGTTCCAAATAGGAAAAGGAGTACATCAAGGGTGTATATTGTCACCCTGCTTATTTAACTTATATGCAGAGTACATCATGAGAAACGCTGGGCTAGATGAAGCACAAGCTGGAATCAAGATTGCCGGAAGAAATATCAATAACCTCAGATATGCAGATGACACCACCCTTATGGCAGAAAGTGAAGAGGAACTGAAAAGCCTCTTGATGAAAGTGAAAGAGGACAGTGAAAAAGTTGGCTTAAAGCTTAACATTCAGAAAACTAAAATCATGGCATCTGGTCCCATCACCTCATGGGAAATAGATGGGGAAACAGTGGAAACAGTGTCAGACTTTACTTTTTTGGGCTCCAAAATCACTGCGGATGGTGATTGCAGCCATGAAATTAAAAGACGCTTACTCCTTGGAAGGAAATTTATGACCAACCTAGATAGCATATTAAAAAGCAGAGACATTACTTTGCCAACAAACGTCCATCTGGTCAAGGCTATGGTTTTTCCAGTGGTCATGTATGGATATGAGAGTTGGACTGTGAAGAAAGCTGAGCCCCAAAGAACTGATGCTTTTGAACTGTGGCATTGGAGAAGACTATTGAGAGTCCCTTGGGCTGCAAGGAGATCCAACCAGTCCATCCTAAAGGCGATCAGTCCTGGGTGTTCATTGGAAGGACTGATGTTGAAGCTGAAACTCCAATACTTTGGCCACCTCATGCGAAGAGTTGACTCATTGGAAAAGACCCTGATGCTGGGAGGGATTGGGGGCAGGAGGAGAAGGAGACGACAGAAGATGAGATGGCCGGATGGCATCACCGACTCGATGGGCATGAGTTTGAGTAAACTCCAGGAGTTGGTGATGGACAGGGAGGCCTGGCGTGCTGCGATTCATGGGGTCACAAAGAGTCGGACATGACTGAGCGACTGAACTGAACTGAACTGAACTGAACGTTTTAAACACCAAACTGATCATAACACAATGAACGAATTAAAACACATCTCCTCACAGCACCTGTAGACAATGGGAAGCTGCAGGGAATAGTCCCTGTGCCCACAAAAATAATTCTATTTATTGTGAAAGCCAGTAATCTCTTCTGCTAAGCATTCGCTCTTAGACATTACCTTAAGGTTTAACTGTTCAGTTATCTTAAAAATCATATTAATAGTCTGAATCATTGAAAACTGTTTTTTAATGGGCAAGAGAACATTTCAGTCCATTATGGGAATTTCCAAGGACTATAAGAAAACCAATACTTTCATTCTGATGAAAATTAAAGTCAGTAGCTTTCAGAGAAGGAAAGACTAGTAAACATACTCTCATCGTGAGAATCGATCACACACCTCCGTCTCTCCAGTCACCTTCCGAATGCTCACGTGAAATAGAGTCAGTGGCAGGGGGGATGCCATCATAGCCCATTAACCGATACCACACACTGTGAGACAGAGCTGCCAGCAGCCTGGCACTCTGTCCCTCAAAGTGAGAATTAAATCAAATTGCATTTGCTTTATGCAGAGGTAAAGTCAGACAGTAGGTCCCTGGCTACCCCATCTCCTCCAGAATAAAAAGGTCAGGATTTCTTATCAAGGAAAACAAGACGAAAATGGCTTAAAATAAACCTCTGCTTATCTGCATCCTTGGCTAATCACAAAGTGAGATTCCCATCCCTGCCAGCACTGCTGGTGGGGCCAGTCTTCTGCAGTGATGGAGCGCCATCTAGTGCTGACATCCTGGAGACACTGAGAAGCACCCGAATAAAGGGCTCCCGCAAACCATGGTCGGAGAAGGCAATGGCACCCCTCTCCGGTACTCTCACCTGGAAAATCCCATGGACGGAGGCGCCTGGTGGGCTGCAGTCCATGGGGTCGCTAAGAGTCGGACACGACTGAGCAACTTCACTTTCACCCTTCACTTTCATGCATTGGAGAAGGAAATGGCACCCCACTCCAGTGTTCTTGCCTGGAGAATCCCAGGGACGGGGGAGCCTGGTGGGCTGCCGTCTATGGGGTCGCACAGAGTCGGACACGACTGAAGCGACTTAGCAGCAGCAGCAGCAAACAATGGTTAAACAAAACTAAATCAACAGAGCACCTACTATATAAGTATCTTGTGCTGGTTTTTTCTTCACAATCATGCAAAAGCTTTCAGAGACTTGAGCTGCCCGAAGTTTTGTGGAAAAGGCTTACATTGTGGTAGCAGGGGAGAAGATGCTCTGTTGGACGTTTTGCAGGTGATTCTCTCAACATGAAGTATGAGTGTGGAGGTGGCCATCAGGCAGCTCAGCTTGAGCGGAACCCTGGTTACAATTGCTGCACCTCTTCCCAGAAAAAACATGTGGCTACTTAGCATTTATATTGCACTTTTCATCTCTAAACCACTTTACAGAACCTCTCTGGTGAATTCCCCCAACGCCCTGGCAAAATAGTTATTACTCTATACTATTAGCTTCTTTATGAAAGCTTCTGATGGCCTTTTCCACTGCATGGCAGTGAACTGCATTTACCAAAGGGAATTTCTCCAAAGACTCATGTCCAGAGTCAAAGAGCAATTATCATCTGAAACTTTAATGTTTCTCCTTTTCTTTTCTAGGGGAAAAAAGGCTCATCATTAATTTCCGTAGTGAACATACTGACCCTTTCGCATTCAAATACAAGACTGTCAGAATAAAGGAAAGATTGCATCGTCAATGTGAGACTTCTCCCTAATCTTCCATTACTGCTATTACAGCAGAGGACCCTGCCCTAAACCAACAGCATCGTCGTGTCCTTAAAATAAAGAAAATCCGGGAGACAAAGGAGATGGGCAGGCTGATAAAACAGGACCTTTTCAACTAGGATTCTGTGATACATTAAGGATCTGACCTTTTTTATTTAAAATTGAAGCATCTGTCACTCTTAATCATATTTCATGGACCAGCTATTCCTTATAACATTTCAATCAGTGGTGTAGTTTAAGAGAGAATGGCTAAGAAGCTGTAGTCACATTTTCTGTATATAATTGAAGTCTGAGCATCTTAACTGGACTCTTCACTTTTTTAAAAGAAAAAAAAATTTTAGCAATCACATTTTCTAGATCACAAAGATATTTAGTACATGACTCCCATACAGTATGTGATAAAATATGAGTGTTCCAAGAGAAAGGGCACGCAGTAAGATGCATCTCAAGGAGGACAGCAGAGCAAGCAGGACAGTTAAGAGGCAGAATCCTCAGCAAAAAACTCGTGTCACTGGTGGGAGCGGCCTAGACACACCAGGAGCCTCAGGGACAGGCCTGGCTCCCTTACAACATTCATTTTTCTGCTTTCATATTTATTTGCCTTTATCCTAGAGATTACTAACCCAACAGATATATATATGACAGGCATTTCACAATGCATATTTTATGATGTTAAAAGTTTCACATTAGAAATAATCATCCAATATTTTCAGCATTTAAAAAAGTGAGTATTCCATTCCATGGTATGTGGGAAGCAGTAAGTTAGAATTAATGTATCACATATCATTTCCAAAATCCTTCCTGCAGACCTGAGAGGATGCTTTTGGTGATGTCTCAATGCCAACTTTTTACAAACAATCTCTACTTATAGCCACTTTACATAAGGGGATTCATCACTCTCCTGCCACCTAATGTATTTTAGTATATTTTAGCATTTAGGAAGAAAAGATAAGGTGAACAGAAATAAAAGCTCTAATAAGCATATTTATTAGACCAGACTATTTCCTAACAGGAAAATGCATCATTTGAATTAAAAAGAGGTTTTCCTTTGGTTTGCTGGGAGGAGTGAGGACGCCCTTGTTCCAGTAGCATGTGTCCATCTTGGAAGAGTATGGAGGTTCAGGAGAACGGAAGGGGAAAGAAGGTGTCTTTCCAGTCTATAGCTCAGAGAGAGCCACTAAGGCCAACAAACGCTTAAAGTCACCTCTCCCTCGCAAATGAGGCTGAAAGTCCTCGGCTGGGGAGAGTGGATACTCATCTACTCACACTGCAATCCAATGTGACCAAAGAGCTTAGTGTTTTCTTTCTGTAAGACTGACCTGATCTTCCTCATCAAACTCCCAGCAAGCTCAGGAGCATGGATAATTTAGATGCGCCATTAGTAATATTTCACTGTCTTTGATCTTAAACAGTCAGTTTAAATGATCACATTTAAATAGTCTACGCAAAGCTAGCCTCAGAGCAACAGCTAGTTTCCCTGATCTCTTTTGGATGGCACAGACCTTATAATCAAATTTTCAGTCTTTTAGCCTTTGCTCCCTTACTTCCGACTTCCCTGAGATGGCCACTGTATAGATAAAAGACACTTACCCTGCCCTTCTGGTAGCGGCAAGGAGGGACTGTCAGACCACAACAGCATCCTCTGAGTCCAGTGGCCCCTGCTGCTGAGTGGCTGGATTGCCTGACCCCACGGGTGCAACTGTAACCATCACAGACCAGTTCACACTGCTCTGGTCTGGTCTGGCCCTATCATGTCAATAACAGGATGTCAAAGTCATCTTACAGGGGCACTGAGTCTAAACTGTGAGTCATGTAACTGGAGCATGTGCAGAAAGGGATATTTTGACCTGAGATACCTCCAGGCACCCAAGTTTCTCCTCACCAGGGAATCAAAGGCCTGGGACACAACCAGGCCTTGTAAGCCAGCTCTTCTTCAGGAGGAGGAAGGGGTCCATTGTTCCGGAAGATCCGTAGGTAAAGCCCTTTTTCCGACTTTATCATAAATGGTCTCGCTTAAAATCCTCCCAGTCAAAATCTGACCTGCCAGTGCTTCCTCATACCAACCCGTCCTTCACTAATTCATAAAGTTTGACCAAACCCGTATCAGGGAGATGGATTTGCCCCTGCCTCCTGTCCCCTTGCTGGTGGACCTTGTGATAAAGCGCATCCTCTTCTCAAAAGCCAGGGCCACGGTATCGGCTTCTACGTGTTATCGGGCAGCAAGCCCTTGCTCCGTGATACAGTCAGTCAAGTCTGACTGCTTGGAGGTGACATGAGAGGACCCATCTCTAGGTCTCCTGTCCCAGCGGCTTGTCCCCCGTCTAGACGGCCCCACAGATGGTAACCTCAATGTTCTCACTCCAGGCCTCCATCAGGTCTTATCACAGATGGCACCTCCACGTCCCCTCCCTGGGCCAGAGAGGGGTTCCTGTATCCCTTGCTCATGACTCCAAGTCCATGAAACCAGAAGGGCTGCCACAGGCCTGTCCATTTACACCATTGCTGCTGGGTACCATCTGCACTTTCCATGTTCGTAGTGGCCAGCTGCAAGGCTGCTTTTAAATCCTGCAGCATCTCATAGCATAACTGAGACCATTCACTACTAGAACTAGTATCTTAGGCCTCACATGCCTATCTGGCTAGTTCTGTAATCCTTGATGCCTGACCTCATTGGTTTCCCTTCTTTCTAAGCCTTAGAGAGGGGACAGAGGGATCACAGACTTTTCTTTCTCTCTGCCAATGCTTCTTGTCTTTTTTCATAACAATCATAAAAGTTCACCATCTTTGTTCTGCACACTGGAGAAGACGGGGACATCTATACATGGCCTGCTTAAAAATATATATTACATTATAGTTTAATCATATAGACAAAAAAATATATTACATTATAATTATAATTTTGATAAATAGACAGGAATCAAGAAAGCTGTTGAATTTGAATTTGTATAAAATACATAACTATTTTTCAATCTTTTAAGAGAAACTTGGGTGTGACTCTTTATGCACAAATTGTGTATCAGTTTTTATCCCTCAAATAAGTACAAGTAATTTCTAACCAAGTTTTTAATGATGAGCTCTTCAAATTCAGAAAGTTGACCCTGATGAGAAAGTTTTTTTCCCACAAAGATGTGATACATTTAGAACCATTTTTTTACATCAAATATTCTACAACTATTCAAAATCTGGGATTGTATAAAACTTCAAAAATTTATAACAGTTCAAATAGTGACATTTAAAGAATCTGTGAGCTCTTTCTTTTCTTTTATAGACAAATGAGATATTGAAATCGTAAGTGATTATGTAAAAGCACCTCAAATGCAAGTATGTGTGCTAATTAACGGTAAAGCTAACTTGAACAGGACGCATGCACTGTTAGAGCAGCCTCTCCACCCACAGCTTGGGCACCATGAAAGAGTGCATCTGCTGCAGCTGAGCAAAAATATATCATCTGTGGGAAAACTGCCATAACTGGGTCTAGTGGGAGTCTGTGCCAGGCCTCTCTGCCTCTGAACTATGACCCTCAGGTCACACCCCACACTCCCATGCACCTGGAAGATGAGCTTCCCGCAGCCCTATGCAATCCCCTGCAGCATCGGAAGCCACGTGGCCACAATGGGTAGCAACATACCTGCCCAGCAGCTGGCTGGTGGAGTCCAAACTGCAGAGCATCTCCTAAGCCAAGCATAGGCAGCGTGCCTGATTCCATTTTGCTCAAGCCACATACAAAACCGTCCATGTGAGAAACTGCCAGCCAGGTGCCACAGCTACTAGCCAAGGGCATGGCCACCTCAGGTCATGCCAAGCTTTCTTGAAAACTAGGAGAGAGGAGACAGGCTCTCACCCACTGGACTGGGAAGCCCTGTTCTGCCTTATTCCTGATTCAAGCCTCCAGGCATAGACAACAAAAGACACAGGTGAATCTTTAAACACTGTAGCAGAGATCTACCCTCAGAAGCCCTGGGCTCTGCTCTAAGCCTGATAAAGGAATTCAGAAAGCAATCCTCCTTTTAAGAAAAAACTTAGCTCCCGAGCTTATTGTCTTGCCGCTAAATCCTATTTTGAATATCATAAGCTAAATATTAATACTTGGTTTTCATTTCATTTCAACGGAAACCCTTAAAGAATTCTAATGTCTGTGCTCTAAAGGAAGTTGTATGCTTTGGCTGATGGAGAAACTCCAGTACATAGAATTTAAAAAGATAACGTGTTACCATTTTTCAATACATTGACCCTAACACATGGACATTCCACGCCCCTGTAAATCTATGGCTGATTCATATCAATGTATGACAAAACCCACTGAAATGTTGTGAAGTAATTAGCCTCCAACTAATAAAAAAAAAAGAAAGAAAAAAAAGAAGTAGCCTCAACCTAACTCTCCAGCTTCACCTTTCCCTACTCCTCTTCAGGCAGAAACGTCACCAATCTAGACAACACAGCATTCCTTCAACAGATACCATGTATTCCCCTTTGCTCATGCTATTCACTCTGCTTCGAAAGCCTTCCCTTCCTGCCTCCCGCATTTTCACAAAATGTATTCTTTTCCTTCACGATCCATCTTCTGCTGAGTCTCACCACATGTGCCCCGTGACTAACCTGACGCCTCTTTCTCCTCTGAACGCCTACAGCATTCTGCGCTCTCGCCTGCACCTCTGCCACTCTACCTTGTGCCAGAGTGAGTTGTGCAGGTTTCTGCCCTTCACGCCAGCTTATGAGCGCCTTGAAAACAGTGATGATCTCCTGCTACCTTTGTGTGTGCTCAACACGCAAAGATGCAAGTTTGAAACGCCTGGGGTAGCAGTGCGGATTAGAAGTAGGTTTAGCTACATATAAAGAAACACATTATAGTAGCTCAAACACAAAGGGTCTATTCTCTCACACAGCCTCTCTCTCTCTCCACAGCCAGCATTGGAGGCTGAACAACAGAGTCTGGCCCATCAAATGCCTGAGGCACTGAACGATAGGCCGGGACCCGCCCAGGGGGTACCTTTAAGGGCCTGACTACAGAACTACAGAGAAGGCCCCCAGGCAAGGGAGCCGCTAAGTGCCTGAAGGGCGGAGCTTCGGAGAAAGACTGGCCAGAGGCCTTCTGAGCACCAGCTACCAGAGGCCGCAGAAAGACTCTGATCGGGCCCTAACTCCTGCCTCGGAGGCCGTCCGTGTCCCTGCACACTTGGCGCCGCCAGGGTCCCCGCAAGCCAAGCAAAAAAAGCCGTGTGTTCACGCGTGCAGGGCCTCCTCAGTCCTGTCCGACGATGCGCCCCTGTAGACTGTGGCCTGCCAGGCTCCTCTGTCAGGGGGGGTTCTCCAGGCAGCAGCACTGGAGCGTAATGGCCAACACTGGCTGCCATGCCCTTCTGGAGCGCTCTATTTCCTGCTGCCCGAGCCGCCACCCCCCCTGAGTCCCTGGTGCTGCCAGAACCCCTGCAACCCAGACAGCTGCACCACCTCCGCGCCTGGCCCTCAAAGGGGCAAACCCAAGCCCTCCAGGGCAGCCTCAGGAGCAAAGCCCAGTGGATGACCACATGCAGAGGTGGAGATGAAACCACAACTGCAACCCAGGGGCAGTGGGGCTAAGGAAGGCGACCCAAACCCTGCCCACCAGCTGGGCAAGGTGCAGAGTAAATCCACACCATCAGCTAAGCAGACTGTGTCTGTGGGAGATATAAAAGGCCACTGAGAGCTCCCGCAGAAGAAAACGCACTAGCTCTGATAGCTGCGGACATTGGAGGCAAGAACACACAGGAGTCAGACCAGACTAGAACCTGAGCTGCCCCCGCAGCAGGCCCAGAGACCAGCACGGTGTCGGAGGGCATCCTAGGGAGGTGAGGAGGACTGGGCTTCCCAGCGATGGAAAGGACTCTGACAGCAGGGACTCAAGAAAAACATCTCTTATTTTCCATTTTTGACTTGTTCTGTAGATTCTTTTGGATTTTTTTCTTTCTTTCTTTCTTTCTTTTTTTTTTTTTTTACCTTCTTTGCCCCCTCTGTTGCAGTTGTCAATGTTATTGGCACTAAGAAATCCATTTAAGCTTTTGAGCTTTTTTCCCCGCCTCAGTCACATTTTTAATTTTTGTCATAAACCTCTGCCTCTATGTTGGGCTTTTGCAGTTCTGTGGAATTTCCCTCTTTTTTTTCTTTTTCTTTTCTCTTTTTCTGATTTTAATTTAAAATTTTTTTAAACCTATTATTTTTTTTTCTACATTTATTCCTTCATTTGCCTTTCCTACTGTTCTTTGCCTCTTGCAGTTAATCTTTAACGTATATAAATCTTTATCTACCTCTATTTAACTTTGCATATGTATTCTTTCTTTTCTTTCTCTCCTCTCCTCTCAACATGTTTGTTAGTTTTATTTTCATTGTTTTATTCACCAATTGGCACTTTGCTTCAACTTTGTTTTCCAGTTTGCTTTAATTTGTTTTATTCTGGTAGATATAATTTTTGGTTTCCTTTGTTCACTGGGTCAATCTGTTGTACTTAATTTTTGTTGGACTGTTTCGATTTTGCTTATGGGTATATATGTATATTGTTTATCCAGTCACACTTTCTATTGTTGTTATAAACCTCTGCCTCTACATTAGGCTTTTGCAGTTCTGTGGACTTTTCCTTTTTTTCCCCTTTTTTCTTTCTTCTTCCATTTTTTCTCTTTTCTCTCTTTTATAATTTTAATTTTTTTAAACCTATTATATTTTTCTACATTTATTCCTTCATTTGCCTTTCCTACTGTTCTTTTCTCCTTGCAGTTAATCTTTAATGTATATAAGTCTTCTTTATGTACCTCTATTTAACTTTGAATATCTATTCTTTCTTTCCTTTTCTCTCAACATATTTGTTAGTTTTGTTTTCATTGCTTTATTCCCCACTTGGTACCTTGCTTTAGCTTTGTTTTCCAGTTTGTGCTTTAGTTAGTTTTGTTCTTAACTGGTAAATATAATTTTTTATTTCCTTTGTTCACTGGATCAATCTACTGTACTTTATTTTTGTTGGACTGTTTTCACTTCACTCATAGGTGTATATGTATATGTGTATATTCCATTATTTTAATTATTATCTGCCTGATTTTGTAACTGCCATTTGTATGGGGTTCATCTTTGGTTTCTCATTTTTGGATATTTGTTTTACTCTCCCTTAATGCCATAAAAAACCACTTCTGGAATCTTTGTTCCTGACCAGAGATCAAACCCTGAGCCTTTGGAGTGGGAGCACTGACTCCAAGACCCTAGACTACCTGAGAACTAAGCCTAGGGAGTATCAAATACTGAGAACTCACATAAACCATTTTATTACAAGACCTGGCATCACCCAACCACCAGTAGCACCCCGTGCAGGATGCCTCATACAAACAAAACAAAAATACAAACCCAATCATCAGCAGACAGGAGTACCACCTCACTCAGCCTTGTCCATCAGAGGAAAAAACCTCAGTAAATTTAAGAAAATTGAAATTGTATCAAGCATCTTCTCCAACCACAATGCTATGAGACTAGATATCAATTACAAGAAAAAAAGTGTAAGAAACACAAACACAGGGAGATTACACAGCATGTTTCTAAATAACCAACAGGTTACTGAAGAAATCAAAAGGGAAATAAAAAAATTTCCAGAAACAAATGACAATGAGAACATGACAACTCTAAACCTATGGGATGCAGCAAAAGCAGTTCTAAGAGGGAAGTTGATAGCAGTACAATCCTACCTCAAGAAACAAGAAAAACATCATATAGACAACCTACCTTTACACCTAAAGTAACTGCGAAAAGAAGAAGAAGAAGAAGAAAAAAAAACCCAATGTTAGTAGAATGAAAGAAATCGTAAAGATCCGAGCAGAAATAAATGAAAAAGAAATGAAAGAAACAATAGTAAAGATTAATAAAATACAAGTATTCTACTTATAAGAATAAATTACTGTAAATAAGATCCCCTAATCATTAAAATTTAGCCTTGAGATAGAATCACATATTCAGGAACATCAGCATATGTCTAGACACGTGTACTCTTCACTCTTTACGCCCATGGGGACTAGCCTCTGACCACTACCTGCAGTGATGTACTGGGAGAGGTCTGCTGACACTTCTGAGGCAGAGGCAGCTACTGCCGTGAGGACACAGGTCTGCAGTTGTTCCTCTCTGCCCTCAAAGGACCGAGCTTGTCTGAGAATGCAGCCCACGTGGAGCGGACAGAGCTGCCGTATGTAAAGAATTCTGTCCCATTTCCACTATTTAATCCTTGACCTAAGCTATTGAGCATCCCACTAGGACATCTCAGTCAATCATCTATCTGCCAGTTTGGAGGAGGTCAGTTGAACACTCTGTCTCAACTGTAAAATTCCTAAATGATACAAATGTAAAAGATATTTGAGGCTGAGGAGGTTTTGCTTTAGCAAACAATGGCCTGCCAAGCTGTAACTCCAGCAGAACTCCCCACAATGGGAACATGTGAACCTGAATTACAAAGCTGCCCTGTGGCCATAATTCATGTGTAGCAATAAGCTAGCATCCGTCAACTGCATCCCTCATCTTAGCATCTACTCTGCTACTACAGCAGCATTAGATAATGTATTTGTTTTCTAGAGTTGTCATAACAAGTCACCAAAAACAATGGAAATTTGCTCTCTCACAGTTCTAGAAGCCCAAAGTCCAAAATCAAGATGTTGGCAGGCCACACTCCCTCCAGAGGGTTTAGGGTCCACTCTTTGCCTCTCCCAGATTCTGGGCATTCCTGGGCTTATGGGTGCATCACTCCTATCTCTGCCTCCATGGTCACAAGCCCTTTTTTCCCTTCTTTGTCTAATCTGCCTACCTCTTAAAAGGTCACTTGTCATTGGATTTAGGGCCCACCCAGATAAGCCAAGATGATCTCCTTACTTGTCATCTTTAATTTCACCTGTAAAGACCCTTTTTCCAAATAAAGTACCATAGGAAATGGACATATGTTTTGGGGGGCCACTACTGAGCCCACCACCGGTCACTAATGTCCTTTAAAACCTGTCACAGATCGTAAGAGACCTTCTTGAGGAAACACTCTTTGACATGGTGGTTCCCAAACTCTGCTTACACACTAGAGTCACGTGGAAAAGTCCTAACACCCTGCTGGCACCCCCAGGCCAAAAGAGCTGCAATATTGGAGAAGCAGAACCAGGCACCAGCAGTTTCTAAAGATGCCCCAGGTCATCCTAATGTGCCACAAGATTTGGAAACCACTGCTTTCATAGCAGTTCTGTTTCTATATGTTTTCACTATCTTCAAGCTCAAAATGCTCCAGTTTTACTTTTTCTGCATGCTTATTAAAACTCCTAAACTTTTCCCTTGTGGTTATCTGTATTAAAATGAAGGCTTTTATAAAAACAAAACAATATCTTATTGAATATATGGTTATGTCTTCCTGTTGATTGTGCTCTGAGATCTTAGGACCTGCTCTTACTCCAGAGAGCCACAAATCTGCTGGTCTTTGCCTCAGAATACATATTTCTGCCAAAGGCAAAAACAAGCTGCTTCGGATCTGATTCCTTTGAGTAGATCATTGTACCCACTGGAAATCCACATCATTTTAAATAATTGCTCTAAAAAGAATGATTAAACATTTAGAGCTTTAAGGTCTATAAAGTATTAACCTCAGAGAATAAAGGAAGAGATGGGGTTTTAATGGAATCTTGATATGAGTATGGAAAAGAGGTACTCATGGTTTGGAGTACTTTCAAGTGAGGTCCATGATCTTAGAGAGGATCATAAAAAGATTTGTCCTGAGACATGCCAAGTTGATCTTTACAAAGAGAAGTTTACCTTGAGCCACATATGTGGTCAAATTAGCTCTTAGATATTGAAACCAAAGACCACCTTTCCATTTTTATTCATCTTTTCATTTTTATTATTAATTTCTTAGCAAACTTGCCAAAATTCCAGTGAAATATTTTAAGTAAAAATATTTCCCTGTATATATCTCTCTTCACACTAAATCTTTTTTGATTTCTTCCGTGATTTGTTGGTTATTCAGAAGTGTGTTATTTAGCCTCCATATGTTTGAATTTTTAATAATTTTTTCCTGTAATTGAGATCTAATCTTACTGCACTGTGGTCAGAAAAAGATGACTGGAATGATTTCAATTTTTTTGAATTTACCAAGGCTAGATTTATGGTCATAGCTCTTAGATATTGAAACCAAAGACCACCTTTCCATTTTTATTCATTTTTTCATTTTTATTATTAATTTCTTAGCAAACTTGCCAAAATTCCAGTGAAATATTTTAAGTAAAAAAATTTCCCTGTATATATCTCTTCACACACTAAATCTTAAAGTTCTTCACAAGGATACAGCCAAAAGTTGCAAGACCCAAAAGTTCAGAACAGAGAAGAACACAGCTTGTACTTTACCAAAGGAAGACTTTACACTTTATTTTATATTACTGCAAGTGATTTTTTCCTGTGATATAAGTTTGAACCCCAGAATAAGCTATTTATCAACATAGTTAATTTTAACACATATTTATAGACTAATAAAATTCTTTTCACTTGGTATACCCACATTTGCTAAAGAGTTTAATAAATCCCAGATACTATACTCTCTGTCCTCCAAGATCTTATAGCCAAAAGACATAGAAGAGCACAAATCAAAGTGATTAAACAAATATCTACTGAATGCCTACTTTATGGAATGCACTTTTCTAGGAAAAGATGCACTTTTTCTAGGAATCAGAACCAGAGTTCTGATGCCATTCCTAGGCTGCAGAGATTTTGCTTGGCCTTGGTTGAAGACTAGGACTTGGACAAGGAGAGATGCCGGGCCTGCCGGCTAGATGAACAGGTCTAGGACGCAATCACCAGAGCACCTGAGAAATAAAAAGACTAAGAAAGATGGGGTTGAGAGGGACGGAGTCAGCTTGTGACTGATTCCGACGACTTTATTGAGGGGTAACATACATATATATGCTAACAGGACTCACCAAATTTTAGATCAAAGACTTGCATACGTGCAGAACTGCAGACACTAGTTTTAGCTCAGGAGTTTTATCTTAACTCCAGCAGAGCATGGCACCAGGGTCTTACAATCAGGTAAAGACTACCTAGACATAAGCCATTCACAGGAGCCCGATAATCTTATCAGAGTCAGGAAAATGGGCAAATGGTGGCTGCAGCGATTTCCTTGAGGGAGGTGAGAAAGGCCAATTTGCACTTTAACAAATCAGGGGTGGCGGGACAGAGAGGGACCTTTTGATCTCTCTCAGGGCCGAGAAGGGGCCTGAGCAGTCAGGCCGGCTCCCCGCAGAGAGATGCTAAGCAAGAAAATCAACAGGAGGCAAGGAGCACTGATACCAAAGTACCTGTCAGAGTAGCAGATATTTGGTCATTGTTTGTGCAGTATCCTTTTTCCTTTTTAGGTAATTAAATGCACCCCAGCTTTCTTTTGGAGATTCATTTCTTTTTCACTCTTAGTCTGCCACAGTTTACAGGTCCTGCCAGAAGACAAAAAACTCTTGGGTCAGAGTAAAAACACTTGGTTACTCACAGCAACAGCAGTGGCCAGAGTACTTTTCTTGTGTCAGCTCTCTGAGCCCTGGTTCCTAGAAGGCAATGCAGAGAGTCAAGGGACACCTGTACACAGCAGGGTGTGTTGCAGGAACCTTAGCTTTTTCACAAGGATAGTAAGCTTGCCTCTCGTTTGTTTCAGAGGGAGACACTGTCTCTGTCTTCCAAGGCTGTTTGCTATACAAATGTGAAGAAAGAACAAGGTGTGTTGTTCACCACCCTAGTTCCATTAGCAATAAGTGGTAACCCACTGCTGACCCACAGTGAACTCTGAGAGGAAACGGGGATAACAGGATGAGGCATTCTGTGCTTTGGACAAGGAGGTCCCTTATATAGTTAGATGTGTATCTGACCCCAGGTCCTTGCATCTTCTCATACATAGAAAAGCACTAAAGTCATTCACTTGAGATATCTGTTTTTGGTGATTAGCAATAATCTTTTGTCAAGATGTATGCTTGACTGTACATAGCCCCTAGCCAAAAGTCAGGTATAAACTGGTTTCTCCCCTATCTTTTCAGAGCAGTTTTCTCAGAGCTAAGTGATTGCCTCTTGGGCTGCAGTCTTCAGGAAGACCCTGAATAAAATTTAAAATTCACAACTCTTAAGCTGTGTATTTTCCTTTAAGTCAAGACAAACACTGAAAACAAAACGAAGTCACTCAGTGCCTCTGCTCACAAGAAATACAGAAATGCATGAGGCACAAGGAGAACTGTCTGCTAACATATACAGGTTTTGTTTTTCAGTTCATTCTTCTCAAGAAGTATACCGAGTATCACTTCGGTCAGTTCAGTCGCTCAGTCGTGTCCGACTCTTTGTGACCCCATGAACCGCAGCACGCCAGGCCTCCCTGTCCATCACCAACTCCCGGAGTCCACTCAAACCCATGTCCATTGAGTCAGTGATGCCATACAACCATCTCATCCTCTTTCGTCCCCTTCTCCTCCTGCCCTCAATCCCTCCCAGCATCAGGGTCTTTTCCAGTGAGTCAGTTCGCAGGCAACCACTCAGTTCAAAACTGCTACTCATCTAGAGCTTCTTTCCTTAATTTCCCAGTGAAAAGTAAGGACCAGAATATCCACATTATATGCTGTACTTAACAAGGACTCAGAAATGCATAGAAGCCTCACTGAGAAATTTGGTCCAAGACAACAGTCCCCAAATTCTAACCCCTGGGAGAGGGCTTTGGATTTCACAGTGATAGGCAGTACACAGTCATTTTAAGAAATCATCTGTTTTTCACTCGTGTGTAAAGAACAATGCCTTCTGAACTTTGGTAAATAATCTAGCTCAGTTGCCAGGCTACTTTCAAACTATCTCATTTCAAAGATTAGTATGCATCATGAAAGCAAAAACAGCATTTTCCTCATTCCTTTTGTCTGAAAACAAAGTGAAACATTTTTGTTTGAGAGAGGTGGTTTAATTACAAATAAAAGGAATTTCTACACAGTGTGGCGGAAAACTGAGGGAGCTCATCCCCTTTAAGAAATTATGTCAGTGAATTTCTTCACATTAGAAAAACCCATGGGTAAGAAATGCAAAATAAGTTATGCGTGCTAATTCTCTTCAGTCCTGTCTGACTCTTTGTGACCCATGGACTATAGCCCACCAAACTCCTCTGTCCATGGGATTCTCCAGGCAAGAATACTGCAGAGGGTTGCTATTCCCTTCTCCAGGGTATCTCCCTGACCCAGGTATTGAACCTGGGTCTCTTATGTCTCCTGCATTGGCAGATGAGTTCTTTACCACTGTGCCACCTGGGAAGCCCAAAATAAGTTATACAGAACACTTAAATACTAAGGGAAGTTATACCGAACCATGAAATGAGCTCTAATGTGACATTAAATACATACATACTAAGCTAATTCGTAACTGATTTCTTAAGTCTTATGATCATATTCTGATCTCTGAAAGTGGAATTTAATATGATGAAACACAGTGGAATTCTTCTTAATGAACTACTCATATTATAGTATTTTTTTCTGCTCTTTTATAACCAGGTAAAAGAATGACTCACTATCAACTAAAGAATCTGAAGATTTAGAATAAAGTTGCTGCCAAATATACAGACTCAGGATGCTCAAAAGGTATGCCCCACAGAGAAGCTCCCCTAGCAAGACCTCTATGATTTATTTACTCCTAGACAGTTCTCAACTTTGTTTTCACATGAGGCAATAGAGAGTCCACATTTTTAGTGAAAGGGAATATTTGAGCATGCAAGAACGCTCAGTCACGTCCGACTCTTTGTGACCCCATGGACTATAGCCCGCCAGGCTCTTCTATCCATGAAATTTCCCAGGCAAGAATACTGGAGTGGGCTGTCATTTCCTACTCCAGGGGATCTTCCTGACTCAAGGATTGAACTCACGCCTCTTGCGTCTCCAGCATTGGCAGGTGGATTCTTTACCACTGTGCCACTTATTAAAGTGCAGCACTTATTAAATATTACACATATCAACCCATGTGTCTGAAAGCCACCCTATGAAGATGTTTGGTCCTTCCCATGTTCAGACAGGGACACAGATGCAACCTGGCCACATTCCAGTGCAGGGAACAGTGCAGTTTGGATTGGAGCCCAAAGCCTGCACTCTCAGCTCTATACCACTGCCCTCAGGAGCAGTGGCCCATATTCCCTACCTAGTGGACAACAGTCAGAATCAACCCCCAAGGTGTTCAGCATTTTCACAATACATTTCCAGAATTTAAAAATGTCAAGGGTTTTCTCACTTCAATTTGTTGTGGCTGTCATTTGTCATACTATATAGTTAAAGAGTGTTTACTGATTTATTAAGGCTGTCAATTTCCCACCCTTGATTGACATGGGCAGAAAAAAATGTAGTTTTAAAATCCTGCCTATAACTCTTCTAAAGTGCTGAAGCACCCACTAGCTGGTAGCAGAAGGAAGACATCTACATTTCAGTCCAATCTAGTCATTTGTCTGTCTGAGATCACACTCTGAAGTAAGATCATACTCTTGAAGAAACTCATTGATCCCTCCTGGGATCATACTGGAGATACAGCCAACGTCTACTGGGGACTCTCAGGCTCAGACCAAGGCCAGGCTTTCAGAACTCCTCCTCCACCCTTGTCCTCAGATGGGGCGCTGCTCATGCAATGGGCAAAAGGATCTAATAATCTAAGTGGTGTCCTCTTGCTTCTCTAGATCAACTGCACTACTCAGACTGGCCACTTCTCCCTCTGCCACCACTTACAACACAAACATACTCCTGGTATAGTCTGTAGCTTGGTCTCTTTGGCTTCTTCTGGGCCTAGCATTACTTATTGGCTTACTTGGCACCTGGAAGTGTGTGTCTCTTGTATGATCCTGGCCCACGGGTTCTGCCTTGCAAACTTCAGCTACATGGTAACTTCCCCCTCACTCTCCCCTATTCAAACCTAGAGCAAATAGCAAAATTTTCTGTCATTCCAAAAGAATATTGGAAGCATCTGGTTCTTGTCTAGGCCATGAACCAAAGATGAGTGAGAAAATCAAGCTTAGCCCCTCTTTTACAACTAAACCCACTAAGTCACCAAGTTTAATTTGATGTTGTCTCTCCCACAAATTGGGGCTTCCCAGGTGGCACAGTGGAAAAGAACCCACCTGCCAATGCAGGAGATGTGGGTTCAGTCCCTGGGTCAGGAAGATCCCCTAAAGAAGGAAATGGCAACCCACTCCAGTCTTCTTGCCTGGGAAATCCCATAACAGAGGAGTCTGGGGGGCTACAGTCCATGGGGTCACAAAGAGTCAGACACAACTTAGAGACTAAACAACAACAACTTCCACAAATTAGGTTGTAACTTAGAAAAATTAATCCCCTACTCCCACACCAAAATACCAATCAGGGATCTTGTCATTTCCTTTAGATTATTTAACATATTTTAGCCCAGAGAGGAGAGACTGGGATGTCTCTCATTCTTTACTGTCAACTTAAAAAATATTCACAACATAAAAGTTGAGGGTTATCTTTCATTTGGCAGGAATTTTTAGGACTTCAAGCCTGGAAGGTAGCATCTCAAGTAACACTGAGAGAACTGCTCTGAGGAGTAGAAGAGGGAGCTAGGATATATATGAGTTTTGCAACAAAGGGCAGGTAATCAGAACATCAATAGATTACTGTTAAAGAAAACCAGAAATTGCAAGTTAAAGAATTTAGTGCTTTCCTGTGTATGGGAAGATGCAAGAGTCTGGGTTTACTGAAATCATCCCTCTGATATGCACCTCAGCTATTTGTGACCAGTATCCTATGTTTTCGTATCCTGAGGTTCCTCAGGGTTCAGCCACTTGGGAGTGGTTGCAGTCTGATGTCTGCTAGATGGCAAGTATTCCTTCTTTGCTGAGTTCTCTCAGGCTCACGAGCTCACCACAGTCTGTGGCTGCAGCCTCTAATGACTTGATATCTTCTGTTTACTGACATGGCAGAAAAAGCTCCATTCCTCACCATTTACTCTGCCTCTCTCCTCTGTCTTTATTCCATAATCCCTCTTGACAAGAGGATTTCATTTCATCCTTGAGGCGTATGGCCTCAAGGAATAGCCACAGACGGGCATTTATCTTTGTTTACCTTTATTGAAGAAACTCTGATACTCTAACCCAAGCTCCCCCTGTTTTGCTCTTGATGTGCTAAATTTGAGAAAATTGTCTCTTCCTCAATAAAGTTTGTCTTACAAGCCTGTTGCCATAATGCAAAATCCTGTTTCATATGGCAGAAATTGAATGTGAATTCCTTCTTTCTCTTTATATTCCTACTGTAACAATCCTATAAGTTCATCCCCACCATGAGTCCTTCAGGCTGTAGAAGAAAAATACATGCAAGGAGACAAAAAAGAAAAATACAACATATTTTTAAGAATATTACCCCCCCCCAAAAAAAAAGAATATTACCCCAGTTGCACTCATATTTAACATCTATAAGTATGTGCATATTTTCCATTATTCTTACATGCAAATATTGCATCTACTTTTTTAAAAACATATTTTCCACACAGCAGAAACTAACACAACATTGTAAAGCAACTATACTCCAATAACTATGTAAAACTGTCTGATACATAAATTAAGTTCATTAAAGCCCCTGAGGTGTAAAAAAAAAAAAAAATGTTTTCTTATTCAATCTTGAAGACATCCTTTTATAACATATGCCACTTATGAGCTATTAAATTGACCTTTCTCTTGATTAATAATGGATCTGAATCAGAAAAATACCCTGGTGGAGGGCATGGCAACCCACTCCAGTATTCTTGCCCAGAGAATCCCATGACCAGAGGAGCCTGGCAGGGTAGAGTCCATAGAGTTGCAAAGAATCAGACACAGCTGGAGTGACTGAGCACACACTGCACATGTATGCGTCTTTACTACTGAGATAAAACTACAAGAAATAGTTACCGTAATGTCAGAAAGTGCTCTTCATTTTATTTTAATCATTTAGCAACAGTTTGTTTTAAGTATCACTTCATTTCTGAGAAAGTTTTACCATGGCCACTGTCATTTTACAGTGGGTTTAGTTGGTGTGGATATTCAGGGGTGAGAAAGTATCTTCCCATTTTCTCCTGGTATCAGCAACAACAATAGCAAGCCAGAAGCAAATGCCTAAGATATTAGCTCTCCTGAAGACAGAAAAATGAATACAACACACCAAACAGAAGTAGTGTGATCCATGTAACTAACCATCAGTTCAGTTCAGTCGCTCAGTTGTGTCCGACTCTTTGCGACCCCATGAACCACAGCACGCCAGGCCTCCCTGTCCATCACCAACTCCCAGAGTCCACCCAAACCCATGTCCATTGAGTTGGTGATGCCATCCAACCATCTCATCCTCTGTTGTCCCCTTCTCCTCCTGCCCTCAATCTTTCCCAGCATCAGGGTCTTTTCAAATAAGTGGAGTTTCAGCTTCAGCATCAGTCCTTCCAATGAACACCCAGGACTGATCGCCTTTAGGATGGACTGGTTGGATCTCCTTGCAGTCCAAGGGACTCTCAAGAGTCTTCTCCAACACCACGGTTCAAAAGCATCAGTTCTTCTGCGCTTAGCTTTCTTTATAGTCCAACTCTCACATCCATACATGACCACTGGAAAAACCATAGCCTTGACTAGACAGACCTTTGTTGGCAAAGTAATGTCTCTGCTTTTTAATATATGCAGTTAATATGATGTCTAACCATCAGGGACATGCAAATCAAAACTACAGTGAGATCACCGCATGCTGCCAGAATGGCTAGTGGCAAAAAGACAACAAACCATAAATGTTGGCAAAAATGCAGAGAAAAGAGGAGCCCAGGTATACTGCTGATGGTCATGTAAACTGGCACAACCACTATGGAAAAGAGAATGGAGATTCCTCTAAAAATTAAAAATAGAACTAGCTTATGATCTAGCAGTTTCACTTCTGAGTATTTATCCAGAGAAAAATGAAAATACCAATTCAAAAAAATACACACCACCCCTATATTGACTGCAGCATTATTCACAGAAACAAAGGCATAGAACCCAAGTGCCCACCAGTAGATGACTAGATAAAGATGGTGTGCTCCTGGAACCAGAGACAGAAAATGTACAAAAATCCTTACGTTTATGTAAGGTCTCTATCACACGTTAGCCCACTGCCCAATGAAAATAGACTCACACCATACTCCGCTAGGAGCCTGCCTCTGCGAGGTCTTTCGAGCCAGCGCCGGTGATGCTCCCACCCGAGAGTCTCACCAGCGAGAAGGCCACTGCGCTCGGCCAGGACTGCAACCAGATGCCAGACCTTCACTGCGTCATGTCCACTGGAGCTGCGCCACCAGAATCGACTACTACCGCTCCTGCTGCTTCCTGGTGCGGGCTCGCTGCATCGTGCGGGCGGATATCTGCACCCCAAGCTGCCCAGCCACGGCCAGGGCCCTGGTCTAGGGTATCCTGCATCTTCAGAAGAACACCACGCTGAAAAGAAGCTCCAAACCCGGTCCTCCAAACCCAGGTCCGGCTGCCCTGCGGCATCCGCCTCGTCTTTCCCAGAAGCAGGTAATTTATCTTGATTAAACTACCCTCCGGCCAACAAACATCAAGAACATCAGTTAAGATTTGAAAAGTCAGACCAACCAACACGTTCGAAAGCTGACTGGCAGCATACCACTCAGAAAGATTTTGTCATCAGAGAAACCTTTGAAAGTAGCATTAATTCATGAATTCTGTGCTTCAGAGTACCAGGCCAGGCCCAGTTTTTCTAGTCAAACAATTAGGAATATCCTCCTTTCTCTCGTGCTGGGACACTCTTCAAGGATGAAAATGCTAACCCAAATAAGAATACATAATGCTCCAACCCCAAATTGTAGATATGTAGTTTTTCATGGTAACAACATTAAGCTCTCAAACAGACGTTTGTGCTCTCATATTCATAGCCGCAGTATTCACAATAGCCAAAAGACCAAAGCAAACCAAGTATCTATTGACAGACGTATTAACAAATTATGGTGACGCATACATATGTGTTTATATATGTATACAGACACACATACACAAACTGGAATATTATTTACCCTTAAAAAACAAAAGAAACTGTGACACACACTACAACATGGATACACCTTAAAAACATGAAACAGGCCAGCCCCAAAAGGACAAATATTGTATGACTCCACTTCTGTGAAGTATCTAGAAGAGTCAAATTCATATAGACAGAAAGGAGGACACTGGTTGCCAGGGACTGAGGAAAGGGAAGATCAGGAGTCAATGCTTAATGGGTTCAGAGTTTCAATCCAGGATGAGGAAAAGCTGAGGTAACAGTTGCACAGTACTGTGAATGTATCCAGTGCCACTGAACTGTACACTGAAAAACTGTTAAAATGGAAAAGCTTATGTTATATGCTATTTTACCACAACATAAACACACATGCACACATGCAGGTGTGCGCACAGGCAGAGCTGTCCTTGCTGTGAATAGAAAACGTTCCTTATCCACGCTGCTGTACTAGATTCCGTGCTACTAAAGAACTAACTTTCCTTTTAGGAAAAGCGTGGCATACCTTCACCAGCTGTGACCCCTTCTGTGCCTCGAGGTTGTGCTCTGTGGCCGCGCACACTGGGCATCCAGGCCCTCATCCCAGACTGGAGGAGGCAGAGGGGACCCGAGGGCCTGAGCGCGTCCGACAGGAACACCCACCCCGCTGGGGCTCCCTCCCTGTTCTCCCCGGGGGTAACTTCCATTCGTGACTGGAGGAGGCAGAGGGGACCTGAGGCACCCCGCTGGGGCTCTCTCCCTGTTCTCCCCGGGGGTAACTTCCATTCGTGACCGGAGGAGGCAGAGGGGACCGGAGGGCCTGAGCGCGTCTGACGGGAACACCCACCCCGCTGGGGCTCTCTCCCTGTTCTCTCCGGGGATAACTTCCATTCGTGACTGGAGGAGGCAGAGGGGACCCGAGGGCCTGAGCGCGTCCGACGGGAACACCCACTCTGCTGGGGCTCTCCCCCTGTTCTCCCCAGGAGGTAACTTCCATTCTTGCTGCCAGCTGAACTTGGTGAACTCCTTGCCCCCTTGGAAAGCATCCTGACAGTGAAATGGCATCACAGGGGCTTGTATTAGACATTCAGAAGAAGCTAAAGCTTTACGCTGTGAGGCAGGGAGAGACAAGAACCAAGCTCTTCTGGCGCCCACCCCAACTCCTTACTGAGGAAGGGGAGTGAAGGGACCTGGTGGTTATGTTAGAGACTCCTCAGTTATACTTTCATCTCCTGTCCTTATACCAGATCATATGCGTGCCTTCAGGCTTGGCCTCTGACCTGTCTTGGCAGTATTATATCATCTCTGGGCTCAAATGCCTTTTCAAGTGAATTGGAGTAAGGGTTAAAAACTGAGGTAGTAAGTCCTCTGACCCGCAGCCTTAAAAGGGGTTTTTTTAAAATATGGAATTGGAATATGACTAGAGATATATATTGAGGTCCAGTCATCCAGAAAGCCCCACATACCTGATCTTCCTTCTGGCTCCTCTGTCAACATCTCATCTAAATGGAGGACTAAGAGTTATGCTTCAGAGATGCACTTCTCCCGTGTCATAAAATATTACTGCGTGCATCTCATCTCTGGCTATTCTTTCTTAAGGGTTTTATAAGCAGTTGGTAAATTTCAAGTCTTGGGATGCAAACTTCTTAGCTGAATCAGTGTAACAAATGGACGTTTTGACACCTGTAGGTCAGTCCTGGTGTCTTTGCAGAGTTTGTAGATTTCAAATATGTCTTCATTGTTCTAGTGCTCAGAGTGACAAGGTCTCAGACTTGAGACCTTTTGTGGAAGATTCAAGGAATGAGGCAAAAACAACACAAGTTGAACTGGAATGAAAAAGCATTTGAGGTAGGTTCACTTCAGTCTTGAATTAAACTTCTGAATCTCCTTTAAGCATTTGGCAGCAATTTCACCCACAAATGGCTTACAGCATCGTTTAATTTCCCACTGGAACTTTGGGGAAACGATGATGCCAACAATGAAGTGAAACAATATGCGCGTCAGCACCTGCCTCAGTGCCGTGTGCGATGTCAGCACGTGATTGAACTTGGAAAGCAGTGATAACTTCTTTTATTAGATCAGCTGTGAAGCATTTTCTATACTTTATAGCAGTGTTGAATGGGGATGATCATTTGTCTGTCAGTTGCTTTGTCTGCTTCAGAGCATTCAGCCTGTAAGACTGGATTAGTCTCAAACAGATACGCCCTCCTGGATGTGGGAGGGGGGGCATGCACAAGGCTTCTACACCCAACCAGCAGAAAGTAAACTTAGATGACTCAATTCAGCTCTCTTTCCTCAATTCCAAAAATGATAATGCTTCAGAAATGGGACATATCTAAGTTTAGACAACAGGGTGGAAAAAAAAAAAAGAAGAATCTACCTTTCCTCCTCCCCAGTCTGATCCATGATAGAATTAAAAATGCTGAAGAGCACACTAGTGACCCCATGGAAACACAACCAACTTTGGCATTATTTATTATCTTCAACTAGCTTAAGGAGAGAACTGCAGCCTCCTTACACATCATTTGCACCCTGAGTGCCATCCCAAGTGAAAGGAAATTGATAAAGCAAGGCACCTTTATTGTTAAAGGCTTGCTTTTTCAAAGGATTGAAACTTAAATGACAGGACTTGGTTTTGTGAGACCTAAATAGAAAAAAAGTTTCCAAACAGATGTTGAATTCCCCCCTACTCACAAGTTGCTCAACAAGATGATATGCTTCTTAAATTCCCTGAACTGCCTGAAAGTTTTTAATTTAGCCTTTTTGCTTTGAAAAGGGCTTCATTTACTGTGTGTCTTTGGCATTATTTATTATCTTCAATTTTATTTTCTAAAACACTGTTGTCCTAGATTTTACTCTACCCTGGAGTCTATTTTTATCCTTTAAAATTGATTAAGTGGTTCACTCATTTGTTTCCTTCTATTTCCTAATTTTAGGTCTAGCACAAATAAAGCATTGTGTTAGGGTATGCCTGATAAGATAATGGTGTCCTCTTATTGTTCACATTCTTACTTCAGAAGCCCCTAGAGCTATCTTAGAAATGTGCAAGCAGAGAGGAGAGAAACTGCAAACACTGAAAAAAGATTACGCAAGGTATATGTCTCATAAATGTCCAAGGGAAAATAGCTATGCAATAAAGGCACATAATGGGGATTTGACCAAGCCTGAACTATCTAAGGAGGCTCCAGGAGGAACTTTGCTCTGAGATCTGAAGATGTGGACTGAAGTGAGCCCTGCTGTGGGGAGGAACACCTCTCAGCTGAAGGACTTTAAGACAGGGTGCAGCCAGTGAAAAGGAGATGTCAGGCAAACCTGGACAGACAAGCAGGGGCCAGATCAGACAGACTTTGTGCCCACTGCAAAGATCTGAAATAGATCAGGATGTAATCCAACATGATTTTAAAGGATCGCTTGAGTGGCAGAAAATGGATTGGAATGGAAAAGTGGAAATGGAGAGACCAAGTAGATGGCTCAGAAGTATGGGTAAAATGTGAGGATAGTTTATCAAGGGCATTGATGATGGAGAGAAACATTCAAAAGATATGAAGTAAATTGGTCAGTTGTGGTTGTGGAAGGTGAAGCAGAAGGATGTCTCCAGATTAAGAATCACCCCCAGCTCCTGGCATATGCCTCTAAATAAACTGGGGTATCATTTGCTAAGCCAGGAAATCAAAAGTGGAAGGGGGTGAGGAATGGGGGAAGGGGGAACCCAAATGGTGACCTTGGCAATTTGTTTCCTTGGAGACATCCAGTGGAAATAGTGGGTAGGAGGCAGTGTGGACCTTAAGCCTTTCACATGGCCTCTGATCACAGTTAGAAGTTTATCACAGAAAAAAAAAAGAAAGAAAGGAAAGGTATCAAAACAACATTCTTTTCATGTACCTCTCTCACTGCTTTCTCCATTTTTCAAAAGAAATTAATGATTCATGTCAATGTATGGCAAAAACCACTACAATATTGTAAAGTATTTAGCCTCCAACTAATAAAAATAAATGAAAAAAAAAAAAGAAATTAATGAAACCAGAGGTACTATTCTTACTAGGACAGACTTACTCTCAAGCCATGACTCTTTCTGAAGGGCACTACAATCTATAATCTCTGATAAACAAAGATTCCTGGTCCCTGAACTTTAAAAAGAATTATTGTAAAAAAATATTTAATGCAAAACAACTTGGAGAAGACCTTTAAAAGTCACTATATGCATTGAACTCACCATTGGGTGCATACAATTGTGTTGAACATGGGATAACTTATTGAGAATGATTATGAAACTATATACAGAGATCTTCCTTACCAAAGGAGAGGGATTATATAGAGGAATAAGACTTTGCACAGCAACAATTTTTCAAAGAAAAGGTGAACATCACTTTTCCTTAAAAGGCTGCAGATGTATTCTGTATGACTTTAATACTTAAGCACTAATCATTAATAATTCAGGAGTTCCCATAATACCACTAGCTTAATAAACCAAGATAACTTCCATAGCATCAGTGATCAGTGCTTAAATGAAGGAGACTCATTTTATCATCACAAGGGAGTGGGAAATAATCAATCTAACACGCTAGTGTGTTAGCCAAGGTCAAATCACCCTTCAAACTTTCCTTTTGTTCTAATAGCATGTCCCTTATAGACACATGAATTTCTGATTTGCTGCTTCTGCTTCTCCTTGCATGCTACATTACATTCCCTTAGTTCCAATTATTAATTTATTAATTATCACCAAGTAAAAGTTTGTTTTAAATGCCCAGAGGATGTGTACTGTAGGTTCACAGATGTAGATCCAGCAGAGTTTATGAACTCATTGCCAGTGAATTAGGAGGCTTCCATATGCTCAGAGGCCATTATATGAACCAAAAATAAAATTTCTAATCATTCCCATCCATAAAATGTCCAGCAGAATGCTATGCTAGCTAATTTTAAGAATGTAGAATAATGTAACAGATGTCATGAGTGGGCTACCACCTAGGAGGGACAAAATCCTTCAGTGAAAGAAGCATTCTTTGTGGCATGATCATGTTACTTATGAGTTCTCATCATTGCCTTAGCAACAACAATGTATTATTAGGACACTCTCTCAGTCCCAGACTCTAAATCGGGTGTTTTCTGTGAAATATTATTTAATCCTTACAACAACCTTATGAGGTGTACATTATCTGCATTTTATAAGGGCAAAACCTGAAAACATTGGGAAATTTGCCCCAAGTCACACAGATAAGAAAAGGCAGAGGTTAATACTTTGTCTTTGGACAGCAGACTCTCTATAGGAAATAATGATAAGACATTATATAACTTGTGTATATTGGAAATCACGGAAGTATGAAAAGAACTCACCCAATGACAAAGATTTTCAACATGATTTTCACCTCCGATCAACTCTTGATCATCTCAGGATACAGAAAACAGAAATTACCTAAACCATGAAAATCATGGGAAATCTCCAGGCTTGCTTCACCAGTTCCTTTTCTTATTTAGTATAAAAAAAGTGTTTAGGTTAGTGACATAAAGATCTAACAATAATAGGGAAAAATAATCAAACAGAATTAGAGTAAACTATGCATGTAAGAAAATAACTTCAGAAATTTTTCATTATTCCTCTTTCTCTAAGTTCAAATCAGAAATCAGACATTTCCTCAAGATATTATAGCAGTGACTAGTACCCTATTTCACTTCTTAATCATTTTATTATCAAAACTATCTGCTTTAGAGTATCTTTGACACAAACTTCACTTTCCTTTCTTGGAGATTTTGTTTTTCTAATTTTTTTTCTTTTGGCCTTTACATAGAAACCTAGGCTTAATATAAATTCTTTTCCTACAAGACTCATTAACTCTCTGTTATATAAACATGCTGGTATTCTCTTAGGATCCTGGCCATTTTGAAAGCTATCCCAGCAGATCTTCAACAATAAAGTTTGTAGGCACTCAGTACCTTTCAACATCATCTCCTTTGTTGTTTTTGGAATACGTCATTTTTGGAAATGTGGCGCAGTCAACTACTTCTCCTTGATCGACCCATATGATTACTCCTTATAGCATCAAGGTAAAGTTACTAGTGAGGTTCTTTCTAATCCACTATCTTAGATTTTGAAATCTGTCCCTTTCCCAATATCAAAGGACGTAAGACTCAGCTCTGAGCATCCCTCTCTAATTTGGTTCAAATAATGTTGTCTCTCAAAGATATTATTTAACCTTAAATAATGTTTAGGTTAAAGGTTAATGTTTAAGGTTAATAAATGTTTTCAAACTCAGTCTAATAAAACTTGACCATTAACATTCTAACTTGAAAATTCACACAGAAATCCAACATCACAAACAGACCTTTATAAGGAATCTCATACTATAGAAATTGAATAGTTTCATTGAACAGGTCAGGGTTTTTGAGTAAGAACAGATGAAAAGATTGAAGAGATTGAACTGAAGGGTCTGTTTACAGAGGAGAAAGCAGGGTTAGAAAAAAACAAGAGAGAATGAAGTACCTGATGACTTGCAAGAGCAGGAGGCTACTGCCACCTCTAGACCCAAAGGAACAAGAAGTTGCTGGAAACCACAAAGTCCCAGTGACAGGAGAGACTTACGTGACAGGAGCTAACCAACTGCAGGAGAGAGTTATCTGACAGAAAGTACGACCTCTAGCAAAGGATCAAGGACACAGGGAAGCTACCCAGTGACCTAGCAGACAGAGTGTGCGCGCGCTTAGTTGTGTTCGACTCTCTGTGACCCCATGTACTGGGCCCACCAGGCTTCTCTATCTGTGGAATTTTCCAGGCAGGAATATTGGAATGGGTTGTCATTTCTTCCTCCAGGGGCTCTTCCTGACCCAGGGATCCAGCCTGTGTCTCTTGCGTCTCCTGCACAGAAAGGCAGATTTGTTACCACTGCGCCACCTGGAAGAAGACAGGCATAGGGAAGTAAATTCTCAGCTCTCTATCTTCTCACCTTCCTACTTCCTGCTGTTGCCTCCCACTGGCCAAACCCAGCACGAAGTCAGAGGACAGAAAAGCCGGCATCCTGGGCAGAAAGGAGAGTGAACTGTGAGTCAAGAACTATCCATCATAGTGACCTTCACAGTAGCTTACTGAAATTTAAGACACAACATTGAATTTTAGATATAGTTATATACATTTATTTTTTTTTATTAGTTGGAGGCCAATCACTTCACAACATTTCAGTGGGTTTTGTCATACATTGATATGAATCAGCCATGGATTTACACGTATTCCCCATCCCGATCCCCGCTCCCACCTCCCTCTCCACCCGATTCCCCCGGGTCCTCCCAGTGCACCAGGCTGGAGCACTTGTCTCATGCATCCCACCTGGGCTGGTGATCTGTTTCACCATAGATAGTATACATGCTGTTCTTTTGAAATATCCCACCCTCACATTCTCCCACAGAGTCCAAAAGTCTGTTCTGTATTTCTGTGTCTCTTTTTCTGTTTTGCATATAGGGTTATCGTTACCATCTTTCTAAATCCCATATATATGTGTTAGTATGCTGTAATGTTCTTTATCTTTCTGGCTTACTTCACTCTGTATAAGGGGCTCCAGTTTCATCCATCTCATTAGAACTGATTCAAATGAATTCTTTTTAATGGCTGAGTAATATTCCATGGTGTATATGTACCACAGCTTCCTTATCCATTCATCTGCTGATGGGCATCTAGGTTGCTTCCATGTCCTGGCTATTATAAACAGTGCTGCGATGAACATTGGGGTGCACGTGTCTCTTTCAGATCTGGTTTCCTCAGTGTGTATGCCCAGAAGTGGGATTGCTGGGTCATATGGCAGTTCTATGTCCAGTTTTTTAAGAAATCTCCACACTGTTTTCCATAGCGGCTGTACTAGTTTGCATTCCCACCAACAGTGTAAGAGGGTTCCCTTTTCTCCACACCCTCTCCAGCATTTATTGCTTGTAGACTTTTGGATAGCAGCCATTCTGACTGGCGTGTAATGGTACCTCATTGTGGTTTTGATTTGCATTTCTCTAATAATGAGTGATGTTGAGCATCTTTTCATGTGTTTGTTAGCCATCTGTATGTCTTCTTTGGAGAAATGTCTGTTTAGTTCTTTGGCCCATTTTTTGATTGGGTCATTTATTTTTCTGGAATTGAGCTGCAGGAGTTGCTTGTATATTTTTGAGATTAATCCTTTGTCTGTTTCTTCATTTGCTATTATTTTCTCCCAATCTGAGGGCTGTCTTTTCACCTTACTTATAGTTTCCTTTGTAGTGCAAAAGCTTTTAAGTTTCATTAGGTCCCATTTGTTTATTTTTGCTTTAATTTCCAATATTCTGGGAGGTGGGTCATAGAGGATCTTGCTGTGATTTATGTCGGAGAGGGTTTTGCCTATGTTCTCCTCTAGGAGTTTTATAGTTTCTGGTCTTATATTTAGATCTTTAATCCATTTTGAGTTTATTGTTGTGTATGGTGTTAGAAAGTGTTCTAGTTTCATTCTTTTACAAGTGGTTGACCAGTTTTCCCAGCACCACTTGTTAAAGAGGTGGTCTTTTTTCCATTGTATATCCTTGCCTCCTTTGTCAAAGATAAGGTGTCCATAGGTTCGTGGATTTATCTCTGGGCTTTCTATTCTGTTCCATTGATCTATATTTCTGTCTTTGTGCCAGTACCATACTGTCTTGATGACTGTGGCTTTGTAGTAGAGTCTGAAGTCAGGCAGGTTGATTCCTCCAGTTCCATTCTTCTTTCTCAAGATTGCTTTGGCTATTCGAGGTTTTTTGTATTTCCATACAAATTGTGAAATTCTTTGGTCTAGTTCTGTGAAAAATACCGTTGGTAGCTTGATAGGGATTGCATTGAATCTATAGACTGCTTTGGGTAGAATAGCCATTTTCACAATATTGATTCTTCCAATCCACGAACACGGTATGTTTCTCCATCTGTTTGTGTCCTCTTTGATTTCTTTCATCAGTGTTTTATAGTTTTCTATGTATAGGTCTTTTGTTTCTTTAGGTAGATATACTCCTAAGTATTTTATTCTTTTTGTTGCAATGGTGAATGGTATTGTTTCCTTAATTTCTCTTTCTGTTTTTTCATTGTTAGTATATAGGAATGCAAGGGATTTCTGTGTGTTAATTTTATATCCTGCAACTTTACTATATTCATTGATTAGCTCTAGTAATTTTCTGGTAGAGTCTTTAGGGTTTTCTATATAGAGGATCATGTCATCTGCAAACAGTGAGAGTTTCACTTCTTCTTTTCCTATCTGGATTCCTTTTACTTCTTTTTTGCTCTGATTGCTGTGGCCAGAACTTCCAAAACTATGTTGAATAGTAGTGGTGAGAGTGGGCACCCTTGTCTTGTTCCTGATTTCAGGGGAAATGCTTTCAATTTTTCACCATTGAGGGTGATGCTTGCTGTGGGTTTGTCATATATAGCTTTTATTATGTTGAGGTATGTTCCTTCTATTCCTGCTTTTTGGAGAGTTTTAATCATAAATGAGTGTTGAATTTTTGTCAAAGGCTTTCTCTGCATCTATTGAGAGAATCATATGGTTTTTATCTTTCAATTTGTTAATGTGGTGTATTACATTGATTGATTTGCGGATATTAAAGAATCCTTGCATTCCTGGGATAAAGCCCACTTGGTCATGGTGTATGATTTTTTTAATATGTTGTTGGATTCTGTTTGCTAGAATTTTGTTAAGGATTTTTGCATCTATGTTCATCAGTGATATTGGCCTGTAGTTTTCTTTTTTTGTGGCATCTTTGTCTAGTTTTGGAATTAGGGTGATGGTGGCCTCATAGAATGAGTTTGGAAGCTTACCTTCATCTGCAATTTTCTGGAAGAGTTTGAGTAAGATAGGTGTTAGCTCTTCTCTAAATTTTTGGTAGAATTCAGCTGTGAAGCCATCTGGTCCTGGGCTTTTGTTTGCTGGAAGATTTTTGATTACAGTTTCGATTTCCTTGCTTGTGATGGGTCTGTTAAGATCTTCTATTTCTTCCTGGTTCAGTTTTGGAAAGTTATACTTTTCTAAGAATTTGTCCATTTCATCCAAGTTGTCCATTTTATTGGCATAGAGCTGCTGGTGGTAGTCTCTTATGATCCTTTGTATTTCAGTGTTGTCTGTTGTGATCTCTCCATTTTCATTTCTAATTTTGTTAATTTGGTTCTTCTCTCTTTGTTTCTTAATGAGTCTTGTTAATGGTTTGTCAATTTTGTTTATTTTTTCAAAAAACCAGCTTTTAGCTTTGTTGATTTTTGCTATGGTCTCTTTAGTTTCTTTTGCATTTATTTCTGCCCTAATTTTTAAGATTTCTTTCCTTCTGCTAACCCTGGGGTTCTTCATTTCTTCCTTCTCTAATTGCTTTATGTGTAGAGTTAGGTTATTTATTTGGTTTTTTTCTTGTTTCTTGATGTAAGCCTGTAATGCTATGAACCTTCCCCTTAGCACTGCTTTTACAGTGTCCCATAGGTTTTGGGTTGTTGTGTTTTCATTTTCATTCATTTCTATACATATTTTGATTTCTTTTTTGATTTCTTCTATGATTTGTTGGTTATTCAGAAGCGTGTTATTTAGCCTCCATATGTTTGAAGTTTTAACAATTTTTTTCCTGTAATTGAGATCTAATCTTACTGCACTGTGGTCAGAAAAGATGACTGGAATGATTTCAATTATTTTGAATTTTCCAAGACCAGATTTATGGCCCAGGATGTGATCTATTCTGGAGAATGTCCGTGTGCACTTGAGAAAAAGGTGAAGTTGATTGTTTTGAGGTGAAATGTCCTATAGATATCAATTAGGTCTAGCTGGTCGATTGTGTCATTTAAGGTTTGTGTTTCCTTGTTAATTTTCTGTTTAGTTGATCTATCCATAGTTGTGAGTGGGGTAGTAAAGTCTCCCACTATTATTGTGTTACTATTAATTTCCTCTTTCATACTCGTTAGTGTTTGCCGCACATATTGCAGTGCTCCTATGTTGGGTGCATATATATTTATAATTGTTATATCTTCTTCTTGGATTGATCCTTTGATCATTATGTACTGTCCTTCTTTGTCTCTTTTCACATCCTTTATTTGAAAGTCTATTTTATCTGATATGAGTATTGCGACTCCTGCTTTCTTTTGGTCTCCGTTTGCATGAAATATTTTTTTCCAGCCCTTCACTTTTAGTCTGTATGTGTCTCTTGTTTTAAGGTGGGTCTCTTGTAGACAGCATATATAGGGGTCTTGTTTTTGTATCCATTCAGCCAATCTTTGTCTTTTGGTTGGGGCATTCAACCCATTTACATTTAGGGTAATTATTGATAGGTGTGGTCCCGTTGCCATTTACTTTGTTGTTTTGGGTTCACGTTTATACAACCTTTCTGCATTTCCTGTCTAGAGAAGATCCTTTAGCATTTGTTGAAGAGCTGGTTTGGTGGTGCTGAATTCTCTCAGCTTTTGCTTATCTGTAAAGCTTTTGAATTCTCCTTCATATCTGAATGAGATCCTTGCTGGATACAGTAATCTGGGTTGTAGGTTATTCTCTTTCATTACTTTCAGTACGTCCTGCCATTCCCTTCTGGCCTGGAGGGTTTCTATTGATAGATCAGCTGTTATCCTTATGGGAATCCCTTTGTGTGTTATTTGTTGTTTTTCCCTTGCTGCTTTTAATATTTGTTCTTTGTGTTTGATCTTTGTTAATTTGATTAATATGTGTCTTGGGGTGTTTCGCCTTGGGTTTATCCTGTTTGGGACTCTCTGGGTTTCTTGGACTTGGGTGGCTATTTCCTTCCCCATTTTAGGGAAGTTTTCAGCTATTATCTCCTCGAGTATTTTCTCATGGCCTTTCTTTTTGTCTTCTTCTTCCAGAACTCCTATGATTCGAATGTTGGGGCATTTCACAGTGTCCCAGAGGTCCCTGAGATTGTCCTCATTTCTTTTGATCCTTTTTTCTTTTTACCTCTCTGCTTCATTTATTTCCACCATTTTGTCTTCTACCTCACTTATCCTATCTTCTGCCTCCATTATTCTACTCTTGGTTCCCTCCAAAGTGTTTTTGATCTCATTCATTGCATTATTCATTTTTAATTGTCTCTTTTTTATTTCTTCTAGGTCTTTATTAAACATTTCTTGAATCTTTTCAATCTTTGTTTCCAGGCTATTTATCTGTAACTCCATTTTGTTTTCAAGATTTTGGATCATTTTTATTATCATTATTCTAAATTCTTTTTCAGGTAGATTCCCTATCTCCTCCTCTTTTGTTTGACTTGGTGGGCATTTTTCATGTTCCTTTACCTGTTGGGTATTTCTTTGCCTTTTCATCTTGTTTAGATTGCTGTATCTGGAGTGGGCTTTCTGTATTCTGGAGGTCTGTGGTTCCCTTTTATTGTGGAGGATTAACCCAGTGGGTGGGGTTAGACGATTGGCTTGTCAAGGTTTCCTGGTTAGGGAAGCTTGCGTCAGTGTTCTGGTGCGTGGAACTTGATTTCTTCTCTTTGGAGAGCAATGGAGTGCCCAGTAATGAGTTTTGAGATGGGTCTATGTGTTAGGTGTGACCTTGGGCAGCCTGTATGTTGATGTTCAGGGCTATGTTCCTGCGTTGCTGAAGAATTTGCATGGTATGTCTTGCTCTAAAACTTATTGGCTCTTGGGAGGTGGTTGGTTTCAGTGTAGGTATGAAGGCTTTTGGACAGTCACTTATTACTTAAAGTTCCATGTAGTCAGGAGTTTTCTGGTGTTTTCAGGTTTTGGGCTTAAGTCTCCTGCCTCTGGATTTCAGTTTTATTCTTCCTGTAGTCTCAGGACTTCTCCAACTATACAGCCCTCCTTTCGAAGACAATGGGCTGCTTTTCTGGGCGCCTGATGACCTCAGCTAGCGATCAGAAGTTGTTTTGCGAAGTTTGCTCTGCATTCAGTTATTCTTTTGATGAATTTGTAGGAGAGAAAGTGGTCTCCCCATCCTACTCCTCCGCCATCTTGGCTCCTCCCTCGTTTGTTTTAGATCACTGGTTTATTCTACGAGGATGTAACTCAGGAACAGCCAGATGGACGAGATGCAGAGAGAAAAGTGTATGGGATGGGACACGAAGCTTCCAGGCTCTTTTCAGGTGCGCCGCTCACTCTCCCCACATCTCCAAGTGTTCACCAAGCCAGAAGCTCTCTTAATCAGTTATATACATTTATCAGTGCAAATGAAAAGGTTGCTCTTTTAAAAGATACTTTATTGACTCAATATTATTAGCTTTAGTGGAAAGAAGTGTAAATGGTGAGCACTTTAGTTCCGGTCTTGGCTAAAGTGTGGCTGAGAGTATTACCAAAATTAGAAAGGATCAGAGAAAAAAGAAAATAAGGAAGTGGAGGGGAAAATAGCACATCTTTTGGAGACTTAGGCACTTCAAGAATTCTGGGAGGAAAGGAAAATTCCCAGGCAAATCAGTGGTTAGGACTCAGGGCTTTCATTGCCATGGGCCTGGGTTTGAGCCCTGATAGGGAAATTATTAATATCCTGTAAGCCTCACAACATGCAGGAAAAAAAGAATTTTGGGTGCTCAGATGTGGGTCCTGAGCACATGCCATGGCTCCTCCGCATAATTTTTTAGTGGTCTGTACATAGGGATTTCCAGTGGTCAAGTATGGATGTGAGAGTTGGACTATAAAGAAAGCTGAGTGCCAAAGAAATGATGATTTTGAACTCTGGTTTTGGAGAAGACTCTTGAGAGTCCCTTGGACAGCAAGGAGATCCAACCAGCCCATCCTAAAGGAAATCGGTCCTGAATATTCATTGGAAGGACTGATGCTGAAGCTGAAACTCCACTACTTTGGCCAGCTGATGCAAAGAACTGATTCATTTGAAAAGACCCTGATGCTGGGAAAGACTGAAAGCAAGAGGAACAGGGACGACAGAGGATGAGATGGTTGGATGGTATCAACTCAGTGGACATGAGTTTGGGTAAACTCCAGGAGTTGGTGATGGACAGGGAAGCCTGGCGTGCTGCAGTCCATGGGGCTGCAAAGAGTCAGACACGACTGAGCGACTGAACTGAACTGAAGGGATATTACAGAGAATCCATACAGCCACCTTGCCCAAGTGGTCTCCCCATTTGACTTGAGTTTCCTCTCTCTTCATGTCTGAGGAGGAATCCAAACATCAGTATATAGTATGTTCCTTATGTGTCATCAATATTCCATATACATTGGGTTACCTTGGGCTGTGGAAAGAACATAAAGCACATAACTGCAAGGTATGTGAAGGCAGTAAGGAAGCTTAGTCAAGGAAGGCTCTGGGCAAGCTCCCTCCTCAACCAAAGCCTCTGGGTATTACTAGGATCCCTTCTGCCTCAGGGGAGAAAGACAGGCTTTCTTCACAAATGTAACTAAAATATACAAATGTTTCAGTGCCAAAGAGTCAAAGTCCACAACTAGTATCACTCCAGTCCCTCAGCGGCCAGAGGCACATCTGTACAGTATGTTATGACTGAAGAGCCCAAGCTTCAACTGTTCCTTCCCATCAGGGTATTCTTCAGATTTTTCCAAAGACCTGTTTTCAGTCAGACCTCTCCCTTAACCTGGGGGCAACAGGTTCTTCACCTGTTTAGAAAAAAAAAAAAAAAAACAACCATGAACTTTGTGATTTCTTAAATTCTTTCCAACCCTAAAATCATCTTGATAACGTGCCACTTAAACGTGCCATTTAAATGCACTTTTTCTTTCATGTCTGGTATACTTGCGATTGGTTTGAGAACGCCATGCAACACTGCCATCTAGTGGAAGAAATGAAGTAATACCAGTGACAATTAATACAAACAAAAGGAAATTTTCTCATTAGGAGAAAGTAATTTTATAGAACGTTCCACGTAGTATTTTTTTTTAAATACATTGTGGGCCCCTTTGAGATTCTTCCCCCCACCCCAGTGAGAAAGCTACACGTACCAAAATTCTGCATACAATCATGCAAGGGCCGCAGTTTAGTAAGAGCCTGTACTGTTTGCATTATTTCAACCACTGGGAAAACGAGAAAAGATCCTGTAATCATCAGGAATCAGAAGGTGCTATAACAGATCTATGTCTCCCTTAAAAAAAAAAAAAAAAAAAAAAAAAACATAATTCAAACCTCCTTGTTATTGGGAGGAATACTTCATTATATTAGGGCTGGTAGGAGGCAGGGTCCCACTTTCTGTGGCAGAAGAGGCCAGAACCTCCCGCTTCCTACTCTTTGACAGGAAGGGTACCCGCTTGGCTAGTCATTTGATCCCACCAACTTTGATTCTTGAGAGGGTGTGGCAAAGATACAGGGGAGACTGGAAAAATCACCCAAGAAAGAAGTGGGATCTGGTATTGTCAGTGTCCAGTAGCAGCAAAGCCCGGGCTAAAATCCTGGACTGACCTTTCTTTAGCTGTAACTCCATCTACCCACTCCCCCGGCCATTTCCATATCTGGTTATTCAATCTCATCAGTTTTCTAAATCCTTTGTTTTGACGTGGGCATGTACGAAGTCGCTTCTTTGCAACTCTGTGGACTGTAGCCCGCCGGGCTCCTCTGTCCATGGGATTCTCCAGGCAAGAATGCTGGAGTGGGCTCCCATGCCCTCCTCCAGGGGGTCTTCCCCACTCAGGGATCAAACCCACATCTCTTGTCTCCTGCATTGGCAGGCATGTTCTATACCACTGGTGCCACCTGCGAAGTCCCTGTGTTCTGACATCCTGTAAATCCTCTCACAGTATAAGCAGAACGTGTTACTTGCAACTAAGTTACACAGTTTTTGAAGGATACACACAGCAGATTCTTAGAGGTGACCCCAAAGGTAACTTTCATCCTATGCGACACATTTTATCACTTACTTACCAGCACCTCTACTTCCTACTTTTAAGTGTGTAAGTTTCTCCACATCTCTTGCAAGTTATTCTTAGGTATTTTATATTTTTAATGTTATTGGTATGCCATTTCTTTTAATTTACAATTGTTTCTTGTTAACAGAAGTACATTTTTAATACTGACCTTGTACCCTGCAACCTCACTAAACTCACTAATTAATTCTAGTAGCTTTTGGTAGTGGATAGCTAATAATTTTGCCTTCCCCAGAATCCTTATTCTGGTAATATTACTTTGATATTCCTTTAGAGAGCCATTTCTCTTCTATTCTTGGCCCATGTGTTTGGGGTGAATATTTGACACAGATTTGGCCAATTAGCATAGTAATTGGTGGAACAAGAAGCACATGACCAGTTGATCCAATGAGAATCAATCCTGGAGCTTAGAGGAAACTAGTGAGAAAACATTTTTTTTTCTAGCTGGTTTAAAGTAGGATGTTACTCACTTCTAATTTAAGTCTATTGAAAGAAAACATTGCATGATTTGAATCATTTTTAAATTTATTGAGATTTTTAAAGATAAAACTATCTTATGATCCAGCAGTCCCACTTCTGATATATTCAGAAAACTGAAATCAGGATCTCAAAGAGATATGTGCAGTCTATTTACTGTATCATTATTCACAATAGCCAAGATACAGAAACAACCTATCCACAGATTTCTATCCACAGATGAATGGATAAAGAAAATGCTGTCCATCCTAGAGTGAAATATTATTCAGCCTTGAAAAATGGGGGAAACTCTGCCAAACATATCATGAATGAATTTGGAGAACATTATGCTAAATAAAATAAACTAGTAACAGGAGGACAAATACTGCATCATTCCACTTTATATCTACAGTAGACAAAATCATAGAGAATACAGTGATTGCCAGGGACTAGGTGGGGAATGGGAATTGCAGGTAAGTTCTACAAATATGCTATACAACACTGCCTGTAGTTAACATTATTGTATTGTGCCTTTAAGAATTTGTTGAGGGTAGACCCAAAGTTAAATGCTCTTACCATACTTATAAAATCAATTAATAAAATAAATGTATTGAGATTTGTGTCATGGCCCATAAAGTGGTCTATTATGATAAATATTCTATGTGCACTTGAAGAGTGTATATTCTGCTGCTGTTGGGTGATAAGTTCTGTAAATACTAATTAGGTTAAGTTGTTCGATATGGCTCTTCAAGTCTACAATATATTTGCTGATTTTGTCTACTCTATCAGTTACTGAGAGGTATTGAAATCTGACAATACCATGAACTTACCCTTTCAGTTTTATCACCTTTCACTTAAGTATTTTAAAGCTCTTTCAATTAAGTGACTAAATATTTAGCATTATTATGTCAATTGATTCTATTATTACTGTCTTTATCCCTTGTTTATAGTCTTTGTTCTGAATATTACTGCCCTTCTAGTTTGTCTGTTTTTTTTTTTTTAACTAATAGTAACATGGTATAACTTCTTTCATTTTTAAAACTTTTAACCTATTTGTATCTTCATTTTTAAAGTACAGTTCTTATAGGCATCATGTAATTGAGTCTTTTTCTTTATCCAGTCTGAAAAGCTTTCCCTTTTAACTGGGATTGTGAGGCAATATGGTTACTGATTTTTTTAGGTCTGAGTCTATCATCTCATTATTTGTTTTCTATTTGCTATTTTTGTGTGTTCTTTTTCCTCTTTTCTGCCTTCTTTTGTATTTTTACAAGTCTGGCTAGTGGGAAGAGATACTATTCCTGGCCCATTACAAGCACCGAGCACCACTTCCTTTAGTCCTTTCAGGTGGCTCCTCACCTCAGGTAACCTCTGTGTGCATGCGCTGAGAAGCGCTCTGATGAGTACTGCAGGGAGACTACTGCAGGGTTTGGGCCTCGCCGGCTTTGCAGTTCTACCCTCTGCTACTCTGCTCTAGGAACTCTAGCTGCTTTGGTTTCCCCACTGTAACCTCTGTCTCCTCAACTCAGAAACTCTCAACTTCTGCTTCAGTTGCCCTCCCTAGGCCACAACTTGGAAACTCTCTGAGGCAGTTAAACTTGGGCAGTTGTAGAACTCACCTTGTTTCCTACGTCTCAGGGATTACTGTCCTTCACCTGATGTTCAGTGTCTTGAAAACTGCAACTTCATGTATTTTGTCTTTTTGTTTGTTTGTTTGTTTCAGGAAAGAAAGTAAAGGTTCATGTTACTCCCAATCTTAGAGGTGAAACTCCTCACTATCCAATTTCTAAAAATTATCCTAATATACCAATAATCAAGACTTCAGTATTGGTGATGGGACAGATACATAAACCAATGGGACATAATAGAGAGTTCTGAAACAGAGCCAAAGAAATAGGCAAACTGATTTTTGTTAAAAGTGCAAAGACAATAAAGGATAAAGTCTTTAACAATAGTGTTGGAACCACTGGACATTCATATGCATTAAAAATGAACCTCAACCTAAATATCACAACTTGCACAAAAATTAACCCAAAATGGGTCATGAATCTAAATATAAAGCTAAAGAAATTTTAGAAGGAAACAGGAGAAAATCTTCATGACTACGGATTAGGTAAAGGAATTCTGAGAAATGACACCTAAATCATGATTCATAAAAGAAGAAAAACTGGTAAGTTATAGTTTATCACAATTTAAAAATACAAAAAAAAGTTACTGTTAAGAGAATTAAAAGACAAGCTACAAATAAAGAAAAGAATGTAATCACATATCTGACAAAGAACTTGTATTCTAAAAACATAATGAAAGCCTCAGACTCAAGAGTAAGAAAACAAGCCTTTTTAATTTTTAAATAGTCAACACACTTGGACACTCACTTCACCAAAGAGGATGTATGGGTGATGGCTAGAGGCTGGATGTTTGTGTGCCCCCAAAATTCTTCTTTTGAAATTCTAATGTCCAATGTGATGATACTAGAAATATTTCTGGGGCTTTTAGCAGGTGGTTAGGTGATGACGGCTGAGCCCTCATGAACAGGATTAGTGCTTTAATAAAAGAGGCCCCAGAGAGCTTGCTCATCCCCTTCTAACATGTGAGGACACAGCAAGAAGTGAGCAGCCTGCAACCAGGAAGAGGCCCTTCCAGCCTCCAGAACTGTGAGAAATAAATTTTGGTTGTTTACAAGCCACACAGTTTGTAATATTTTATTTTACCAACCTGAACAGACTAAGGGAGCACATGAAAAGGTGGCAAACAATAACAGTCATTAGAGAGCTACAACTGAAAAATGATGAAGAGATACTATTGCAGATAGCATGGTGGAAATAAATGTATTAGCAATAGTAAGTGCTGTTAAGTATGTGGAGCAACCAGGAGCTCTTAAGACAGCACTGATAGGAATGCAAAATGGTATAGTCACAGTGGAAAACACTTTGGCAGCTTCTTATAAAATAAAACATAAACTTACCATATGATCCAGCAATTCCAGTCCTGGGTATTTACTCAAGAAATGGAAACATGTTCCACACAAAATACTGTACACAAATATTTAAATGTTCTACTTATAAAAATGGAAATAAAATATGGAAAACAACCTACATACTCTTTGACAAATAAATGGTTAAATATAAAATGTGGCACATTCTCTGCAATGGAATACTATTCACAATAAAAAGAAGTAAACTTTGATATACATGACTTGGATCATGCTTAAAGGCATTAAGATGACTGTGACTTTGTAGTAGAGCTTGAAGTCAGGCAGGTTGATTCCTCCAGTTCCATTCTTCTTTCTCAAGATTGATTTGGCTATTCGAGGTTTTTTGTATTTCCATACAAATTGTGAAATTATTTGTTCTAGTTCTGTGAAGAATACTGTTGGTAGCTTGATAGGGATTGTATTCAATCTATAGATTGCTTTGGGTAGTATAGTCATTTTGACAATATTGATTCTTCCAATCCATGAACACAGTATATTTCTCCATCTATTTGTGTCCTCTTTGATTTCTTTCCTCAGTGTTTTATAGTTTTCTATGTATAGGTCTTTTGTTTCTTTAGGTAGATATACTCCTAAGTATTTTATTCTTTTTGTTGCAATGGTGAATAGTATTGTTTCCTTAATTTCTTTTTCTATTTTCTCATTGTTAGTGTATATGAATGCAAGGGATTTCTGTGTGTTAATTTTATATCCTGCAACTTTACTATATTCATTGATTAGCTCTAGTAATTTTCTGGTAGAGCCTTTAGGGTTTTCTACGTAGAGGATCACGTCATCTGCAAACAGTGAGAGTTTCACTTCTTTTCCTATCTGGATTCCTTTTATTTCTTTTTCTGCTCTGATTGCTGTGGCTAAAACTTCCAAAACTATGTTGAATAGTAGTGGTGAGAGTGGACACCCTTGTCTTGTTCCTGATTTTAGGGGAAATGCTTTCAATTTTTCACCATTGAGGATAATGTTTGCTGTGGCTTTGTCATATATAGCTTTTATTATGTTGAGGTATGTTCCTTCTATTCCCGCTTTCTGGAGAGTTTTTATCATGAATGGATGTTGAATTTTGTCAAAGGCTTTTTCTGCATCTATTGAGATAATCATATGGTTTTTATCTTTCAATTTGTTAATGTGGTGTATAGTCATCAAGACAGTATGGTCCTGGCACAAAGACAGAAATATAGATCAACGGAACAGAATAGAAAGCCCAGAGATAAATCCACATACCTACAGACACCATATCTTTGACAGAGGAGGCAAGAATATACAATGGAAAAAAGACAACCTCTTTAACAAGTGGTGCTGGGAAAACTGGTCAACCACTTGTAAAAGAATGAAACTAGAACACTTTCTAACACCATACACAACAATAAACTCAAAATGGATTAAAGATCTAAATGGAAGACCAGAAACTATAAAACTCCTAGAGGAGAACACAGGCAAAACACTCTCCAACATGTAGCACAGCAGGATCCTCTATGACCCACCTCCCAGAATATTGGAAATTAAAGCAAAAATAAACAAATGGGACCGAATGAAACTTAAAAGTTTTTGCACAACAAAGGAAACTATAAGCAAGGTGAAAAGACAGCCTTCAGAATGGGAGAAAATAATAGCAAATGAAGAAACAGACAAAGGATTAATCTCAAAAATATACAAGCAACTCCTGCAGCTCAATTTCAGAAAAATAAATGACCCAATCAAAAAATAAGCCAAAGATCTAAACAGACATTTCTCTGAAGAAGACATACAGATGGCTAACAAACACATGAAAAGATGTTCAACATCACTCATTATCAGAGAAATGCAAATCAAAACCTCAATGAGGTACCATTACACTCCAGTCAGAATGGCTGCTATTCAAAAGTCTACAAGCAATAAATGCTGGAGAGGATGTGAAGAAAAGGGAACCCTCTTACACTGTTGGTGGGAATGCAAACTAGTACAGCCACTATGGAGAACAGTGTGGAGATTCCTTAAAAAACTGGAAATAGAACTGCCATATGACCCAGCAATCCCACTGCTGGGCATACACACCGAGGAAACCAGATCTGAAAGAGACACGTGCACCCCAATGTTCATCGCAATGTTTATAATAGGCAGGACATGGAAGCAACCTAGATGCCCATCAGCAGACAAATGGATAAGGAAGCTATGGTACATATTCACAATGGAATATTACTCAGCCATTAAAAAGAATTCATTTGAATCAGTTCCAATGAGATGGATGAAACTGGAGCCCATTATACAGAGTGAAGTAAGCCAGAAAGATAAACACCAATACAGTATACTAACGCATATGTATGGAATTTAGAAAGATGGTAACGATAACCCTATATGCAAAACAGAAAAAGAGACACAGATGTACAGAACAGACTTTTAGACTCTGTGGGAGAAGGTGAGGGTGGGATATTCTGAGAGAACAGCATTGAAACAAGTATTCTATCAAGGGTGAAACAGATCACCAGCCCAGGTCAGATGCATGAGACAAGTGCTAGGGGCTGGTGCACTGGGAAGACCTAGAGAGGGGCGGGAGGGGGGATTGGGATGGGGAAAACATGCAAATCCATGGCTGATTCACGTCAATGTATGGCAAAAACTACTACAATGTTGTAAAGTAATTAGCCTCCAACTAATAAAAATAAATGGAAAAAAAAGTAAAAAAATAAATAAATAAAGGCATTAAGATGAGTGGGGGGAAAAAAAAAAAAAACAGACCCAAAAGGTTATATGTATAATTTTTTAATATATTTTCAAAAGGAAAAAACTAGAATGTCAGAGAATAGACCAGCTGGCAGGGGTTAAATGTGGGAGGAGTATGTAACTACGAAGGATAGCATGAGGGAGTTTTGGAGGTGAGGGAACTGTATCCTCATTGTGGTATAAATTACATATGTCTGTACATGTATGAAAAGTCATAGAGCTGTATATCTAAGAAACATTTGATTTTACTGTTTGTTAATTTTTATAGTTAAACTGTTGTTATTAAGACACTTTGCAACTCCATGGACTGCAGCATGCCAGGTTTCCCTGTCCTTCACTATCTCCTGGAGCTTGCTCAAACTCATATCCCTCGAGTCGGTGATGCCATCCAATTATCTTATCCTTTGTCATCCCCTTCTCCTCCTGCCCTCAATCTTTCATCAGGATCTTTTCGGGTGAGTTGTCCCCGCAACAGCTGGCCAAAGTATTGGGGCTTCAGTTTCAGCATCAGTCCTTCCAATGAATATTCAGGGTTGATTCCCTTGCTGTCTAAGAGACTCTCAAGAGTCTTCTCCAGCCCCACAATTCGAAAGCATCAATTCTCCAGTACTCAGCCTTCTTTATGGTCCAACTCTCACATCCATACAGGACTACTGGAAAAACCATAGCTTTGACTCTATGGACCTTTGTTAGCAAAGTGATATTTCTGCTTTTCTGATACACTCTCTGGGTTTGTCACAACTTTTTTTCCCAAGGAGCAAGTGTCTTTTAAATTTCATGGCTGCGGTCACCATCCACAGTGATTTTGGAGCCCAAGAAATAAAGTCTGTCACTGTTTCCATTTTTCCCCCATCAATTTGCCATGAAGTGATGGGACCGGATGCTATGATCTTAGTTTTTTGGACGTTAAGTTTTAAGTCAGCTTTTTCACTCTCCTCTTTCACCTTAATCTTTATTTAGTTCCTCTTCGCTTTCTGCCTTAAGGGTGGTATCATCTGCATATCTGAAGTTATTGATATAGTTTCTTTAAAAAAAACTTTACAGTAAAGCTAACACTAAATGATGACATAACTAATTGGCCAAACAGGTATTCTGAGAAAGGCATTCCAGGTAGAGTGAAGAAAGAAAACTAGTCTCTGATGCTGGAAGGTACTTGATATTGAAGGAACAATGAAGAGGTCAACGTGGCTAAAGTGGAATGCATAGAGGAGGAGAGCAGAGGAGAGATGGTCAGAGAATAGGGAACCAGCTCATAAAAGGGGACCAGATCATCATGCCATTATAAGGACTTTGGCTTTGAGTGAATTGGGGAGCCACTGCAGGGTTTTAAGCAAACAGAATAATATAAATTGATTCAATGTTTTTAAAGACTGATTCTGTGTTGAAAATAGACTGGTAGCATGAGGAAGGGGTAAAGAAGGGAAGACATCTTAGGAATGAAGGTGGCTCAGTCCAGAGCAGTTGTGACACATGTGGTGAGAAACAGCTGGAGTCTAGATATATTTTGAAGCTGAACCCAAGAAAATTTTCTGATGGATTAAATTGACAGAAATAAAGGAATCACATATAACTCCAAGTTTTCTGGTTTGAACAACTAAAAGAATGAAAGTGGCACTAATCAAAAACAGGACAACTTTAAGTGGAACAGACTGTGGTGAAAGAATTACAGCTAAATTTTGAATATACCGAATTTGAGATTCTATTAGACAGCCAAGTAGAAATTCATATTTGGCTAGAAAGACCATGATGCACCCAGTGGCCTTGGCCACACTTGGCACTGTGTGGGCTTGGCACTGTGTGGGCCTCTGGGTAGACAGCAATCATGGAGATCTCAGCAGCACAGCGAGGATCTGTGTATGAGAAGCTTGCTCAGACCAAGACGTGTGGTCACCTGTGAATTATGTGTCCAGCTTTTCACCCTGGTATTGATTCAGGTGTAAAGTTCATTTGACTTATTTCTCAACATTTTCTCTGTCTCAGGATATAAGATTTTAAATGGTGAAGAATGAGTCTCTGAGAACAAATTCTTAAATGAACATGTCTTTCCTTGAAGTACTCAACTGAGATTATTCTTTCCTTATTGTTTATCTTTGCTGTAATTGGTAGAGTGATAAGTGGTAGGCTGGATACAATGGCATAGTACATAATGCATCGTCTTGAGAACAGAAGGTGGACAGCTACATAGCCTATTAATAATCAGAAGATTTTATGTTAAAACAAGTCTTGGGATTTTTCTCATGCCCCTATCATAATAAGGTAATTTTTTTTCTAGGGAAAGGTACTGATGTGAGGCCATCACCTTCTACTGCAATTTAGTATTTTTCAAAGTGTATGAAATTCATTAATATCTCAAGGGATAATTGTTGATCATTGATAATGTCAGAAATAGCAAAATCTAAATGATTTAATAGAATTTCATTTAATAAGTATATTTAAAGTTCATCTCTCTCAAAAAAAAACAGCATTTTAATTACATTCAAATTGTGTTCATCTTAAATATCAACAAACTCATTATTTACATACAGGGATAGAGATTAGAAAACAGGTGGAAATTGAAACAAGTTCTATTTTTCAGAAGCTCTTACTTCCAGATTAGAATACTGTGAACTGCTAAATATATACCTAAATAAATGTATACATTATCAGAAAACCACAACTTGCTCTAATAGGAAAAGAACTGTAATATACATATAGTGGAACATAATTCACACAGGCTCAATTTACAGGTATGTTTCAAAGTATAAAACAAACAAAATCCCAGTAACTACAAGTACAGGCAAAAGTTACAGCCAGCATTTTAAACTAATGCACCAACATACAATGCTTTCCCAGAGAAAGCAGAGAAGAGTGCCCAAGATTTTATGTTGATGAATGACTTTTCACTTCTTTACTCTTAAATAAAGAAGCAGAACACTTACTCTTTTTGTGTTTAAATTAGATTCATGTTGGTTTTTTGTTACATAGCAATGACCCAAATGCATCATGAGAAGTGCTATCAAACCTGTTTCACTTAGAACTCAGCAACCAATACAATTCTTTCATTTCTCCTTGAACTTCCATTTCCCTTCAGAAAGCCTCTAAGGAAATTTTATAGACAACTGTGGTAAAGAGATCAAACCAAATAATTCTGAGATGGCAAAGAAAGGTAAGAGTTGGCACTAACATGGGTTTACAAAAAGTTACTCTCCATTTATTAAACCACAAATGCAAAAAAAAAAAAAAAAAGGAGCAAGAGAGAAATCTTACCTGGAAACATAAGTAGGATAAAAAGTACTAGAAAACATTGTATGTTGTTTGGGAGCTTCAGTTTGGAAAAATACAGAAACCAAGTTACCATTAACTGTTACAAGCATTTTTTTTCCAACTTGTATAACTTGCTTAAATCTTTAACTTGTCTAAATCAAGTTTCTCTAGCCAAAATGAAGAGTTCATAATCACTGTTTTTATATCAGAGATAATATGTGAAGATTGTCATGTAGGAGAAAGGATGGTTTGGACACATCAGATTAATAGAGGTAGCACCTCTATTAAGCACTTAATCTGATGTGATTCAAGTCAGGAAGGAATTCTGCCTTTCTTCAGTTTTTACTGTGTTTCATATAGTTGCAGAACAAGAAGATTCTTTCTTCTTTTTTTTTTTTTCCTTAAGGTACCTCAGGTTAAAAATGGCAGAATGAATAGTCCTTAATTAGCATGTACTTTTTTAAAGGGACATTTTTACATTTTGGTCATTTGCTTTTCTTTGTTTTTAATGATAAATCTTTAGAGTTGACTCTTCTATAATAGTGCTCAGGTGGACAGATAAAATCAGACTTTTCTTAAAAGTAAACAATTTATCTTGCATTAAAACAAATCACCAATTAAGAGATCTAAGTCAGTGTTTCAGACAACTGTTTAACTTCAAATTAAATATGTTGACTGCTGCTGTGTTAAATAAACAACTACTTCATTCAATTATAAACATTTTAACAAACACATAATCATTCCCTATGATCACTATAAAAATTAAATTATCCTTTTCTCTTTTATATGAAGATGGTGGTCGTCAAGAAACACTTTCAACCAGAAAAGCTCATTCATAACACAACCCCATCTCAGTTTTTGGACGTCAGTGCATTCAGTGGTTATAAGGAAGCATGATGTTCTTCTGAAAGCTAAGAGTTCTGAAAGAGTCAAAAACAAAAAAAGAAGGAAAAAAGAAAATATAAATAATCTGAAAGATTTCCTTAATGATAACAAATAATGCCTGTACTCAAAGTTAAGTATGGTATAACCTGAATTATTAATCAGTTGTGGTTTTTTCTCCCAACGGAAGGCGTTCCCATAACTGGAGCAACTGTTCACCAACCTGAGGTTCTAGTTCCTAGATAAACCAAAAGTCACAATAAACATAAAAACAACTAGATTGAAACCTATACTGATAAAAATGTAAGAAAATCAAATTTCATATTTCTACTAAAATCATGTGTTATGCCTTCACTGCTCTAATGCTTTTCATGAAGATTTAGAATTGACTTCCCAACATCCAAGGTTGCAGTTAACCTGCAAATATTACAACTGCCCATGACAAAATGGTGAAAAATTTCTGGGGAGTTCTTCTGGAATTTCTTCTCCCAGGAAATAGTGAATTTTGTTTTCATGAAGATTTAGCAAAAGTACTCAGCTTTTGTACTTCCAAACGTTTATGTTAATACTTAGCATTTTAGATGTTTGCGTTTTTTCCTTCAAGAAAGATTCTTAGATACTATGTAATATTCTTAAGGAATGAAATTGATTTCAAAATTATTATTGAATAAAAATTAAAATATTCTTACATAATTGAAAAGAATGTCATTTATTGTCCTCTTGTGACACCATGTGCACTTAAAAAGAACCTTAAGAGTTTTCATGCGGTTATTTGAAGAGTCACACTTGTTCAGATGAAGTATTAGATGTAGCCTTAGATAACTCTCTAAATAAATAACTAGATAGCTCTCTAAATAGATTCTCTGAATCTATTTTCTCCTACAAAAATCTTGGTCAATAACTTATTTTAGGCTTAAGAATTGAACTACCTCATATAAAGAAACTAGCACAGTCATCAATATATATATATGTTAATTCCTATCACCTTAACTAGTTTAAAATGCCTATCAGCAGTATCATGAAGGCAAGGCATAACACAAATAAAACAAGCCACAAAAATATAAAATTGCTGCTATTTATATCATTAGTTAAATCCATAAAGAACTTAGATACTGTTCTTATCCTTAGACTTTAGTGAAATTACTTCAGAATTACACTAGGTTTTTTATTATATCACGTTAGTTAGACAATAGGAACCTCCAAGAACTGACATGAAAGATTATATATACAATGACAGAGCAAAGTCAGGTTTACAAAATGTTCTAAAAAAAAAAAAAAAAAAGAGCTCTGTCAGGCACCTTTGCAGGTAGGTTTTTAACTAACTCTTCTACAAATTGAACCATTATCTTCCCATGTGCACAGGGAATATACAATTTGTATTCTTGCATTTGTTCCTCAAACAAGTCACTCAGTAACAGCCAAACAAAACAAAGAGTGGAAGAAAAACATTAAATGCCATTGTATACCTGCCCATCTCTGCTTATCTGGACTTTCTTGTTGTCATTCCAAGGATTGAGTAAATGGTGTGCAAACTGAAAGGGAAGACTTTCTTTCCGTATCCACTCCACCTTAAACACTCCTCCTAGTCCAGCTGAGCCCCAATCCTGACTCTTCTCCCTTCCTATCTCAGAAGACATTCTAGAAAATCCCTGTGAGTAAAATGAGGGAAAAGGGGAGGATGATATTAAGACCTCTAAATTCAATTTATCTGAGAAAGCCCTGAGGTTTTTGTACTTTTAAGGTAACAATGTAATATAAAAATAATAGATATCTAACAAAATTCCAGAAAGACACTCATTAAGTATTTCTTATAAGATGAATTAGAAAATTTTAGAGGAAAGACCGATTTCAGCTTTCTAAAATAATTTTAAATACAAACACATATTTTCTAAATAATGTATCATAGTTCTAAACCCACATTTATTCCATTACCATATGAATACAATCTAACTTTCAGGTTTTTAGTTCAAAAAATGATAATTATATCAAATAATAAATCCATTATTTTATAAATTCAGATATACATCAAGTCAAGCTGAGTGAAGAAACACACTTAGTTTCTTGATGGTCGGACTAATCTCTGGCACTATTTAAATAAACATTTTATCACAAAGTCACACTACTCATTACTTTTAATCCACCTGAAATCTTAAGTTGTCCTTAGAAGGAAAACTTGTTTATCTGGAGAGACTGTGGGAAAACAAGGCAAAAACAAAGGGATCCCTCTATACCATTCCTTTGAAGAGGTGCAATATATTCCTCATCCTCAGTCAAGCACAATGCATTCTTACGTTCCAATGCAATAAAAACCCAGCTTCTTCTTAACCTCTATGATTTAACTGATCTAATCTACAGCCAGAATAATGTCCTTTTACTGTTTCAGGATGGCTCACCTGGAAATGTCCAGATCCTTGAACAGAAAATACCAAGTAAACCACGCTGCTTTCCCAAAAGGCTCGATTTAGCTTCCGCTCATTACTAGGAGTTGTGGACCAGATACCCTTCTGTTGAGAAATTTCAAGGTTTCTCAGATTGCTACTCTTCATTATGAAGTATCGAATAGGCATGTTTGGTTTTGGTGAAGGAGATTTTGAGCCCTAAAAAAGAATGCATAAATTCTTGAAATGAAACTTGACCTTTCAAAATCAATAGGCTCAATTAAATAACATCTTATAAATATATAAACCAAAATATTTCACCAAATATTCAACAAATTTAAGTAGCTCTATCATGGCTGAAAACTTACACAAGACTCAATCAAAGTGAGGTGAAAGAACCAAAACCAAGTCCTGATTTTCAGAGCATTCAGAATAGTAAACTCCGATTTATACTCCAAATGTACTTTCAGAAAATATCTTAATAAACTTGCAAAGACTGAAAACAAAACAAAAACTGCTTCAGCTTACTGCCTGGATACAGTTTCCAGGTGACAATGCAGGAAGGGAAACACAAATGGAATCCAATGGTCTCACTGAACTTACATTTTAGAGGCCAAGTTAACTAGATTTTGCATGGCAGTGTACCAGATGGAAGGGAGCTGCATGGGAAGAAAACAGGGAACTACAGAAGGGGTCCTCACAAGTGTTTGGCTAAGTAAAGACCTGAACATAGTAAGAAACAATGACCTGAAGCAAGGAAAAATTCAAAGAAAAAGATTTCTTAGAGCTCATACATGTTTGGGAATATTTCATCTTTTTCCCAGACAGAATGGAAAGAATGTGTAATACCTAGCACATCAGCCCATGGAAGGATCCCTAGTGCTGTAAATAAATTCGTACCAGAATAAAAACCGCCCTCTGCCCTAGTTAATATAAAAGACACTTTCTTGACTTTTGATATAAATGTAATTGTGTAAAACAAAAACTAATATATTCTGACATTTGTAACATGTAGAAATAAAATGTAAGAAACCAATATCAACAAAGGACTGAAGGGTAATAATATAAATATACTGTTGCAAGGTTCTCAAGCTATAACTGAAAGGGCATAATACTGATTCAAGATACATTAGGACAAGGTAAAAATGACTTAAGTAGTGAATTCCATCAAGCACTTAAGGAAGAAATAATATTAAGCCTATACATCTCTTTCAAAAATTGAAGTCAAAGGACCACTTCCCCACTAACCAGAACATAACCACACAACCCTGATACCAAAATCATACAAAGATAACACAAGGAAAGATAACTAGAGAATAGCATCCCTCATAAACAAAGATCCCTCATTTAATAAAATTTTTGATGGAGCAAAATCAAATCCAGCAATATTTTAAAAGGGTAATACATAATGACTAAGTGAGGTACAGCATGCAAAGAGTTCCAACTATAAAATCTCTAGAAGAAAGCACAGTAGAAAATCTCTGGAATCTTTGATTAGGCAAGGACTTCTTAGACACAAAAAATATGAACTGTAATAGAAAATACAGATGAAATATTAAAAATAAATTAAATGGACTTCCATCAAAATTAAAAGCATTTGTTCTTTAAAAGATAACCGAATCACTTTGATGTACACCTGAAACTAACACAATATTGTAAACCAACTATACTCTAATATAAAATAAAAATAAAATTAAAAATAAATAACAAGGACACATTGTATAGAACAGGAAAATATAACCATTATTTTGTAACAAATTTTAAATGGAGTATGATCCTTAAAAATATTGAATCATTATGTTGTACACCTAAAACTAATATGATATTGTAAATTAAGTATACCTCAATAAAAAGTTAAAAACTAAAAAAAGTTAAAAACACTCTTAAATAAATAAATAAAATGGTGGGTTACATGAAGACAAAAAAAGAAACCATTAATAAAATGTAAATGCAAGCACAGACTATTGAAAAAAGTGTTTACAACACAGATAATTAAAACTTGTATAGAGAACTCTTACAACTAAATAAAAAAAGACAACCAATAAACAACCTAAAAAACTTTAACAAAAACTTGAACAGATATTTCACCAAAGAAGATTCAGAAATGGAAAAAAGCATGTGAAATGATGGTCAATATAATACTTAATCATTGGGAATATGCAAGTTAAAACTACAATGGCGCTTCACTATACACCTAAATAGCTAAAATTAAGAGTCTAGTAATGTCAAGTACTGTTAAGAATATTGAGCAAATGGAATCCTCAAAGATTACTGAAGGGGACAGAAAATAGTGCAGCTATTTTGGAAAACAGTTGAGTAGTTTCTTGTAAAGTTACACTCACCACACAACCCAACAAACACACTCATGGGTATGTACCCAAGATCAGAGAACACATCTGTACATAAAGATGTGTACCTGAATATTATTAATAATAGCCAAAAAGTAGAAACAATCCAAAAGTCCATGCATGGTGAATAGATGAACATACTGTTTATAAACAAATCTGGAATCAAGACTGCCAGAAGAAATATCAATAACCTCAGATATGTAGATGACACCACCCTTTTGGCAGAAAGCAAAGAACTTAAGAGCCTCTTGATGCAAGCAAAAGAGGAGAGTGAAAAGTTGGCTGAAAACTCAACATTCATAAAACTAAGATCATGGCATCTGGTCCCATCACTTCATGGTAAATAGATGGGAAAAGAGTGGAAACAGTGGCTGACTTTATTTTGGGGGACTCCAAAATCACTGCAGATGGTGACTGCAGGCATGAAATTAAAAGATTATTGTTCCTTGGAAGAAAATTTATGACAAACCTAGACAGCATATTAAAAAGCAGAAACATTACTTAGCCAACAAAGGTCTGTCTAGTCAAGGCTATGGTTTTTCCAGTGGTCATGTATGGATGTGAGAGTTGGACTGTGAGGAAAGCTGAGTGCCGAAGAATTGATGCTTTTGAACTGTGATGTTGGAGAAGACTTTTGAGAGTCCCTTGGACTGCAAGGAGACCCAACCAGTCCATCCTAAAGGAGTGTTCATTGGAAGGACTGATGCTGAAGCTGAAACTCCAGTACTTTGGCCACCTGATGTGAAGAACTGACTCATCTGAAAAGACCCTGATGCTGGGAAAGATTGAAGGTGGGAAGAGAAGGGAACGACAGAAGATGAGATGGTTGGATGGCATCGACTCAGTGGACATGAGTTTGGGTAAGCTCCGGAAATTGGTGATGGACAGGGAGGCCTGGTGTGCTGTAGTCCATGGGGTCACAAAGAGTCAGACACAGCAGAGTGACTGAACTGAACTGAACAGGATATATCCACACAATGGAATACATACTATTCAGCAATAACAAGTAATAAACTAATAATATAAAAATTATAACAATAATATATGTAACTAATATAATTATATTAATATTCCACTTATATTAATTATCTTCTACTTGCATAATTAATATATTATTAATATATATTATATATAATTAGTATATTATATTATACATAATATTAATATATAATATTAAATTATTATGTTATATTGTAATGTAGTATATTATATATAACATATACTATATAATATAAAATATAATTTATATTATACATTATACTAATATAAATAATATATACTATTATATGATATATTATATGTAATATATAATATTAATATAATTATATTAATGTTAATAGTTATAATATTCATAATATATAATTCAAATATTATAAATATAATTTAATATAATTAAATATAATATAATTATCAATTATATAAAATTATAATTATATATTGTTTATATATAATTTATATGTAAATAATTTATAATCTATATGTTTATATATAATTTTTATATAAATAGAATTTAATATAAATCAAATATAATTAAATATATTTATATTATATTAATATAATATAAAATATATAATAACATTATATATTATATATAATATAACTAATATAATAATAATAATATAATAAACTCAATAATTTACAAATGAATTTCAAAAGTGAAGTAAGCCAGTCACAAAAAGTTATACACATTTCCTTTACAGGAAGTTCCAAAAAGAAGCAAAGCTTTAAGAACAAAGAGCAGCTTAGTGGTTGCCAGAATCCGAGGGTAATGGGAATGCTATCCATGAGGCTATAGTACAGTTCATGATTGCATACACTTGTCAAAACTCACTGAATTGAACAGTTTGAATTGGTGAATTTTATCATGTAAATTATGCCTTAATAAAGGCACTTAAAACCAAAAATACTCTTAAAACCTAAGAATATAAATCTGCAAAAACATTTCTTTTCCTCTTATTTAACAATAGTATTTTAGCAGACATTTTCACCAGAACTACATCACATAGCTAAAAAACACTAACCAAATACTTATTCAGGTGTTAAATTAAAATTATTCTAAATAGTTGAAATCATTCATTTCATAAACTTTATAAAAGATACATAGTTCTCAATTCTTTATCAACATTTCCTTATCTTCCTAACCCCATCTAGTGTTGTATTTTTAATATAACCACTGAATTGAAGAAATCAGTTAAGAATGAAAGATTGTTTTCAATTCTGAAAGTACAAATCAAAATTAATTTAAGAAATTCCTCTTGTCATTTGTATTTAACAAAAAAAAGGTTCTAAAGGTACAGAAAGGGAATCATGAACTGCTTAGCCACATGCCATCAGGGAATGGTCTACTAGTATGAAAACTTCCTTGGATGATACCGACCAAAAATACCTGGCAAGCAGGAAAAACCAAAAACATTTACTGTTTGCAAACTTCTATTTGTATCTAGAACAGAGGCCATGATCAGTGATTTAAAAGTAGAATTATTTATAATTTTGTTTAAATAAGTAACACCAGATGTGCTACAAATCCCTGATACTCTACCTTTCCTGAGGATGGAGGAGAAGGACTAGCACAAGGACTTGGATAATTACTGCTGTCTGTAGATTTCACAGAAGATTGATCTGACCGGTCCTCAGTGCTTCGTTTAGGATGCAAAATTCCTCTATCTTTATACTTCTGAGGTTGGTGTAGTGCTGGAGCTGGAGATTTCATCAGTACTCTTGAGTAAAAAGAAGGAAGCAAAGATCAGTTACACATAAGATCATAATACAAAGCAGACTCCATTTCAAACCAAAGTTCAATGATTCTGTGATATATGGAATAGCATTTAAAAAGGTAGTTTCATTCTTCTATTACACTTAGAAGAAAGGATTGTACTATTAGGGTACACTTAAAAAGATTACATTTTTTAAAAACAATACAAAAATACATTAAAAACAACCTATAAAAATTTTTAATTTAGATACCCATGTATTATTTCCCTTACAAAACTCCTAACATCTTTTATGACAGTCTAGAAGAAATCCTAAACAATTATAATGTCATATATCGATGCCTAATGTCTTTACCATTTTAAAATTATTTAAACACATCTATGCTAATGGCCGTTACTAAAAAATCACCTACTCCTCTTCCACTTGCGTATATCTTAAAACCAAACAAATTTCAAAAGCATACTAAAAATTACAGCATGGCAAAATGGAAATAATACTGGACTAGAGTCAGAAGAGAAGATTTTCAGACAGAACTAAATTTACAACTAATGAGGTAGGTGATCCTGGGCAAGTCTTTTAATTTCTCTTTTAATTTAATTTAGCTAATATCCTTAGCTGTTAAATAAAGGGATTAAACTGGCTAAATGCTAAGATTCTTCTGTTTTAAAGTTCTATGAATAAATGCAGCAAAAATGACAGTCAAGAATTTTATAATTTTTTTTAAAGTATACATCTCAGTGGAAAACCAGACATTAAAAACAAAGAAGACATTAAGTACTTCCTAAAGCAGTATAATATAAAGTTCACAGCATTACCTATAAAATATTCCTGCCAAAAGAAAAAAAATGTTCTTGCCAAAATACTGGATCTAATCAAGCCTTGACAGCTAACCACATCCATGAAATATGCAGGGGATAGCAATAAAAAGAGACATATCCAGAATGTGGTACATCTCATACCACTGACCTAGTTTCCTAAGAAAAGTCAACACAGGAACAAACTGCTCTAGATCACAAGAGATTCAAGAAACAAGACACCCTAACACAGTGCATGAGTTGAGTCCGCCCTAAATGCTGTTTCAAATAAACATAGTTTGAGAATTGGGAAAATGATTATTTTATTGGGACTGATTACTAGATTTTGATTGTAAAGGAAAAGTGCCTCTGTTTTTTAAGAAATACAATTCTAAATACAGAGGAGTAAAATGACATGATATGAGAGACTGATTTTGAAATACGTGAACAAGAAAGAAAGAAAGCAAGGAAAAAATAATTGGGTAGATACAGCAAATAGGTGAAAATCGTCTGAGGATGAGATGGCTGGATGGCATCACTGATGCAATGGACATGAACTTGGGCAAACTTCAGGAGATGGTGGGGGACAGAGAGGCATGGAGTGCTGCAGTCCATGGGGTCACAAAGAGTTAGACACAACTGGGAGACTGAACAACAACAATCATTTACTTTGCTGTGTTTATATATAATAATTAAACAGAGCATAAAAAGAATAAGTCATAAACAGTTCATAAACTTCCACTAAGTCTTGCAATTATAATTACTCTGCCTTCAAAATAAGTTTAAATAGCTTATCCCCACAATTTGCTTCTCTTTCAATAAATATCTTGAATTCAATATTTCTTTCACAAATGAAATAAAATAGCTAAAGCCTAAAAATGCTAACAAAAATATATAATAAATAAACATGTGAATAATTATTAAGAACTTGATAAATATAAAAAACCAACTTTTCAGGGCTTTTGTCTTCAAGAATTGAAGTTCAGTGAATTATCAAGTTATACCTCTAAAATTCCATCATTCTTACCTTGGCAGATTATCTACCTGAAAACTAGGTAACAGAACTTATTTGAGAGTAATATCTTATTAAAAAAAAATGATGCTTCCAATAGAACCAAATGCCTACTTTTGCAGTTTCCAATTTGATCTTTGATTCTGTGGTCTATTCTCGCTTTCCTCTCTCTTCCTCCCCAAATTTTGGCTCCCCCTCAAATTTCATACATGTAGAAACAAAGCATTTGTATAAAACCTTCCACCTACATTTTCATTTAAGAGGAACAAAGAATTCTGATAACTCAGTTATATCTCATTTTTCTTATAGAAAAGATGTTTATTCTTTGTAAGCAAATTATTATGTAAAAAATGACAATTTAAACACTGGTTTAATTTTATAATGGGATATGGGCAATTTCCATGTTTTAATAGTTTCTTAAGCTTTTAAAAATAACTTTAATAAAATGTTTTTACTAAAAGAAATTATCTGATCTATATTTTGCCATCCTACTGTAAAAACTCTAACTATAAATACCTTTTCTTCAAGAAGCAATTCCAGAAAGATTATAAAGAAAGATTATTCTCCATTCAAAAATACATCTTCAGAAGAGTCCTTAATCTATTCCTCAATAAGCTACATCAGTTTCAGGCCTTGTCTAATAAAACTACAAAGTCTAAAAGTACATGAAATTCTTTATCTCACTGTTCAACAGATAAGAGAATAAAGAAAGCAAGGTTACAACCTATAAAGAAAGGAAAATGGCAGATACTCTTATCACAGGAGAAAAAATGAATTTATAAGATAATCAGTTTCTAAAGCATAACTAATATTACACTTAAATTATGATTTTCTCTTGCATTTCTAATTTTTATTAAATGAGTATATATTACTTTTATAAAGAAAATAGGAAAAATTTTCTCATAAATGTATGTGTATAGTATGTATGTATATAAACACATGTGTATAAATAGTCTCTTTGAATATATATATATCTGAATATATATATATTCTCTAAATATATATATATATCTGAATAGATATATTCTCTGAATATATATATATTTTACAGAGGAGTCTATAAATAAGTATACCACACAATTTCTACACAAATGTATTCACGTATTTGAAATAACCCTTGTTCAAGGAAATTTTTAGAAAAATCTTTTTAAAAAGTGAGGAGTATCTAAGTAGAAAATGTATTTTTTTACTATTTTCTTTTTTCTTGGCAGTATCTACATCACAGAAAAAGGTTTAGTGACACACATTATTATAAGCAATTGGTTGAATTATTCCTAAAATGTTATATATGAAAAATTTGGAAACCATCATGTATTATTACTTTTTACTGAAGTCTTAACTGATAACATGACTTTATGCTTCATTCAAATAAGTAAAATCTGATTAAAAGACAGTAGGTACTAAATATTCCATCTGATCCTTGAAAAACAATAAGCATCACATATCTTTTATGCTTCCATTATTTCTATTTTCAATTTTTAACAATGAAATAATATTCTTAGCATAGAGATAATATCTACTATATTGTTCAAACTAGCATTCCAGGCAAGAATGTTGTCTCTGTTATCCATTCTATCAGGGTAAAAAAAAAAAATTTAACTGATATAAAGAAAAACAAATTGGGTTCTAACAAACATTTTTACAACCAGAAATATTTCTAAATCATGGCCAACCATTCACTATAAATACTATCATATTACCAAATACATTTCAGAAAAACGATTCAATATAAGAGCTCTCAATAATCATAGAATAAAAAATTCACATCTAACTGCCAAATGATAGAAAGGATAAAAGAATTTAGCTAAATTCTAAGAAATTTTGCCAAGACAGTAAATTTCCTTTTTTAATATATGCATTCCTTTCTTCAACAAAATGTAACCTTTCTGAAGAGATTTGTTTTTTATTTGTTATACACTGCTATATGCCTCACACCAAGAACACTAAGCATTTAATATGTCCCTGTATGAACAAATGAATAAAGTACTTTTCTGTACAAAAACCAATCAGTTTTATTAATATCTAGGTAAGACTTGGGAGGAGACAGTTCTTCTAAATGGCCATAGCCAACACTTTTTGCTGTGAGGCATCTAGGAAAGATATGACTTGACATATATGAACTAAAATGCATAATAAAAAATGCTGTTATCTTTTTCATAGACCCTAAATTTATAAATTCTGAAAATTAAACATTTTGAGCTTTTCCTGACAAAAAAAAAAAAAAATCCTTTTTAAATAATTCAAGACCCCAGGAGCTTGAAATTCTTCGTATTATCTAACACTTAAAAGAATTATGTTTTAAAAGTAATAAATTATTCCCATTTTATTGCAACCTTTTTGCCTATCTCAGATTATAAGTAATTTTTAAATATTGTAAAAGCATGTGATTCTATGATAAATAACTATTTCCTAGAGAAAATATCTCATTTTAGTAAAATGCTATAAATTTACCTTTCTGCAGTAGTAGACTCATCAGAAAATTCAGTATCTGCTGAACTTTTCCTACTATTATTTGACCTCCAAGATGATGCCAAAGGAAGTTCTTCTGAAGACATAGGTCTTGGCCTTTGGCCAATCCCAGATGGCTGTTGTAAGCCTGCAGACTGTTCTTCAGTGCTTAAAACAGCTATAATTGCTCTTATAGTAGCTTCATCAACTTGAGACCAAGGTTTGGATGGAGCTCTCATTCGACGTAAAAATAAGCTGTGCCACTTCTGTCTAAGTTGCAGCAATAAACTGGCTGCCTGTAATAAAATAGCTTTTTTTCAGTTCAAATGAAAGTGAAAATCACTCAGTTGGGTCCAACTCTTTGCGATCTCATAGACTATACAGCCATGGAATTCTCCGGGCCAGAATACTGGAGTGGGTAGCCTTTCCCTTTTCCAGGGGATCTTTCCAACCCAGGGACTGAACCCAGGTCTCCCACATTGCAGGCAGATTCTTTACCAGCTGAGCCACAATGGAAACCCAAGAATACTGGAGTGGGTAGCCTGTCCCTTCTCCAGTGGATCTTCCTGACCCAGGAATCGAACCAGGGTCTCCTGCATTGCAGGCGGATTCTTTACCAACTGAGCTATCAGGGAGCCCCAGTTCAAATAGGTAACAGCAAAATATGTACCACACTTGCAAGACAATTATTTATTAGTCTGAAATTGTTTCCAAAGAACACATTTCACATTTAATATATTTCATTATCAGTTTCATTCATCTTGTTGCATGAAAGAAATAAAATTTCTTCTTTACCATTTTGAGGCACTAGAGACACAAAATCAAGTTACACAGTCCAATGATGAGAGTAAGAAAAACAATGTGTGGTAAAGTGTGATTAATACTGGAAAAGTAACAGCAGAGTAAATAAAGAAAAAAACACATTTAATTTCACTCATACTTTATTTTACTGCCAAATGATGGTGTCCAGAAAGCAGCTGAATTCATACAGAGAAAATCCTAAGCTAGAGATACAGATAAGATGTACCTGGAAGTTATCAATGTATAAATGATTACCAAATCTACACACAGAGGTAAGGTCCCCAGAAACTGTGCAGAGACAGAGTAAAGAACATACTACTGGCGAACATCTAACATTTAAGGTACAAGCACATACAAAAGAGTACATGAAAGAACCTAAGAAGGAACAGCCTCTCTAGATAGAAGGATCAGGAAAGAGTAGTAGTATAAAAACTAGTGACAAAGAAGTTGGACAGGGGTGAGGAAGGAAATGGGGAAGGGTATGGGCAATAGTGTTAACTACGAGGGAAAGGCCAAATTTATCAAGAACAGCAGTCTGGCTTTGACAACATGGAGGAGACAGCATCGACCTCAGCAAGGACAGTTTCAGTGAAGTGAAAAATCGATAGGAATGGAAAGGAGACTGCAGTAGCTTGAAGTGATGAGGTAATGCATGTAAAAAAGTAAGCACTAGCCAGTATCAACTTTTGAAAGTTCATATTGTTCCCCAAAAGGATATAAAATGATCTTTAAAAGTAAAGATAGAATTAAGGGAAGGCTTTGTCAATAATTTTAATTTGATAACAAACATTCATCTTTCCTACTTGAGAGATACATGTAAAGAGAAAACAGAATGACCTAATATCTTTCCCTTTAAACAGAGTTATATAAAAGAATTTCTTGTGTACCCAAATACTCAGTATTTTCTAACATGCACAAACATATTCAAATATCACCATATTCAAATACTGAGTGACACCTAGGTTTTTCAAATCCTCTATAGGAATAAACCGCAACATGTCAGAGAATGTAACAGGGCCCTATGAAAACTGAAAAACAAGATGTATTCTATTCTCTCACGCTAAGGGCTCAATTTTAAAGAGACAATTTTCATCACACCGTGTATAATTCATACAACTGAATGAAAGGAATCTATCACACTACTAGAAAGCAACTTACCTCTGGCTCTAGTTTGAAACTGAGCCACTCATCAAGTTTTAAAGTTGCCAAATTAGCAGTAGTCCTGTCTTCCATCTCACTATCGCTACTGTCATTAGGAATACCATCAGCTGTTCAAACACGTATGGAAAGGGAAAAAAATTCACTTTTACTATCTAACATCACAGCAAAAAAAGTAAGCCAATACAGATACTCTGCATTTAAACAAATCCTCCTTATATACTAACAATTTGTGTGGAGAGTTCTCTAAACACTGCTGCTGCCTAAGTCGCTTCAGTCATGTCCGACTCTGTGCGACTCCATAGACAGCAGCCCACCAGGCTTCCCCATCCCTGGGATTCTCCAGGCAAGAACACTGGAGTGGGTTGCCATTTCCTTCTCCAATGCATGAAAGTGAAAAGTGAAAGGGAAGTTGCTCAGTCGAGTCCGACTCTTAGCGACCCCATGGACTACAACCTACCAGGCTCCTCCATCCATGGGATTTTCCAGGCAAGAGTACTGGAGTGGGGTGCCATTGCCTTCTCCATCTCTAGTAGGTCACAAATTAAAACTCAACATCTGGCCATTCTTTATTTCTCTACTCAAATTCTAAATATCAGAATTTCTCAAATCTTTTTCTCAAATTTTTACATCCTCAATGCTCAGCACAATAATTGACATAAATAAATATTTGCTGAAACACCAAATAACAAAAAATTGAAAACAATCAAGATATCCAACTATAAAGAAATATTTTAAATGCATTCTGTCACTTTAATGTGACAGAATATTTTCCAATCATTAATATAAAATATTAAAAATGTTTTCTATATTTTGTATTTTGTGAAATGAAAATAGAATATAAAATAACAGTATGGGTGAAATACCTAAAATATTTAAACACACAGAAAAAAATATATAATATTAAAAAGTGTCTGCATAAAGTTAGTAGGATTATGGGTAACATTTCTTTTAAACAATTACCTTTATTTATGTTAAACTATCATTTAAATTCAAGTGGAAGAAAAAACTAAACTTCCTATCAGCAAGATTAATCAAAAATGTACAAATCAATATCAAGCTACCTTAGAAATCAATTTCAAGAATAGTGGTATAGTTTAATATTTTTTAATTAGTCTTAATACATCAAAAGGGAGCTACTACCACATAAATTTCTATAATTTCAAATTTTGTTTGGTTCAATAAGAAGAAAAACAGATTTTTCTCTCAAATAGATTTGTACTTCCATCGCAATATATTTACCACGAAAAGATGAAGGTTCCTGAAGAGCATTGCTTGCCAGCCTTGCTGGCCCACAGAACACCAGCACAGTGACAGGCGTCACTGCTGAGCAGCATCTGATGTTAGCTATTCTGTGGGCTCTGGTCATTTCATCATAAATGAGCCAATCTGTGGGCAGTGCCTGGATTGCCGCAGTTTGACCATTAGCTGGAGGAATCTATTCGGAAGATAAATTTTAAAACTATTAACTGAATTTATCACTTAACTTACTGGTAGTTCTTTTAAAATGTATAAAGTCCCTCAGCAAAATAGATGATGCATATATTACTACTCAAACAAGAATTAAAGCAAATCATTGCTCACGTAGTTCGTACAAAAGTCCCTTAATACTTAACACATTACTTCTTTCGATTCTATCAAAGTTTTGTTTCAGTATTGAATTGTACATTTATAACTAATTAATTTTGCAAAGCATGTTGGTATTGGGAACATTTTTCACTGATTTTCAACTATTTAAATCAGACAAGTTTTACCTCAAGGCCAAAAAGCATTCAAAAAGTTTTACCTTTTTATATTGAGGCTGACTGAGAACTGAAGTGGGATGAAACCGTACTTTTTTCTCCTTTGGCCCTGCCAATACTATATTCTCTCTGTCCACATGAACTAAATGAGGATACATGCCTGCAACCAATGCAGCTTTAACAACAGCCCAATTCTCAGAATTTGTGTTAACATCTCGAATGTCACCACCACCTCTTGCTCTCACAAAACCTAGAAAGACAAAAGAAACCACACCAACTTTTTTTACTTCACAAGATATACTTTTAAATTTGTGGTTTTCACACAAAAAAATAATTTGTAACAGATGCAAGTTTAATGATTCAAATTTCACAATAATTCATAATATATCTTCTGAAAAGTTTAACATACAGAAGCAATGTTCTAAGAAAGTTTAGGTTTACTTAGACTAAAGTAAGCAGTAGATACACTGGGAAGTTGTGGACTTAAAAAGAAAATACACACTCTTGCAATAAAGTTCTACATAAACAGTTATCAGAAGCATCCTAAAATCATACCTAAAAACCTAAAATACTCTGCTGAATGGTATTAATATCATGTTGGTTGTGATAGACACTAATCCTGGAAGTGAAGTCAAATAAATATAAAGTATTCTTGCTTGAATTTCAATAGTCCTTCATATCTCCCCATATTTGAAACAACTCTAAATCCTCTGGTTCATGCCTTATATCACTTTGGCACTTGAGCTATTCTAGGAATCCAGGCTCAGGTACTTTTCTTCTATTTCTTCAAGATAAAATGCCACTCAAACAGAAATTCAAAGAAACAATTCTAAAATGATATAGCAAAACTGGCATTCTCTTAAAAAAAAAAAATCAAGCGTCTTCACGTGCTTACTAGTTGTTTTATGTTCCAAAAATATAAAAGACAGCATTCATATCAATCTACTTAATTTTTAGCAATTTCTCTTCCAAAAAACTATTTATTAATAGTGATAAAATATAACAAGTACCATACCTAAATCTATTTTCCCAAAAAATATAAATTGTTTATTGCCAACATTATATCATTCATTTATTTATCACCCACAGCTTCTACAATATCATTTTTTTAATCAACAAATAAAGTTGACATCATGCAGAAGTCTACAAAGTTAATACAAAGCAGTTTATGAACAAAAGACAGACAACATGATAATGTTATAAAGACAATGCAAGATGGCGTTAGTTAACAGAAGTGCTATAAGGTACAGGCAGGGCACTCCCAGTAGCTGAAACAGGTTCTCTGGAGGAAAACTTTACCTGACGCTCTAAGCTGACCAAGCAACTGAGTTCTCATGCCAATGATTATTTCCATGGTAGCCTGTGAAAGAAAATTCTTCTCACAAAAGGCTCGTTCCCACCCGTCACTTCGAGCTTTCTGCCATGCCTATAAAAACAAAATTACACAAAAGACACATCACTCTCAGTTAGGCAGCAAAGTCACTGAAAATCATTATATTAACCACTCAAAAGTCAATTCTTCTTTTTATAATTCTCTTACAAATAAAGAAAACAGGCAAACAAAAACATACTCATAGATATAGAGAACAGATTGATGACTGCAAGAGGGGGGAGGTTAGGGGAGTGGAGAGTGGGTGAAACAAGTGAAGGGGATTAAAAGGTACAGACTTCAAGTTATAAAATAAATAAGTCCTGGGGATGTAATGTACAGCATGGTCTATAGTTAATAACACTATATTGTATACTATAAAGTTTCTAAGAGAGTAATTTTCTTCATTTTTGACAAGAACATTTATTTTTTAAGTAATTTTTACTGGAATATAGTTGATTTACAATCTGTGTTAGTTTCTCTGCACAGCAAAGTGAACCAGTTATACGCATACATATATCCACTCTTCTTTATTCTTTTCCCCATAGGTCATTACAGAGGACTGAGCAGAGTTCCCTGTGCGATACAGCAAGCTTTCAACAGCTATCTATTTTATATATAGTAGTGTATACATGTCGATCTCCATCTCTCAATCTATCCCTCCCTCCTCCTTTTCCCTTTAGTAACCATAAGCTTGTTTTCAACATCTGTGACTCTATTTCTATTTTGTAAATAAGACCATCTGAGAGTAATTTTGGTTTTTTGGCTGCACCACACAGCATGTAGGATCTTAGATCCCTGATGAGGGGTCAAACCTGCACCCCCTGCACTAGAAGCACAGAGTCTTAACCACTGGACCACCAGGAAGTCCCCAAGAGTAACTTTTTCTATTGAGACATAATTGACTTATAACATTAGCTTTAGGTGCATAATATAATGATTCAATACGTGTATGTATTGTAAAATGATCACAATTTTAGTTAACAGACTAGAGAATAGGCCTTAAAAGCTCTTATCACAAGAAAAACATTTTCAGCAAGGAAAGATAAGAAAGCCTTCTTAAGGGAACAATGCAAAGAAGTAAAGGAAAACAACAGAATGGGAAAGACTAGAGATCTCTTTAAGAAAATTAGAGATACCAAGGGAACATTTTATGCAAAGATAGGCACAATAAAGGACAAAAACAGCAAGGACCTAACAGACGCAGAAGATATTAAGAAAAGGTGACAAGAATACACAGAAGAACTGTACAATAAAGCTCTTAATGACCCAATAACCACAATGATGTGGTCACTCACCTAGAGCCAGACATCTAAGAGTCTGAAGCCAAGTGGGCCTAGGAAGCATCACTATGAACAAAGCTAGGGGAGCTGATGGAATTCCAGCTGAGCTACTTAAAATCCTCAAAGATGATGCTGTGAAAGTGCTGCACTCATTATGTCAGCAAATTTGGATAACTCAGCAGTGGCCACAAGACTGGAAAAGGTCAGTTTTCATTCCAATCCCAAAGAAAGGCAATGCCAAAGAATGTTCAAATTCCTGTACAACTGCACTCATTTCACACACCAGCAAGGTAATGCTCAAAATCCTTCAAGCTAGGCTTCAGCAGTATGTGAAATAAGAACTTCCAGAGGTATAAAATGGATTTAGAAAAGGCAGATGAACCAGAGATCAAATTGCCAACATACACGGGATCATAGAAAAAGTAAGCGAATTCCCATTAGACATCTACTTCTGCTTCATTGACTATGGTAAAACCTTTGTGTGGATCACAACAAACTGTGGAATATTCTTACTGAGATAGAAATACAAGACCCCATTACCTGCCTCCTGAGAAACCTGTATGTAGGGCAAGAAACAACAGTTAGAACTGGACAAGGAACAACTGACTGGTTCAAAACTGGGCAGAAGATGGTATACTGTCACCCTGCTTATTTAACTTATATGCAGAGTACATCATTTGAAATGCTGGGCAGGATGAAGCACAAGCTAGAATCAAGATTGCTGGGAGAAATACCAACAACCTCAGATATGCAGATGATACCACTTTAATGGCAGAAAGTGAAGAGGAACTAAAGAGCCTCTTGATGAAGGTAGAAGGAAAAGCTGGCTTAAAACTCAATATTCAAAAAACAAAGATAATGGCATCGGTCCTATCACTTCATGGCGAATAGATGGGGAAAGAGTGTCAGATTTCATTTTCTTGCGCTCCAAAATCACTGTGAATGGTGACTGCAGCCATGAAATTAAAAGATGCTTGCTCCTTGGAAGAACAGCTATGACAAACCTAGACAATGTATTAAAAAGAAGAGACATAACTTTACCAACAAAGGTCCATCTAGTCAAAGCTATGGTTTTTCCAGTAGTCATGTATGGATGTGAGATTTGAACTATAAAGAAGGCTGAGTGCTGAAGAATTGATGCTTTTGAACTGTGGTGTTGGAGAAGACTCTTGACAGTCCCTTGGACAGCAGTCCAACCAGTCAGTCCTAAAGGAAATCAACTGTAATTATTCATTGGAGGGACTGGTGCTGAAGCTGAAGCGCCAATACTTTGGCCACCGGATGCAAAAAGCCAACTCCAGAAAAGACCCTGATGATGGGAAAGATTGAGGGCAAGAGGAGAAGGGGTAACAGAGGATGAGATGGTTGGATGGCATCACTGACTCAATCAACATGAGTCTGAGCAAACTCCAGGAGACAGTGGAGGACAGAAAGGCCTGGCATGCTGCAGTTCATGGGATCGCAAAGAGTCAGACACGACTTAGCAACTAAACAACAACATAGTGATGGATGTTAACTAGACTTATTGTGGTGATCATTTCACAATATATACAAATACTGTCATCAGGCTCTACACCTAAAACTAATATAATGTTATATGTCAATTATATCTCATTTTTTAAGATAAACAATTCACTGGGAAGATCCAAAGGGATGGGATGGGGAAGGAGGTGGGAAGGGGGGATCAGGATGGGGAACACATGTAAATCCATGGCTGACTCATGTCAATGTATGGCAAAAACCACTACAATATTGTAAAGTAATTAGCCTCCAACTAATAAAAATAAATGATAATAAATAAATAAATAAATAAAACAAAATCTAAGACTTTGTAATCAAATAGAATTATCATTAGATAATTTATACTCAAAGCTATGATGCTATGAAAGTCACTGAGTTTATAAAGTTCTAACAATAATGAAGTATCAGTTAACCTAAATACCTAGCTATGTAAAAATATTCACCTTTATAGATGTGCCTGCTAGTTTTCCTCCACTAAAGTATGAGAGATTTCCAACTAAGCCATCATAATACCATTATATCTAAGAATCCTGTAACTCTAGGCCTCTAAAAATAACCTTTATATCAACTTCCTACTCTGTGTAAGAATGCAAAGTGAGATTCCTAGAAATTACCTATATGTAGGATAGTAAAGCTTCTCTTTGAAAATGAGTTCTCTTGTTTCAGAATATAACTGAAAAGCTGGGGAAAATACAGACTAGAAAGGAATTCCACTCCAAATCTTCCTCTGATTACAATATTATCAATTAATATTATGATATATAGTATCTGATATACCCAATTAATAGCAATGCATCAACCTCTGTTCAATAATGCCCACCAAAGAGCTTACAATTATTATTTTTTTAATTGCAATATCATTTCCTTTATTCAGGCTCACTATTCTTATCCTTTCTTTCCCATTTATCACTTTCCTCAATTTCTCACCATTATTATCTTAAAATTTTTAAGTGATTTTTGGATTTTGCTTTATAAAATTAAATTCTTAGTATACTGTCTTGAGTACACAAGAAAGAGATATACTCTGAAAAATCAATAAATAGATATTAAATTCAAAATGATTTTCTTCTAAGTTTTGTTCTATACACTTTGAGTAATACACAGTTGCTTCTTAACTAAAATTTTACAGCATTCCTGAATAAGATATGATTAAAGATAAGGAATTTGAGCTTATAAAAAAATAAATATACATAAAAGTAAAAAATGTATATATACACATATTTCTACAAGGAGAAAATTGAGAAAATGAAAGAAACTAGAGAAAAACATGACAATTTTAACATAGTAGTAGTAGGAAGGTATTCTTTGGAGCTATTAATAAAACATGACTTTATAATGAAATAAAATTAATGGAATCATATCTACTTTTTTTAATTTGTTACGCTTACTCTAGAAATGTGTTTAGCAACATTTCAAAAATAAAATGACAATAATATTACCTGGAATGCTCTGAGAAGTGCCATGTGGTCACTGAAAGTTCCTGCAGTGAAACGTTTCCTACAAAGCATAGCTGCACGTTTCTGAGAGGCCTGAGTTGGCAGGACAAAAGGATCTCGATAAGCTAGTGTGCAGGCAATTGTAAGGATGGGATCCAGACACTTCAAAACAACAGCACACAGGACCATTTTACCAAGATGTGGCTCTACTGGCAAGTCAGCCAAATGATACCCAAGTTCAGTGAGATCTTCCCATGCATCCATTGCATCTATTGTCTAAATAAAAGGATATAAAATATAAATTGACATGATCAAAACTATTTAATCAAACCCTATACTTAAAAATCCATAAGCAAGATACAAGAACATAAATTTTCTTTTGCTATTACAAGCAATAGCTTGTAATGAGACATAAAAAAATTTTCTGCTTCAAATATATCATGTAAAAATGAACCATACCTACTGTTTTACTATAATTACCATGAAAGCATTATTTAAAATACATGATTATTAAGATAATTTGGTAAGGTACAAAATTACTTAAGACATATTATCAATTGGTTTAAACTTCAAGTAAAATAGTCAGGTAAAATAAGTCTATAAAGATACCAACCTTAAGCATTTGTACAGCATTTCTTACAATTAAAGCTGGTGGAGGTTCAGGAGCTTTCATAAGGAAATCAGCAATAGCACAATTAACTGGGGCTAAAAGCTTTGTATGTAAACACAGTTCCTGTAAATAAAAAGAGCAAATAATTTTGAATGTTGACATTTATAGCTGATTTTCATTTTTTTAAAAATCATAGAAATTATAGATCCCCAACAGAGACTAGTAGAGTCCCTGATTAAAATGACCAGCAAAGGAAACAATGTCATTCCATGAAAGATCTTTCTATGAAAGACGGGCTCATACTTTAGTGTGAGAATCTTAATAATCATCTCCCATTACTCCTATCAAGATCACTACTGTCCCTGCTGGCAGTGTCTTCTCACATAGTCCTTATATGTAACAATAATAGTCACTGTCCAAAAATCTTTTTTTCCCCTTTAAACTGCATTCTACAACCTTTTCTCCATTCGACAAATATTTAAGTGCTTGATAGATGCTAGGCACTACACATCAAGTTGGAAAAAAAGAAGAGCATAGGCAGACACTGCCTTCATGGATGCTCATTGTGTGTGAAAAACAGAATAATTATATAATTAACTACTTAATTACAGTTGTGATAATGAAGGATAAAAGGAACTAAAGACGTAAACATGAGGTTCAAGATAGTGGCAAGAGGAGGTGGTCATGGGAAGTCAAAGACAATTCCCTAAAGAAATGACACAAATTAAGATGTAAAGATTGTGCGTGCTAAGTAGCTTCAGTTGTGCCTGATTCTCTGTGACCCTATGTACTCTAGCCCTCCAGCCTCCTCTGTCCAAGGGATTCTCCAGGCAAAGATACTGGAGTGGGTTTCCATGCCCTCCCTCCACAGGATCTTCCTGATCGAGGGATCAAACCCGTATCTCTTAAGTCTCCTGCATTAACTCCTATGTAAAGATTAGTTAATCAGAAAAGGAATAATGTGGTGGATTCTATGGAGAGGGGATGGCACATATGAAGGACCTGAGATACAAAGAAACAAAATGTGCTTGAAAAATTGAAGCTACTAGTATGAGTAGAGAGAAGAGGAAAGGTATGAATTAAAAATTAAAACCAGAGACACAAGCAGAAGAGATGATTTAGGCTCTTGTTAAGAATTCTGCATTCCATCATAAGAAGAACAGAAAATAATGGCACATAGGCATGGAGAAGTGGGAAGTCATCCAGGTGTATGGATGCCAATAATATGATCCAGTGTCTCTTTAAGATTTGGAAGCCAGCATGTAGCTTGGCACACCAAAGAATCAAATTAATGTACTTCTGATAGTTTTCCCAACAAACTACACAGTGTTTGATTGTTCCATTAAATCAGAAAACTAAAAGGAAAATAATTGATATAGACCAGGAAATCTCAGTGAACTCAGTTACAAAACTAACAAGGTAAGCTCAGCAACTTGAACTGAGATTTTGGTATTATCTTTTGGACCTTAAATGATTTGTTTTCTACTTCTCATTGAGAGAAGCAGAAATTATTTGTTTTCTACTTCTCATTTCTAATTCTCATTGAGAATTTAAAAGGTGAACACTGATGTGGTTGCCAGAATCCTAAAATGGTGCAGTAAAAAGAACAGTATATTTACAAACTATACTATAACTGAAATGCACTCAAGCAGCTCTTTAAAATTTTGGAGATTTCTGAATTAAATTTTCTCATAGAAAAAATATTAGTTTTATATAATGACCCTCCATAATATATATTTTAGAATTTTATTTTATAAATTGATTTGTTTTTAGGTCCAATCGGTGTAAGTTGAAATGATCCCTCTCCTCCCTCACCCACAAACAGAATTTAGTAAATTTAGTAAATTTCCACCTGTAATGGCATCCTCAAAAGCTCTGGAGTCTGAAATTCCAACATATTCTGGAATCGAAGTCTACTGAACAGCCGGAAACAAATTCCAGGTCTGCATCGCCCTGCCCTTAAAATTAAAACACAAAATTAAGGCTCAAACAAGGAATAAAAACCATAAGAGGGAAACTGGAAAAGCAATGTGATTTGGGAGACAGAACAATAAACCAGTATCAGGACATCTGAATTTCAATCTGTACTCTGATACTGATCCCCTAACCTTTGAAAAGATACTTCGTAGGTGTGAAATTCAATTATTTCATTTACAAGTGAGATTCATGAATTATATCTACCTGACAAGTAATACTTCTAGAAAATGGTAAAAAATTTAATACATATATACATATACACACACAAATAAAAGTGAATAAAAAATAAAGTATGAATAAATATATAGCAATTTAAATTTAATCAGTTTTATGAAGCTGATACCAAGCACTGTGTTTAGGTCCACTGATAAGAGTTGTGGAAGTTATGCATTTATACAACTTTAAAGGAGTGTCATTTACCTCATCATCAGAGACTTGCATAATGTTCTGTAAAGTACCAGAAATATACTTTGAAGAAAAGCAGTGACTTTTAATTTCATTTAATGTCCTTGTGTCAGCTAATAGCAAGGCTAATATCAAGTGACAGAGATACAGAAATATCCCTATTCCCACAAAGTTCACAATCCAGAGAGAAAAACAGAACTATAACACAGTGTGATACAAGTTAGAAAATCTGACATTGTTGGACCATTCTTTCCTTCACCATTTCCCTGACTACATACACATTAGTTTTCCCACCTAACTAGCCTCCTCTAAGAAATTCCTATCCTTCCACAGTCCTTAAATGCTGGTGTTCTTCTGAGGTCAGACCTCAGATCTCTGCTCTCCTTACTCTACTCTCTCTCCCAAGTGAAATTAATAATCCTCATAACTTCAAATTTCACCCATCTAGGTCTCATTATCCTAATCTGGACCTGTATTTCAGAAGCCTCTTAGCTCCCCCTGGATTTTCCACAGTCAACTCAAACTCAACACAATCAAAAATTAACTGTCCTCATATCACCACTTTTCACATTTCACCTGACAAGAGCACCACCATCCACAAAATTTTCTTAGAAACCTGTAAGACATCCTTCATTCCACTCTATTCCCTACCCCTCACCTCCTGAACATACAATCACCAATATTACTCTCCTGAGTACCTCTTGAATTATTTACAGGCATACCTTAGAGGTATTTCAGGTTCAGTTCCAGACTATGGCAATAAAGCACACATAATAAACATAATAACAAACAACATAACAATAAACGATGTAACACACACAACAAAGCGAGTCACAAGAATGTTTTGGTTTCCAAGTACCCAGAAGAGTTGTTTTACACTATACTGTAGTACATTAAGCATGCAATAGCATTACATCTAAATAAACAATGTGTATATCTTAATTTTAAATATACTCTATCACTAAAAAAAATGCTAGCCATCATTTGGGCCTTCAAAGTCATAATCTATTTGCTGGTGGAGGGTCATGCCTCAATGTTGATGGCTGCTGATCAGCTGAAGGCTGGAAGTTATGGCATTTGTTAAAATAACACAACAATGAAGTCTGCCACATTTATGGATTCTTCCTTTCATAAATGATTTCTCTGAAGCATGCCATGCTATTTGATAGCATTTTACCCACAAAATTTCTTTCAAAATTGGAGTCAATCTTCTCAAACTCTGCTGCTGCTTTATCAACTAAGTTTAGATAATATAATCTTTTGTTTTGTCCTCCTTCTCAGTCAAAAACCCGTTTTTTAATATTGTTCTCTGCTTTGACAATGTATGTCTAAATACATATGTAAACATATACAGATACTTTTTAGCACAAGAAAATACTAGATATATGCTTTATACCTTACTTTTTCAATTAATACGAGTTTCTGAAAACTTATCCACATAAGACACATATATCTACATATTTCCTTTTAACAGTTACTTAGTAAGACATTATGTGGCAATAATATAATTTGCTTAACCACTTCACTATTTATGGACATTACAGTGTTCCCAGATTTTTCACTACTAATAATATACTGCCTAAAAGCATTTTTAAACATATATCTTTGCACACATGTGCAAGTATACTCAAGATAAATTATGAAAAGTGGAATCCAATGCAAAAAGGGAGATCTGGATAAACAATTTCAAATCATCCTGTGAAGAAGTCACACCAATTTACACTTCCAGTAACAAACTATGAAAGCCTACTGACCTATGCTTTTTCCAACTTAAACATTTTCATTAATACCAATCTGATAAGCAAAAACTAGTACCTCATTAATTTGCGTTTCTTCACATATATGTGAGATACATGTGGTATACATGAGGTTAATGTAGTGATCTTTATTTAACTGACTTATTCCGAGTTTTTTTGTATAGTACAGAAATTAGTTTTATCTTACATTGCTTTTATTTTCATTTTGCAAATTTTTTACATGTTCTGCGTGTAGATTATACAGGCAAAAATTTTACTTTTAATATAACCTAAATTTGACTTTAAAATAAGTATTAAAATGGTCTGCTTTGAAAAAATAATATAAAAATTAAGACAAACATGAAGATTTTAACATTTTATAGAAAGTAGAATATACATTAAATATGTTCCCATTTGAATGGGAATTGAATGAATGTTCATTAAATATACATTACCTGCCTTTTCGTTGTATGGCGCTAGCTTTGGAAATCCATACCATTTTTAACATTGTAACAAAATTCAGTGCATCAAAGGATTTCTGTAATATTTAAATCACCTTCATGTTAATACATAAAAGGTATTTAAGATGAGATAGAAAACATTATGAATATATTTTAACATGCCAAGTTTAATTCAGAGTCCCTTTTGACTAATTAGCACAGGGTACTGATTTTTTTAAAAAATCCAGATTTCTGGTTATAATCATTCTAAGAGAAAAGAAGAAAAACTAAACTCTGAAGAGCTGTAAAACTTCCTCATGCTGTGCCTTGCTAAGCTATTTGTTTTACTCTACTACACTTGGATAATGGCAGTCAGTTCTGAAAAAGCATCAAGATTGGAGAGAATTGATCTATTCTCTTAAGGTCATTTTCTATCAGATTTACATCATTGTGGGGAATAGGATTCATCAGGGAAAGACATTTTCTGAAATACTTTTCAGGAGCTGATCAGAGAGAACAGTAATAATCACTAAAGTAATCCTATTCCCAAATGAAGAATTTTCAACCCCATCCATTTTATCTCCTGCTGAACTACTAATGTATTAGCCTATCCAGAATGTTACAAAAGAGAAAGTGAAAAAGAACCACTACTAACCCCGTATTTTCACTACTAAAGTGAAAATTTACTATAGAGAAATATTTTAAAAGAATTCATTGCCAACTAGAATATATACACTCTAGTGACTTTATACCTTCCTTTTCATAAAATAACTACATAAATAAATACAAATGGGTTCTCTTAATAGTTTATTATGACATTTTTAGAAAAGATGCTGCTTATTTTGTTTTTAATAAAATATTACATTTATCAATTTTGTGTATAAAATAACTTTTGACACTATCATCAGTTTTCTTAATAACACAAAGGTAACTTCTTTTCACATTAAAAATGATCATTTATATCCACTAGAGCAGACATGATTTGTTTTCCCAACATGGATAGCATTTATTTCCTTGAAAAACCAAAAATTTTCAATTCTTTCATGAAAGGACTGACCAAAATTAGGGATACTGAGAATTGGTGGGCACTGCAATACTACAAGGAAATAAACACTGACTTTTATTTATATCAGGTGTTAGCAGAAATTTTTTAGCCTTTGCAGAGGGGTTCTGTTGCAACTACTCAAATCTGCCATTGCAGTATGAAAGCAGTCAGACAATGGGTAAAAGTGGACAAGAACGTGCATTATTCCAATAAAACTTATTTTTACAAAAGCAGTTGATGGGCCCAATTCTTCTGGTAGCCATCATTTGCTGAAGCCTGGTTTTATGTTTGTTTTCTTGAAGTAAAGAGAGTTTCTTTGAACTAAATATTTTTTGAATACCCATTAATACTACATGCAGAGCACTGGACATGTAACAGTGAACAAGGACAGAGTCCATGCCCATAAGTAGAAAGAAAACATACAAAGTATGTAATCAAATTTCCACACCAACAAAACTTTCAGTTACTAGCCAAATGCTTCATTTTCTTCCTAATAATTAGTGTGTGTGTGTGTTAGTCACTCAGTCATGTCCGACTCTTTGCAACCCCATGGACTCCTCTGTCCATAGGATTCTCAAGGCAAGAATACAGGAGTGGGTTGTCATTTCCTTCTCCAGGGGATCTTCCCAACCCAAGGATCAAACCTGGTTCTCCTGCATTGCAGGCGGTTTCTTTACCATCTGAGCCACAGGGAAGCTGGAGAAACTAAACTGTTAGAATAATACGACAAACCCTACAAACTGAATTGTTTAAGGTAGAATATTCACTTCAGTGAAACCAACATTTACTATGTCAAATTCATCCTAGAACCAGAAATTTCCCCATTAAGATGAATTCTGCTCATAAAAATATTTATTGTTATGGAACTTAACCTTCTTCATTTAAGTAAAAATGCAATTTATTCATACATACCTCTTTCACCTTACCAGAATCAATAACAAAGACAACATCATTGACTGTGATGCTGGTTTCGGCAATATTGGTAGAAAGGATCTGCAATAGAATTTTATATCATAGTTAATATGAATGTAAAACCAATGACTAACAAAATGGAAAAATGAAGATTGTATGAAGCTTACTATTTTTCGAACACCTGCAGGTGGGTTTTTTAATACCTTCTTTTGATCAGATGTTTGCATATTTGAATGAAGCATAAAGACTTGATATCTGTTGACAATTAAGAGAAAATACACTGTGATACCTAACTGTTATTAAAAGTAACAAATGCAAAGTGTTAGCTTTTACCTATGTGCATTATCAGCAAACCGCTTGTCATCAAACAGGATGCGATCCCTCAGACCAACAATTTCATCATATCCAGGTAGAAAAATCAGTATTGCACCTTGAAGAAGAATGATTTTTTTAACATTCAATCTCTTTGTAAAACAAGAATCAATAAAAACAACTAGATATAATGAACTATATATCTGTTTTCAAGTACTGATAAGCTCTAATTCCTATGACATTTAAAGAGATAGTGCATTATTATCAATGGAATCATATAAAAATTTATATATACAAAATATTAATTTCTAAAACAAAGAATATATTTTTGTTCCAGTTCTTTTAGACAATACTCATTTACCAGCTTCACAACTATGGCAGATATTGTATAGAAGATGCATAATCAAATCCAAGTCTACTTTTTCATCATCAAAACTATGGTGATAAGCTTTCAGAAGCTCTCTGTCTTCTGCACTGAGATCACTCCCATTTGTTTGAACCAAAGAGCTTTCATCCAGATTTCCAAATTCCAAAGAAGCACTAGGAAAAAAAAAAAAAAATAGACCAAGTCAAATTCCATTAAAAAGAGTAACCCTTGTCAATTATTCCCATATGTCCACCTTCAAATTTTCAATATACTCTAAGAAGGTCAAGTGACAATTAATGCTCTAGCTATAATGTAATTCATATTTTGGTTTCAAGTATATTATTCAAAGTAAAACTTGGCAACAGATGCTTTTTAAAAAGCTCAACCTGAAGACAAGAACTTCAAAGCAAATACATAAACAGCCAACTAGCACATGACATCATTAGTCATCAGAAAAATGAAATTCAAAACCACAATGAGATACCACTTCACACCCATGAGAATGACTATTACCAAATGACAAATAATAAGTGTGAGAGAGGATGTGAAGAAACTGGAACCTGAGTGGAAATGTAAAATGACGTAACCATTTTGGAAAACAATGTGGCCGTTTCTCAAAATGTTAAACAGTGTTACCATGTGCCCCAGCAGTTAGACTTCCAGGAATATACACAAGAAGAAATTAAAATATCTGTCCACAAAAAAATCTGTACACAAATATTTATACCAGTAATTATTCATAACATCCCAAAAGTGGAAATGAACTGTTCATCATTTAATGAGTGAATAAGCAAACAGTGGTCTACCCAGAAAACAGAATATTACTAAGTCATCAAAAGGATGTTACGACATGGATGACTTTTGAAAACATTATGCTAAGTGAAAGAAGCCAATTATAGAAGACCACAGATTATACGATTCCATTTATATGAATTGTCCAGAATATTAATCTACAGAAAATGGAAGTAGATTAGTGGTTGCCTAGGGCTGGGAAAGTTGAGGAAAAGAAGGACTTCAAATGAGCACAGGTTTCTTTTTGGGGTGATGCAAATGTTATCAAAACTGACTGTAGTGATGATTGCATAACTCTTTGAACATACTAAAAACCACTAGAATACACACTAAAGTAGGTGAATTATATGATATGTGAATTGAATATCAATAAAACTTAAAAAACACAAACTTTTGGTCATCACTTATATTTTAATAGGTTGTTTCTAACTACTCATTATTATAAACAATATTCTGAAAAATAGTTCTCATTAAAAATAAAAGAACTGTACAGGTGCCAGCTTAACATGACTGTTAATTTGGTTCTCCTATACTAAAAGTAGGCTTCCCTGATAGCTCAGTTGGTAAAGAATCTGCCTGCAATGCAGGAGACCCTGGTTCGATTCCTGGGTCGGGAAGATCTGCTGGAGAAGGGATAGGCTACCCACTCCAGTATTCTGGCCTGGAGAATTCCAAGGACTGTATAGTCGATGGGGTTGCAAAGAGTCGGACACAACTGAGCGACTTTCACTTCAAACTAAAAGTAGGTTGATTGTGCTATTTCCCAAAAGCCAGCATCAGCAGAAATTACTGGAATAACCCACTTGTTTCTTCATGCTGTATGTAAAAATATAGACTACTGCCATCACTAGCAATTATCAATATGATTTCTAGAAAGTTCAGTTCAGCTCAATGTCTCTTAAAGAGCTTAACAGAAAAATAAGACTGCTTTCAATAGGAAAAATATGAATCTTTTGCAACTTTATACCCGTAGTATTTAAAATTTTTAAGTCTTAAATTTTTAAGACTTTAAAGACTTAAAATTTTAAGTCTTTAAAACAAAACATTTCAAGTTTATTGTTTTACTTCTGTGTTGTTTAAAGCTATAAACTTTATCAATCCAGCAAACATAATGAACTTAATTTAAATATTTTAAATTTATAATTGATAATATCACGATCTATGTAACAAAAAGAAATCTGACTTAGCTGGGATAATTAAAATATTATCCAGATAACTGCTTTTGTGATAATCTGTAGTAACCAGTAAGCTATACCTAACACCATAAGAATGGAATTTTCAAAGTGTTAGAATTAAAAGGACTGCAAGTTCTGGGTGCAATTAATGAAATGAGAACAAAACTCACCACATCAGCATTAGCATTTGGATCTGCCAAGAATTTTGAGACACTACATTATCATTTAATGAAATTAAAATGACAAAACTAATTTCATACATCAAATGTTTACTTCATCTAATAAATTTTCAAGACTAAATCTATAGATGTTTAGTTCAGTTCAGTTGCTCAATAGTGTCCGACTCTTTGTGACCCCATGAACCACAGCACGCCAGGCCTCCCTGTCCATCACCAACTCCCAGAGTCCACCCAAACCCATGTCCATTGAGTCGGTGATGCCATCCAACCATCTCATCCTCTGTCATCCCCTTCACCACCTGCCCTCAATCATTCCCAGCATCAGGGTCTTTTCAAATGAGTCAACTCTTTGCATCAGGTGGCCAAAGTATTGGAGTTTCAGCTTCAGCATCAGTCCTTCCAATAAACACCCAGGGCTGATCTCCTTGAGGATGGACTGGTTGGATCTCCTTGCAGTCCAAGAGACCCTCAAGAGTCTTCTCCAACACCACAGTTCAAAAGCATCAATTCTTCGGCACTCAGCTCTCTTTATAGTCCAACTCTCATATCCATAAATGACCACGGGAAAAACCATAGCCTTGACTAGACAGACCTTTGTTGGCAAAGTATTGTCTCTGCTTTTTAACATGCTGTCTAGGTTGGTCATAACTTTCCTTCCAAGGAGTAAGCGTCTTTTAATTTCATGGCTGCAGTCACCATCTGCAGTGATTTTGGAGCCCAAAAAAATAGTCTGACACTGTTTCCACTGTTTCCCTATTTGCCATGAAGTGATGGGCACTGGATGCCATGATCTTAGTTTTCTGAAAGTTGAGCTTTAGGCCAACTTTTTCACTCTCCTCTTTCACTTTCATCAAGAGGCTCTTTATTTCTTCACTTTCTGCCATAAGGGTGGTGTCATCTGCATATCTGAGGTTATTGATATTTCTCCTGGCAATCTTGATTCTAGCTTGTGCTTCCTCCAGCCCAGCATTTCTCATGATGTACTCTGCATAGAAGTTAAATAAGCAGGGTGACAATATACAGCCTTGATGTACTCCTTTTCCTATTTGGAACTAGTCCTAACCCTAACCTAACCCTAACTCTAATTTTCCATGTCTATGTCCATGTTCCATGTCCAGTTCTAACTGTTTCCTGACCTGCCTATAGGTTTCTCAAGAGGCAGGTCAGGTGGTCTGATATTCCCAATAAATATTCAACACTAAATCTATAGATGTAATATAATAAAAACCCAAGTCAAATAAATATTTTGTGTTCCTGAATAATAGATGTTTTAATATATTTTAACTTCATGTTCTGGCATTCTCATCTCTTTAAGAATTTTCCACAGGTTGTGGTGATCCGCACAGTCAAAGTCTTTCGCACAGTCAATAAGGCAGAAATAGATGTTTTTCTGGAACTCTCTTGCTTTTCTGATGATCTAATGGATGTTTGCAATTTGATCTCTGGTTCCTCTGCCTCTTCTAAAACGAGCTTGAACATCTGGAAGTTCACGGTTCACATACTGTTGAAGCCTGGCTTGGAGAATTTTGAGCATTACTTTAACAGTGTGTGAGGTGAGTGCAATTGTGTGGTAGTTTGAGCATTCTTTGGCATTGCCTTTCTTAGGGACTGGAATGAAAATTGACCTTTTCAACCTGTGGCAGCTGTTGAGTTTTCCAAATGTGCTGGCATACTGAGTGCAGCACTTTCACAGCATCATCGTTTAGGATTTGAAATAGCTCAACTGGAATTCATCACCTCCACTAGCTTTGTTCGTAGGGATATTTCCTAAGGCCCACTTGACTTCACATTCCAGGATGTCTGGCTCTAAGTGAGTGCTCACACCATCGTGATTATCTGGGTCATGAAGATCTTTTTTGTACAGTTCTTCTGTGTATTCTTGCCACCTCTTAGTATCCTCTACTTCTGTTAGGTCAATACCATTTCTGTACTTCATTGAGCCCATCTTTGCATGAAATATTCTCTTGGTATCTCTAATTATCTTTAAGAGATCTCTAGTCTTTCCCATTTTATTGTTTTCCTCTATGTGATTGCATTGATCACCAAGGAAGGCTTTCTTATCTCTCCTTGCTATTCTTTGGAACTCTGCATTCAGATGCTTATATCTTTCCTTTTCTCCTTTGCTTTAGTTTCTCTTCTTTGCTTAGTTACTTGGAAGGCCTCCTCAGACAACCATTTTACCTTTTTGCCTTTCTTTTCCTTGGGGATGGTCTTGTTACTGCCTCCTGTACAATGTCAGAAACATCTGTCTATAGTTCTTCAGGCAGTCTATCATCTAATCCCCTGAATTTATTTGTCACTTCCACTGTATAATCATAAGGGATTTGACTTAGGTGATACCTGAATGGTCTAGTGGTTTTCCCTACTTTCTTCAATTTAAGTCTGAATTTGGCAATAAGGAGTTCATGATCTGAACCACAGTCAGCTCCAGGTCTTGTTTTTGCTGACTGTATAGAGCTTCTCCACATTTGGCTGCAAAGAATATAATCAATCTGATTTTGGTGTTGACCATCTGGTGATGTCCATGTGTAGAGTCTTCTCTTGTGTTGTTGGAAGAGGGTGTTTGCTATGACCAGTGTGTTCTCTTGGCAAAACTCTATTAGCCTCTGCTTTGCTTCATTCTGTACTCCAAGGCCAAATATGCCTGTTACTCCAGGTATCTCTTGGCTTCCTACTTTTGAATTCCAGTCCCCTATAATGAAAAGGACATCTTTTTTGGGTGTTAGTTCTATGAAGACCTTGTAGGTCTTCATAGAACCATTCAACTTCAGTTTCTTCAGCGTTAGTGGTTGGGGCATAGATTTGGATTACTGTGATACTGAATGGTTTGCCTTGGAAATCTTATTAGCAACCTACAAAGTAACTGAAAACTATTATTAGAAAATGTTCTCAGAACTACAAAAACATATATATAGCTGGATAAGATACTATAAATAGCTTTTATAGGTCACATTCTATGATTTATATGGCTAACCTTTTTCAAAAGGAGTTTGAATTAAAAATAGCAAAAAGTTTTACCTGTAAGATTCTAGAAGATCCACAATTTCAGTCTGACCAAAGTGTTTAGCCCAATCTAAAGCCATCCTGACAAAATTCAAAGGTATCAAATTAAAAAAAGAGAAATAATGTTCTCAAAATTAGGAAACTAGTTACTCAAAGTTATTCATTCATCAATTAAAGTAGAGATGTATGAGCAATTTTACACAACAGCTTTCATTTTTTTTTTAAGTTTTTCTTTTTTATTTTTTTAAGCAACTTTATTTATTTACTGGCTGTGTTGCATGGTCTGCGGGATCTTAGTTGCCAACCAGATATTAAACCCATGTCCCCTGCAGTGGAAGTTCAGAGTCTTCATTACTAGACCACCAGGGAAGTCCCCTCACAATAGCTTTTAATATAAAGGCAAATACAAGAAATCAAAAAAGACATATGTAGCTATACAAAGGTATACAAAGGATGGATGCAATTAAAAATTACCAGCCATTTGATGCTTTACTGTGAACATTGGCTCCCATGCTAATTAACTGTTCTACTTGACTTGAGAAACCTCGTCCTGCAGCAACCATCAGAGCTGTTGCACTGGTTTCACTGTGTCTATAATCAACTAAAAGAAAGAAAAGGTATGTAAATGTTAAATGTTCAAATTACTTAAATACATTTTAATTTACTTGAATGTTAAGAGAATTAACCTAGGACATGGTCATTTACCTAAATATATAACAGCACTGTATAAGCCTTAACTCAGATCATCCAAGATCTGATACTGATGTGTCATTAGTATAAGCAGGATAAAGTAAGTACCACAAGTTGGAAGGCAGGAGGAGGAGAGATAGTGTTAATCAAAACAGAAAGGAAAGCTACTAACTTGTTGAACTATTAAGTAACCTTCTTAAATCTAGATTCTGCCTTAATCAAATGACCAGATATAATTAAAAAGTTAATTGTCATCAGAATCTAGTAGTGAAAGCTTAAAAGGGCAAATGAAAAATTTAAAATGACTTTTTTACATCCTTTTATTTTGCTTTTATTCCCCCATCAATCCAGGGTCATCTTATAAGATGCTTAAAGAGAGTAACACTGGCAGAAAGTTTACTTCCCATAAAACCCTCCATGAGAAAAAAAATAAACTTTTATTGAATTTAAATTCCATCTTAAAATATATTTCAAGCAATGCGATATATTATAATTACTTAGAACTAATGTTCATAAAGTACAAAATTGCTAATTTCAGAAAGAAATCACTACTGATAAAAACCCTCTATAGTAAAACAGGTTAACAACCCTCTAAAACATGGTATCAAATATTAATATAAACCAATGGTTCTTAAGGTAGACAGGGGGACTTATAAGAGAATTACCTCAGGCTTTTTATTTCTGAAAGCACAGATAGCTATGCCTTACTTCTAGATTCAGATTCAGTAGTCTGGGGTGGGAAAGCATATGCATTATTAAAAAGATCTGCAAAGATTATGATTTACGTTCACTATATGAGAATTACTACTTCAATGTAGTAATTCAATTCAATTAGGGGTACAAATAAGCGTGGGAGTTTGAAAACCAAAAATTCACTAATACTTTTTCCTTCAAGGGGTGGAGCCTAATTCGCCTCTCCTTGAATGTGAGCAGGACTAAGTGACTGATTCTAGCAAATAGAATAAAGTGGAAAAAAGGGTATGCAACTTTGGAGACTAGGACATGAAAGGTACCTACAGTTTCCTGCTTGCTTTTCCTTTTTCCCTTTTGAATCACACACTCTGGGAGAAGCCAGCTGTCACTTTCTGAGAAGAACAAGGCAATCCTATGGACGGTCCAGATGGCAAAGAACAGAGGCCTTCTGCTAATAGCAGAGACAAACTGAGTTCTCTGACCAACAGCCACAAGAGTGAGCCATCTTAGAAGCAGATCCTCAGTCTCAGTAAACTTTCAGATGACTGCAACCCCTGCCAACAGCTTAACTATCAGTCTACAAGTGACTAGGAGCCAGAACCACTCAGTTAAAGCACTCCCAGATTCTTGACTCTCAATAACTATGTAAAATAATAAATGTCTTAGGTTGCTAAGTTTGGGAATCATTTCTTACACAGCAAAAGATGACTAGCATCCAGCATTCCACGGAATGCCTAGTCCTACTAAACCAGCTAATTACTACCTGGCTACACAAGATCACACAGGAAAATTGACATAGTTAAAAAGAAATCTATGAAGCCAAAGGTTTCCTGGATCACATGAAGTATTTTCAACTTCTGTTACCTTAAAATTAAGCATTGAGATTTTAGAAGAGAAATAAAAATATGGAAAGTAAATTACTGTTCATAGAGATATGCTAACATTTATTTTAGTTCACTACACGTGGCTTAAGACATTAGAATACTGGGCTCCGAAAAATGTCCAATAAAACTATAAAGGAGAGATGACCATTATCAAAGTAATAATCTAGTAGTCACAAAAGAAATATCTAAAAAGAGGGTCAAAGATAATACAAAAATACTTTAAAATGTTTCATAAATGTTTTAAAGCAATGTGTCTCAGAGTTCAAATTTCCTAACTTATGGATAGAAACCTAAATGAAGTAGGCATTGGACCATATTAGACCATATTAGACCATTTCAAGCATAAAAAAACAATAAAAGCAAAGGCCCAAAGATGGGAATGAGACAGCATATATGAAGAGCAAGAAGATAAGAGTGGCTAAATTACAGTGAACAAGGCAAACAGTAGAAAATGAGATTTAAAAAGACTATCAGAGACTAAATCAGGGGAAAAGACTTTGATTTTTATTCAAAGTGTAATTGAAAGCCATTGGAGAGTTGAGAAGAGAAGTGGCATGATCCAATTTCCTTTTCGAAAGGATCAATCCGATTGTTCTCTGGAGAACAGACTATAAGTAACGTAAGAATAGAAGCTGTTAACAGGTCAGTGTAACAGTCCAGGAGAAAAACGCTGGCTTGGGCTAGATGGCAGCAGTATAGGCAGTAAAATATGGTGAGATTCAGGATTTATTTATAAGGTAAAACTAACAAGATTTGCTAATGGATTACACGTGAGGTATGAGAGCAAAGTCAAGGATGATTTTATATTTTGTTACCTTAGCAACTAGGTGAATGGTAGTACAGTAAGGTTAGATTCAGTGTGCCTGGGATGGCCAGGCACTTGCATTTTTAATGGGGTCTGAAACTGATAATGATCACTAGAGGAACATTCACAAAATAGCAGGTTGAGAGAGAGATTAGGAGATAGAAAATCAAGTTGTTTGGTGTAAATCTAGCTTTATTCCCCTTACAGACTTCCAACTGGAAATGTCAAGTAGTGAGGTATATTGAAGTGAAGCGGGAGGTCAGGATTAGAGACGACATAAAGTCAGGAGTCATTTTAAATAAATATTTAAAGCTATGACTAGATGAGATTCAACTTAGGTGTAAGTGTAAAGAGAAGTAAAGTTTAAGGATTGGGGGCCGGGACATTCCATATTTGGAGGTCAAGAAAAAGAAAAAAATCCTGCCAAGGAAACCAAGACCTACCAGTCAGGGAGATGAGAAGAAAATAAATCAACTATGGAATATCAGAAGTAAACTGAAGAACATGTTTCAAGAAGGGAGTGGTCAATTATAATAATGCTGAGAAGTTCAAGTGAGGGGATAAACTATTTGACACCTAAGTCCCTTTCAGTACTGACGTTCCATTACCATCATTCTACCTTTTGTCTAAAAGCCTTTAGGGTTCTAAAACTCACCTCTGATTATTAATATCCATTATATTCAACTAATGAAATCAGAATAAATCATTAGTGAAAATACGTCACATGATATAATGCAGGTACATGTGAATCAGAACTTGAGCCTAAATAACTAAAGGTATACTAAAATTTTTCACTTATTGAAGGAATAATCTAGAGCAAAAGATAGTAATATTTTTCCATGTTTTGAAATCATAAATCTCTTTGAAAATCCAAGATATCTGGATTTTCAAGGGGGAAGAGGGGTGATTTTGGGGTGAGTATATTTATATCACAAATCTTATACACATAAAAATACTTTTGCATATAATTATCATATATTTACAGACCCCATAAAACTGTTCTGGAGACATTAGGCTAAGAATCCTTGATTTAATACAATACTATTCTATTGTACAATATCTATTCTACTATGCTAATAAAAAAAATCCTCACTTGTATATTTGAAATAAGTACTCCAAAAGAACAAATTATTGGTCATGAACAAAAAGTGAATTTTGAATTTTATGAATTAAACTATATCTCTATCATAATAAATAACTGCAAGAGTAATTTAAAAAACTGAAATAATTTATACTTACCACTAACATTTTCAGTTAAAATAAGGTGAAAGACCTGAGCAAAGGCATCAACATCTTTATGCAGCCATATGTCAGAAAGACAAGCATCCATTTCCTTTATTAACCATGGTTCAAGGCAATTCACATCTTTTTCTGTCTTCAAAAAGAAGCAAAAATTGTAAATTACTTAACCTTTGCTGGCAAAGAACACAAGATGGCCATAATGACCATAAGAACTGTTAGTCATACAGTGTTATATCAAAGGATTTGACATAAAAGTTTGTCTTTTCATCATAAACATTACCATTCCCAATACTGTATGTTGTTTTCACATTCATCTTTTATCTGAGAATGAGCTTGTCAACAAAGCAGTATGATCCAGTCACAATATTAACTGTGCTTCTGACACAATGTGCTAAATATACCTACAGATCAGTGGTCTTCCCTTCCAACTGTACCACAGAGGAAATATCACCTGGAGCTTGTCAACACTGAAGCCAAGTCCCACCCCAGAGCAAGTACATCAGAATTTCAGATGGAGGCCAGATTCCACAGGACTTTAAATGTTCCTTGGGAGATGCTAATATGTAGCCAGACTTAAGAATCACTAACTTACAGGATCAAAATGCTATTCACTGAACCAAATGGATGTTCCCAACACTAAATAACAATTTTTAAACATTCTTTAAAAGTATACATTCTTTACAAGAATAGTTCATTTGGATTCATCAGAACTTTAAACAATGGGAGAAAACTGCCAAGCATATTTGCATTCTCATGCTCAATACAGTTTAATTCCTTTTCTAAAAAATATACAGTCCCAGCCATTAATCTAATTGCCAATGCCTTTTTAAGAACTCTGAGTGAAAGTCGCTCAGTTGTGTCCGACTCTTGCAACCTGTGAGGCTCCTCTGTCCATGGGGATTCTCCAGGCAAGAATACTAGAGTGGGTTGTCATGTCCTTCTCCAGGGGATCTTCCTAACCCAGAGATTGAACCCAGGTCTCCCACACTGCCTACAGATTCTTTACCATCTGAGCCACCAGGGAAGCCCTTAAGAATTCTAAACCACAATCAAAGACCAGAAGGAACCTAGGAAATTCATTAGTTTGTTTTCAAATAGACTTCATGGAACCCAAAGTAGCAGAAGCCCAGCCTAGGGGGTAGAGGTGGAGAGTGAGGGATGAGTTGGCAGGATGTCTACAAAAAAGATTTTGTAGAAAGATTTTCTGGCAAAATAAAAGGGAGAAAAGAAGAAGAAACTGAGATCTATGATGTGTAACTGACTTTACAGTCACATAGCTTTGTGGTGGGGAGAAGGCAATGGCAGCCCACTCCAGTCCTCTTGCCTGGAAAATCCCATGGAGGGAGGAGCCTGGTAGGCTGCAGTCCATGGGGTCGAAAAGAGTCAGACATGACTGAGCAACTTCACTTTCACTTTTCACTTTCATGCACTGGAGTAGGAAATGGCAACCCACTGCAGTGTTCTTGCCAGGAGAATCCCATGGATGGGGGAGCCTGGTGGGCTGCCATCTATGGGGTCGCACAGAGTCGAACATGACTGAAGCGACTTGGCAGGAGCAGCAGCAGCAGCTTTGTGGTGGAAACACTGGTCTTGATTATACTTGCCTTAATACCAACAGTCTTTTCTCAGTGTTTTCCTAACTTAGCTAATCTTACATTGCTTAGCTCATAGGTCCTTAAATTTTTGACATGATTAAAATATCAAGCAATAATAATGTATATACATAATAACTATAACTATTTTCTTGAAACAATTTATAGAAAATATTGAAATAATTTAACTCAGAATGAAACAATAAAAGATGTCTCATTATTTGAAAAAAAGAGTTTATAGAAAGTTATTCTGAAAAATGTGTTGTAGTCTAAGATAAAGTAAGGGAATTATGCTTTAATAATGCAATAAAAATTATAATCTCATAAAATACTGTTTACACAATTTTCTCTCAAACTATCAGTGTAAAACCACAGAGGTCTTACCAGCTGACTGAAGACAGCGTCACCACCATCATCCAATAAATCATACTCTTCAGTCACATTTGGGATAGCTCTCTGTCTCTGAGATTCAGGCTTGAAAGTATTCTCTTGAGCTGAGTACCATTCTGTAAGTGTGGTTTGTTGTTTTTCCTCTAAATTAATTACCAAAGAAAATAAGTAGACACATTCTTTGTTTTATGAAACACATTTCTTTAAAAAAATTAAGTGAATTTGAAAATACCTAAAAGTTGGCCTCATTTTAAAGTTACTTTAAAAAATTAATTAATTAGAAACATTCAATAAAACATGTTATGCTGAACCAAAAGGAGACATGAAACTGCTTTAAAAAACTTCATCTGTTCATCTACTGGTAAGAAGTTTACTTCTATATAAGTACATAATTTAATGAACAGTATTTTATCCATGTGACAAATATTGTTTAAACCAATGACTAATATCCATATGGCACTTTGAAGGAAATCATTTACTGAACTTCTACCACCATGCTAGTTGTTTGAGATACAAGTTATGATCAGAGCAAGAAATTTTATAATGTACATATTAGTGATTCAACATTGCACTGTGAAACAGGCATTGCTAATTGCTTTTTTCAAGCAAAGAATCCAAAGAAGTTAAGATTATTTGTCCAAAGTTATACTAACTAAACAAAGGAATCAAAACTTGAAGTCTTCCATCATGAATAATGTAGTTAAAAGTAACCAGAAGGAACTTAACCTTAATTCAAAAGTGGACATATAGCATAAATCATAAGAGATGTATTAATAGGCAGGTCATGCTACATTCAAAATTCGGATGCAATTCATAACAATATCAAGATTTGAAGAACTTCACAATTATAACAAAGATGAGCCTTTCATCACTCACAACTCTGCATTTCCTCACCCGCCTCTCGCTCCCACTCTGTAACATATGCTGGGGGACAGCCAGCATATCATCTTCTCCCTACTTAAAACAGTGGCTGAATCTTTGGATGCAGACACTCAGCCTACCCAGCTCTGGCATTCCCTTTCAATTCCTCTCCATAGATTATAACTCGTGGACATAAACCACAATATAAAAGGTCCATTTGGGACAGTAGTCTAATATAATATTCTACAACTATACACAGAGAGAAATACTTTCAAGTATCCTTGTATCTGCACACTATAAGACTGGAGTACTCTAAAATGTCAGTATCAATAGTAATTTTCTTTTATATTTGATAAAGAGCTTACCTCGCTGTTTTTCCTTTTTGTATTTTAACATTTCTTTGTTTGTATATCCAGTAGTTCTTAAAATGTCTTCCAAAAACATTTCTTTTACTTCAAATGGTCTTCCCTGTACTAAACAATAGGAGTATTTTAAACAGTCAACTTGCATCTCAGAGATAATTTGCATAAAAACATGAGATTCTCAAATTAATAAATCTGAGTATTAATCCAAAGGCAATTCCATAGATCAAGTAATCCTCATATTGCCCTTTAAATATAACTTTGATAGACACCTGTTTATTTGCATGTTTTTTCAAGTGTTTGCTATTCACTTGTGTGTCTGGCATTATACTAGGTACTAGGAATATAAATGGCAAGTAGAAACAGAGTTCCTCCTGTTCTCCTGAAGCTTAAAGATTGCAGTCTAGCAGGACAGTCAGACCTTAATCCAGTAATTCAGAACAACAATGTAAAAATAAAGTTGTGAAAAGTCCTATGAGAGAGAAGTACAAGATACCATGACAGTACATAATAGGAGAACCTGAGTAAGACAAGAAAAACATCTTCACCGAGAAAAATGAGAACCAAGAGAAGGAGGTAAACAAAATAACTAAGCTACACAAAGAGGAAAGAGTATAATATGAAGAAGAAGAAAAAAAAAAAAAACAGTATGCACAAAGGTCCTATGGTGGGAAAGAGTGTGGTGTTCTCAAGGAACTAAAAAGCCAAGCTATTTGGAACATGATGTGAGAAGTGATGTGGAGAGGGGGCTATAGTTCAAGATGAGGCTGAAGAAACAAGTCTTATTAAGGGTTTAGGTCTTTATTCTGAGGTAAAGGTCATTCAAAGTTTTAAGCTCATGAGAGTGTTTAAATCATCAAAATTCCACTTCAGAAAACAACACTCTGGCTGAAACCTGGGGAATGGATTTAAAACAGAGCAGAGTAGATGGAACAGACTAGGTAGGGGCAATTAAAATTCTTCAGGCTGAAGAGGACAATGGCCTGAATAAGACTGGTGACAGTAAAAATGGAAGCAGACAGAGACTCTAGACAGACAGGAAGTAAAATCCACAGAACTCAGTATTAGATTAAATATGGAGGAATGATAAGGAAGCATCAACCACAGCTCTTAAAAGTCTAGCTTAAAAACCTGGATAGAGGAAGATGTCATTCTCTGAGGTTGACAAGGAAAGCTAAAGACAAACAAGTTGGCTTATGGGAGTTGGGGTCTGGTTTTATACATGTCAAATGTTAGTTGCCAAAATTTAGCAGATGCATAAATTTTATGTGCCTTCAGTTCAGTTCAGTTGCTCAGTCATGTCTAACTCTTTGCGACCCCATTAATCACAGTATGCCAGGCTTTCCTGTCCATTACCAACTCCCGGAGCTTGCTCAAACTCACGTCCATCAAATCAGTGATGCCATCCAACCATCTGATCCTCTGTTGTCCCGTTCTCCTACTGCCTCTAATCTTTCCCAGCATCAGGGTCTTTTCCAAAGAGTCAGTTCTTCACATCAGGTGGCAAAAGTATGGGAGCTGCAGCTTCCAATGAACATTCAGGACCAATTTCCTTTAGGACTGACTGGTTGGATCTCCTTGCGGTCCAAGGGACTCTCAAGAGTCTTCTCCAACTCCACAGTTCAAAAGCATCAATTCTTTAGCACTCAGCTTTCTTTATGGTCCAACTCTCACATCCATACATGACTACTAGAAAAACCATAGCCTTGACTAGGCAGACCTTTGTTGGCAAAGTAATGTCTCTGCTTTTTAATATGCTGTCTAGGTTGGTCTTATGAACAAAAAGTCCTATAGGTTGTGACTTAGGTGATTTGGTCAATGGTATGATTAACTAAAACAGGCAACACAAAAGAAGCAGATTTTTTATTTTATATATTCCTCTTCTTTTATTTTTTTTAAATTTATTTATTTTAGTTGGAGGTTAATTACTTTACAATACTGTAGTGGTTTTTGCCATACATTGATATGAATCAGCCATGGGTTTACATGTGTTCCCCATCCGGAACTCCCCTCCCACCTCCCTCCCCATCCCATCCCTCTGGGTCATCCCAGTGCACCAGCCCAGAGCACCCTGTCTCATGCATCGAACCTGGACTGGCAATCTATTTCACATATGATAATATACATGTTTCAATGCTACTCTTTCAGATCATCCCACCCTCGCCTTCTCCCAAAGAGTCCAAAAGACTGTTCTATATATCTGTGTCTCTTTTGCTGTCTCACATATAGGGTTATCGTTACCATCTTTCTAAATTCAATATATGTGTTAGTATACTGTATTGGTGTTTTTCTTTCTGGCTTACTTCACTCTGTATAATAGGCTCCAGTTTCATCCATCTTATTAGAACTGGTTCAAACACATTCTTTTTAGTACATGCGCTGCCGAAGCAAGCACCAAACGCATTCTTTTTAATGGCTGAGTAATATTCCATTGTGTGTATGTACCAGAGCTTTCTTATCCATTTGTCTGCTGATGGGCATCTAGGTTGCTTCCATGTCCTGGCTATTATAAACAGTGCTGTGATGAACATTGGGGTACACATGTCTCTTTCAATTCTGGTTTCTTCGGTGTGTATGCCCAGCAGTGGGATTGCTGGGTCATATGGCAGTTCTATTTCCAGTTTTTTAAGGAATCTCCACACTGTTCTCCATAGTGGCTGTACTAGTTTGCATTCCCACCAACAGTGTAAGAGGGTTCCCTTTTCGCCACACTCTCTCCAGCATTTATTGCTTATAGACTTTTGGATAGCAGCCATTCTGACTGGCGTGAGATGGTACCTCATTGTGGTTTTGATTTGCATTTATCTGATAATGAGTGATGTTGAGCATCTTTTCATATGTTTGTTAGCCATCTATATGTCTTCTTTGGAGAACTGTTTAGTTCTTTGGCCCATTTTTTGATTGGGTCATTTATTTTTCTGGAATTGAGCTGCAGGAGTTGCTTGTATATTTTTTAGAAAGGATTAGTATTCAGTTAGCGCATATTAGATGTGAACTGCTTATAAACTTCCTAAGTCCAAAGCTCTGGAGAACAGGTTGAATTGGGAAATAAAGATTCAGGAGTCATCCATAAAAGAGAAAGTAGAAGTCAAGGGTAAGAATGAGATCTTCCAGGGAAACAAACTATGCATTCCCAGTATCAAGTAGAGAGCAGCATAGAGCAGGAAAGAGAAAAAGCAAAGAAGTCAAAAAAGGAAGGGAAAGGAGGGGAAGGGGAGGGAAAAGAAGAGAGGAAGAGAAAAAAAGAATGGATTATGGGAATAATCCTCAAAAATACCAATATTTAAGCACCATGCAAAAGAAGCCCACAGAGGAGACCAAGAAAGTATAGGCTGTAATACAGAATGAGACTTAGGAAGCAGTGCTGGCAAACAGATGATGGGAATATAAGTATTTCACAAAAAAAGGGGGAATGATTACAAGAAATACTACAGCAATTTAAGTAAGATTTTTATATAAAATTTGAATAATAGGCTTGGCAATTAAATCAGTTTCAAAACAATACTGTTAAGAATGCATAAATGAATAGCCCCATAAACTGCAGAAATGTGAATCATTTCAGCCTTTTGGAAAAGCAAAATGGCAAAACCTAATTGTTAAAATTAAAAACAGACATACTTTTTACTCAACAATTTCACTTTTAAGAATCTATTCTCAGAAATAAGAGCACCTATATATACATATATAAGAATATATGTATAAGGATGCTCATAACAACAAGGTTTATAGTTGGCAAAAGGAAGGATCCAGGACCAATGTGAATGTCTAAAAATTAAGAAATGGTTAAATAAATCATGGTACATTCATATTAGGAAATATAAAAGTAGCTGTTCAATATAATAAACTACATCCTACATGTTTGAACTGAGGTAAACACAACTTTTTCAATTTTTGAGAAGAAAATTAATAATTTTGTTAAAGATTGGTGGAAAAATCAGGTATTATTAAAGGACAAGGACAAAAGTTCAGTGGCAACATACTCAGAAATACATGGGAAATAAACATGGGACTATGACTACTCTGTGAAAGAGTCTAGCAATAAAGGTGAAGCTGTAAGACAGAATTTAAAGAGGAATACAAAATTAAAACATATATTCTTTTAAGACTAGAAAACTGGCTCACTACACAATACCAAAAAGTGAAAAAGGAGAGGATGAAAATATATAGAGATGACTGATTAAGCACATCTCAGAGAAAACAGAAAAGGATGCCCTATACATCAGAATATTCCTTAATATTTCTATTTCAATAAATAAAATCAAGCCAGAAAAGAATTCTTTCGTAAAATCCTAGAAGAAATCTGATAATTTTACTTACTATATATCACTGGACAGCTCCCAAAATATCTAATAAAAAGATTTACATCTAAGGCAGCACTAGAAAGAATTAGTTTCAAAGTTGGGTGCTTCTGCAGTAAATCTCTTAATTTTGTAAGTAAAAAATCACTAAATCGATCCCTTTCATGTACTTCATCCTGCAGTAAACAAAAACAAACCATGGAACAGTTAAAACATAAAATAAGTGAAGTCTTTAAAACTATGGAGCTGCTGAGTTTCACACTAAATAAAATTAAATGTGGACACAGTCAATTAGTGAAAATTTTGTTATACGGACAATTTAGAACTACTCAGATATTAACAATCTTCTGTGGGTAACGTATTGCCCTTTTTCCCACAGAATGTAAAACTGTAGAAACTAAAACAAATTCTGAATTAGTACAGTCTAATTTAATGTACTTTTAATAAATATAAAATCTATTTAAATATACTTCTGTTAGCATCAGGACCAGGTGCATATTGTGGTTTGAATGCAGAGAACTAATAACTCCAAAAGCTGCTTATCACAAGCTTATAGAATTTAATCTAAGTTTTCTGACACAAACTGGATAAAAGCTTAGAATTCTTTAATAAGGTGCTAATTCATCTACTTATTTCATCAGCAGCTAGTTAATTTAGCAGCTTAACCAGTAATTTAACTGACTTTAAGTATTCTCCTAAGATATGGAAGAGAAAATAGATGACTAAGCACAGAGAAAAAAGAAAACTTTCTCTATTCTGGAGACTCTTGAAATACATGTAACATTTTTACATATAAAAAGCACTTTTTACAAAGCTATCTATTTTCACTCATGAAAACTGATGGCAAGAATATCTTTACTTAATATAAATATTTATTTCTAATAATTATGGAAAATAAAAAGTAACTTGATTAGAACAGCCTGTTTTAAAAAAAAAAATTGGTTCTCACTTATACCCTATTCTAAAATCTTAATTAGCTATTTAAATTTAATTATTCTTACCACAATAACATGAGTCACAGTTGACAATGTACTATCTCCTGCCATCAGTGTACGAAGCAGTACCCCATTGGTGCAAAATGTCAGAAGTGTCTTTGGAGAAACCCTTTTTTAAAAAAAAAAACTACAATTACAAATCTTTTTTGCAATTAAAACATGGCCATGTTAAAATGCTAGTATCCTTAGTATTTTAGTAAGTATTACCAACATAACAGTGTACTGGTTCAGTTCAGTTCAGTCACTCAGACGTGTCCGACTCTTCACAACGCCATGAACCCCAGTATGCCAGGCCTCCCTGTCCATCACCAACTCCCAGAGTTTACTCAAACTCATCTCCATTGAGTCGGTGATGCCATCCAACCATCTAACCTTTTATCGTCCCCTATTCCTCCTGCCCTCAATCTTTCCCAGCATCAGGGTCTTTTCAAATGAGTCAGTTCTTCACATCAGGTGGCAAAAGTATTAAGAGTTTCGGCCTCAACATCAGCCCTTCCAAAGAACACTCAGGACTGATTTCCTTTACGATGGACTGGTTGGATCTCCTTGCAATCCAAGGGACTCTCAAGGGTCTTCTCCAACACCACAGCTCAAAGGCATCAATTCTTCGGCGCTAAGCTCTCTTTATAGTCCAACTCTCACATCCATAAATGACTACTGGAAACCACAGCCTTGACCAGATGGACCTTTGATGGCAAAGTAATGTCTCTGCTTTTTAACATGCTTTCTCAGTGCAGTTCAGTTCAGTTGCTCAGTTGTGTCCGACTCTGCGACCCCATGAATCGCAGCACGCCAGGCCTCCCTGTCCATCACCAACTCCGGAGTTTACTCAAATTCATGTCCATCAAGTCGGTGATGCCATCCAGCCATCTCATCCTCTGTTGTCCCTTTCTCCTCCTGCCCCCAGTTCGTCCCAGCATCAGGGTCTTTTCCAATGAGTCAACTCCTCGCATGAGGTGGCCACAGTACTGGAGTTTCAGCTTCAGCATCAGTCCTTCCAATGAACACCCAGGATTGATTGCCTTTAGGATGGACTGGTTGGATCTCCTCACAGTCCAAGGGACTCTCAAGGGTCTTCTCCAACACCACAGTTCAAAAGCATACATGACCACCGGAAAAACCATAGCCTTGACTAGATGGACCTTTGTTTGTAAAGTAATGTCTCTGCTTCTTAATATGCTATCTAGGTTGGTCATAACTTTCCTTCCAAGGAGTAAGCGTCTTTTAATTTCATGTCTGCAGTGATTTTGGAGCCCCAAAAAATAAAAGTCTGCCACTGTTTCCACTGTTTCCCCATCTATTTCCCATGAAGTGATGGGACCAGATGGCATGACCTTAGTTTTCTGAATGTTGAGCTTTAAGCCAACTTTTTCACTCTCCTCTTTCACTTTCATCAAGAGGCTTTTTAGTTGCTCTTCACTTTTTGCCATAAGGGTGGTGTCATCTGCATATCTGAGGTTATTGATATTTCTCCCGCCAATCTTGATTCCAGCTTGTGCTTCTTCCAGCCCAGTGTTTCTCATGATGTACTCTGCATAGAAGTTAAATAAGCAGGCTGGCAATATACAGCCTTGACGTACTCCTTTGCCTATCTGGAACCAGTCTGCTGTTCCATGTCCAGTTCTAACTGTTGCTTCCTGACCTGCATATGGGTTTCTCAAGAGAGAGGTCAGATGGTCTGGTATTCCCATCTCTTTAAGAATTCTCCACAGTTTATTGTGATCCACACAGTCAAAGGCTTTGGCATAGTCAATAGAGCAGAAATAGATGTTTTTCTGGAACTCTCTTGCTTTTTGGATGATCCAGCGGATGTTGGCAATTTGATCCCTGGTGCCTCTGCCTTTTCTAAATCCAGCTTGAACATCTGGAAGTTCACAGTTCAAGTATTGCTGAAGCCTGGCTTGGAGAATTTGGAGCATTACTTTACTAGCATGTGAGATGAGTGCAACTGCGTGGTAGTTGCAGCATTCTTTGGCATTGCCTTTCTTAGGAATTAGAATGAAAATTGACGTTTTCCAGTCCTGTGGCCACTGCTGAGTTTTCCCAATCTGCTGGCATATTGAGTGCAGCACTTTCACAGCATCATCTTTCAGGATTTGAAATAGCTCAACTGGAATTCCATCGCCTCCACTAGCTTTATTCGTAGTGATGCTTTCTAATGCCCACTTGACTTCACATTCCAGGATGTCTAGCTCCAGGTGAGTGATAACACCATCATGATTATCTGGGTCGTGAAGATCTTTTTTGTACAGTTCTTCTCTGTATTCTTGCCACCTCCTCTTAATATCTTCTGCTTCTGTTAGGTCCACACCATTTCTGTCCTTTATCAAACACATCTTTGCATGAAATGTTCCCTTGGTATCTCTAATTTTCTTGAAGAGATCTCTAGTCTTTCCCATTCTGTTGTTTTCCTCTATTTCTTTGCATTGATCGCTGAGGAAGGCTTTCTTATCTCTCCGTGCTATTCTTTGGAACTCTGCATTCAAATGGGTATATCTTTCCTTTTCTCCTTTGCTTTTCACTTCTCTTCTTTTCACAGCTATTTGTAAGGCCTCCTCAGACAACCATTGTGCCTTTTTGCATTTCTTTTCCACGGGGATGGTCTTGATCCCTGTCTCCTGTACAATGTCATGAACCTCTGTCCATAGTTCACCAGGAACTCTATATACCAGATCTAGTCCCTTAAATCTATTTCTCACTTCCACTTTATAGTCATAAGGGATTTGATTTAGACCATACCTGAATGGTCTAGTGGTTTTCCCTACTTGCTTCAATTTAAGTCTGAATTTTGCAATAAGGAGTTCATGATCTGAGCCACAATCAGTTCCCGGTCTTGTTTTTGCTGACTGTATAGAGCTTCTCCATCTTTGGCTGCAAAGAATATAATCAATCTGATTTCCGTATTGATCATCTGGTGATGTCCATGTGTAGAGTCTTCTCTTGTGTTGTTGGAAGATGGTGTTTGCCATGACCAGTGTGTTCTCTTGGCAAAACTCTATTAGCCTTTGCCCTGTTTCATTCCGCACTCCAAGGCCAAATTTGTCTGATACTCCAGGTGTTTCTTGACTTCCTGCTTTTGCACTCCAGTCCCCTATAATGAAAAGGACATCTTTTTTGGGTGTTAGTTCTAGAAGGTCTTGTAGGACCATTTATTTGGCTTGTCTTAGTTTTGGCATGCAGGATCTAGTTCCCCAACCAGGGATCGAACCCAAGCCCACTGCATTGGGAGCACTGAGTATTAGCCACTGGACTACTCTAGGTTGGTCATAACTTTCCTTCCAAAGAGTAAGTGTCTTTTAACTTCATGGCTGCAGTCATACCATCTGCAGTGATTTTGGAGTCCCCAAAAATAAAGTCAGCCACTGTTTCCACTCTTTCCCTATCTATTTGCCAACAGATGGGACAGGACGTGGTGATCTTAGTTTTCTGAATGTTGAGCTTTAAGCCAACTTTTTCACTCTCCTCTTTCACTTTCATCAAGAGGCTTTTTAGTTCTTCTTCACTTTCTGCCATAGGGTGGTGTCATCTGCATATCTGAGGTTATTGGTATTTCTCCCTGCAATCTTGATTCCAGCTTGTGCTTCACTCAGCCCAGCGTTTCTCATGATGAACTCTGCATATAAGATAAATAAGCAGGGTGATAATGTACAACACTGACATACTCCTTTTCCTGTTTGGAACCAGTCTGCTGCCCATGTCCAGTTCTAACTGTTGCTTCCTGGCCTACATAGATTTCTCAAGAGGCAGGTCAGGTGGTCTGGTATTCCCATCTCTTTCAGAATTTTCCACAGTTTATTGTGATCTACACAGTGAAAGGCTTTGGCATAGTCAATAAAGCAGAAACAGATGATTTTCTGGAATTTTCTTGCTTTTGTGATGATCCAGTGGATGTTGGCAATTTGATCTCTGGTTCCTCTGCCTTTTCTAAAACCAGCTTGAACATCTGGAAGTTCATGATTCACGTATTGCTGAAGCCTGGCTTGGAGAATTTGGAGCATGACTTTACTAGAGTGTGAGATGAGTGCAACTGTGTGGTATGCCTTGGAAACGAACACAGATCATTCTGTCATTTTTGAGACTGCATCCAAGTTCTGCATTTTGGACTCTTTTGTTGACTATGATGGCTACTCTATTTCTTCCTAGGGATTCTTGCCCACAGTAGTAGATATAATGGTCATCTGAGTTAAATTCACCCATTCCAGTCCATTTTAGTTCACTGGTATATGTGTAGTGTATTGGTATACATATACATCTAGTGTACTGGTATACATGCTTTATTAGCAAAGTTATATGAAATACATATTTTATGTTTGATAGTATCCCAAATTTATTATTACTAATAGCCTTTTATTAATTAATTATTTTGTTAAAGAGTACAAAGAGATTGTTTTTAAGATCCCAAACATTTTTAACTTGAGGAAAACAGTATATCATAAATGAGATCAGCTTTTTGAATCATTATACCCAAATAACTGTGAGCAAAGAAATGGTACTACCTGTCAAGAAGGCACTACTAAGTACTACTAATATCAATAACAATAATAATAATAATAATGAATTCAGTCACTAACACTTACTGAGTGCTTACTGTAAACTTCACATCAAACCTGTGCTCTAGATGCTTTCATTAACTGCATACTACAGATGAGGAAACTAAGACTCAAAGAGGTGATACAACTTGCACTTTATCATGAAACTATGAAACAGGATTTCTTTTCAAACTATTTATTTATTCAAAACCTCAATAAGTTTAGACATGACCTCAATGTTCTGTTCACAAACTTACTTGAAGCAAAATGACCACCTCATTTTTCAACACATTCTCTATGTTTAGTGAAATACAAATATTTAGTCTTTTCTAAGAATGATAAAAGGTTACAGGTGAATTGTCTTTACCTGCTTTCTAAACGAATCTGATACCCAATTGTTTGACCAATCCTTTCTCTCCTCTCTGCAGCAACTCTTTCAGCCACAGCAATAGCTGCTAATCGTCTTGGTTGAGTACAAAATATACGGCAGGGAATACCATTTTTAAAGCAATCATCTAAAAGGAACTGAGGAATCTGAAACAAATTTTAAAGTACTATTAAGATGGCATAACTGTATATCCAGAAAATCTATGTCAACTGAAAAATCATTAGAACTAAAAAAGTTATGTAACATGTCCAAACATAAAAAAAAAACCCTTTCATGTTAACTGCTAATAATCAGCTAAAAAATGTAATTTAAAAAGATTTTGTTCACAATAGAAACTAAAACACTTAAAAACAAAAGTATAAAGAAACAGTTAAGGTTTACATGAAAAAGATTATAAAACACTACTAAAAAACATAAAGGATGGGAACATTCTAAAAAAATATGACATATTCCTGGGCAGGAATAATCAATATTGCAAAAATGTCAATTCTCTCCAAAATATCCTATAAAGTCAATGAAATAAAATTCTGTTGGACTCTTTTAAATAGTGAAAAGTATAAAGAAATCAGAAATAGCCTAATAGAAGGACTGCAAACACTCTTATATAATTAAGCTCAAACAGGTCAAAAAGATTTAAAATATAAGGTAAAAGTCTTACCAACCCCTACCATTACCAACACTCCTCTCCACAAAAGTAACTACTGGTAAGTTTCTCATAAACTCTTCTGGGGGGAAAATATGTTTATACAACTTAAAATATTTGTGTATATAAACAGGCTTTTATTCCCATGAAGTCATTATTATACTTAATGTTTGTAATCTGCTGATGTCACTTAACAACATATCAGATCTACCTAATCCATTTTAACAGCTGCACATTCCATCTAATGGATGTGCTATAATTTAACAAATATGATTATATATAATGTCCAGCTTTTTTAGGTTTGTTATTATTGATGTTGTTGCTTGCTATAAAAGAACACTGTACTGAGCATCTATCCTCAAATACTTTTGCAAAGACAAACATATGCTGAGTCAAAGAGTATATAAATTTAATTTTCATAAAAATGATCAATCAGCCCTTCAAAACAATTTATACTTTTATCAAAAGAGCAGAAGATGTTGTTTTCTCAATACCTATGCAAATGCTGGATTTCATGAATTTTTAAATTTCAGCCAAACTAGTAGTTTAAAAACTATAATTATGTTTACTTTGTACATGTAGTATAAATTTGATGCAAAACTATCACATGAAGTAAAATATTCTTCTTCTATAAACAACAAACTAGAAACAAACCTGTGTAGTCTTTCCAGATCCAGTTTCTCCGACAATCAAAACTACTTTATTTTCCTTAATTATTTTAACAATTTCCTCTTGTTTTTCAAACACTGGCAGAGATTGTCTGAAAGAATCAAATTCAGATTCTCCTCTTTTTACTGGAATCTGAGGTATGCCATTGTTGAGTCGCCCACTTGTCTTGCTCATTTCCCGATTTTCTTTGAAAATAAATCAGAGAACAAAAAAAAATTTATGATCAACAATACAGTTAAAAACATAAGTAAGTAATTAGTACCTTCTAAGTGTTTCTTCTCTACTCAGTCAACATAAAATTAGCAAGCAGTACCTCAGCTGCTTAACTCCTACACAGTATTCTTAGAGAACACTTTACACGTTTTGATATCAATTAGATGGCAAACTTCTCAGAAGTATTCCTAGTGTATAATGTTTTAAAATGAACAAAAATCATTAAAAATAAAATCCAATTTTGATATCCTAAAATGATTCTCAAACTTGTTTCTATCAATTAGAACAAAATTTTAGAGTAGGAAACAATATACATTATACTTGTAAAGTCTATTACATGCAGTATGAAAACACATATGAAAAAGAAAAAACCCCTCTTGAAGTTAGCACGTGATCAAACAGAATAACGTGTAAACTTAAGGCTTTAATGCTTAACAAATCTCCTAATTGTGCATTTTAGCCAACATCTATATTTAAGCAGGTAAGAATAAAAAAGGCATGATGTGTTTTATATTCTTCACATAACTTAAAATATTTTTTTGTGTGAAAGTATTTTTATTAATAAAGCTCCTTGATAGCTAGGACCATGCATTTTCTACATTCTGCAAACCTACTTCACCAATAGAAACTCTGTCACTGGAGATAATAAAAGAAATAAACTTCTCATTAGGAAAATTATTTTTCCAAACAGTAAAATTACAACTTCACTTTATAACCTAAATATATATATTTATCTACTTCTGAGCAAGTTAATATACTGAAGACTCTGTCCAATCTCTTCGCAGAAGCTGAAGCTCTAATTCAAAATTCCACTCGTAGTGTATCATGGCAGCATAATATATAACAGTAAAGTCCAGACCTTGGAGTCAAACCCCAGCTCTGCAGTTTACTAGCTGATTGAGCGGCCTTGAACAAATTATTAAACTTCTCTGAACCCAGTTTCTTCACCTGTGAAACAGGGGAAATTCTCACCTTGGAAGGGTTGCCATGAGGCTCTATATCAAGTTTACAATGCTGTCCAGCACACAATAAGTGCTCAATAAATGGTTAGCTATTACTATAACATGTAAAAAAAGAAACAAAAACAAAAACCCTGTCTAACTTAATGACATGCCTTAATACTGCATTTCATTACAAAACTTTTACAAATTCTAATCATTTCAAACAAACTTATTCACAGTAAGAAATCTTATTTAATGTTGTTTTAAAATGTTAAAAAATTTTAAATGTTAAGTGGAAAAAGAATAGTCATTCAATAAAAGGATAAACAAGGAATCTCCCCAGAAAATACATACCAGCTTCAACAGCAAACACATTTCCTCTTTCTGTTTTAGGCAGAAGTTCAGTACGCTCTTTATTGGTGACAGGAAATCTCTGAATTAGGCTCCTAACAGCATGTTTTGTATTATGAGTCAAATTACAGGTCATCATTGCATGAGCTGTTTCTGATCCATCTTTCTTCTTCACAGTTAGGTATCTATTTGCTCCCTTTCTGAATATTAATAAAAATCATTTATTTACTATATAAGTCAATGTGTTCACATATGATGTATGGCTACTTAGAAAACATGTCTCAAGCAAAACATTGAAAAAGATCAAAATGCTTTGAGATAAGATGCTGAAAATCTCCAAAAAATTCAGTAAAGAGGAATTGAGTGCTAAAGCGGCCACAGGACCATTTTCAATTAAAATTTAAAAATGTTGCAAATCCAGTTTTAATCAGCAAAAAAGGCTTACTTACCCTGAAAGTTTGTCTTAGCAGGCTTCATGGTGGATGAAACATCACCAACTAATACATGCTGGGAAATATACAGAGGGAGAAAATCAATTTGAACAACAGAATCTAAAAATGATAATGACAATGCCATGGTGGTCCAGTTATGACAGTGATCCAGACTAATATATCCCACTGAGTGTTTTCCCAGTATGCTGGTAATGTCACACTCCCATGAAAAACCTGTTAAGAAAGCCAAGTTTAGTGGCTGAACCAAAAAATCAGCATTATTGATAAGCTGTATACTGGGAAAAAAAAAATAAAAAGAAATCTTTCAAAGTTTCTGACTCCAAGTTTTGATTATAAGGTAATGATGATATACAACTGTTCTCAAGTTACCAGATTCTTCAACGAGTCCTAATTATATCTTTGATGACTTCTGTAGCTTCAAGAGTACTAAGTACAATGTCACACACAGAGGAAGTCCTCAGATGTATCTTGAAGGATTTAATAATACATGTCTATAATCTAGTACAATGTAGTATTGGTAAAGAGCTCAGGCTCTGAAAGCACATGGACTTGGATTTGAATCCTACCTCTACCACTTACTAGCTGTGGGACCACAAGCAAATTGTGTAATAGCTCTGAGCCTAAGATGATGATGATGATAACACCTGCCTCAAAGAACTATTAACATGATTAAATGAGATAATGCATAAAGGGCAGTATCTGTTACTGTGTACATACTAAATATAATAAATGAAAGCAATTATCATAGCCAGGGAAAAATATCATTTCTTATACCAAAAAAGTTAACCAAAACTTTATAATAAAATTTTTACAATTTGTTAATGCCACTATCACCTTACAAAAATGAACAAAGCCACAAATACAATGAAAAATGCATGTATAATTTTTCTAATTCTCATTAGATTTAAATTTTTTTCAACAATACCTTCACTATAAAATGACATGAAACCAAAGATTAACTTATACAGTTTCAGCTATCTAAGTTTTCTAAGTCTTGGTCTTCAATTTACCAAGATTTTTAACTTCTGAAAATTCCTCCATGAATTATAACCTTTCTATGCCATCATCTACTCCTGAACAAGTGCTTAGTGATGCTTAAATGATGACATAAAGATGAACTTATTAAAATTTAAACTTATCTAGAAATTTTAGTCAATTCCATGGTAAATTAGAATTACTGGACTCTAGAGATGTTCTCCGTAGTAGGTTCTTTTCCCATCAGTCACTCATTCCCCTTCTCTCTCATTTACTTCATAAAATTTTAACTATAGAAGGCCAGAGTGTGCTGAAATGAGCACTAGAGCAAGAGTCAGGAGGCTTCTGTTCACCTAGTAATAATCTTTCAAGTAACGATGCGATCAAAAATAAATCAATTTACTTCTCTGACACAGTAGAACCATTAATTTTCAAATCTCGAATATGTCTATCAGTTCCAAGATGTTGTAATTTTCTTAAAAATCATCTCAGGAAAGTTTTCCTAGATTTTACTTTTAATTCTCTTTTATTCAATCATTCATCATATACTGAATACCTACTGTATGCCAGGCACTATGCTAGAGGTCAGGATTACAAAGTTGAGGAAAACACACTTTTCCTCAGTAAGCTAACAACTAAATTAACAGGTTAGGTTGAAACTTTCCTAACACAGATTGCCTAATAATCATACAGAATTAATGTATAAGAATGAGCTTCGCTGGTGGCTCAGTGATAAAGAGGAGATACAGGAGATGCTACTCTGATTTCTGGGTCAGAAAGATCCTCTGGAGAAGAAAATGGCAACCTACTCCAGTATTCCTGCCTTGAAAATTCCATGGAGAGAGGAGCCTGGTGGGCTACAGAGTTCATGGGGTTGCAAAAGACAGAAAAACAATGTATAAAAATAACTCATACTAAGCAGTGGGAGTACTTAGCCACTAGCATTTAAAATTTACTAAATTTGGTCTGAACACAGATGGTGGACAGAAAGGTAATACCAACTTACTAGTTTTTATGTTTTAGTAAAAAATTCTACTTGTCAATATTAGTGCTGTTCCTATACCATTCAACACCACAGTGGCACTGATATATAATTCAAAAATTAGTGAAATTCTGGCAAAATATTCACTTTGTTATTGTGCAGATGAAAACATTCTATATAGCAGCTGTCCTACTAAGTAAATTAATACAATGAAATCTCACCATGATTTCATTCCAAGGTAACACACTACCATGAAAATCTAGTAGTCCCTTTACAAAGCAAAATTAACTAGAAACCTGCAAAATGTGGGAAAGATGCTAGATAAGTGAAGTTCACAAGAAGTTTTAAAAATATAGTAGCATGCAAGCCACATATGCCATATTTAAGTATAGATGGACTGAAAGTACAGGTAAGAACATCGTAACTTCTAACTTTCAAAGGGAAAAGTAATCATACATTATAATGAAGTTCTGATATTTCAATAGCTTCTTCCTTTTAAAGAAATGATGATATAACTAATCAAATTTGATGCAATTTTAATATTAATAAATTGTGGTGACCCAAGGATGAAAGAGCAGATGAAACCAAGGAGGGCCTTGGAATGTAGGAACAGAAAAACCAGACCCTTAGTGTCCTTCCCTCCCTCACCCATGCTGTAACTATTAACAAATTTCAGGTCCTCCTGAGCAGCATAACCTGTCTCCCCTTCTACCCCACAGAGAAAAAGTATTTGCCTTACTCATCCCCGACTCAGTATACGGGCCTCATCCAATCAGCAAATGACCCACAAGACCCCTATCCCACTCCTTGGGCCCTGGCTATAAAAATAGACCAAGGACCTGTTCAATGTCAGCTCTCCCTTGGGCCAGCCCACTGTTCTAACAGGCTCCCCCACTCTAATAAACTTTATTTCCCTCTCATTCTGTCTCATGTCTGGAAATTCTTTTCCAACCCGCTCATGGACCACGACATAAATGTTGCATTTACACAGTATATTACTGAACAATTTACCTCAAATACAACCATACGGCTATTCCCCACTTTACAAACCTGAGAATTGTTTAAAAATCTGCTGAAGAGCCAAAATCTGAAAGCACTACTTAAAAGTTCTCAGCCACCAAGGAATTAATGTCTCTATACAAAGATACAAAGTCTTCCCTCATAGCTCAGTTGGTAAAGAACCCACCTGCAATGCAGGAGACCTTGGTCCAATTCCTGGGTTGGGATGATCCCCTGGAGAAGGGATAGGCTACCCACTCCAGTATTCTGGCCTGGAGAATTTCATGGACTGTATAGTCCATGGGGTCACAAAGAGTCAGGCACCACTGAGCAACTTTCACTTCACTTCACAAAGATAATACACATTTGTTTAATGTCTAGCAAATACTTAATTTCATTTCCCTTTAATCTATACTTCCACTAGGCAGATAGAGGGGTTTCCCCAATGGCTCAGCAGGTAAAGAATCCACCTGCAGTGCAGGAGACACAGAAGATGCCAGTTCAATCCCTACGTCAGGAAGATCCCCTGGAGTAGGAAATGGCAACCCACACCAGTATTCTTGCCTGGAAAATCCCATGGACAGAGGAGCCTGGTGGCTACAGTCCAAAGGGTGGCAAAGAGTCAGATACCACTGAGCGACTAAGCACAGGCAGACAGATGCAAAGACCTAACTCCAAACCATTTTACCTTCAATACTGTAATACAAATTTACAAATTTATTGAAGTTTACACCACACAAATCTGTGCCTTTTCATGATTAGCTCAGAAATAATAAACCGAGTTAATTTTGTCACTAAACACAATTATTTCCATGTCACACTATGTTTGTGACAATTTTTTTTCCTTGTCGAAATGAGCATTATCTAATATTTCCCTCTTAACTACTCATAGTTCCTAAAACATTGCTATGAATTCACTACAAACAACAAAAACTAGCTAAACATTAACTATGTTTGATTGTTGGCTCTGCCACTTGCTAGCTGTGTGAACTTGGGAAAACTAATATCTCTAAGCTTGACTTGCCTCATCTGTTATATAGGAATCACGTATTAAAAAAGTAGAACCTACCATACAAGACTATTGCGAGGATCAAATGATAATTTACTTAAAGCACCTAGCACAATGCCTGTTGCACAAGAGCACTTAATAAATATTAGCTACTGTTACTATTATTTCTGTACATCACAGGGTTTTAATGGATTTCCAAAACTTCACTAACAGGGTTCCTCACTTTTAACCCATTTTTCTTATTTTAGCTAGGGGAAGAGAGGGGGAGTGCAGCATTCAATCTTCTAGGGCAGAAGGTAAGGGAGGCAATAATTCATATCTGAAAGGAAGGCCTTGTAGGACACAGCATCCTGGTCAGGGTGAGAAAAATACTTGCATGCACGCCGCATGTGCGCACGCTCAGTCGTTAAGTCGTGTTGGACTATTGCGACTCCATGTCCCACCAGGGTCCACTGTCTAGGGGATTTCTCAGGCAAGAACACTGGAGTGGGTTGTCATTTCCTCCTCCAGGGGATCTTCCCAAGCCAGGGATCGAAACAGTGTCTCCTGTATATTCTGCATTGGCAGGCAGATTCTTTACCACTGAGCCATCTGGGAAGCCCAAGTGAAATACGTGTATACCTATTAAGCAGCACCTTCAGCAATCACAAGATTAAAAACCTCAACTTGGAAAACCTGCTTTCATATACTTTATATCTATTCCCTCTACAAGTTTTTAACAAGTTCACTTTGTAAGTTTCATTTTGTCTAACTTGGACTAAGAAGAATAGGAAACAATTTTGTTTTATTTATGAACAAATTAAAACCTCAGAAAAGTGTGCTCTTAGAACCAAAACATAGTGATACCAGTTCAGGAAAAATGACACAAATTATAAGGAGGTGAAATCTGCGGTATGGGAATACTTGACTGGAATTTCTAAGAAAACATAAGGATATAGTAAAGAACATAAAACAAGTGCTATTCTAACAAGAGTATTTTCACCAAAAGGTGAAGTTATTTAAAAAAAAAAAAAAACAATTCAAAGTAAATTCAACTCTCTAAGAGGAGATGAAAAACAAAATCCAACATACATAGCTTCATTTCAAAAGAAAGGATATAAAAAAAAGTGATCAGAAAAACAACTGTAAATTATCACACAGTAATTCTGTGATCTGTTTTTAAAACTCATATAAGAAGCTCAAAATAAACTGCAGGATCACAGAATCTAAACTAGCACAAAGAGATTAACTCTTTCATTTTTTTACATTAAAAAAAACACTGGCATTTAAAGTTAAAGGACATGATCAAACTAAAGAATGAAGCACTGACAGCCTGGGAGTAGAATCCAGGTTTCTTGCCCTTTTCTCCATATCTCTCAAATAGGTATAATGGAACCATAATACCAGGCACAAAAAAAAAAAAAAAAAACCAGAAAGACTAATTTGCTAAATTAACAAAGTTAATTCTAGGAGATTAAAAATAAAAGATCTCTACTCAGGAGTGAACATAAGTTCCATTTTATTTAATCATTTCTAATCAGCTTTGTGACTTGGTATGAAAGAAAACAATAAGCATGTATTCTAAAGCATACCATTATAGTACAGTAGCTTTAAAAGATAAGTTCTGTTAATAATTGTATTTATTATTTTAAGGCTATCCATTCTTCAAGGGAAAAAAAAAAGAGTTTTGGTTTCTATAAAAAAAGAAAATATCTTTCTGAATGCAATCAACTTCAACTTTTAAACCATTTTGCTCACATCTTAAAATTTACCTTCTTCTCCCACCCTCTCCCAATCAGGGAAACCAAAAAAGGGGGATAGGAAGAAAAGCAAAGAGCTGACTTTGGTACAAACATAAATCAGACCTTCTATATACAATATAATTGAGGACGTGAATCTAAAATGGTATTAACTATTTAGTCAAAAACATTTCTCTTTTTCAGTAAAGTTTCTCTAATTAAGAAAAGTTATCAGCTTACCCTTTACTTTTAGAAACCAAACCAAGAGACTGACTCAATCGATGAATAAAGGCTCTTTCTGTACTGGTCAAAGAAGAAGGGAATTCCATTTCTACATGAAAAAAAGAAAAAAACAACCCACAAAGCATCATTTGCTGATAGGCAATTTCTTTCAAGGTATTTCAGTACACATATATTTATAAAATTTGAAAAAATCATAGAAGCATATAATCACATTTACCATATTTTATGTGAAAAGTAGATACAGGTATACCTCAGTGAGATTGTGGGTTTGGTTCCAGACTCTTGCAATAAAACAAATATAATAAATAATAAAATAAAATAATAAAAAATAATAAAGCAAGTCATACAAATTGTTTTGGTTTCCAGGGCCTATGCTGGTTTGTTCCTGGGCCTATTTATGGTTACACCACACTGTAGTCTATTAAATGTGCAACAGCATTATGTATTAAAAAACAATGTATACACAGTAATTTAAAAATACTTTATTGATAAAATATGCTAACCATCATCTGACAGCAGAGAATTGCCACAAACCTTCAACTGTTTAAAAAAGAAAAAAACAACTATTTAAAAAATCTGCAAAGTACAATAAAGTGTAATAATCAGATATATCTGTACTAATTAACCACTTAATATCTACCAGAATTCTGATATTAGTAACACTTAAACCTAAATATGATAAAGGACTCTGATGTTCACCAAAGATTACTACTCTTACTTGTGCTGCTTGAGCTCCTATAAAAACTGACAAGTTTACTATCTTACTTCTTGTTTAATTAACAAAATGCTTATTTCCTTCAATGATGAGATATGCTCAAGAATTATGAACGCTCAGCATCAGATTCCATTGTGTTTGCCTTCAAAACTGCACAGAATTCATATTTTACTATCTCAGACTGGATATGTTGCGTATTTCTGGGGCGTCACATCTGTTTTCTTTTCTTCTTTTTCTTTAAGACGCTTTTAATTAAGCTTCCAGAGTAAGGGGGTCTTGTACTTAGACCAGCAAATCAGAATGAGCACTTAATATATACTGTACTGATCACAGATCGGCTGCTGGCTCTGCACTGCGTGACTCACGTCGCTTTCTAACCTTAAGAGGTGTGGAAGATGTTTTGTCTACCAGGAGTCTAACTCCTTTTTTTTTTTTTAGCTGTTCAATAGAGTGATGCTTCCAGGATTTAAGCAAAGGACTACATGTTGCCACTTCATTTATCTCTACGATTTCCTTCCGCTCCCCTACTTCCGTAACTCAAACTAAATCTGCCTCAATTTAGGGGGAAAAAAAAAAAAAGCAGGGGCTAAACAATACCTAAAAGTTGTGGCAAAGCTACCGGAAGGCCTCTCCCTAGGGAAAGAAATGCCTCCCGCTACGGAGCAACCTGATTTTTTTCGCTTTCGGACGCCGCGAAGGGTCCGGAAACTCGGCTGAGCCGCAGCACTCTGCGGCTCTTTACATCCCAGGAGAGGGCGACCACGCCGGCCTCCGCCCCCCGCCCTCCTCGCCTGCGCGGAGCCGTCTTCCCTCCCACGCGTGAGGCAGCCCCTGCCCACCGAGGGGCCGGGCTTCCGGGAGGTGGGGCAGCCGGCGGGGTCCCGCTCAGGAACCTCACCTCTCTGGTCCCCATAGCGGAAGCGCTCCAGAGCGATATTGACTGCAATCTTCACCTCCTCGTCTATACGAATGTCCTTCAGCCCCTTGGCACGGCCGCCGCCCCCAGGGCCACAGGGCGCGGGGCCGCCCCCGCCCCCACCGGGAGCCGGCGGACGCGGGGAGACGCTGCTCGGCCTAGACATGGCCCTGAGGAGACGTTCTCCCCGCGGTAAAGCGGCCAGTCCTGCTGGCTGACAGCCAACGACCGCGCGAGTGGGCCTCTGGGGCCCTGGCCGGGGCCGGGCGGCCTCACAGGCGGCCTGCACTGCGCAGGGCGCACCAGAAAGCCCTCGGTCTCCACAACAGCCGGCGAGGTGCCGGCGCCAATGAAGCTCCAGCCCGGCGGACAGCGCGGCCGTGATGACGTCACCGGGGCCGGCGCCCGTGACCTCAGCGCGCAGGCCGCCCAGGCCCGGTGGCGCTGCACCCGTCTGCAGGTCGACACCTATGTTTCTCCCCGTTGTCTCCGGTCTTCACCTGCACCCTCACCGAGGGGCTCTTGTTCGATCGCTCTGTAGTTAAATCCTTTGTTAATGCATTCAATAGGCATGTGTGGGCTCCTACTCCATGTCCTGGGTATACATTGGGAAACCAGTTGGGAGACAGAAGGGGTTCCTGCCTTCAAGGAGTTTGCGTTCTATTGGGGGTAATGTTGCCAGGTTTAGTTAAGTAAAAGTACAAGATGCCCCGTTTATCTGAATGTCAGATAAAGAACAAAATTTTAGCATAGGGCTTTACCATGCAGTATTTGGGAGCACACAGACTAAAGAATTCTCTGGGCTTCCTTCCCTGGTGGCTCAGACAGTGAAGAATCTACCTGGGATGCAGGGGTGTTGATTTCTGGCTTGAGAAGATGCCCTGGGGGAGGGAATAACTACTCACTCCAGTATTCTTGCCTGTAGCATTCCGGGGACAAAGGAGCCTGGCCAGCTACAGTCTTTAGTTGGACACGACTGAGAACACAAGGACACTAGGAGTAAAGAATTACTCAATATCTGAAATGCAAATTCAACTGAGCGGCCTTATTTGGCAACCCTAGAAGGGAAAAACAGGCAATAAACAAAAAAAAAAAAAAGATTAAATGGTAGTTGTAAGTGCTCTGTGAGGTAATGGAATAAATAGGAAGATGGACCCTTTAGTCTGCGAAGTCCAGGAAGATTATGAGAATGTCCATTTACGTTTATACAGTTACACTAACACAAACCTAAACCCAGCCACACTGCTTCCACTCTGGTCTTCCTATTATCCATTCTCCAGAAAGCAACTAGAATGATCTTTTTTAAAACACATTAAAAATATCTTGGTTCTCAGTATCTTTGAGTTCCTTATCCACTGTTTCAACCAACCACTAAACCAAAAAAAATTTTTTTCAATTCAGAAAGTTCCAAAGAGCAAAACTTGAATTTACTATGCATTGCAACTAGGTACATAGTGTTTATATCCTATTAGGTATTATATGTATTTAGAGATGATTCTAAGTATATAACAGGATGTGTATAGGTTATATGCAAATACTACTATTATTTTAAGGGCTTCCCTGATAGTTCAAGTTGGTAAAGAATCTGCCTGCAATGCAGGAAACCCTTGTTCGATTCCTGTGTCTGGAAGATCCCCTGGAGAAGGGATAGGCTATCTTCTCCAGTATTGTTGGGAGTCCCTTTTGGCTCAGCTGGTAAAGAATCTGACTGCAATGCAAGATACCCGGATTGGATCCCTGGATTGGGACAATCCCCTGGAGAAGGAAAAGGCTACCCACTCCAGTATTCTGACCTGAAGAATTCCAGTACTGTATAGTCCATGGGGGTCACAAAGAGTTGGACACGACTGAGCGACTTTCACTCACTGCCATTTTAGATAAGGGACTTGGATTTTTGTATCCTCAAGGGGTCCTGGAACCAATCCCTGCAGACAGAGAGACAACTGTACAAGCCAAGTAGGATAACACCCCTACACAAAGCACTCCTATCAGTCCCCACTGCAACTCTAAAATACCCTCATTTCCTTACTAAGACCCTTAAGACTCTGCATGATCTGGCATCTGTCTACCTCCATAAGGCTCATCTGTAACCATTTTCATCCTCACAGTGCTCAAATGCACTGATTCATTCCTGTCCCTTGAACACATGAAGTTCATTATTGTCAGGGAAACTTTCCACTTGAACAGTTTCCTCCTGCACATGACAGTCTCCCTCCCAATACTTCATATGGATGCCTCTTTCTCATCATTAAAGCCAGGATTCCATCCCTTACTTAGATAGGCTCTCCCACAGTAATCCATTATCATTTACTGTTGTTTGAAATTACTTTATTTATATATTTATTATTTGCTCTTCCCTCTACAACATAAGCCTTTTAAGAGCAGGAAACTTGCCTATCTTGTTTGTCAATATTTGATCAGCAGCAAGAACTGTATGGTCATACAATAAATATTTATTGATTTCCATATTATATAATAGAATCGGTAATTAAGATTTATCATCTTTATCCTCTACAAATTTTCTTCATAATCCTAGGAATCCTAATCAATTTGATTGATTAGGCGGGGGTCAGCTGTGGCCTGCTGCAGGGCTGGGGGCGCTGAGTGTAGCAGTGCATGCATGGGACTTTTTGAAGTAGGTCACCATTATCTTCATTACCTCCACAGTAGTTTGGCCTCAGGTCAAATAACAGGGAGGGAACACAGCCCCACCCATCAACAGAAAATTGGATTAAAGATTTACTGAACATGGCCCCTGCCATCAGAACAAGACCCAATTTCCCCCTCAGTTAGTCTCTCCTATCAGGAAGCTTCCATAAGCCTCTTATCCTTTTCCAACAGAGGGCAGACAGACTGAAAACCACAATCATAGGAAACTAACCAATCTGATCACAAGGACCACAGCCTTGTCTAACTCAATGAAACTGTGATCCATGCCCTGTAGGGCCACCCAAGATGGACATGTCATGGTGGAGAGATCTAACAAAACGTGGTTCACTGGAAAAGGGAATGACAAAGCACTTCAGTATTCTTGCCTTGAGAACACCGTGAACAGTATGAATAGACAAAAAGATAGGACACTGAAAGATGAGCTCCCCAAATCAGTAGGTGCCCGATATGGTACTGGAGATCATCTTTCAGATAAGATGATAACTCCAGAAAGAGTGAAGAGACAAAGTCAAAGCAAAAAACACCACCCAATTGTGGATGTGACTGGTGGTGGAAGTAAAGTCTGATGCTGTAAAGAGGAATATTGCATAGGAACCTGGAATGTTAGGTCCATGAATCAAGGCAAATTGGAAGTGGTCAAACAGGAAATGGCAAGAGTGGACATCGACATTTTAGGAATCAGTGAACTAAAATGGACTGGAATGGGTGAATTTAACTCAGATGACCATTACATCTACTACCGTGGGCAAGAATCCCTTGGAAGAAATGGAGTAGCCATACATAGTCAACAAAAGAGTCCAAAATGCAGTACTTGGATGCAATCTCAAAAATGACAGGATGATCTCTGTTCATGTCCAAGGCAAACCATTCAATATCACAGTAATCCAAGTCTATGACCCAAACAGTAATGCTGAAGAAGCTGAAAGTTTCTATGAAGACCTACAAGACCTTCAAGAACTAACATCCAAAAAAGATGTCCTTTTCATTATAGGGGACTGGAATGCAAAAGTAGGAAGTCAAGAAACACCTGGAGTATCAGGCAAATTTGGCCTTGGAGTACGGAATGAAACAGGGCAAAGGCTAATAGAGTTTTGCCAAGAGAACGCATTGGTCATAGCAAACAACTTCTTCTAACAACACAAGAGAAGACTCTATACATGGACATCACCAGATGATCAATACGGAAATCAGATTGATTATATTCTTTACAGCCAAAGTGGAGAAGCTCTATACAGTCAGCAAAAACAAGACCTGGAGCTGACTGTGACTCAGATCATGAATTCCTTATTGCCAAGTTCAGACTTAAATTGAAGCAAGTAGGGAAAACCACTAGACCATTCAGGTATGGCCTAAATCAAATCTCTTACAATTGTACAGTGGAAGTGATAAATAGATTCAAGGGATTAGATCTGACAGAGTGCCTGAAGAACTATGGGCAGAGGTACATGACATTGTATAAGAGTCAAGGTAATCCCCAAGGACAAGAAATGCAAAAGGGCAAAATGGTTGTGTGAGGAGGCCTTACAAATACCTGTGAATAGAAGAGAAGCAAAAGGCAAAGGAGAAAAGGAAAGATATACCCATTTGAATGCAGAGTTCCAAAGAATAGCAAGGAGAGATAAGAAAGCCTTTCTTAGCAATCAATGCAAAGAAATAAAGGAAAACAATAGGGAAAACAAATAGAGGAAAGCAAATGGGAAAAACTAGAGATCTCTTCAAGAAAATTAGGGATATCAAGGGAACATTTCATTCAAAGATGGGCACAATACAGGACAGAAATGGTATGGACCTAATAGAAGAAGAAGATATTAAGAAGAGGTGGCAAGAATACGCAGAAGAAATACGAAAAAGATGTTCATGATCCAGATGATCACGATGGTGTGATCACTCACCTAGAGCCAGCTATCCTGGAATGCAAAGTCAAGTGGGCCTTAGGAAGCATCACTATGAACAAAGCTAGTGGAGGTGATGGAATTCCAGTTGAGCTACTTCAAATCCTAAAAGATGATGCTGTGAAAGTGCTGCACTCAATATGCTAGCAAATTTGGAAAACTCAGCAGCGGCCACAGGACTGGAAAAGGTCAGTTTTCATTCCAATCCCTAAGAAAGACAATGCCAAAGAATGCTCAAACTACCACACAGTTGCACTCATCTCACATGCTAGTAAAGTAACTTGAGAAATCTGTACGCAGGTCAGGAAGCAACAGTTAGAACTGGACAGGAACAACAAACTGTTTCCATATAGGGAAAGGAGTACCTCAAGGTTGTATATTGTCACCCTGCTTATTTAACTTACATGCAGAGTACATCATGAGAAACACTGGGCTGGAAGAAGCACAAGCTGGAAACAAGATTGCCGGGAGAAATATCAATAACCTCAGATATGCAGATGACACCACTCTTATGGCAGAAAGCGAAGAAGAAATAAAGAGCCTCTTGATGAAAGTGAAAGAGGAGAGTGAAAAAAATGGCTTAAAGCTCAACATTCAGAAAACTAAAATCATGGCATCTGGTCCCATCACTTCATGGCAAATAGATGGGGAAATAGTGGAAACAGTGACTGACTTTATTTTTGGGTGCTCCATAATCACTGCAGATGGTGACTGCAGCCATGAAATTAAAAGACGCTTACTCCTTGGAAGGAAAGTTATGATCAATCTAGACAGCATGTTAAAAAACAGAGACATTACTTTGTCAACAAAGGTCCATCTCATCAACGCTATGGTTTTTGCAGTAGTCATGTATGGATGTGAGGTTTGGACCATAAAGAAAGCTGAGTGGCAAAGAATTGATGATTTTGAACTGTGGTGTTGGAGAAGAGTCTTGAGACTCCCTTGGACTGCGAGGAGATCCAACCAGTCCATCCTAAAGGAAATCAGTCCTGAATATTCATTGGAAGGACTGATGCTGAAGCTGAAACTCCAATACTTTGGCCACCTGATGTGAAGCAGTGACTCATTTGAAAAGGCCCTGATGCTGGGAAAGATTGAAGGCAGAAGGAGAAGGGGATGACAGAGGATGAGATGGTTGTGTGGCATCACCGATTTGATGGACATGAGTTTGAGTAAACTCTGGGAGTTTGTGTTGGATGGGGAGGCCTGTTGTGCTGCAGTCCATGGGGTCGCAAAGAGTCAGACATGGCTGAGTGACTGAACTGAATCAATTTGATTGGCCGCTAGAAAGAGTTCTTGATAAGCAGAAATGGGTCCTGTACCCTGGTCCTGGCATTACCAGTGAACTGTGTGGACATTTTCTATTAATACTATGTTGATTTCTGTGTATCCTATGTTCCTTAGCTGTGCAATAATATTGCCCACAATTTATTAAGTGCCCAGGGCACTGTTTTTATTTTTCCAATCCTCATGAATTCATATGAAGTAGTTATATTACCTCAGATACAAATGAGGAAACTGGCTGGATGAGGTTAAAACTGGTCCAAGGTTTATTAATTAGCAATAATTAATGAGGTAATGGAAACTAGGCCCAGCTGATTATGAGGCCTAGTTTCATTCCAGGACAAATCATAAATAGAAGATAATATTTGAATATTGTGATGAAACTGAAAATACTTTATGTGGGGTCAGACATATATTTAATCTCCCTCCATAACTTCTTTATTCCACTGTTTATTGGCTCCATCATTTATAAGCTTTGTGACTTGACCAGTTACTTTGTCTTCCTAGCTTCATGTTCCCATCCATAAAATGGGTATTTTAATACTATATTATAGGATTTCTGTGAGTTTGACATAAGATGTAAATATCAAGCATTGATCTGATGTGTGCTTCTTTTTTCCTTCTTTCTTTTCTTTTGGAATAAATGCCAAAATATTCATAGTCCTACTTGGAGAAGGAAAGAGCAGCCCACCCCAGTATTTTTGTCTGGAGAATCCCATGGACAGAGAAGACTGGTGGGCTATAGTTATGGGGTTGCAAAGAGTCAAACACAACTGAAGCAACTTGGCAGCAGCAGCAGCACCTAGTAAGAGTAGGGAATATGTTTGTTGAAATAAAAGAGAATATTTACCTATATTATATATCAATAAATTATAAGGTTAATCAGATTCTTCATTATCTAACATTTTTTGCATACTCCTAGAAATTTCTGGTGCTTAGGGTGAAACACTGCAATTCTACTTTATATATACGCTTTGGGGAAAAAATTAAAATTAGGGAAGATATGGAATATTTACAAATGATTTCAAGTTGAACTTAGTGTCAGAGAGACCTAAAGTTTTAATGTTTGTTTTTACCACTGTATAGTTATGGTCTGTGGAAGGACTTACCTTCCCTATGTGTGTGCGCGTGCTCAGTCATGTCCAACTTTTTGTGACCCCATGGACTGTAGCACACCAGGCTCCTCTGTCCATGGGATTTTCCAGGCAAAAATACTGGAGTGGGTTGCCATTTCCTTCTCCAGGGGATCTTCCTGACCCACATTGTTATTAATATTATAGGAATTAAGTTAGACTATATTACCCTTATGCAAATGAAGTAATTAGTTCAATTCTTGGCTCATCCTTAACAGTCAGCACTAACTGCTAGATGCTTTTAACTTCAAGTAACAGGAAACCCAAGTTAAAAAAAAAAAAAAAAAAGCCCCAAATAAAGTCACAGGATAGGGTGTTTCCAGGATTGAGTATTTCAACATTGCATACCGATGTTGTCAGTCATGCAGAATCTGTCCACCTTACCAGCCTGCCTCCTTAGGGCTTGACATTACCCTTTTGGTTGCAGGTCCAAGTAAGCAAATCATTACAAAGCCCGAGATAAAGACAAGATAAGTGCCTCTTGTCTGATATTTCTTTTAAGATAAACTTTCCTAGAAGTTCCAGAAGTATATAGCTTTTGTATCCTAGTCAGAACATGGCTAACCCAACAACCAGCAAAGAAAAATGGGATTACCATGGCAAAGGATGAGATGGTTGGATGGCATCACCAATTCAATAGACAAGAGTTTGAGCAAGCTCTGGGAGATGGTGAAGGACAGGGAAGCCTGGCGTGCTGCAGTCATGGGGTCACAAAGAGTAGGACACAACTGAGCGACTGAACAACAAACATGAAATGTCTGGTCTGTGTTGAACAGTGTGGTCACCTAGAAGAAAATGGACTGAATTTATGTTCTCATAGCAAGTAAAAAAGGGTGGAGAATGACTGTTGCATAGGCAACAAAGGATATGTCAGTCAACAATGATTTCATCAAATATTTCTGGTTTTCTTCCTTTCCAGGATGTCTCAGAATTGTCCTGCCTGGCCCTGTTGCAGTTGGGTGGGAACATTTGATTAGTTCTGGCCAGTGAGGGGTGAGTTGAAGTGCTATGTTTCACTTTCATTTTGACCTCACTTTTCACTGCAAAACATGTCTAAGAGCAACTAAAACAACTAACAAAACATGTCTAAGAAACAAAGAAAATTATCCTACTCCAAATTGTTTAAAAACCCTAAAACTACAAGAGAATATTTCTGAGAAAAATGAAACACTTAAACAAATGAAAACATATACTGTGTTCAGGGATGAGAAAAGTCAGTAGAAATAAGACAGCAATTCTCCTCTTATCAGCATCAATTCAGTCCAGTTCAGTCGCTCAGTCGTGTCTGACTCTTTGTGACCCCATGGACTGCAGCAAGCCAGGCCTCCCTGTCCATCACCAACTCCCAGAGCTTACTCAAACTCATGTCCATCAAATCAGTGATGCCATCCAACCATCTCATCCTCTGTCATCCCCTTCTCCTCCTGCCTTCAATCTTCCCCAACATCAGGGTCTTTTCAAATGAGTCAGTGCTTCGCATCAGGTAGCCAAAGTATTGGAGTTTCAGCTTCAGCATCAGTCCTTCCAATGAATATTCAGGACTGATTTCCTTTAGGATGGACTGGTTGGATCTCCTTGCAGCCCAAGGGACTCTCAAGAGTCTTCTCCAACACAAGAGTTCAAAAGAATCAATTCTTCGGCACTCAGCTTTCTTCGTGGTCCAACTCTCACATCCATACATGACCACTGGAAACACCATAGCCTTGACTAGACGGACCTTTGTTGACAAAGTAATGTCTCTGCTTTTTAATATGCTGTCTAGGTTGGTCATAACTTTCCTTCCAAGGAGTAAGCATCTTTTAATTTCATGGCTGCAGTCACCATCTGCAATGACTTTGGAGCCCCCAAAAAACATTTCACCATCTGTTTGTCATGAAGTGATGGGACCAGATGCCTTGATCTTAGTTTTCTGAATGTTGAGCTTTAAGCCAACTTTTTCACTCTCCTCTTTCACTTTCATCAAGAGGCTCTTTAGCTCTTCTTCACTTTCTGCCATAAGGGTGGTGTCATCTGCATATCTGAGGTTATTGATATTTCTCCCAGCAATCTTGATTCCAGTTTGTGCTTCATCCAGCCCAGCGTTTCTTATGATGTACTCCGTATATAAGCAGGGTAACAAGATATAGCCTTGATGTACTCTTTTCCCTGTTTGGAATCAGTCTGTTGTTCCATGTCCAGTTCTGACTGTTGCTTCCTGACCTGCATACAGATTTCTAAGGAGGCAGGTCAGGTGATCTGGTATTCCCATCTCTTTCAAAATTTTCCAGAGTTTGTTGTGATCCACATAGTCACAGGCTTTAGCACAGTCAATAAAGCAGAAATAAATGTTTTTCTGGAACCCAGCACAACTTTTTTCTAAAACAGTAACAAGCTGATGCTTCATATGGGAATGCACTAAAATACCCAAAACAATTTTAAGTAGAAAAAAATGTTTGAAGGCTACCACAATCTGATTTACAAACTTAGTAAAAAGCTACATTTCACAAGATAGTGTGGTGCTGACATAAATTTGAACAAACATTGCTACAAAATAGAGTTTAAAAATAAACCCATATATATTTGGACAACTGATTCTTGACAAAGGTAAAAGCTAACACACTGGAGGAAAGCTGAGCTTTTCAACAAATGGTGCTGAAACTGAATGGACAAATGCAAATAATTCCAAACCTTATCTCACTCCATACAAAAAATTAACTCAAAATGGATTATAGGCATTGCCTAAGTATAAGAACTAAAACTATAGAACTTCTCTAAGGATACATCAAAGAAAATCTTTGTGACCTTGGGTTAGACAAAGATTTTTTTAAGATATAACACCAAAAAGCACAAACCATTAAAGTAAAAAACTGCTAAATTGGATTTCATCCAAGTTAAGAACTTTTGTTCTTTCAAAGACATTGTTAAAACATAAAACACAGACTGGGGGAAAATATTTACAAATCATATATCTGATAAAAGATATGTCTAGAATATATGAATAACCCTCAAATACCATACTAAGAAAACAAACAACCAAATTTTTTAACTTGGGCAAAGTTTGAACAGACACTTGACCAAAAAAGATATATGGGTGGAAAATAAATACATTAAAAATGCTAAACATCATTCATCATTAGAAAAATGCATCTTAGATCCACCAAGGGATGCCACTACCTACCGATCAGTATGTCTAAATCTAAAATTAACTGATTTTACAAATTATCAGAGAGCAAGCTGAGGAATTGGAATTTTCATATTTTAAGATGGCAAACAAAGCACTTTGGAACAGTATGGCAGTTTCTTTAAAGAATAAAACACAGGGTTCCCCTGGTGGCTCAGTGGTAAAGAATCTACCTGCCAATGCAGGAGACATGAGTTCGAGCCCTGATCCAGGAAGATCCTACATGCTGCCCAGCCACTGAGCCCATGTGCCACGGCTGTTGAGCCTATGCTCTAGAGCCTGAGAGCCGCAACTACTGAAGTGCCGCAACGAGAAGCCTGCATGCCACAGCTGGAGGGGAAGCCCCACTCTCTGCAACTAGAGAAAACCCATGCATAGCAGCAAAGACTGAGCAGAGCCAAAGTTAGTTAATTAGAACACAAAACATATAGTTACCACAAAATCCAGCCGTTCTATTCCTAGGTGTTTACCCAAGAAAAACAGAAGCATGTATCTACAAAGACAAGAGCACAAATGTTCATAGCAGCTTTGTTCATAATAGCTCAAACACTGGGAAGAACACAAACATTCACCTGCAGGTGTATGGATAAAGAAATGGTGATACAGGCATACGGTGCAATACTGCCCAACTATAAAAAAAATGAGCTATTGTTACACACAAGCAACATGGATGAACATCAGAATAAATATACCAAATAAAAGAGGTCAGACAGAAAAAAAAAAAAAAGAGGTCAGACAAAAAGAGTACAACTATATAACTTCATTCATGCAACACTTTGGAAAGTGCAAACTAATCTGCAGTGACAGAATGCAGATGAGTTGTTGCCTAGGCACAGCATGGACAGGAAGGGGTTTCAGGGAGGCGTGAGCAAAGTCTGGGTTACGGGTGTACTCATTACCTTGATTTGGGTGATGGTCTCACTTATGTGCACATATTTCAGAACTTTTAAAATGATGCACTGCCAATATATGTACTATTGTAGTCAATTATACCTCAGTAAATTTGTTTTTTAAAAAAATAGCCTACAAGACTTTGAATCTAATACTATTTTTTCCTACATAATAACAGAAGGCATAGGTATACTGGTTTTCCTTCTTCATAAAAGTCATTCTTGGCCCTCCAGATAAACAGAGTTGTTATGTGATTTTTTATGTTTTAAAATGAACTATAATTTAAGTTCAAATTGAATGATCAAATATTCTTTATTAATTAAATAGTCCCTTATACCAGGTACTAACTTGCAGATCTGTTTAGTTCAGATAATTTATCTCAAGTAAATATGTCTAATTTTCCACAAGCAAATAACAGAGATATGGTTACACTAAAAGGGGAAGAACAGCTATCTTTGAGGGTAGAATATTTTAATTCCCAGAAGGTGCATTAAGATTTCATAAGAAATTAGAAAGTAGGCCACAGAAAGTAACTGTCTCCTTTACTAAAGTAGAAAAAACCACACCACTCATACATCCACATAGAATTTGAACTGGCAACCCAGTATCTGTTAAAGAGTAATTATTATTCTACCATGTTAGTCACTTTTTTACAGATTCCCCAGGGTGTCACAGAGTCACAAATAATGATAGTTTCGAAAATAAACCCAAAAACCCAACACAACAAATAGACTTATATACATAAACACTCAGATTTCTATTTGTCTTAGAGATTAAGGTAAAAATACGTGTTCTGAATTGAAACCTTGAGCTACTTACTACACTTAAGTTTTGATGTTTTTCCACTAACTCCATTATTTACTTTTCAAAAGTATTCCCTAATAATAATAATAGTAAAATTGTTGTGCTCAGCCCTAATTAGATAACATCATTTAATTGGAAGAAATGTAGTGGATCCTTAATTGTTACAAATCATTGAGTCTCTCTAGATTAGTACTTCCCAAACTTTTCCACTTCATAGCACACTTTGAAAATTACAATATTTGTCCGGCACCACGTATATGGCAAAGAATGTTCATACTCATAAATTTTCATGTTTTTCCTCTTCTTTCTAAGAACACTAGACCGTATTTCTACCATATCCTCTCATGTGTCTGCCTCTAATTTTGCCTTGAAATTGTGAAGCCAAATAGCTAAGTTCTAGCCAGTGGAATGTTTACAGAAGTGATTTACTTTCCTCCTCCTGTGATTTTCCCTCTTCTGTAATCTGCAGCTGGATTTTGGAAGAAGGAATTACAAATAAGAGGGAAAATCAGAATGAGGTCTGTGGTATTACATTGGAATTAGCAGTATCTGGGTCTTAATATATACACAGAGAGGGATAGATAGACAAAAATAAGTGTGTATGTGTGAGTGTAAACACTGAGATGGCCTGGAAGCAATGACACCCTGATACCTTTGAGTTCACCTAGCTCTCAGATCCTATTTTCTAAATACCACTCTTTAAGAAAAGGAACCCAGGCTCCCTAAAAAAATGGTTGATTCTAGGGCTTGGAAAGGACAGAACAAGATGCACCTGAATCATCTTTATATATCAGAAAGCAAGGAATTGCTCAAAACAGTGTTCTTATCAAAAGAACACAGGAGACAACCTCAAGGAGCTCCTTCCTAAGAGTTAGTGCTGGTATAATTTGATAAAATAATGATAGTATTAGAATATAACCCATAAAATAAACATCCATGAGCTGAAAGTAATATTAATATATAATTGAATATATCAATAAATGAGGGAAAGGACAGCTCTTCCTTACAGAAGTATTCTAATTATAAATGGTGTTGAGAAAACTGGACAACCACAAGCAGAACAAAGAAACTGAATTCCTACCTTATACTATACAGAAAAATCAATTCAAAATGGATTAAGCTTTTAAACAAGACATGAGACTACAAAACTCCTGGGATAAAACACATGGACTGATCTCTTTGACATTGGCCTTGGATTTTTTGAATTAGGCAACAAAAGCAAAAAAAAATAATTAAAATAAGTGCGACTACATCAATCTAAAAATCTTCTCTGCAAAGGAAACGATCAACGAAAGGAAAAGGCAACCTATGAAATGGGAGAAAATATTTGCAAGTCATATATCCCATAAGGGGTTCACATCCAAAACATACAAGAAGCTCACATAACTTAATAGCAAAACAACAAATAACCCAAGTAAAAATGGGCAAAAGACCCGAAAAAGCATTTCCTCATGTGTATGAAGACATACAAACGACCAACAGGTACATGAATGATGGACATGTAAACTGGTACAGCCTCTGTGGACAAAAGAATTGTTGCCTCTCAAACATTAAAAAGAGAAATACCAACTTGGCTTCCCTGGTGGCTCAGATGGTAAAGAATCTGCCAGCAATGCAGGAGACCCAGGTTCATCCCCTGGGTTGGGAGGCTCTCCTGGAGAAGGGAATGGCTACCCATCCCAGTATTCTTGTCTGGAGAATTCCATAGACACAGGAGCCTGGCGGGCTACAGTCCATGGGGTTGCAGAGTCAGACACAACTGAGCAACTAACACTTTCACACACTTTTCACACCATATGATCCAGCAATCCTACTTCTAAGTATAAATGCAAAGGAAACAAAACTATTACCTGAAAAAGGTATCTGTACTCCCATGTTCACTGAAACATCCTTCCTTATAGGAGACAACCTAAATGTTTGTCAATGGATGAATGGATTAAGAAAATATGGTGTATATGTACATATATATATATACACATATACATATACAAAATGGGATGTCATTCACATTTTTTTAAAAGTAAGGAAATATTTTTTTTTTAAATAAGGAAATTCTATCATTTGCAAGAACATGGATAAACATGGAGGACATTATGCTAAGTGAAATAAGGCAGACAGAGAAACACAAACATTGCATGTGGAATTATAAGCACTTAAAGGTGATTTTTTTTTTAAGATACAAAAAAAATTAGGTCAAACTCAATTAAACAGAGAGTGGGAAGGTGGTTGTTAGGGGCTAGGAGGTGGAAGAAATGGGGAAACGGGGAGCAAGAAGTCATGTACTAACATGCTAGTGAGTCGCTGAGAAGGATCCTGAAGGAATTCCCTGGAGGTCCAGTGGTTAGGACTACATGCTTCCACTGCAGCAGGCACAGGCTCAATCCTTGGTCTGGGAAGTAAGATCCGGCATACTGCACAACATGGACAGAAGTGTTTTCTTAATTTTAAAAAATAAGAAAGTAAGAAATAAAAAGGATCCTGAGCTCTATCCTCCTACAGGAGGACAAAACAGAAGCTCCACCTGGTCTGGGAGACCCTGGACCAGCCTGTCTCCTCCTCTCTCAGGCGGAGCCCTGGGAAGAGAGGTGAAGAGGGTATCTGGGCAGGCGGGATTCAAGTGGCACAGAACACAGATGCCGGTGCCAGAGGGCCTGAATGGGCAGAAATACACACCAGACCTGCAGGCATTGGGCAGCTCAGTTCAGTTCCGTCGCTCAGTCCTGTCCGACTCTGCGACCCCATGAATCGCAGCACGCCAGGCCTCCCTGTCCATCACTAGCTCCTGGAGCTAACTCAAACTCATGTCCATCAAGTCGGTGATGACAACAAGCCATCACATCCTCTGTCGTCCCCTTCTCCTCCTGCCCCCAATCCCTCCCAGTATCAGGGTCTTTTCCAATGAGTCAACTCTTCTCATGAGGTGGCCCAAGTGTTGGAGTTTCAGCTTCACCATCAGTCCTTCCAATGAACACCCAGGACTGATCTCCTTTAGAATTGACTGGTTGGATCTCCTTGCAGTCCAAGGGACTCTCAAGAGTCTTCTCCAACACCACACTTCAAAAGCATCAACTCTTCAGTGCTCAGCTTCCTTCACAGTTCAACTCTCAGATCCATACATGACCACTGCAAAAACCATAGCCTTGACTAGGGACGGACCTTTGTTGACAAAGTAATGTCTCTGCTTTTTAACATGCTGTCTAGGTTGGTCATAACTTTCCTTCCAAGGAGTAAGCGTCTTTTAATTTCATAGCCACAATCACCATCTGCAGTGATTTTGGAGCCCCAAAAAATAAAGTCTGACACTGTTTCCACTGTTTCCCCATCTATTTGCCATGAAGTGATGGGACCAGATACCATGATCTTAGTTTTCTGAATGTTGAGCTTTAAGCCAACTTTTTCACTCTCCTCTTTCACTTTCATCAAGAGGCTTTTTATTTCTTCTTCATTTTCTGCCATAAGGGTGGTGTCATCTGCATATCTGAGGTTATTGATATTTCTCCCTGCAATCTTGATTCTAGCTTGTGCTTCTTCCAGCCCAGCGTTTTTCATGATGTACTCTGCATATAAGTTAAATAAGCAGGGTGACAATATACAGCCCTTTTTTTTTTTTTTTTTTTTTTTCATATACAGCCTTGACCTACTCCTTTTCCTATTTGGAACCAGTCTGTTGTTCCATGTCCAGTTCTAACTGAGGCTTCCTGACCGGCATATAGGTTTCTCAGGAGGCAGGTCAGGTGGTCTGGCATTCCCATCTCTTTAAGAATTTTCCACAGTTTATTGTGATCCACACAGTCAAGGCTTTGGCATAGTCAATAAAGCAGAAAGAGATGTTTTTCTGGAACTCTCTTGCTTTTTTGATGATCCAGTGGATGTTGGCAATTTGATCTCTGGTGCCTCTGCCTTTTCTAAAATCAGCTTGAACATCTGGAAGTTCACAGTTCACGTATTGCTGAAGCCTGGCTTGCAGAATTTTAAGCATCACTTTATTAGCGTGTGAGATGAGTGCAATTGTGCAGTAGTTGGAGCATTCTTTGGCATTGCCTTTCTTTGGGATTGGAATGAAAACTGCCCTTTTCCAGTCCTGTGGCCACTGCTGAGTTTTCCCAATTTGCTGGTATATTGAGTACAGCACTTTCACAGCATCATCTTTTAGGATTTGAAATAGCTCAACTGGAATTCTATCACCTCCACTAGCTTTCTAAGGCCCACTTGATTTCACATTCCAGGATGTCTGGCTCTAGGTGAGTGATCACACCATCATGATTATCTGGGTCATGAAGATCTTTTTTGTACAGTTCTTCTCTGTATTCTTGCCACCTGCTCTTAATATCTTCTGCTTCTGTTAGGTCCATACCATTTCTGTCCTTTATCAAACCCATCTTTGCATGAAATATTCCCTTGGTATCTCTGATTTTCTTGAAGAGATCTCTAGTCTTTCCCATTCTGTTGTTTTCCTCTATTTCTTTGCATTGATCGCTGATCTTATCTCTCCTTGCTATTCTTTGGAACTCTGCATTCAAATGGGAATATCTTTCCTTTTCTCCTTTGCTTTTCGCTTCTCTTCTTTTCACAGCTATTTGTAAGGCCTCCTCAGACAACCATTGTGACTTTTTGCATTTCTTTTCCATGGGGATGGTCTTGATCCCTGTCTCCTGTACAATGTCATGTACCTCTGTCCATAGTTCTTCAGGTACTCTGTCTATCAGATCTAGTCCCTTAAATCTATTTCCCACTTCCACTGTATAGTCATAAGGGATTTGATTTAGACCATACCTGAATGGTCTAGTGGTTTTCCCTACTTGCTTCAATTTAAGTCTGAATTTTGCAATAAGGAGTTCATGATCTGAGCCACAGTCAGCTCCCGGTCTTGTTTTTGCTGACTGTATAGAGCTTCTCCATCTTTGGCTGCAAAGAATATAATCAATCTGATTTCAGTGTTGACCATCTGGTGATGTCCATGTGTAGAGTCTTCTCTTGTGTTGTTGGAAGAGGGTGTTTACTATGACCAGTGCGTTCTCTTGGCAAAACTCTATTAACCTTTGTCCTGCTTCATTCCATACTCCAAGGCCAAATTTGTCTGATACTCCAGGTGTTTCTTGACTTCCTGCTTTTGCACTCCAGTCCCCTATAATGAAAAGGACATCTTTTTTGGGTGTTAGTTCTAAAAGGTCTTGTAGGTCTTCATAGAACCACTCAACTTCAGCTTCTTCAGCATTTCTGGTTGGGGCATAGGCTTGGATTACCGTGATATTGAATGGTTTGCCTTGGAAATGGACAGAGATTATTATGTCATTTTTGAGATTTCATCCAAGTACTGCATTTCGGACTCTTTTGTTGACCCTGATGGCTACTCCATTTCTTCTAAGGGATTCCTGCCCACAGCAGTAAATATAATGGTCATCTGAGTTAAATTCACCCATTCCAGTCCATTTTAATTTGCTGATTCCTAGAATGTTGACGTTCACACTTGCCATCTCCTGTTTGACCACTTCCAATTTGCCTTGATTCATGGACCTAACATTCCAGATTCCTATGCAATATTGCTCTTACAGCATCAGACCTTGCTTCTATCACCAGTCCCATCCACAACTGGGTATTGTTTTTGTTTTGGCTCCATCCCTTCATTCTTTCTGGAGTTATTTCTCCACTGATCTCCAGTAGCATATTGGGCACCTACCAACCTGGGGAGTTCCTCTTTCATTATCCTATCATTTTGCCTTTTCATACCATTCATGGGGTTCTCAAGGCAAGAATACTGAAGTGGTTTGCCATTTCCTTCTCCAGTGGACCACATTCTGTCAGACCTCTCCACCATGACCCGTCTGTCTTGGGTGGCTCCACACGGCATGGCTTAGCTTCATTGAGTTAGACAAGACTGTGGTCCTGTGATCAAGTTGGCTAGTTTTCTGTGACTGTGGTTTTAAGTTTGTCTGCACTCTGATGCCCTCTCGCAACACCTGCTGTCTTACTTGGGTTTCTCTTACCTTGGACGTGGGATATCTCTTCACGGCTGCTCCAGCAAAGCGCAGCCGCTGCTCCTTACCTTGGACAAGGTGTATCTCCTCACGGCTGCCTCTCCTGACCTTGAACGTGGAGTAGCTCCTCTCGGCCCTCCTGTGCCCAGTCAGGACAAGTAATAAGATGACAAAAGATCAGAAACCACATTTTCTAATGTCACGACACCGCTTAAGTCATCCAGAGTTTAAGAACACGCCTAGGGGCCACTGAATTAACTGAGATTAACTTAATTACAAAGAAATTAAGTCCTACATGTCAAAATCTATGTAGTGAAATCTGTCCCCACTACCTAAGTGTTCAGTAATTGTGAAATTTCTTCCAACTCTATCATTTGTTACGTGTATAATTACAGACACATCAAAAATATTTATTTTGCTAATTCTCTCTATATGTATCTACCTTCCTGCCTACATAGTAATTGGCTTAAAATGTATATTAATAAGTTGGTCACAAGGTGGTACTAGAAAACTATCTTTTGCCCTAGCCCCTCCTTGACTGTCATTAGTTTTAATATATCAATACAACTGTGAACAACTGTAATTGCAGTAATCAGAGCAGAGGTTGAGTTAGCAGGTTCATGTGAGACAATGCTCATACTTAAAAATTAAAAAATAGACTGTGAAAGCTGCTATCAATTATTTTATATTCTTCTTCTTTTTCTTATCAAGTTGCTATCGACTATTTTGTATTCTTCCTCTTTTTCTTATCTACTATCATATCACTGTAGAATATCCCAACTGTTACCTGAAATATCAAACACTATATATGTAGCACTTGGAGGAAAATTGAAATAAGTGTGGCATTTTAGGTCTCAGAGTGTAAATTTTAAATGAATATTTTACAGGATATGCCTTCAAAATATCTAGGACCCCCTAAACCTCTCACAAACACTAAAGCTCAGCACCAAAATGTGAGTACATTAGGCCAGCAAATGCACTGTATAACTCACACAGCATATGCTATCTCATGCTGAGAATGACTGAGGAGAAGAGGAAGATCACCTCTTACAGACTGTCTTACTTGTTTTTTCAGTTCATTTCAGTCACTCAGTCATGTTCAACTCTTTGCAACCCCATGGACTGCAGCACACTAGGCTTCTCTGTCCATCACTAACTCCCAGAGCTTGCTCAAACTCATGTCCGAGTCAGTGATGCCATCCAACCATCTCATCCTCTGTCATCCCCTTCTCCTCCTGCCTTCAATCTTTCCCAGCATCAGGGTCTTTTCTAAGGAGTCAGTTCTTCACATCAGGTGGCTAAAGTATTGGAGTTTCAGCATCAGTCCTTCCAATGAATATTCACGACTGATTTCCTTTAGGACTGACTGGTTTGATTTCCTTGCAGTCCAAGGGACTCTCGAGAGTCGTCTCCAAAACAGCATCAATTCTTCAGCACTCAGCTTTCTTTATGGTCTAACTCTCACATCCATATATGACTACTAGTTTTTTAAGTAGTTGTAATTTTAAAGAGACACACAGTAAAAGGGGAAGAAGAGGTATGGAAAAGCTCACAGGGAAGAACTTTCTAAGCAAAAGGGTGTTGAAGATAAAGTACCATGTCACAACCCTGAAGACTACCCTCTGGGAACACAGCAAGGCAGGTTGAAGGAGGCAAGGAAGAAAGCAGCAACCCAAAGGGAGACATATGAGTCCAATCTGTGGTCTTGAAGCAGAGGAAATTGAGTTTACTGGGAAGTAGAACCCCTATACTGTTTGGAAGATAGAAGTGATAAAAATATGTCCCTTGGCACACATCTTTGTTGAATTTTAGGGAAATGATGCTGTTAGGGGGCCAGTATGAGTAGGCTGTAAAAATCAAGTTAGGATTTAGTTGTGATTATAAAAAGAATCTGGAGAAGGCCATGGTACCCCACTCCAGTACTCTTGCCTGGAAAATCCCATGGACAGAGGAGCCTGGTAGGCTGCAGTCCATGGGGTCGCTAAGAGCTGGACATGACTGAGCGACTTCACTTTCGCTTTTCACTTTCATGCATTGGAGAAGGAAATGGCAACCCACTCCAGTGTTCTTGCCTGGGACGGCAGAGTCTGGTGGGCTGCCGTCTATGGGGGTCGCACAGAGTCAGACACGACTGAAGTGACTTAGCAGCAGCAGCAGCAGCAGCATAAAAAGAATCAGGTAGAATCTATGAGAGAATGCAGTAGGGTGGGGAGAATGAGACTTCCCTGGTGGCTCAGATGGTAAAGCATCTGCCTACAATGTAGGAGACCCAGATTCAATCCCTGGGTCAGGAAGATCTCCTGGAGAAGGAAATGGCAACCCACTTCATTATTCTTGCCTGGTAAAATCCCATGGACAGAGGAGCCTGGTAGGCTACAGTCTACGGGGTCGCAAAGAGTCGGAGAATGAATGTCCCTAGATTTCTCCCTCAGAAGAGTGTTCAGATGAACTCAGAAATGAAGAGAAAGAACCTATCTATTTGTGGAACCCTCTCCTGGAAATCCTCTCCTAGAATCTTCTAAAGAGAAAAAAACATCAAGAACCTACTGATGGAGAAAAGATTTCTTGGGGATTTCCTGGTGACCCAGTGGTTATGCCTCCACACTTTCACTGCTGAGGGTACGTGACTAAGATCCCTCAAGCTACAGAGTGCAGTCAAAAAAAAAAAAAAAGATTTATCACTGAATTTTAATGTTTGCATTTTATTAAAGAATCTAAGTCTTTAAAGCTTGGGTCAAATTTACCCTTGCATATAGTTGAAGAAGAATTAGATATATGCTTTTTTCTCTAACTTGATAGTATATTCACACCCCACAAAATACTGAGCTTACTTTCCCCATATCATGCTAAATAAAATCCTTTGTCACTCATTTGTATTTTTTTCAAAATCTTCAGCAGCAAAATCCTGGTAATCACTGAATTTGGGTAATGGGTATATGGGTTCTCTTTGTAGCATTCTCTTTACTTTGGAACCTGTTTGAAAATGTTGATAATTTTAAAAAAAATATGTCTTTTCAGTTCCAATAGATATCAAGTTAATAAACCCACTTCACACGTGGGACAGGTTAAGAAAGAAATGTTTCTTTAAGAAATGTAACCACCATGTTTGAATAGACTCTGAAAGTAGTCAATGTCAGCAACAGTACCACAAGGAAACTAGCCTGGTAACCTCTGCTTGAGGAATAACATTAAAGAATAATCCTGGACAGATATCTTAGGGACATTTCTTTCATGTTTACTCTGGCAAATTGGTTCATGGCTAACATTGGAAGGGAAAGGGGCTACATGATTAAAAGGAGATTGTATTAGTTGGCTCATGCTGACAAGACAAAGTAGCACAGACTGAGGCTTTAACTAAAAATTTACCTTCTCATAGTGCTGGAGGCTGGAAAGCCTACAATCTCATCCAATAGGGTCCAGTTCTGGTGAGAGTTGTCTTTGCAGTTTGCAGACATCCACCTTCTTACTGTATGCTTACATGCCTTTCCTTGGTATGTATGGAGAGAGAGAGAGAGTAAACTGTGTGTATATACGGAGAGAGTAAACTCGTTTCAAGTTTCCTCTTATAAGGGCACTAATTTCATCATAAGTGTCCTATCCTACATGGCCTCATTGAACCCAAATTACCTCCCAAAGGCCTCATCCCCAAATACCATAGCATTAGAAGTTAGAGTTTCAACATGTGAATTTCAGGGGATACGAATATTCAGTCCATAACAGAGATGAAAGGAATTTGAGAGGTGCTAAAATTCATGTTGACTCCAACTGGTTCAAGTTTCCCCAAACAACGGTCTCACCTTAATTCCCCTATATTCCCTGTCCTATAACAACTAATCCATCCTTCAGGAAGTGTACTGGATTCACACTTGTGTTACTCTTCTTCACCCCTTCCTCTCCTCCTGCCCCAAAGCCCTACCTAATAGACTACTCTCATAAAGTTTTAAATCGGTGTTAAGGGCTGAATATTCTTACAAGTGCATTTCCATTTAATAACGGAGTCTTGAGGAATCTCCCAAGTATAAAGAGACAAATCTATTGTAATTTCAGGAAATGCTAGAGCTAGTGAGGTTTTGCAAACTTCAGATTCCATCTCATTATGCCCTAAATCATGACATAGAAGTAATTATTATTCTCTCTCCTTGTGAGATTGACTCTTATCTGAAATGAACAAGTAGTGTAAATCAACTATATTTCAACAAAAAAAATTAGGTCACACATGAGCAGAGGACAATTTTGCCTTATTGATAATTTACTCATGTAATGGGTGAGTGAAACTTTAACTATGGCAAATGAATCATGTAATTTTAGAAATAAAAGGGACCATTAAAATACAACCAAATTACCTCATGAAAGTATAACTTAGCTGGATGGATTGTCCAGTACTGTAGTTACTTGAAGACTCAAGACTACAACGCCTTTCTGTTACATAATTTCACATCAGTGCTCCAGTTCTACTTCATGTCATTAGGCAACCAGATCAGCCTCTGGCAGCACACCCTCACTCTGGACCTGTTAATGAGGAGGTAGATGAAGGGGACCATTTCCTCCCTAGCAAGCCTTTATATTCTTAGCTCTGAGAAAGCAATTCTGCAAGTTTCATGCTGTGTTGGGTCTCAAAGATTAGTTTGTGGCTTCCCGTTAGAGCAAACCACGTGTGCTGAATTTCCAGCTGTTGCCATCCCACCATCTCAGTCATCATTGACAACATCAGGTACTTGGTAGGTAGCTACAAGTCTTATTGCCTCCTTAATTATCAAGGCACACAGATATAACAAGCATAAGTCTCTTCTTACCTCCACAGACTTCTGGAAAGGTCTGACATTAAAGAGGCCAGTCCAGGTTCAATGCATGAGGCAGGGTGCTCAGGGCTGGTGCACTGGGATGACCCTGAGGGATGGGATGGGGAGGGAGGTGGGAGGGGGGTTCAGGATGGAGGACACATGTACACCCATGGCAGATTCAAGTTAATGTATGGCAAAACCACTACAATATTGTAAAGTAATTAGCCTCTAATTAAAATAAATAAATAAAGAGATCTGTAGAATGCTGGATGTAATAAATTTTTCAGACACAAATTCATTGTCTCTTTTAGATCTATTCTGATTGTCCAGTGTAAATGTGGTAGCTATACCACTCCTGGAGACCTTTGTCTATCTTGACTTCAGGACTTGGCTGTTGGGAGCAGTTAAGAATGTGGAAAAATGTAGCCCATTCAGTGATTCCATGTTGGTTACAGGTTATGGAGAAAAACATAATATCAGCCCTTGGGTGAATTAATAATAAGGAAGACTGCTAATGGCTTTTGAGATACTGTGAAAATTTTCAAACACAAAGTAAACAGAATAATATCATGAATCCCTATGTACCCATCATCCAGCCTTTATAATCAGCCATTCTTGACCCATATGTACCGCCATACACTTCCCAGGTCTCCTGCATTGCAGGCAGATTCTTTACCATCTGAGCCACCAGGGAAGCCCCATACACTTCCCACTCTTATTCAATTTTATGTATATATTTCTGTTGTCATATATATATATATAAGAAGGAGGTCTTTACCAGAGGACCTCAAGGTCTAAATTTATCAAGAGGACCTCTTGATGTCTAATTTAATTCTCATGGTCCTCTCCAGAATCATGAGAAATAAATTTTTGTTGCTCTCTCTCTCCCTCTCTCTCTCTCTCTATATATATATATAGAGAGAGAGATAGATATAGATATAGATATAGATATATTTGACATATGTATATATGACAACAGAAATTTATTTCTCATAGTTCTGGAGGCTGAAAGTTCAAGATCAAGGTACCAGCATGGTCTCCTTCTCCGGTAAAGACCTCCTTCCTGGTTCATAGCTGGAGCCTTCTCACTGTACCCTCACATGGTGGGAGGGATCTATTTTTTTTTTTTTTTTAAGTAAAATGTATATGCACTGAAATGTACAGTTAGCTACATAATTTGGAAACAGATATGCCCATGTAACACACACCTCCGTCATCTCCTTCCGGTCATATTTAAAATATGTAAATATGTAGATAAGGAAAGAGCTTACAGATTTTTAGTTTTTCTCATTTTCAGATCATGAAGCCTTACTATGGCTGTTTCTCATTTTGGGAATTCTTCCCCTTAACCTCCCCTCTTCCCATTTCAACACTGCAAGATCAACCCTTCCTCCTCTACTTTTTTTTTTCCCTACTTTGTTTTAAACACTGTTTGTCTCTGCACACTGGCTCCAGATTTCTGCCTAGCAACCCAGGTTTGAGGATCCAAAGGAGATTTTCTGTAATTTTTTCACAGATGTCACCTATCTTAGGTAAGAAGGCTACTCCAACCCCTCCCCAGAACCCAGCAGCCCAGCTCACTCTTGACTGCTTTGCCCCCGAGGAGAGAGATGGAGTAGCCCAGGCTTCTAGACTCTACTGGGCACGGCCTGAAACTGAGAAGGGGCATCGGAGGGACAGAAGCAAATGTTTTCTTTCTTGATTATCCCAAGTAGGATGAACAGAAGATGAATGAAAAGGGCAGGATTAAGAGAAATGTCTCAAACCCTTCCTCAAAAAAAAAAAAAAAAAAAAGGAAAGAAAAGTAAGGCTTCTGGACTAAGAATGTCAGGGTAATTGTTCTTATTATAAGTCTCTTCTCCCTAAGGCTGTGTTTCAACCAGACACACAACCAAATACACACTCTTTCTACATTGTATTCCAGAAAAAAACAATACATGAACAAATGAAAAAGTTTTCTGAAACAGTAAGATTATGTAAGAATAATGTAATATTATTAAGTTAAATATTAATACATTCAGATATTTTATATTTCTTTAGCTCATTCAAAGGGGAAAAAAAAAAACTGGTCACATCCACTTAAATAAATAAAATGATTTTGCATTTTATGGGTTGCAGCCCAAAGCCGCTGCCCTAGGGGCTTTACCTAAGATGCTAGATTGGAGTGCTCCTCTCTGGGGCTGTTGGCCTCACTGTTTCCTTCACTAGGGGCCAGTCTGATCCCTTAACAAAGTATGGTTACTCAGCTTAAATCCAAGGTGCCTAGGCTCCTTACAAAAGATGATATTTAGCTAGGGATTATTTAAAATCAACCAACCCTGAGTACATGCCAGATGGAAGGCTCCTCTTCACAGATAGCTGAGGTGGAGTTCACTGGAGAGCCAGTCACCATCTGGGGTCATGAGAAAACGATGATGTCCACCATCCCCTACTCAGCCTGCCCCAAGACTCCATACTGTGTTTGCCATATCCTTTAGCTGCAAGAAGAAATGCAAGCCTCCTGCATATAAGAGATGCTGTGTGTGCAAGGAAAATGCCAGACTACTCCAGAGATGTGAATCTAAATACAGTATAGATAACTCCTTATTGTAAAATTCAGACTTAAATTGAAGAATGTAGGGAAAACCACTAGGCCACTCAGGTATGACCTAAATCAAATCCCTTATGATTATACAGTGGAAGTGACAAATAGATTCAAGGGATTAGATCTCTTAGAGTGCCTGAAGAACTTATAGACAGAGGTTCATAACATTGTACAGGAGGCAGTGATCAAAACCATCCCAAGAAAAAGAACTGCAAAAAAGGCAAAATGTTTCTCTGAGGAGGCCTTCCAAATAGCTTAGAAAAGGAGAGAAGTGAAAGGCAAAGGAGAAAAGGAAAGATATGCCTATCTGAATGCAGAGTTCCAAAGAACAGCAAGGAGAGATAAGAAAGCCTTTTTAAGTGAACAATGGAAAGAAATAGAGGAAAAAAACAGAATGGGGAAGACTAGAGATCTCTTCAGGAAAATCAGAGATAGCAGGAGAAAATTTCATGCAAATATGGGCACAATAAAGGACAGAAATGGTATGGACCTAACAGAAGCAGAAGATACTAAGAAGAGGTGGCAAGAATACATGGAAGAACTGTACAAAAAAGATCCTCATGATGCAGATAACCATAATGGTGTGATCACTCACCTAGAGCCAGATATCCTGAAGTGTAAGCTTAAGTGGGCTTTAGGAAGCATCACTGTGAACAACACTAGTGGAGGTGATGGAATTCCAGCTGAGCTATTTCAAACCCTAAAAGATGCTGTTAAAGTGCTGCACTCAATATGCAAGCAAATTTGGAAAACTCAGCAGTAGCCAGAGGACTGTAAAAGGTCAGTTTTCATTTCAGTACCAAAAATGTTCAAACTACTGTACAATTGCACTCATCTCACATGCTATCAAAGTAATCCTCAAAATTCTCCAAGCTAGGCTTCGATAGAACAGGAACTGAGAACTTCCAGATGTTCAAGCTGGATTTAGAAAAGGCAGAGGAACCAGAGATCAAATTGTCAACATCTGTTGGATCAATCATCGAAAAAGCAAGAGAGTTCCAGAAAAACATCTACTTCAGTTTCCTTGATTATGCTAAAGACTTGGACTGTGTCAGTTCAATTCAGTCACTCAGTCGTGTCCTACTCTTTGCAACCCCATGAACCGCAGCACGCCAGGCTTCCCTGTCCATCACCAACTCCTGGGGTTTACTCAAACTCATGTCCATTGAGTCGGTGATGCCATCCAACCATCTCATCCTCTCTCATCCCCTTCTCCTCCTGCCTTCAATCTTTCCCAACATCAGGGTCTTTTCAAAAGAGTCAGTTCGTTGCATCAGGTGGCCAAAGTATTGGAGTTTCAGCTTCACCGTCAGTCCTTCCAATGAACACCAGGACTTATTTCCTTTAGGATGGACTGGTTGGATCACCTTGCAGTCCAGGAGACTCTCAAGAGTCTTCTCCAACACCACAGTTCAAAAGCATCAATTCTTCAGCACTCAGCTTTCTTCACCGTCCAACTCTCACATCCATACATGACCACTGGAAAAACCATAGCCTTGACTAGATGGACCTTTGTTGACAAAGCAATGTCTCTGCTTTTTAATATGCTATCTAGGTTGGTCATAACTTTCTTTCCAAGGAGCAAGTGTCTTTCAATTTCATGGCTGCAGTCACCATCTGCAGTGATTTTGGAGCCCCCCAAAATAAAGTCAGTCACTGTTTCCACTGTTTCCCTGTCTACTTGCCATGAAGAGATGGGACTGGATTACCATGATCTTAGTTTTCTGAATGTTGAGCTTTAAGTCAACATTTTCACTCTCCTCCTTCACTTTCATCGAGAGGCTCTTTAGTTCTTCGCTCTCTGCCATAAGGGTGGTGTCATCTGCATATCTGAGGTTATTGATATTTCTCCTGGCAATCTTGATTCCAGATTGTGCTTAATCCTGCCCAGCATTTCTCTGATGTACTCTGCATACAATTTAAATAAGCAGGATGACAATATACAGCCTTGACATACTCCTTTTCCTATTTGGAACCAGTCTGTTATTCCATGTCCAGTTCTAACTGTTGCTTCCTGACCTGCATATAGGTTTCTCAAGAGGCAGGTCAGGTGGTCTGGTGTTCCCATCTCTTTCAGAATTTTCCACAGTTTACTGTGATCCACACAGTCAAAGGCTTGGCAGAGTCAATAAAGCAGAACGAGATATTTTTCTGGAACTCTCTTGCTTTTTCTATGATCCAGCAGATGTTGGCAATTTGCTCTCTGGTTCTTCTGCCTTTTCTAAAACCAGCTTGAACATCTGGAAGTTCACAGTTCATGTATTGCTGAAGCCTGGCTTGGAGAATTTTGAGCACTGTGTAGATTACACAGTGGAAATTCTGTGGACAAATTTGGAAAATTCTGAAAGAGATGGGAATACTAGACCACATAACCTGCCTCTTGAGAAACCTGTCTGCAAGTCAGGAAGCAACAGTTAGAACCAGACATGGAACAACAGACTGGCTGAAAATTGGGAAAGGAGTATGTCAAGGCTATATATTGTCACCTTGCTTATTTGATGAATATGCAAAGTACATCTTGCAAAATATTGGGCTGGATAAAGCACAAGCTGGAATCAAGATTTCTAGGAGAAATATCAATAACCTCAGATATGCAGACGACGCCACCCTTATGGCAGAAAATGAAGAGGAACTAAAGAGCTTTTGATGAAAGTGAAAGAGGAGAGTGAAAAAGCTGACTTAAAACTCAACATTCAAAACATTAAGATCATAGCATCTAGTCCCATCACTTCATGGCAAATAGATGTAGAAACAATGGAAGCAGGGACAGACTTTATATTTTTGGGCTCCAAAATCACTGCAAATGATGACTGCAGCTATGGAATTAAAAAACGCTTGACTTTGGAAGAAGAGCTATGACCAACCTAGACAGCATATTAAAAAGCAGAGACATTACTTTGCTGACAAAAGTCCATCTAGTCAAAGCTATGATTTTTCTAGTAGTCAAAATACAGATGCAAGAACCGACAATAAAAAAAAGCTGAGTGACAACTGATGCCCTCACACTATGGTGCTGGAGAAGACCCTTGAGAGTCCCTTGGACAGCAAGAAGATCAAATCAGTCAATCCTAAAGGAAATCAACTCTGAATATTCATTGAAAGCACTGATGCTGGAGCTGAAGCTCCAATACTTTGGCCACCTGATGTGAAGAGCCAACTCATTGGAAAAGACCCTGATGTTGGGGAAGATTGAAGGCAGAAGGAGAAGGGGATGAAAGAGGATAAGTTGGTTGTATGGCATCACTGATTCATGAGTTTGAGCAAACTCCAGGAAATGGTGAAGGACAGGAAAGCCTGGCATGCTGCAGTCCATGGGGTTGCAAACAGTCGGACATGACTGAGAAACTGAACAAAAACAACAACATCCTACATCTAAACTCAGAAAGAAAAATAGAACACATTTTAAAAGGAGAAGGTCTGATGATAGCTATCCAACAATAAAGGTTCTGGAAGAACTATGATGCATAGCCTGATCTAGTTTTCTAATAAAAAATAATAATAATAGCTGAGTTTCACTGGACTCTTCCTAGTGATTCATATAATGTGCTTTACATGAATTATGTCCTAGAATTTCACAATATCCCTAGGAAATAAGTAACACTGTGACTTCCAGTTAACAGATGAGGAAATTGAGGTACAGAACAATTAATTAATTTATCCAAGATCACCCAGGAAGTAATAAGACAGACAGGATTTGAGTTCAGGCTCTCTGATTGTGTGTGGACACAGAAGTGTGCCACCCAATTCCCCTACAAGAGAAGACTTGTTGTCCAGATTCTGGGAGTGTCAGCAGTTGCAACCTTCAGCTGTCAAACTGTTCAGGGTTTGACTCAGCCTCACAGAAACTCCTTGACAGAATCACACCTTTCTCAGAGCAGCCTAGACCCAGTGATTAATTGAGATGGAGATATGAAGGCCCAGCCATGATAGAACAGTATAGCACAACTCTAACAGATCATTTTAGCTCCAGAGTTTCCTATCAGATTGCCATCAGGCCCATAACAATCTGTCCATCTCCCCCTACCTAATCTTGCTTCCATTCTCTTTTTTCCACAGTCCTTGCAAGGAAATCAAGGAAACTCCCTAATAGATATCCTGTACACCTTCCCTGAGAACCAAAACTGTAGCAAGGAAAAATCTTTCCAATAAGCAAAGCTTCAAGGGGTCATCCAATTTGTATAGAGAGAAATGGCCCAAGTTAGAATATATGTACAACTCGTAGGTAGAGGCAAATGGCCTAGCCAGATGGTCAGGAGCATGAAAGCAGGAAGATTAGAAAAATAAGGAGACAAGGAGGACTAGGTAGATCCATGAAAGCACAGAAGGGAGTGGGCAAAAACAGACCATTCTATCACAGTTTAAAGTCTACCACAGGGCATCAACTACACAGAAGAGACACTCAGCCACAAAGTAGACAAAATGACTCAACCAGATAACACCAGCAAGGCCGTGTCATCAGTCACTCCACTACCAACACACGGGAATATGCACGCAGCAGCCGTGAAGACAGACATGGAGGCTATGCCTGGGCCTAGCCAGCCAGTTCAGTTCAGTCGCTCAGTCGTGTCCGACTCTTTGTGACCCCATGAATCGCAGCACGCCAGGCCTCCCTGTCCATCACCAACTCCCAGAGTTTACCCAAACCCATGTCCATCGAGTCAGTGATGCCATCCAGCCATTTCATCCTCTGTTATCCCCTTCTCCTCCTGCCCCAAAATCCCTCCCAGAATCAGGGTCTTTTCCAATGAGTCAACTATTCTCATGAGGTGGCCAAAGTATTGGAGTTTCAGCTTCAGCATCAGTCCTTCCAATGAACACCCAGGACTGATCTCCTTTAGGATGGACTGGTTGGATCTCCTTGCAGTCCAAGGGACTCTCAAGGGTCTTCTCCAACACCACAGTTGAAAAGCATCAATTCTTTGGCGCTCAGCTTCCTTTACTGTCCAACTCTCACATCCATACATGACTATTGGAAAAACCATAGCCTTGACTAGACAGACCTTTGTTGGCAAAGTAATGTCTCTGCTTTTAAATATGCTATCCAGGTTGGTCATAACTTTCCTTCTAAGGAGTAAGCGTCTTTTAATTTCATAGCCACAATCACCATCTGCAGTGATTTTGGAGCCCCCCAAAATAAAGTCTGACCCTGTTTCCACTGTTTCCCCATCTATTTCCCATGAAGTGATGGGACCAGATGCCATGATTTTAGTTTTCTGAATGTTGAGCTTTAAGCCAACTTTTTCACTCTCCTCTTTCACTTTCATCAAGAGGCTTTTTAGTTCTTTTTCACTTTCTGCCATAAGGGTGGTGTCATCTGCATATCTGAGGTTATTGATATTTCTCCTGGCAATCTTGATTCCAGCTTGTGCTTCTTCCAGCCCAGCATTTCTCATGATGTACTCTATAAGTTAAATAAGCAAGCTGACAATATACAGCCTTGATGTACTCCTTTTCCTATTTGGAACCAGTCTGTTGTTCCATGTCCACTTCTAACTGTTGCTTCCTGACCTGCATATAGGTTTCTCAAGAGGCAGGTCAGGTGGTCTGGTATTCCCATCTCTTTAAGAATTTTCCACAGTTTATTGTGATCCACACAGTCAAAGGCTTTGGCATAGTCAATAAAGCAGAAATAGATGTTTTTCTGGAACTCTCTTGCTTTTTCTATGATCCAGCGGATGTTGGCAATTTGATCTCTGGTTCTTCTGCCTTTTCTAAATCCAACTTGAACATCTGGAAGTTCACAGTTCACCTATTGCTGAAGCCTGGCTTGGAGAATTTTGAGCATTTCTTTACTAGAGTGTGTGATGAGTGCAATTGTGCGGTAGTTTGAGCATTCTTTAGGATTGCCTTTCTTTGGGATTGGAATGAAAACTGACTCTTCCAGTCCTGTGGCCACTGCTGAGTTTTCCAAATTTTTTGCGACCCCATGAAGTGCAGCCCACCAGGCTCCTCTGTCCACGGGATTCTCCAGGCAAGAATACTGGAGTGGGTTGCCATTTCCTCCTCCAGGGGACCTTCCTGACCCAGCCAGCCAGGGCCCCCTTAACAAAGGCTGGTGTTGCTGCCACTGCCACTTGATGTTCAGCCTGCCATGAACAGAGACCAGCTTGGACTCCTATATGGCACCATTCTTTGAGGAGATGAACTGACCATCTGATGGCAAGTTGACTACATTGGGCCACTTTTAGTCTGAAAGGGCCAGTGATTCATGATCATACTAGACACATATTCCTGGTGTGGGTTTGCCTTTCCAACCTGCAGGGCTTCAGCCAGTGTTATTAACCAAGAGCTTGCAGAGTATTTGTTCTATGGACCCAGGAGCCCCACAAAACATTATGGCAAATCAGTGAGCTCACATTACCTGAAGCACAGGAAGGGGCTCATGACCGCGGGATTCACTGGTCCCATCCCGTACTCCACACTAAGAAGCTTCTGGGAAGAAAGTAGGATAGCCTTCTCAAAGTACAGCTAAAATGCCAGCTTGAGGGTGATACTTTATGAACATGGTGGACCATCCTCCAGGACACAGGACATACCTTGAATCAAAAACTTCATTTAGTGCTGCATCATTAGGAAGACCAAAAAGATCTAGCAGCCACGGGGTAGAAGCCAGAGTGACCACACTTACCTTGACGTCCATGACCCATTTGAGAAATGGGTGCCTCCTGTTCATAAGGCTCTTGCCTTTGCAGGGTTAGAAATCTTGGTCTTCAGTAGAAGAACTCTCCCACAAAGGGATACAGATATCAGCAGGAAAGGAGAGAAGTCACCATCTTGGCTAAAGTAATTGATCCCAGTTGATCAGAAGAGGCAGGGCTACAAGTATACACCAGGGGCAGAGAATATGCTGAGTAACTCATGTGGGCACAACTTGCATAACACTAAATGAACAAGTGCTTTGATCAAAAACAGGATCTGCATTGTGCCGTGAGGTGAGCCAGGGCTGACAGGGGTCTAGGCTTGCTAGTGGGGAGGGAGAAGATGAGTGTCAGTCGGGATCTGCAGCAGTGGTCAGAATTGTGCTTTTCCCCACCACTTATTGTGAAACTCTCCCAGACAGAAAGACTCACCAGAATCCAAGAGGAGCTGTTCCCAAAACAGTTGTGAAGAAGTGAATCTAAATGGCTCAAAGAGTGAATTTTGATGAACTTGGAGATACACCATATGGTTCTTCCTTCAAGAAAGGAGCTTGTTGCCCCAGCTTCTAAGAATGCTGTCAGCAGACAACCCTGAGCAATCAGCCTGTCAGGAACCAACCCTGCTGCAGAGAGCTCACCCAGGTCACAATCTTCCAATCCTTCCAATGGATTGGATACAATGGGATGATTGAGACAAAGGTAGAAAGACAAAGCCATTTCATTTTAGTAAAGATAAGCTGATGGATCATGTGGTAAGCAGAATGATGGCCCTCAAGGTATCCACATGCTAATCCCCAGAACTTGTGAATATGTCATGGACATGGTATTGGGGCTCATAGAAGATGGGAAGTGAGGGGCAGAGAGAGGCAAGGATTCTAGGGGCTTTGGCTTGGAAAACTAAGTAAATGATGGACATGGTAAGAGGAGACCCCCGTGAAGAAAGAGAATAAATTCAGTTTTAGGTGTTTGTGTATTCAAGTGCAGATGTGAAGCTATCCAGTGGGTGGCTAGATATATAGATCTAGAACTCCACTGAAAGATATGAGTTGCTCATTAAGATCTGGGGAGTATTCATATATGAGGATACCCAGGGATAATGGGGAAAGAGATCAGAAGGAAGTAGAAAAGAGGATCCTGGGAAGCACCAACATTAAAGAGAAAGGTAAAGCAAAAGGAAGAGCTGGAAACCGGGAGAGAAATGTTCTCAAGTCATGGGATGAAATGATTTCAAGGAGTGGTTGTCTATGTTGAAAGGAATGGTTCTCATTTTGATGAGAAACTTAAAGAGCTTTGGAAATTTACCACAGATCATAGAGTAGAATACCGTGGAAGCCCATTTGTTTCATGTTTTATTCAACTCAGTACACGTTCTTTAGACCACTCTTCTGTTCCAAACAGTGTCTTGAGAAAAATATAATCTAGATACAGTCTGTGCTCAAGAAGTTTAAGATCAAAGAGCAGACCCTGAAATCAAATATAAAAATAACTGCAAGGAAAGCCAGATACACTGGGCTGAATTCTTCAATTTTCGTATGAGTATTTATATTTTTAAATAGAGACTTTGCCTCTGTTATGTCCAAAATGTGACCAATGAATGGAAAAATTTAAAAATTAGCCTCTGCAATGTCATTTTCTAAAAAAGCGGTTATTTTGGAGTTATATAGATGCTATCATTATATATTCCTATTTGAGATTATACCACACTTTGATTTGTCACTTCATTATGTAGTAGCAGATCTTGCCAACATTTGAATGCTTCCCAATTATATTTATTAAAAAGTTATACATCATGTTACAATTTTGTAAAGGGGCTTTGAAAAATTCTGTAAATCAGTCGGTTTCTGCAGGTCCTATTTCTCTAGTACTTAGATTTATCACATTCCGACATTGTGAAAAGCATTCAAACAGAAATCAAAGAACCCCATTTTAACTCAATTACCTCTTTGAAGAAACTGCTGAGAACATTTATCAATATTAGTGTAGTGGGGAAGGATTGTCGAATTATGGAAACTGGTTTTTCAGTCCCAATTCAATCATTACTATTTGAGTAACTTTGGGCAAGACACTCAACTGCACTGACTTTAAGTGTCATTATCTATAAAATGGTAATCATAGTAGGGTTTCCCTGGTGGTTCAGACAGTAAAGAATCCATCTGCAATGCAGGAGACCAGGGTTCGATCCCTGGGTTGGGAAGATCCCCTGGAGAAGGGCATGGCAACCCACACCAGTATTCTTGCCTGGATAATCCTCATGGACAGAGGAGCCTGATGGGCAACAGTTCATGGGGTCGCAAAGAGTCAGACACGGCTAAGCACACATATACACACAATCACAGTAGGATTGTATTCAGGCTGTAACAAGGTATAAAATGCACTATATCAGATATGTACATAAATTTCTTTAAAAACTCTAAATTCCTTTACAAATATTTATCATATTATCATTATTATTTCCTTGAGAGAGAGGCTAATGTGAAAAAAAAGTTCAAATATGAACTCTACTTGAGGCTTATAGATGCACATTTACATAAGTTTAAAAGGTGGCTAGAATCATTCCCAAGTTGTAGACAGAATCACCAAATAAACAGTCCCTTATGGTAGTAAATGGAATGAGAGATAGTCACTTAGGGCATTTAGCTGATGTTAATGACCACATGTCACTCTTTGGCACTTATCATTTATGGTGGATGAAAGAAATCAATTGATACCTGAATCAATTGATTATATAATTGAGATCTTAGAGTTTCTAAAATCACTTCATACATAGGAGTACATGAATATATGTGATATATATATATATATATATATATATATATATATATATATGAATATTTATCCTAGCTTAGAGATAGATAGATCGGAGAAGGCAATGGCACCCCACTCCAGTACTCTTGCCTGGAAAATCCCATGGATGGAGGAGCCTGGTGGGCTGAAGTCCATGAGGTAGCTAAGAGTTGGACACGACTGAGCAATTTCACTTTCACTTTTCACTTTCATGCATTGGAGAAGGAGATGGCAACCCACTCCAGTGTTCTTGCGTGGAGAGTCCCAGGGACGGCGGAGCCTGATGGGCTGCCATCTATGGGGTCGCACAGAGTTGGACACGACTGAAGTGACTTAGCAGCAGCAGGGATAGATAGATAGATAGAAATAAGATAGATATAATATATATTCATATAGCATAACTATTTCAAATTTCATCAATATTTTTATGAAATCTTTTTATTTAAGAAAGATAGAAATTGAAGACAGAAATAGAGTTTTGAACAAGAGAATAAATTTTGAATAATTTTAAATATATGAGACAATGTAAGATAACATATTTACCATAGACTCTTTGAATCTTAGAGTTGGAAGGGATCCTAGATTTTGTATATTCATACCACCCACTAGATTCCTTATCAGTGCTTTTCTGGCCTCTGCTAGCACAGGAATACAAGAGTAAATATTCTGCAAGATACACCATTCTTTTTTTTAAAAATTTTTCCTTTTTCACTTTTAAATAAGACTATTTTAAGAAAATTCTTCTCTATACTGAAATGAGATATCACTCAATACTCTTAAAAGTTTTTGTTGACATTTCATAGGGCAAGAATATCATTCATTCACTGAACATTAACTGCCAGTTACCAGCTGACATTCATACAAGTACGGCCCACTCATAAGCCAAGGTACAGCCAAGTTAGAGATAGGAGTAACTCATTTATAATTGATCTCTTCCAACATCAAACCCCTTACTTCATTGGAAAACGTCTTTCCCTACAACAAATCTATTTGCCTCTCCTGAAATACTTCCCTCAGTTGATTTTAGAATTAAGTCATTATCACATTTTACTGTTACTTCTCCAAACCAAATTTTGACATAAAATGGGGGTATCCAGAGTGTAGCAGGCAAACAAAGCAATTCTCACCTCTTCCCTTCTAGATTTTCTCTAGCTCTGTGTACAATAAAAAGTAAAATGGATAAGCCTGTGGTAATTTTACTTGTCCCTCATATATTTTGAGTGCTCTGAAAATTTAGCAAGTATATCTTCTCTTTGTTTTCAGTCCATGTTACCAGAAGGCTATCTGACCAACTGGAAGTTTGCCCAACCAGTCAGAAAAAAATTCTACAGTTTTAGGGGCCAGGGAGGAGAACCACTCAAGAGCAGAGGGAAGAGGAGGGAGGCAGGATTTTCGGCAGACAACAGTTCTGCACAAACTAACAGTGAGATGCCTCTTGCTTCAGTCTTCTCATCTGTAAGGGTGGTAAGTAATAAGGAATATTTCAAGTGCCTAACAGTTTTAAAAATCTATTATTTCAACTCTTATTTGAACATAATTAAATAAATTTGGGAAAAAATGCACTTTTAACATTCCAAGTTACAGCAAAGCTTATTAAGAACTTTTCAGCTTGTTAATATCTTGGAGCAGATTTCTTGACACACATTCAAACTAGATATTGATGGAGGGTGTCATCAAGTAGACATGACTGTCTGTTGACCTGTAAACTGAAACTAGGCAACTGGAGGCTCCATCCCTTTTCCCTCCTTGGAATGTTCATTCTGCCCACCCACAGTTCCCACAGCTGGAGCCATTTTCAAGCATGCAGCCCCGAGAGATTATGTGGAAGGTACATGTGACTTTAAGGCCTCCAGCTTGGGAGATCCACTGATCTTACAGTCACCCAAGACCAACCTCTTCTGTAACTTTCCTTGCCTACGAAAACTGCCACCACCAATCTGGGGTAGTCGGCCTCTTTTTTTCATTCTTCCTTTGTGCTTTTGAGACCAGCTTCTCTCACTCAGCATAATGCTTTCAAAAATTTTCCAAGTTTTTCAGTACATCAATAGTTACCTTTCTCCCCCTTTGACTATTTAGTTGTGTTCTATTGTATGGGTATACCACAATTTGCTTATGCCTTCATTCATAGAAGGATATGAGATATTTCCAGCTACTAGTTATTACAAATAAATCTACTGTGAACACTTGTATAGAGGCTTTTGTGAGAACAATATAAGTATTCATTTCTCTAGGATAAATACTCAAGAGTGGAGTTTCGGGGTCAGTGGTTAGAGTCTGTTTAACTTCATACAAAATCACAAAACTGTTTTTCAGAGTGGCTATACCATTTTGCATTCTTATCAGCGATGTATGAAAGTTCCAGTTCCTTGTCAGTATTTTTTCTTTCAACCATTCTGATAGGGGTATATTGATATCTAATTGATGTTTGTGTTGGCACTTACCTAATGGCTAATGATGTTGAGCATTTTTCATGTGTTTACATCTGCTATTCTTATAGCCTCTCTGGGAAAGATTCTTTTCAAGTCTTTTCCCCAATTTTTAATGGGTTGTTTGTTACTGTTGAGTTTTGATCTTTTAAAAAATATATCCTGAACACATGACCTTTGTCAGAAAAGTGATTTGCAAACATTTTCTCCCCATTTACAGCTTGTCTCTTTATTTTCTTGGTGGTATCTTAAGCCAAGCACATTTTTAAACTGCTGAGGTCCAAGTTACTAATTTTTTCTTTTACAGACCCTATGTCGGTGACATTTGGAAATTTTAAGAATCCTTTGTCCAACCCTAGGTCATAAAAGTTTTCCCAAGGAAATAATTTTATTTTTTTTTTTTTCCAAGAAAATAATTTTAAAGAAAGAAAATGCTATATGCCTAAGGACATTCTTTATGGCACTATTAGTAAATGGTGAGAAACTGGCAATAATAGCATGGTGCCATCATAGAATAGTGGGGACATAAACTATGACCCTGTCACAGTACAACCATAAAAAGTATTTATGGAGAGTATATAATAACATTACAGGGAAACAATTATGACTTTTAAAGCCAGATTCATATGCCACAATTATAGGAAAAAAACAAAATATTGCATAGAAAAAGAGATAAAGAAATATGTTAAAAAATATTATCAAAGGCTACAGTGATTCTGGGTAACTTTTTCAGTTCCGTCTACTTTTCTGTATTTGTTTTTCTAGGTAGGTTTATAAAATAAACCAAATAATATAATTTTATGCTTAAAAATCCACTCTTGACATGTTGTCTTCTGTTGTGAGACTAAGTTACTGTCCTATATCGGACTGGACTGCTCTGTCCTGGAGGGCTGACCGGCTGACCAGGGGCTAGACACCCGAACAGAAAGATCTTCCTGCCCTGGTTGGACTAGACGGGAGCTCCCCCAGATCTGGGGCAGGGGTGTGGGGGGCTGGGCACGAGCAGGAGAACATGTGATAACACGCTGAGACGGAGGTGGTAGCTTCCCCCCCAGCAAATCCTGTTCTCGTTTCTCTCTAGTCCACTGTCTCAACTGGCTACAAGCCAAGAGCTCTGGAAAGAGTCAAGATTTTTTATGGCTCAAGGGCTTCAGCTACTCTTGAGCTCCCTCTGTGAGACAGAGCCTGTGTCCCGGAATCCTGAGAGGACGAAGGCACAGCCTCTGCCCTGTCGGACCTTATCATCCAGGGATTCCCACCACCATCCCACCCAGGTGGGCCCCCTCGTCAGTGCTGCAGCTAAATGAGCTTTGCTCGCCTGGAGACGGGGGGCAGTTTTCAAAATCACCTTTCACTTAATATCTCCCCAGGCAGCCACGCCGTTTGCCTTTCTTGGTGTCCTGCGCTGGGCTCTGAAACTGTGCTGGGCCTCGTTTCTTAAACATGGTTGCCCCATTTCACACCAGGGCACCGAGGGCTCCCGAGGAGCTAGGCAATCACCATGCTCTTCTCTAGGAGGAAGTCCCCGGCCGTAGCGGATCAGGAGCACAGCCCATAGGCTTTACGGGCCTGTCTACCCTGATCGCCCCCTTTCCACGTGGCAGTCTAAGCAAACCGAAAAGCCTCCATCCACCAGGCCTGACAAAGGTAATCTGTTCTGAGTTCACCTTAAAATCCTTAAGACTCTCTTGAATGTTGCGCGTATTTCACCGCAGGGAGCGACCCCCAGGCAGAGGAAACAAAGCCCGCAGGAACAGAATCCCTGTTTTGAGCGGACAGACAAACAAGCCTGTCCCGATAGTTACGAAGTGACAGCCCTGCCAGCACAGGGCGGCGCTCTTGGGCATGACCTGTCTCCACCTCGGTCCCTTTGACCTCAGACAGGGCCGCGCTAATAAAAAAGAGACAGGCTCATTAGCTTTCTTTCCCATTCATGCTTGTTTCGAAAACATTACATGCCTTGCAGATTACATGATAATTATACTTAAGGGCTGCCAAGCCGCTTCAGGAATAATTATCGTATGATTTGCAGGTTTTAGAGCTCATGGTAACACTTCAGTGCTGGGAGCCTTCTTTGGTCGTTCACGGCAATTAGCCTGCTCGCACAGTCTTAGATCGTTGCTCAGCCTGATGAGAACTCAGGGAGGCTAATTGTTCACAGAAGGCCAGGAGCCGCGGCGGGCATGAAGGGCCACGGTGGTCCTGACTGGAGGGCCGGTCAAATCAGAGCCTCTTACAGGAGCCACGTGAAGGCCAAGTATTAATAAAAGCAAAAACCTGCTCAGGGACCTTCCTTGTAATAGATGCAAAAGGGCTTGCTCTCCCTCATTCTTCATAGGAGCACCGAAACGTGATTAAAAGTAGCAAGCCAGTCATTTTCACCACTCATCTGAAACGGCTCGTGATAATGTTTTCAACAATGACCGCCCGAGTGGTAAAGGCCTTGGAGAATTTTGCCTTCTCAGCAGGCGGAGTTTCAGCAGATCAGCCCTCTCCCCCGTGGACCCCTTTCTCCTTCGGCTCTGTGGACACCATCCTCGCCCCCCGCCCACTCCGCTCCCACACCCACTGCTATGTTCTACTTCCTACTGGTTTCTCTGTTGATTCCTTCCACACTGTGTCCACTTCTGCGTTTGGCACACAGTAGGTGCTGCGTAGCTGTTTACTGACTTGGTGATTGCTGCTCAGGAAGTGTAGTCAATGTGTGCATCAGTGGTCACTGATGCACTGTGCGGTGTTACAGCGTGGTCTCATCGTGTGCCACTCATTCACTCATCGCCCAACACCCATTGGCGCCTGTTAAGTGACAGACAACAGACTGGGCACTGGTGTCACCACCAGGGACAAAACAGAAACACAGAATTTCTGCCCTGGGGGAGCCTGGACTAGTGGGAAATGCTGATAAATAAAAAGATGATAATGGAGCCCAGTAAACGTTATGTTAGGGCAGTAAAGAGCACTGTTCCCGCTTGCAGGACATGCCCCAACTCCAGACTTAGAGGGGAGAACAGGTGTCTCCAGATTTTTAGACTGAGATCTGAAGAATCGCTAAGACTGGGAGACGGTTAGGCGGAAACATGCTTCGGATGAAGAAAACAGTGTATGAGAGAGCCTGGAAGTAAAAGTAAGTTGAAAGATTTGGGGGAAATGAAGGATGACGGCCAGGAAATAGACAAGTAAGGGACAAATTAATTCAGGGTTTTCTGAATTTAGGAGAATGAACGAGAAAGGTGCAAGCACTTTGTGCTAAGGATACTCACTTTGCCTCCCGGGGAACTGGGTTATCAGTATGAGTGAGTGAGTGAAGTCGCTCAGTCGTATCCAACCCTTTGCGACCCCATGGGCTGTAGCCCACCAGGCTCAGGAGTCAGACACAACTCAGTGACTAAGCATAACACAGTAGAATTGAGAAATACACCAGCTCAACCACAGCAAGGAGATACAGGAGAGATCAGTGCTGGATGAGACTTGGTCTTTGAGACTTTATAGGAAACATTGGGTATCCTGGAATTCCATTGCCTGGAATTTTCCAGGCAAGAGTACTGGAGTGGGTTGCCATTTCCTTCTCCAGGGGATCTTCCCGACCCAGGGATCAAGCCCTGGTCTCCCACATGGCGGGCAAACGCTTTACCGTCTGAGCCACCAGGGAATCCCGGGTTATCAGTAGGGAGGCTCTAATAGAATTGAGAAGGCTAACCCTGGTAGCTCAGCTGGTAAAGAATCCTCCTGCAATGCAGGAGACCCAGCTGGATTCCTGGGTTGGGAAGGTCCCCTGGAGCAGGAATAGGCTGCCCACTCCAATATTCTTGGGCTTCCCTTGTGGCTCAGACAGTAAAGAATCCTCCTGCAATGCAAGAGACCCAGCTGGATTCCTGGGTTGGGAAGATCCCCTGGAGGAGGGATAGGCTCCCCACTCCAGTATTCTTGGGCTTCCCTGGCGGCTCAGACGGTAAAGAATCCGCCTGCAATGCAGGAGAGCCTGGTTCGGTCCCTGGGTTGGGAGGATTCCTTGGAGAGAGACATGGCAACCCACTCCAGTATTCTTGCCTGAAGAATCCCATGGGCAGAGGAGCCTGGCGGGCTACAGTCCGTGGGGTCACAAGGAGTCAGACACAACTCAGTGACTAAGCATAACACAGTAGAATTGAGAAATACACCAGCTCAACCACAGCAAGGAGATACAGGAGAGATCAGTGCTGGATGAGACTTGGTCTTTGAGACTTTATAGGAAACATTGGGTATCCTCACAATTGTGCCTTGTGTAGGGCCGCAGGATGGGTGGATAGTCCTGTCCCTTGCAAGATAATGAGATTCCCACAAGAGGGCGCCGTTGCAAAAGAAAGTCCTTATCCATTCACATCCTTTGTGCCTGACACCAGCAAACAGAGGAAACAGGACCCTCAGAGAAGCCCCGCAGGAAGACAGACATTCCCTGATGAAGACAGAAATTCCATGACCTCTTTAAATTCCTGTGGAACTGAAGCACAGGTGCTCCTGAGTTCCCAAAAAAAACAGATTCCTATTTTCACCTCAGACTCTTGAGAGTCCCTTGGACAGCAAGACCAAACCAGTTAATCCTAAAAGAAATCAATCCTGAATATTCATTGGAAGGACTGATGCTGAAGCTGAAGCTCCAATACTTTGGCCACCTGATGAGAAGAACTGACTCGCTCGAAAAGACCCTAAGGCTGGGAAAGATCGAAGGCAGGAGAAGGAGACGACAGAGGATGAGATGGTTGGATGGCATCACAGACACGATGGACATGGGTTTGAGTAAACTCCGGGAGTTGGTGATGGACAGGGAGGCCTGGCGTGCTGCAGTCCAGGGAGTTACAAAGAGCTGGACACGACTGAGTGACTGAACAACAAACTATCACCTTAGAGCTCTATTTTCTTATCACATCCCTCTTCAGGAGTCTCATGCTATAATAGCACTAATTAAATTTGTACTTATCCTCTAAGCAATGAGCTGCCTGCCTTTGGCATCTAGAAGGATTCAAGATGAACCTTGTGGCTTCTTGCAGTTTTACACCACACACATCACCATTGCTACAAGACCAAGAGATTATGTCTTATTTGAAGTGACAGACCATGGCCATGTAGGCAGCTCTAGAAATAAGCGTGTCACCTTAAAGTCACTTGGTTTCTCAGCGATATTATCTTGGAATTCCAGGCCATTTCCTCAGGAAGTGCTATTAGCAGTACAGGATGTAGAATTTAGTCTAATGAGCAGACAACAATACGGGTGTTTTAAGCCCAGGCTACATCTTGGCTGACTGCTTAAATTAAAAAGAATAAATAGACTATATTTTTTCTTGCCTAAGGACCCCTCAATAGAAAGGCCCTCCCCTGCCCCCACAGGTGATGACATAATAATATATAGCAGGTAGTAAATATCATCTGACATGGCTCCTCACTTGCCCAGACCTTTTCCAAGGCTCTAGGAGGGTCGTAGCAATTTTGCATCATAATTCTGTTTTTTTTTTTTTTTTTTCCTTAAATGTGGTTTCCCCAATTATATAAGCTTCAGGCTGTCCCCACAAAACCTTGATTCCCAGGTGTTGTTTATATGAAGCCATACCTAGGTCCATCCCTCCAGTGGCAGAACACCTGTCAGTCGCTGTTAGATTGACCACGTCTAGGACAATAGCAATTGTTTCAAGTTACAAGCATTTCCACCAGCTTTTCTCTCCTGGTCTTTCTTTAAGGGACTATTGTATCAAAGAGAAGGAAGGAAGTGACTAAGAAAAGGAAGTTATGCCTAAGTCATTGGAAAAGTATATTTGTCAAATGACACAATCTTTTCCCAAAGTTGAAGTTCCAGGTGAAGCTAAGGCAGTGTGAATTGAAACACGAAATAGATCACCAGCCCAGGCTGGATGCATGAGACAAGTGCTCGGGCCTGGTGCACTGGGAAGACCCAGAGGAATCGGGTGGAGAGGGAGGTGGGAGCGGGGATCGGGATGGGGAATACATGTAACTCCATGGCTGATTCATGTCAATGTATGACAAAAACCACTACAATATTGCAAAGTAATTAGCCTCCAACTAATAAAAATAAATGAAAAAAAAAAAAAGAAACACGAATCTTCGAGGAGTTAAACTCCTTTTCTGCCCTGTTCCTGCTTTTCTACCTATGGATTGTGCTTTGAACTTTTACAGATTTTCCCAGGATCCCTTCTATTTTCCCAAACACACTTAATTCGTGGTCTGTCTACCTCTCTGTTTCCTTTTCCCTCTGCCCCCCAAAGATATGTGTGATTTTGAATAGATGGCTTCATTTCCATCTTCGGCTTGTGAGGGTGTCTGTGATGGCTGCAGACATATTACTTCTGTTTTCCTGGAGCCATTCCCATCCCTGCCTGTCTTAGCTCCCTTCCGCATGATTTTATTCTGTCATTCCCCTCAACTGCATCAGCTAGCAAGGCTAATGGAGACAGTGAACTCAGCCTGTTTTTCTGTCCATCTCTGCCATGGGAAATCATTTCCAACGCTGTTGACTCTTCACAGTGGAAAAGCAGGAAAGAATCTTGTTTCGTGGTCTCAAGCCCACAGTGGCAGACTGAATTACTGTAAAATTTCCAGCTTCAGACACAGAGGGGAGAGAGTGCAGGGCACGTGTAAATAATGGAGTGCACACGTATGACACATGTTTAAACATGTCTTAGGCTTTCATGGTAATTGGCATGCACCTGGATGCAAGACCCAGTTTCCAACTCTTTCTACAGGTTGGATATGTGTTTGTGAGGGAGCCCCCCCCTTTTTCTTTGACATTCAGTTAAGCTAAAAGCAAAAACTGCCATCTGTACTGCCTCTGATACAAGAGATTGCTAAAAGCTGTTCCCTGTCAGACCTCTTCTTTCAGCCTTGGCGGGGAGACACATACACATATGACACTTCTTTCACATGAAACACACAGATTTCTTCAAGGTCATAGGTCTGCTATAAAACCATCAGGCTAAATACAAAATTCTTTCTAATGGCTGACTCATTTTCCACGGCCACAGCGGAAGGGAATGTCTTCATTTCACTTCCAGGTATTCTGGTGTGTGTGTGTGTGTGTGTGTGTGTGTGGTTTTTGCTGCTGAGGGCACAGACTCTCTCTAGTCCTCAACTGTGTTCCACATTTTTCATCAACACTTGCATTTAAGCAGCTCATTCTAATTCTTTCCGTTGTTCCTATTCTGCGTGAACTATCTGCTGGCAGTTGCCATGCCAACCCCAAATCCTGGGGTCCTGCTGCTAGATCACAAGCTGCCATTAGCATATTTTTAATAGCACCTGATTGCCCTCCAAAGACCTTCCAGTAGCTGAACGCCATTAGCTCAGAGAGTCACGAGATTTGACTGCATATTTACAGACTGGATCAGGGAGAGAACAGTCTAAGCTGCATAGCCGGTTTCCAGGCTTAATTTCTGCAAATGCCAGGTTGGTTCCCAGGTCTCATTCACAGGGAAGATCCTCAGAATTGTGTGGCCCATGGAGGGATGAATTCTTGCTTCCTGGAGCTGACTTACCGTAATGTGTATGACAACACGACCCTCAAGCTGGTAAAAGATGTCTCTCACTTGTACTGAAAAATAAACCACTCTCCATTCTGTAGGGACCTGGGCAGGGGTGGTTATGCTAACACCTTGCTCTTTCTAATTCATACCAAACTGAATGGAACAGGCAACGTTGATCATAAATCAGTTTCTCTTAAGAAAAGAATTAGGGAGGAAAAGTGAATGAGAAGTGTTTCATAACTGAGAGAGTTAAGACAGATTATTTCAAAATATGTAGTTAGGAGCTTTTGAAATTAAGTTGCTTTGAAGTTCTGAAGATTCTCAGCAGCCAATGAGCTAAGTAAGAGAAGGTTGACACCTAAAGTGAAGACAAGAGGAAGTTTAAAGTGGCTACTAAAATCTGAAGAAATCAAGGAGTTAGGTGAAACTGTGGGTAAAAACAATTTCGTGATGAGAGACCTTGCTCTGATGCTTATGGAGCCAAGACAGATAAGGCGAATGAAGTGAGATGCTTGGAGGAGGACAAAAGGCAGAGGGTCCTTAGTGTCAGTGCTGTGGAAAAACGAGTTTCCAAGGACTGGAGCCACAGGAGTGCTGACTCTACCCAGAGTGGGTGTTCCTCCTACAGGGAGTCAGGAGACCCCAACACTGGCAGCTCTTCAGAGGACTGAAGAAAAGCTAGAGAGAGAGAGAGAGGAAAATTCCCTGTTTTAAAATATTGAGCAAATAATAATTTGACTTTACTAAAACATTGAACCACCCAACACTGTGTAGGGCAAAAAAAAAAAAAAAACCACCTGACTTCTTGTGTTGAATATGCTCCATGAGCTTCCAATTTGTAACCCATTCTAGAAGGAAGCTATGTTTACTCTGAGAGCTAAGATTCCTAACTAAGGAACTGTATTTTTATAGAAAGCATGTGTGTGTTGATCTGTATCCCCAGGTAAATTTTCATGAGCCTTAGTATTTGGTTCATATAATCAAGCAATGCTAGAAGAATGGGAAGAACAATGAGCAGTACAAGAGCTCAAAAGACAAAAACAAAACCTGGTTGTCTGGTACCATCATAGACGACTTCAAGAAAGAGGCAGGACCTTCTGTGTCTTTCAAGGAGAATTTGGAAAAACAGAGATGAGGGGAAATTCCTTGGGTAGAAGGTACAGTGGGAACCACAAGCCCAAAAGAAGAAATTATAAGATGCTTTATTCTCCGCTGAGTAGACTGGAACATCATAGAGGGAATGCTGGGTTACAATATAAATAGTAACTCAAAACAAAGAGAAACTTCCCTGGCAACCCAGTGGTTAAGACTCCATGCTTCCAATGCAGGGGGTGCAGTTTCAACCCCTGGTTAGGGAACTAAGAGCCCATATGCCATGTGGTGTGGCCAATAAATAAATACATAGCATTACTGCTCACTTACAGTCCTTAAATTCACATATTAGGTCTGAGAGGCACAGAAAACAGAATTTATCTTGGGAATGCAGACTCAGGTATTTGCATATGTCTTCCTGGAAAGCTGAGAATCTGAAAGGCATTGCTTAGTACTCACAGCATTTACTTAAATTATGTTCAGGTGGATACATTTTCAATTTCCTCCAGAAGACTTGTGTTTCTTCCTTTTTTTTTTTTTTTTCTACTACCACTATATACTGACACTGTACTAATAGAGCACAAGCCTAATTTGTAAGCCTGGGATCACAAGCCTAGATGTTCTTCAAGGACTTAAAAAGTTTATTTGCCCATTGAGGTCAATTCTTTGACACTTGCCACCTGTGGTTCTCAAAGAACTTGGTGGTTTCAACATTAATTTGGTTAGTCAATAGACTAAATATTATGATAGTCTATTTGTTGATGGACAATGTGGGGCTTTTAAGTCTAAAGACTCTGACTTTCTAGTATAATTTAATTACGCATGTGTTTGTGCAGAGCTGCTTCCTACAGCCTCCCAGGCAGCCAGATGTGGGAGGAATGATGGAATTAGCTCATCTCCAATCGGGGCTGCTCTGAACAAGAGTCTGCAAGGGTGGGAGGGGGCCCTGGAAGGGTGCCAACAGGCACATACATAGGACTATCAGGAGGAAGAAAGTTGATTAAAAGTCCAGTTAAGTCAAGTCAAAAGAATAATAAGTCAAAAAGTTCATCAGGCTGGAGAGGGACATGAGCCAAAGGATCAAAGTAAGGGTCAGAAACAGGATGATTGGAAACAAAGCCAACGCAGGAACTCGCCCTGGGAAAGCTGAGACAATGCTCTGGCGTATCTCAGGCACAGACGGGTGAGCCCAGCTGCACGGGACCCTTGTTATGACAGTTTCAGAGCCTGGACGGATCCTCAGAACCTGATGGGAAGAAAACAATGCTGAGAGACAAGTTTGCAAGCACTAGTTTTGGAGCACTGTTTCCCTAGCCTGTCAAACGAGAGATTTGTGCTGACTGTCTCTCATGCCCACATGAACGACAGCGTTCCCTGACACCATCGGGCTAAAGCACCATTAGGTTCCGGCCTCTCCTGGGACGCGCCGGTCCTCCCTGGGCCTTTGCAAACTTATCTGAAGTGAATATGTGGCTCTCAGCATTTACCCACCTGCAAGGAATATCTGAGGAGAGCAAACAGTCAGAGCAGAGCCCCAGAACACAGACCCCTCCTCGGAAAGGGAAGCCACTTTCGTTAGCACCTCCTGCAGGAAGGAAATGCCTGTAGAGACTTCCTTTCCACATATCCCAAGATCAGGGCCAAGAATCTGGGGAAATGCTTGCGATGGGTATGTGCCGTCCTATAAATTCAAGTACACTGATGAGGCCGAAAGAAAGCAAGAACGTGCATGCCAAGTTTGCCTGTGGTCACAGAAGTGAGGCTTTGCTGTTTCCTGAAGATAGGAGCTGGAAGTCTCTTGGGGAAAGCTGCCTGAGTGCACACATTTCACCCTTGGCCTACTTTGTTTATCTTGAGACCACTGAAGCATTCAGTCTAGACCATACAGTATTTCTACATCTCCTGTTACTTCTTTCCCAAGCATCTGGTTTTTCTCAGGCCCCATGTGACACCCTTCCTGGCCTTGTGCTGGGACCCAAGAGCCCCTGCAGAATGTCCTATCCATGCCTGGGTCACTGCAAACATCTGCTAGAGTCTGGGCTCTGTCCTGGATGGTGACCTGTCAAACGGCACAGTTCTGAGTTTTCCTTCTGGACAGCGAGTTTGGGGCCTTGGACTAGGACTTTCTCCTGAACTGGGAAAGTGGGCAGCCAAGGAGCTCCTGCCCTGGGACTGTCTGCCTCTGGCCTGGTATCTGGGAACTTCTGACGAAGGAGCCCTGAAACTCCTCAGGAGGCCCCAGTTCCTGTACAAATTGGCTTTCACGTCTTTCATGTCCATTGTGTCATGGTCTTTGTTATTTTGGCTTTTCTTCAGTTCTGCAATCCTTAAGAACCCACCCATCAAGCAAGGGTTCCTTGAGCTGAACATAGCTGTGCTAAGCTAACTGCTTTGGTGAAGGCTTCTGATCTCAAGAAGCGTATCACCGAGGTGAGATAATAAATAATTCATATCAAGGAACACTGAGTAACACAGGCTGTGTGTCACGAAGGTCTTCTTGTGAGTGGCAGACAAGTTCTGTGAAAATAGAGGCTAAAGGGAGGACAGTGGATGTTTCTGAGTAGAAACAGATTTGTCGTAGGTGCTCTAGAATTAGTTGAAATTGAATGGTGGATGGCTACTAAGGCTTTCACACAAGAAAAATTCTCTGATTTTATTCAGATAGGTAGAAACAGTGAATTAAGTAAAGCCTAGGACAACAGACCAGATTGGGTTGATTTATCATGTTGTTTCATCATCTTGTATTACCTTTTTATATGATGCAAGATAAAGAATTTGATTTGTATTTGATACAGGTTCAGATAATCTCTAGGCACTTACTTACCTCTCCCTTTGGATTTAAGGATGACACTCCAAGTTCTCATAAACTTTGACCAAAACACCATATGCTCTTTCAATTTCACACCATTTTCTTTCAACACATAATTTTGTGTTATTTTGCTGGACATTGTCTATTTGGGATCAGATCCATTTCAGTCTCAGGCTTTGCCCAGTCCTTTGACCTACCACTTTCACATAACATTTGCTTCCCTTGTCTTATGAATGGCCAAGATAAGCTCAAATTTGTAAATATTTACAAATATTTCTGAATATGTAGCTCATATTCATCTTAGGTTTCAGAAAGTCTTGCTGTCCTTGGATTAACTGTTCTATCACAGAGAGTAAGTAGCCAATATCTGACACCCAAAGGAGGTATATGTCCCAGCAGCCTCATGAGACACTGAGGCCAGAAAGAGGCTGGTGGGTTGACTTCTTCAGTGGTGCCACCTCACTGGTGCAGACAGGTACCAGGAAAGACAGCCATGACGGGAGCTATGTGAACATCTGGAATCAGAGAATGCCTCATATGGGTAGTGATGTGCTAGATCAGAACTGCAAGGGATGGCCTGGTGAGTCACGGGAGCTGACAGCCTGCAGAGAGTACACCCAAAGCTTTGCCCTTGGACAGCCTACCCTTAAAACATCTTCTGAGCTGTACCTGATGGCTCCCAGTTACAATCAAATCTTTATCTCACATAAGTTTGGATGTTAGAGGACTAATGTAAGAGGAATTGTGTAAATAAGGATGCTATAGCTTCAACATATCCAATGAGGCTGTTTCCAAAACTAGAGGAGGGTTTATAGGACGGTATTTGGAACTCCATTGTAGAGAGTGGAGCAGGATTTGGAGTATGTAGAAGAACCAGAAATTCTGACCAACAAGTGAGCAGTTTTGTCTCTCACAAGGAAGACAAGTCCCGCTGGTATCATTTGTCCTTTGGCTGTCTTAGAAAACACTCCTAAAAAGTGAGACCCTGAATTATTGGGACATTTCTGGTACCTTTGTTTTCACAGAAGAGGAAGCATTGTCCCCTGATCAATGAATACAAAGGGCATTGGGTAAAATTTTAAAATGCTGAACCTGATTCTGGCTGTGAGATATAAACATTCTTTCAGTGTATACCCTGTTCTATTGCACTAAATGCTTTGTAAGTGCATTTGTAAGGTTTGTAAGGTCTGTAAATGCTTTGTAAGGTTAGAACAAGGGCACCTCTGAAGTGAGACATGTGCGCTGTTGAGCATCTTTCTGAGCTGTAGCCTGGAGACTGGAAATCTTTACAAGAGTGCTACAGAGTAGAGCTCTGTCCGGATGAGTAATACTGCCTTCATTCATCTGCCAGCAGCACTGCCAGGGAATGATTAGTAAAGAACGTTAAGAAAAAAGCACACTTAATTAACCACATCAACAAATTTATTTTGAGTCCTCATACATGGTGAGCACTGTGATGGGCACTAAAGATATGGGGACAAATGGCCCTTGCCCTCAAGAGCTTAAAGACTAATGGGGTGGAGAGATAATTCAGACATGTATTTGTTTTGATAGATATTTTGATATATACGGGACTAGACGGGAACACAAGAGGACATTTGTATGGATATCATGTGGGGGTGACCACATTATAGGCGTTAAACCCAAGGAGGATTGTCTTTCATCACCTTCTTTCTCTGTCCTCTAGGGTAGAGACTGGCAAACCACGACATGCAGACAATCTGGCCCACTTCTGCTGTTTGGAAGTAAAGGTTTACAGGAACACAGCTATATTTACCTGTGTACATGTTGTCTTTGGAGGCTTTAGTGCTACAGTGGCTGATATGAATAGTTTCAACAGAGATTAGAAGTCCTGGTTAGAGAAAAAGTCTGCCAATCTCTGCTTCAGGGTATGGTTCTCATCCACCTGATTGAAGCTGGCTGGCAAATAACACATCTACAATCCAGTGAATAGGACAAAGGAAAAGAGAAAGAAGAATGATTCAATTTTTTAAACGATGTAACCCAGAAGTTGACTTATATGCACTTATTCCTGGCCAGAATTTAGTCACATGTTTTGTAAGGAGTTCCCAGACTTCTTCCAGTTTGATACAGAAATACTCACAGAACTCAGCCTGCAGTTAAATTCATGGCCAACATTTACTGTAAGAAAAGAAAAAGAGAAACCAACAAAAGGAAAAGGCCCTTTGGGTGAAGTACAGAGGTAACCAGTTGCAAGCCTCCAAAAGTACTCCCCAGTCAAGTCACTTAGGGTATACTTAATTCCTCCATGAACAAACTGTGGTAACATGTATGAAATGCTCTGTGCCAGGAAAGCTCAGTAGAGACTTGGTCCCAGAGGTTTTTATTGGAACTGGTCATGTCACTTTCTACTGGAGAATGTGCCAAAATTCCAGACTCCCAGAAGAAAAGCAAGAATTCAGCATAATCTATATATTTCCATACCATTTAGGCATAGGGATCCACTCCTATCAGGGACTGGTGGGAATCCACCTAAAATTTGAGTTTCCAGATGCCAGCGAAATGGTCAGTCTTGCAAGCAGAGCTTTCTAAGGATGGAACTCTCAGGCCTACTGGGATAACCTTTAACTGCACACAGGCCTACACTTGCAAGGGAAGCTGGAGAATGCAGCCCAGCTAAACTTGGGAGGTTTGATGATTAAGAGAAAATGAAAATGAAGAATGGATACTGTGAATAATGAGCAATTTCTGCCACACAAGAGAAGGAATGGAGCAGGGCAGGGTCTCTGAATCCTGGAAACTTTGACGTTTGGGGCTGAGCTATTCTTTGTTGCAGAGACTGTGCTGTCTACACATCAGTAGCACCCCCTGACCCCTGACAATCTGGATGTCTCCAGATATTGCCTGGTATGCTCTGGGGGTCACAGATGGCCCACCTGAGATCCAAGCCGGGGCCTGAAGGCTAGAGAGATTAGTCCTTGTTCAGGAAACTGCAAGTAGTTGGGTACAGTTTGAGTATCAAGTGAATGTTGAAAACGGCAAAAAATTAGGTGACAGCATAAGACTGGGGCCAGATTATAAAGCAATTTGTGTGCCATAATAAGGGGTTTGGGTCTCTAAAAAATACATTTCGACACAGGAGGTACTGAAGATGTTTAAGCCCAAGGATCATTTTTGTATTTTTCAGAAAGCCAGATTGACCTACAATTGGATAATTAATTGAAGGGCAATAGTCTGGAGTCAGACTAATTAGAAGGATATGTCATCATAGGTGAGACATTTTGAGGAACAAAACGAAGACAATGGAGGCTGAAAATAAAAAAGGAAAGGTTTGAGGAATATCACGTAAGGAGGGAAAAAAAGGGCCTGGTGATTGGTTGTAGATGGAAACGTCTCCCAGAGTTTAGCTTTGAACATCTGGGTAAGTAGGTTGCCATTCACTGAGATAACAAAGTCAAAAGAAGGAGAATAACATAAAGGGAAAAGTCATCAGATCAGTTTTTGACTTGCTAAGTCTGAAGTGACAGTTGGACTTCCATTAGGAGATTGTTGATGTGTGATGAATAATTTTATATGCTGGACACTTGGTGTTAAGTGGGCAGGAGGAAATAAAACATGAACGTACAATCAGCTACTCTCCATATTTCTTTTCTTACTGAATTTTTAAAAGCCAATAGCTTAGTTTCAAATGTGTATAAAACAACTGTTCTATTAAGCTTCTTAGGTGGAGAGGGTAGTTTCCTCACTCACCATTTATTCAGATGGGTCTTGAAAGTGAAAGTGAAAGTCACTCAGTCATGTCCAGTTCTTTGTTACCCCATGGACTGTGCAGTCCATGGAATTCTCCAGGCCAGAATACTAGAGTGGGTAGCCTTTCCCTTCTCCAGGGATCTTCCCAACCCAGGGATCAAACCCAGGTCTCCCACATTGCAGGCAGATTCTTTACCAGCTGAGCCACATTAACACCAGCTACCTACATATTTTCATGTCTCCCTGGACTAGGCGTCATTTTTTGGGCATGATGACTCTGTTGGCTTTAGGAACTTTCCCACTATGAGAACTTAGGATCTGCTGGTGTTCAGTGTCATCAAGTAGAAACAATCTTTGCAGGAACTGAAGTACAAAACTTAGGTAATGTTACAGAATCTACTATTCTGGAGTGAAAATGACTTAAGCAGATGACATTTCATGCTAGTGACTACAGTTTCACCATCTGCAGGAGAAGGTATCCTGTGTCTAGCAGAGTAGTTAAATTTGCATCCTGTCAGGCAGGACATGCATCATGTGGTTGAATTAGTTGGAGATGTTACTTTAATTAGTAATCAAGGCACAAGATGTTAAGCCAAAGAGCACTGATTCTGAGCCCTGCATACCTCAATCCATAATAATAAGGGAAAGTGCTTGTATACATTCCTTAGAGTGTGATATGAGTGTAAAGAGTGGGATAGAATTTAGGATCTCATCTTTAATGACTCAAACGCAGATGTTGCCGTTGACAGGAAGAGATATGTTGAGTGTTGTTTCTTCATTTGCTTAGCAAGATTTGACATGTGGTGAGCCAGAATAGAAATTTGAAGAGTTGATCCAAGATGTGTTGAGGGAACTTTGGGTGAAAGAAGTGATAAAAGAAGCAGGTCTGGATATACAGCATTATGCTGCAGATGGAAACTTTCTTTTTTAAAAAAAAACTTTCAAGGATTGCCTGTTTTGATAAGCTGGTGGGTAAATTCAGTTACTCTTAGAAAAGAATTTTTAAAATACATAAAATACAGAGCCAGGATATCATAACTCTAAGTAATGTCAGTTGTCCATCTATTTGTATTTGTTTACATAGTGATCAGTCCTCACAGATGGCCCTGAAAGCTCGAACTAGGGGAAATAAAATAAGATGATGGAGTACGGGGTGGGGTTGTATACCAGGTCCCCAAATGCCAAGTCTTCCAAGTCCTTTTGATTCATATTGACTGTACTTTTCACTGCTGGAAAAGGCTAAGGAATGTGCCATAGATCAGTGAACAAGAAGGATGAGCAGATTCTATTAAGATGGGGGAATTGACATTGGTAGATCTCTTCTTTGAGAAAAGAAAATAGCCATTCTTCACTATGTCTGCTGAGTAACAATACAGACATGGCACCATGCCAAGAACTAGAAATTTATCCTAATATTGCCCCATCCTAAGCCTGACCCGGCTGACCACCCTTGGACCACCCCAAAGAGCCAGGATTTAATATTCCACTCTCACATTCTCGTCTCCCACCAGCCATACTTGCTAACTCCTGAAGGTTTAGTCATTATTTTTGAATTGCCTATCAAGTTTTCCCATTCCTTGTGACTGTGCTCACCTACTTCACTTTTCAAATTTTTGAGGGCAGTGAATCTTGATGGTCTCTGGGATAAATCACCTCCCATTTAATCCATTAGGGTAGTATTCTGGCCAGTACCTCCCAAAGCCTATACGTTGGAACTCATGTCTATCCAAATCCATATCCCATGTTTCCATAGTACATTTTCAAAGTAGCCTATTGGCATTTATTTTTTAAAGTATACAGTCTCTAAGCTACTAATGATTGTTGCTCTTGGAGAGGGTTATGCCTTTCCATACATACAGATCTTCCTCAATTTATGATGAGGCCACATTCCAATAAACCCATCATAATTTGAAAATACTGTAAGTCAAAAATGCTTTTAAGGTAATACCCTAGAAGTCCAATGGTTAGGATTCCATTCTTTCACTGCTGAGGTCACAAGTTTGATCCCTGGTCAAGGAACTAAGATACTGCAAGCCATGTAGTGTGGCCAGGAATAAACAACACAAAACAAAACAACAAAAATGCATTTAGTACACCTAATCTGAACATCATAGCTTAGCAGCCTAGCCTACCTTAAGTGTGCTCAGAGCACTTATACCAGCCTGTAGTTGGGCAAAATCATCTAATGCAAATCCTATCTTACAATAAAGTGTTGAATATCTCATTTAATTTGTTGAATACTGTACTGAAAGTGAAAATCAGAATATGGATACAGATAATAAGTGTATTAGTTCTTTGCCTTCACAGTCTCATGACTGGGAGCTGCCACTGCCCAGCATCATGAGAAGGTGTTGTCCCACTTGTTGCTAGACCATTAGAAAGATCAAAATTCAAAGTACAGTTTCTACTGAGTGTATATTGCTTTTGTACTATTGTTAAGTCAGAAAATCATAAGTTGGTTCATCATAAGACAGAACCATCTATATTTTCCTTCATCTGTTCCTACAACAAATATTTAATCATCATGCTAGGTATTGGCAATATATGGATTTTCTCTGAGTTCTGAAAGGAAAGGGAAGGCATATTTAAGTTAGGTGATTTAAAGGAAGTATTACAAAAGTGACTTTTTACAAATTATCTGGTAGATGGAGTTAAACCCAGGGAAAGGTCCAGGGATAGTGTGATTTCCTGGAAATACTAGCAGTGGTGGGGAATTCATCAGCACCACTACAAAGAAAAGTTGAGAGGAGGGAAACTCAGGCATGGAGAGCTGTATGGAGATAGCTAACTGATAAGAAGCTGTGACCTTCGGTGAAAGGAAGCCATCAGCCCTTGATGACCTTGCAGGAAGGGCGTTGGGAAGAAATAAACATCTCAGACCACACTCTTCTCACACCCTCTCCTTTTGGTGCTATCAATCAATCCTTCTAGGATACTGCTGATACCATCAATAAGGATCTGCTTCTTAGGACCCAGCAGTGTGAGAATGCAGTGGAATGGATTTCAAGGGACAAAGGAAGACACTTAACATGCTTTAAGACAGGGTTCCTTCCTATGAGCCTGTGCAGTTCTTCCCACACTTCTGCAGATGCAAGAATCACATGGAAGGCTTGTTAAAATATAGATTCTTGGGCCTTACAACACCCCACCTCTGGCAGTTCTGATTCAGTGGATCTGTAGTGAGATGGGAAAATTAGCGTTTCTAACACACTCCTGGTGTTGCCTCTGCTGCTTGTCTACAGATCACATTTTGTGTTACACTGGTCTGACATTTTGAGATAGGGCAATCCCAAACCCTAAGGAACGGAGATCTAATAGCAGAACATGGTCTCTATTACAATAGTTGAAACGATATTTTTGCCACCTTCTTAGCACAATATCGACAAGCCAGCTTTCAAGACAAGGTGATCTTGACTAGAAGTCACCAAAGAAGAGCTTTGAACTTGCAAGTAAGACTGTTAGGATGGTCATAAATTTAACGTTTCTCCTCATAAGTAAATCTTCCTCTTTAAAGAACCTATTGCCTCACTCAGAGGAAGCTGGAGACATTTCATTTCCCATGTGTACAAAAGCTAACCTGTGTGTGTTCAGTCACTCAATTGTGTCCAACTCTCTGTGACCCCATGGACGGTAACCCACCAGGCTCCTTTTTCCATGAGATTACCCAGGCAAGAATACTGGAGTGGGTTGCCTCCAGGGGATCTTCCTGACCCAGGGATCAAACCTGCAGGTCTTATGTTTGCTGCACCTGGGTTCAATCCCTGGGTTGGGAAGATCCCCTGGAGTAGGAAATGGCAACCCACTCCAGTATTCTTGCCTGGAGAATCCAGATGGATGGAGGAGCCTGGTGGGCTGCAGTCCGTGGGGTCGCAAAGAGTCGGACACGACTGAGCAACTAGATACAGCATCGGCAGGTAGATTCTTTACCACTGCACCACCTGGGAAGCCCCTAACCTGTGTAGAGACATAATTTTTACTATTGAAACATATATATATTATTAACTTTGTTAATTAAAAGAGAGAATGGCAGTCAGATGATTTCATTTTTAACATTTTCTATAATAACTTTTTTTCTGAGGGAACCTCTAAACTAAAAGAAGAAAACAACAAAACAGCTATAGTATTCACACAGGAAAGCATGGGAACTTCTATCCCAAATACTCCTGGAAAAGAACCAAATTCCTTCTTATTTGCTACTCTTTCTTTAGCATTATTCCATGAGGGTAATCTACAGTAGATCAATGATAATGAGATAAGTGGCTCAGGGATCAAGTCATCAGGGAAGAGGAGCTGGTCTTTGGCTAAAGAGCAAGAGAAAGAGTGTTTGAACTGAAACACCTGCTCTGATCAATCACTTTGTATTCAATACACGCGTAAACTGATGTCTCACTGCAAGTGGTCTTATCTCCCATTAGGTATTCTTAATTCTTTCGTTTATCAGTAAAGCTTATCATTCAAGTGGATCAAACCAACTGTCCCACTTCGTTATCTGTCATTCATTCATTGTCCATGGATACCAATTCCTTCCAAAACTGCATTAGCAAAAGCTGACGTGATTGTCTGATCTGTCAGTAGTATTCAGTACTGTGAACTACCCCAACATCTTGTTGGTTTCTGTGGCATTACTTCCCTTTGGGTGCTACCCACATCTCTAGTGATTCCTTGCTGCTGCTGCTGCTAAGTCACGTCAGTGGTGTCCAACTCTATGCGACCCCATAGATGGCAGTCCACCAGGCTTCCATCCCTGGGACTCTCCAGGCAAGAATACTGGAGTGGGTTGCCATTTCCTTCTCCAGTGCATGAAAGTGATTCCTTACAACCCTAGTAAATCTATTGTGTCATGTAGCTCAGTCTCTACTCAGAGACTTTGCCAAAGATGTTCAGAACAATTAAAAGTCATTTAGCCTTAGATTCCTCTAAGAATATTAAAGGGAATATAATTCAGCCATATTTATCAAAGATTCCTATAACATTTACCACTTTCCCTAAGCCTCATAGCTGGTCTAGAACCTCTCAAACCACAATCTCCAAAATTCTCTTCCTGAGCTACAGAGACAAGACTCTTCTTTATACTCCCACATTCTTCTTCCATCCATCTCTTTATTATGTAGATTTATTTGCCCTTTCTGCCTCTGCTTTCCTTACTAATTTGGAAGAGGGAAGAAGCAAGAAATCAAGGGCCAAATGCACATTTCTTCTTCAGCCATGGATGAGAAGTGGAGGAAAAGCAACATACAGGGTTGATGACTCACACATAAATACTTTTGTTCCACTACACACTGCTGCTCTTTCATTGACCCCTCTTGCTCTGTCTTCCCCTGAAATTTTGGCATCACCTCAAGTTTCCAAGACTGTACTGCCCTGCTGGTTTTTTATCAGCAACTCTTGTGATTCTGCCCTCTCTCTCTCTCTGAATGAGAATTGTGAATAATTTTCTCTGGCTCAACATTAACTAGACATTTCCACTTAGATAACCTACAGAAGTCTCAATATTCAATGTTATCCAAATGGCACTTGTCATCTCCATATATGCTTCTCCTTCAATGTTCTTGTAATTGTTCCACATTGCCCAGTGCTGGAAGCTCAGCACCATGCTGATCTACCCCATCTTTCATACACCATCTCAAATCAATCACCAAGTCTTGGGTTATTCACTTCTAAAAATCTCTCCAATTCATTGCTTTTTCCCCATCTCTGTGTTTCTGCTTTAAGATATACCCTTAATAGATCTTCCCTGACAGTCTCTTCAGCAAGTGGTGCTGGGAAAGTTGGACAGCCACATGCAAGTCAATGAAGTTAGAACACATGCTTGTACCATACACAAAAATAAACTCAAAATGGCTTAAAGACCTAGGTATAAGATATGGTACCATAAAACTCCTAGATGAGAACATTAGCAAAGCATTCTCCGACAGATATCACACCAATGGTTTCTTAGGTCAGTTTTCCAAGGCAATAGAAATAAAATAAAAAATTTTTAAAATGGGGACCATGTCAAACTTATAAGCATTTGCACAGCAAAGGAAACCATAAACAAAATGAAAAGACAACTCACAGAATGGGAGAAAATATTTGCAAGTGATGAGACTGACAAGGACTTAATTTCCAAAATAGACAAACAGTTTATACAACTCAATAACAACAACAATGAAAAATGGGCCTAAATAGATATTTCTCCAAAGAAAACATACAGATGGCCAATAGACACATGAAAAGATGCTCAACATCACTAATTATTAAAGAAATGCAAATCAAAACTGCAGTGAGGTATCACCTCACACTGGCCAGAATGGCCATCATTAAAAAGTCTATAAATAACAAATATTGGAGAGGGTGTGGAGAAAAGGGAATCCTCCTACAGTGTTGTAAAGAATATAAATTAGTGCAGCCACTATGGAAAACAGTACGGAGGTTCCTCAAAATACTAAAAGTATAGCTGTCATATGATCCAACAATCCCACTTCTGGGCAAACATCCAGACAAAACTGTAATTCAAAATGATATATGCACCCCTGTGTTCATAGTGGCACTAAATAACCATGACATAGGAACAACCTAATTGTTCATCAATAGATGAATAAAGAAGATGTAGTATATGTGTATGTGGGTGTGTGTGTGTATATATATATATATATATATTATGGAATATTCAGTTCATTTCAGTCGCTCAGTCAGGTCCGACTCTTTGCAACCCCATGGACTGCAGCATGCCAGGCTTCCCCATCCATCCCCAACTCCCAGAGCCTGCTCAAGCTCACGTCCATTGAGTCAGTGATGCCGTTCAACCACCTCATCCTCTGTCATCCCCTTCTCCTCCTGCCTTCAATCTTTCCCAGCATCAGGGCCTTTTCCAACGAGTCAGTTCTTCGCATCAGGTGGCCAAAGTATTGGAGTTTCAGCTTCAACATCAGTCCTTCCATTGAATATTCAGGACTGATTTCCTTTAGGGTGAACTGGTGGGATCTCCTTGCAGTCCAGGGACTCTCAAGAGTCTTCTCCAACACCACAGTTCAAAAGCATCAATTCTTCGGTGCTCAGTTTTCTTTATAGTCCAATTTTCACATCTATACATGACTACTAGAAAAACCATAGCTTTGACTATATGTACTTTTGTCGGCAAAGTAATGTCTCTACTTTTTAATATGCTGTCTAGGTTTGTCATAGTTTTTCTTTCAAGGAGCAAATGTCTTTAAATTTCATGGCTGCAGTCACTATCTGCAGTGATTTTGGAGCCCAAGAAAGTCAGGTCTGGCACTGTTTCCATTGTTTCCCCATCTATTTGCCATGAAGTGATGGGATTGGATGCCATGATCTTCATGTTGAATGTTGAATTATAAGCCAGTTTTTTCACTCTCCTCTCTCACTTTCATCAAGAGACTCTTTAGCTCCTCTTTGCTTTCTGCCATAAGGGTGGTGTCACCTGCATATCTGAGGTTACTGGTATTTCTCCCAGCAATCTTGATTCCACCTTATGCTTCATCCAGCCAGGCATTTCACATGATGTACTCTGCATATAATTAAATAAGCAGGATGACAAAGGTGCCTTGACGTACTCCTCTCCCAATTTGGAACCAGTCTATTGTTCCATGTATGGTTCTAACTGTTGCTTCTTGACCTGCACACAGATTTCTCAGGAGGCAGGTGAGGTGATTTGGTATTCCCATCTCTTTAAGAATTTTCCACAGTTTGTTGTAATAATGGAATATTACTCAGCCATAAAAAGAATGAAATAGTGCCATTTGCAGCAATATAGATGGACCTAGAGATTATCATACTAAGCGAAGTAAGTCAGATAAAGATAAATACCATATGATATCATTTATATGTGGAATCTAAAATAAAACACAAATGAGCATATCTACAAAACAGAAGCAGACTCACAGATATAGAGAATGGATTTGTTGTTGCCAAGGAGGAGGGGGTAGGGAGGGAAGGATTGGGAGTTTGGGATTAGCAAGTGCAATCTCTTATATAGAATGGATAAAAAGCAAAGTCCTACAGTACAGCACGGGGAACTATATTCAATATCCTGTGGTAAACCACAATGGAAAAGAATTGTAAAAAAGTGCAAATATATTTGTGTTACTGAGTCACTTCGCTGTACAGCAGAAATTAACACAACATTGCAAATCAACTATACTTCAATAAATTTTAAAATATAAATATATCTCCCCTGTAACTTCAACTGCACCCTAAATGTGACCCTGCCTACAGGTTAGCTCTCAAATCTAACTTCTTCATCACTGACAAAGTGACCTATCTCTAATGTAAATCTTACCTCATTATTCTACACTGTGCTATTTAAAGTCCATCAATGTCTGCCTCCTTACTTATAAGATGTGAGTGCTTCAGGATTTGAGCTCTACCTGCCTCTCACTTTATGCTACAGCTCTCCTGAAAGGTTTGCAGACCCTCCAAACCAACCTCTATACCTTGGCTTGCACTTTTCTCTCTCTAAACTGCCTTTGTTTCTCTACCAGGTTAGTGCCAACTCCTCATTTCACCTTCCTAGACTGATCTTAGTGACCCACTTTGGGGTTCCTGCTCCCACAGCATGGGATTTATCATATTGTATTCTCATGTCTGTTTATTGTCTGTCCCCGAGGAAGAGTTTCTCACAAGTGTTTTAGGGCTTGTCAGAGGTAGAGCTTTACACCATGTAATCATAATCTACCATTCTCTGATTCATCTCTATACCTTCCTATACATTCAGAGAGTGTGTTCACTCATGCTCACACTCTACCCTTCCCACTTTCTCCTCATTCTCTGCTTGCTTTCCCAGGGCCTCATGAAAGATAGATGGTTGTTCTCAACCCTGGTTTCTCTGTGACACTTTACAAGAAACAGATGGAGGGCCTTATTTGAAGGGATTCTGACTTCATTGGTCTAATACAGTACTCCAGCATTTGTATTTTTTTAAAGCCTTCAAGATGATTCTAATGTACAGTCAAGGTTAACAACTACTAACGTCAAGCAGTGATTTTCAGTTTGACCCCTAGACCAGCAGGATCAGCCACACTTGAGAAATTGGTAGAAATGCACATTCCCAGCCTCCAACCCAGGCCTGATAAATGAGAAACTCCAATCTCTATAGGTGACTCTGATGCTCTCTGAATCACTGCTTCTCTTTGAACTCTTCCCTCTCAAGCCCATCACTTGGGAATTAGAGGGCACTATTATAGTTTCAGAGGCTTCCCTGACGGCTCCAGTGGTGAAGAATCTGGCTGCCAATGCAGGAGACACAGATTTGATCCCTGAATAAGGAAGATCCTTTGGAGAAGGAAATGTCAATCCACTCTAGTATTCATGCCTGGGAAATCCCACGGACAAAGGAGCCTGGCGGGCTACTCTTTTGTGACCCCATGGGTCACATGGAGTCACAAAAGAGTAGTAAATGACTTAGTAATTAAACAGTAACAACAGTTTCAGAGCATTATACCCCTGGTGTTTATTTTTAAAGATGTTCATTCAGACGACCAAAATCAGCTTCAAAGTTGTTGTTTATGCGATCCTTCTGTCTTCCAAGGAGGGAGCTTCCTTGAATGGATCAGAGTTAACATGTTAAAAATATATATTAAGTTAAGGTGTAGAATGGAGTGACGGAACTTATCTTGGAGAGCAGTGGGACATATCTCTGGCTGGGATACAGAATAAGAGTGAAAATCAGGCTCAGATGTTGCCAACATGGGCAGGACTCCTGGAAACAGGCCCACTGGGATTGGATATGAATTGCCTTTTTTTCCTCTTATATGAATCTGATTTCCAACCCTTTCTTTTCTCACAAGTTCTGAGATGAAATATATTGTCCTGGTTGAGGTTACCAATTAGCCAACATCTAGAAAATTGAATATTTGCCCTAATTAGTGTCCTGGGAAACAGAACACTAGTTTTAGAGCATACGGCTTGACTGTCTGAACTTGCATCAACCTTGATAATATTTCAGCTTCGGAAGAAGTTTGTTTACACCATCCTCTTACCCTCTGAAGAGGGGCAGACAACAGCAGCATGAAGCACTTCCCTGACTCTCAGCCATCCGGCCTCCATGAGAGGCAGTCACTCTCGATGGGGTTTAGAGACACACTCCAATCCTAAGTTTTCCTTTTATTTGTCCAAGAAACCTCTTAAATTACGGTGATCTGGAAATGTATTTATTACATCATTAAACAAAATGTTTCTATTCAAAAGCAATGTGTCCATTTAATACTCATCACATTTTAAATTCTATCACTCACATGTGGAATCTAAAAAACACAACAAACTAGGGAAAATAACAACAACAATAAAAAAGCAGACTCACAGATATAGAGAACAAACTGGTGGTTTTCAATGGGGAGATGGGAGGGAAGGGCAGCATCAGGGTAGGAGAATGGGAAGCCCAAATCACTGGGCTTGAGGCAGGCTCAAGCATGTATTATACAGTACTGGGAATAGAACAAATGTTCTGTAATGACTATAAGTGGAAAGTAAGCTTTAAAAACTGTATAAAAGGTTTTTAATAAAAGAAAGGCTATTTAAGTGATGTAGTAAAATTTTTGCTTGAAAGGAAAACCTAATAAATATATTATATAGTTGTTTATTTGTCTAGCTCCCTCACTAACTGTAAGCTTCATTCAGATAAGACCATGTCAGCTTGTTTACCATAGTGTAGCCAGTATCCAGCACTGGGTAGGCACTCACCAAACAATACATGAATGAAACCCTGAACGGTGCTTCAGGTGTAATACAAGGGAAGAAAAGAGCGCTGCGGGCAGACATGGTGGCTCATAGCCTGTTCTGGTGCAGATGTAAGAATAGATACAAATTAAGAGGCTCTGTTCTCCCTATTGAAAAGAAGGGAAGAGATTCCCCCCCACCCCCCGCCACCTTTTTTTAACTCAGAGCATTTACCTTAGAAAACTTGTAGCTGTTAAGTATTTTCTCCTCTCTTTGAAATATATATAAACCCCCTTGAAAACTAGATAGATGTTTGTCAGCTTTAGAGAATGTATTTCTCAAAGACTTGGGAGCTATCTTTTTGAAACATAAGCATCAAGAGAGATAGCATGTCTGCCTCCCAGTTTCTAAGGGAGAATCAAAGCCTACATTGGGTGGGCATGTTGCTCCAAGCTGTAAAACTTGCTCCTGTCGTAAAAGTATGAGAGGTTTGGTTTTCTTCTGGGTAAAGCCAATTAGTTAACTCAGACGGTCACCCCAATTACTAGGTAAACTAGGAATGAACTATGTGTAAGAAATGATGTTGTCAAGTCCTCCTGCTTGTAGACTGGTTATTATCTATCTTGAAAACATCTATGTGATGGGCTGCATCTACTTGGCTATAAAAAGGGTGAGAGATTTCTTTCTGTCTTCACCATCTTCTAGTAGATTGCCTGTGCTTCACATCACATTCTGGTTTCACACTTACTCAATAATAGAACTGTTTTCTTTCTCTACTGCCTTTGTGGGAAGGTTTTCTGGGTTGGCAGATTTTGCTTCCCATTTTATTTCTCCAATACAAGCAAGGGGCAACCAATGGAGAATTTATGGGAGAGCAAAAGTTATTCATGTGAAGAAGGGGGAGCACATTTGTCATGTGAAAAATATCAGAGATGTCCAAATGGACTTGATGCAAAATAGTTGCAGGGATAATCCAGGTAATGAAGAAGCTCTTAAGTTATGTTCAGGGATTTGGATTTTATCCTGAGGGAAACTGAATAATCAAGGTGATATCACAATAGAATTTGCCTTCAGAAACCATAAGTCTTATTGTTATATGCAGAATTGCAGGATTGGAGAATAGTATCAGCAAATATAAGGAGATGTTGTTAGATGAGAGATTTGGTTATCAAGATGTACAATAGTAATTGCAGTAAAAAAAAAAAAATAGCAGTAATAATTGTCGTAACCACAATGAACATTGTCTTGAGCTTTATGCTGGGCACACTTCTTAGTCCTCCACATGTATTGTCAGTAATTTTTGCAACAACTTGTGTTATCAATTTATAGATGAGAAAGCTGAAAGATAAATCAGTTAAATAACTTGCTCAAGAGTAATATAAGATAGAGTTGCAATTTAAACCTGGCCCGAGGGACAGTTCTCTTAACTTCTTTGCTGCCTCCTGATGTCAGTTTGGACAAAGGAGGTTGCAAGATGGATATGACAAGGTGGATGGATTAAGAAATATTTAAAAGGTAGAACAGACAGGATCTGAGGATTGAGTGGATGTGGGAAATCGGTAAGAAAAAGATGTGAAGGATGTTGCCCAGTTTTCTATTACAGAATAGTTAAACTATTCACTGGGGCAGGAGGGCCAAAAACAGCAATTTTGGAAGGAAAGTTAAAGAATTTGAATGACACACTGCCCCGAGGAACCAAGGTGGAGATGTCCAATGAGGCAGCTGTTATACAGCTCTGGAGCTCAGAGAGGAAGACAGCCCTGAACACAAGGACAGTGACTGAGGTTGTAGGAGTGGATCAGAACCCCAGGAGAGAAAGCACAGTGAAGGGGAAAGTCCTGGATCAAACCCTGGGGGAGCATCAAGAAGAGAAGAGTTACTTCCATAGGAGATTAAGAAGACTGTCTAGAAAGCATAGAGGGAAAGAGTATGGTATTTGCAAAGCTCAAAGGAAAGAATGTCCCCAAAGGATATGGGGTCAAGAAATGTTAAGAACTGCTATTAAATTTTGCTTATCTCAGAAAGAAGTGAGGCTGTGACCTTCCCTGCCCCTAAATCCACATGAACATAAATCTCACTCAGTTTCTGATGGAAGTCTAACATGAAAGTACCTCAATTCAAGTTTTGCTTTAAACGTTCAGTCTGCTGTCATTTCCCCCCTCAACAGTACACCATATTGCTTTCCTTCTGTGAAGCTGAGGATGCAAAATAAGATTAAAAATCCTCCTGCTCCCTCAGGAGGAAACTGTGGAATATGAAGACTGGTGCAGTAAGCAAATTGAGTATTTGTCTCTGTGAAACCAAAACCAACCATTTCCATCATCTTCTCTTAGATTTCGAAGATGGCATTTATTCTGCAGCCCTCTCTTAGTTTACCCCTCATCTTCCAATTAATCTCATTTCTTTCCTTGACATTTTCCTTTGGAAGTAGATTTAGTGTAAGTTAATCATATTTGCTGAGATTTTGTTGCTTTTCTTAAAAAATAAACCTGCTAATGAGATTTTTGCCTAGTTTGGGTAGACTAATATGAAGCCTATTATTTATGCTTAAAGATTTAGGGGAATGACTAAATGTTTTCATGCTGTGCATCTGGGCAACTTAATCTCATTTTGTCCCCTGACATTTGAAGATAGCTTTAGGGTTTTCTTTTCACTTTCCTTCTATTCATTCTCCTCCAAACTCCCCTCTCTCTTCCCCTATCCTACTCACTACTGAATTGTTCATCTTTATTGGCTTGGAAACAGGGCTGCAATGTGATTTTCCACTTGGTTTCTAGTAGAATGGAATTTTTAGAAGTTTTTCTATCTTCTGGCTGCATGTGGGTGATGAGGAAAACTGTTTTCATCAAGGCTCAGAAGGTCTAACAATATTTACCTACCAGGAACGGTTGAGGTCTGGAGTCAAGAGTGTCTAAACCAGTCTATAAAATAAGGCCAGACCTAAAACAACTGAGCAAGTAAGGAACTGATGACAGATCTTAAGGATCTGGAGATGCTCTCTTTACTCCTTCCTAGTCTTTCTGTCCTGAGTCATGGAAATGAACCAGCAGTGGTTGGAATTCTGTGCAAGTCTCTGCCAATCCTGTTTTAGCCCTTGACGTGGGTAGTGATAGCTTAGGTAAGACATGAGATAGTGAACGTGATAGCTCTGGGGACAGTGCCAGATAGATTTTTTTTTCTGAAGTTGATAATTTTGAGAACCACCCGAGCCTACTCCCAGTTTCCCTACTGACTTGCTGAACATCCAGCAAATTCTGTTTTTGCTGGCTCCACCTTGAAATGAGATGAAAGCATCATCCCCCTCTCACCACAGCACCAGGATGCTTTAGGCTGTGAGGGAAGTGGAAGCAGTTCTGTGTGCAAGTTAGCACCTATAATTTCCTGCCACTGCAGAATTCAAGGTCCTAGCAGCCATCTCCTGCCAGGGATCCCTCTTGCAGGAGTTCAGGGGGTCACGGCTTCTCAATAAGTAACTGAAGAGCATTACCTTGCAGCTAGAAAATCATGAAGGATTCTGAGACAGCCAGGAACTCCCCTGAAGATCTGGTAGATTCAAGGTGGCAACAGGGAGAGAAGTAAAACATTCTGGAGACGAGAGAAATGTGAGCCAGGGTAGGGGTGTCCAGTAGAAGCTGCCAGGCTGCTTCACTGAATGAGGAGAGGGAAAGAGACCTATGTTTCCTGGGTAACTTGTCCAGCCAAGCACAGTGCTAGCCAATTTTATGCAGATAAAGGCATAAGGACTGCTCAAGACAGACGCTACTACATAAGTACTTATGATGAAACTGAGGCTCAGAAAGGTTGGAAGCTTTGCTGATAAACACCCAGTTAGGAAATGACAAGGATGGCATTTGAAACTGAATCTATTTGACTTCAAAGTCCGTGTATACTTCCCTGATAGTCTGCTTCTGGCACCTCTTCCCTGTTCTGGCATTACAGGGAAAGCAGGGTCATGGAGGGCCCTCCCCTGCTTTCTCCACACACTGGGGACAGAGGAGGCTGACCCTGATCTTCAGGGGTGAGCACCTGACTGTGGACTGCTGGGGAGACCACAGTCCTTCCTTGGTCACTATGATTAGAGCAGGGTCAGGCAGGTGACTCAAGTAAATCTGATGAGTTTCAACTTCTAGAGCTAGGGACAAGGTTCCTACTTCCTTTGGGGGTTGCTAAGCCTGTGGAAGGTGAGCCTGGAGCTGCCCACACTTAAGGACAGCCAATCTGGGAAGAAAGGGATTAGAAAGGAAAGCATGGAAGAGAGGTGAATTTCTGGCAAAGTCAGAATCATTTGACCATCTCTTCTGCTGTGTCATAAGCTAGAGCTGCCCCAGAACTCTTAGTTGATGGAGCATTTTCCACATTAAGAAGATTTTTGCAGTTTTCTCTTACTTACAACCAAAAGAACCCTGGTTAATATAAGGATTAAAAGAGGGAATTTTTAAAGCTATTTATACTGCTTCTAATCTTTGGGAATTGGCAATTTATATTGGGGAAGAGAACACACATCTGTGAAAGACTTAGGTCCCCATCAATTGCTCAGTTAGTTTTCTACAGCTACCATAACAGATTACCATGAACATTAAGGACTTAATACAAGACACACGTATTATTACCTTACAGTTCTGTAGTTCGCAAGTTCAATCCAGGTCTCATGAGGCTAAAATCAAGGTGCCAGCAGGGCTACATTCCTTCGTGGAGACTCTAGCAGAGGATCCATGATCTGGCCTTTTCCATCTTCTAGAAGTCACCCACAGGCTACAGTCTGTGCCTCCCTTTCTCCACCTTCATAGCTAACAACATAAGGTTCACTGTCATGTATCTTTCTCAGACACTTCCCTTCTGTTACCTCGTCCACTTTTAAGTATCCTTGTGATTTCACTGGGCCTATCTGGATAGCCCAGGAAAACATTCCCATCTTAAGTCAACTGAAAGCAAACTTCATTTCATCTGCAATCTTAATTCCTCTTTTGCCATGCAAACTAACAAAAATTCACTGGTTCTGGGGATTAGGGTATGGCTATCTTGCAGGGTGAGGGTTGGGGGAGCCCTCATTCTGCCTACCACAACATCTTCTCGATGATATGCTTTTTTGTAATGTCATGTTAATTGCCTGCTTCTGCAGTAGACTGTGACTATCTCTTATTTCCAATTTTGTCCCAGTGCCTTCCGTAGAACCCGTACCATAATGCCAAATTTAAAAATTTTGGATTTGTTTTCTATAGAAAATGGAGGAAACAATGAGGCCCAAAGGCTTTCTGGAAAGTGTTTTGTTATTGCTATATCTTCAGCACCTAACTCTGTAGATTTTCAAAGAATATTTGGGGAGGTAAATGAGAAAATGAAGATGAGATTTGAAATGGACCTCTTCCGGTGGGTATTATTTAAGGCTTAGAATAAAAAATGTGCCGGGTATGCCGGGGACTCAGGGCATAGGAGATGAAAGTAGTAACTATGTAGAGGGTTCACAAAAGGAAAGCCCAAGTTTTTGAACAGCCAGGTCAGGCTGGGTTATAGTCAGCCTTGGGGAGCAGCCTAAGGTGCAAAAGGCTTTCATTATCTGTAGACAATGAAAAAATCCCCAGAGACGCTGCACACTCTACACAATGCCCCCACCACTCACTCCCCTGCGATCTCATCCAGTTTCATCACTACCATCAATATGACACCTCTCAAATATACGTATCCAGACATAACCACTCCTCTGATCTCCACATTCACACATCCAAGTGCTTACTTGACATTGTCACATGGGTATCTAAAAAAGCATTTCACACTTCACATGTCCAAAAACAAACTCCTGGTTTTCACTCTCATTCCCCAATACCAACTTTCTCTTCCCCAGTCTTCCACATCTCAATAAATGAATGTTCCAGCCATTACCTAAGTGTTCACTCACTTAGGTAGAGGACTCCGGAGTCTGCTCTCTCCCCACACATTTAACATGTCAGCACATTCTAACCACTCTACCTTCAAGCTATTTCCAGAATTCAACTATTTCCTAGCACCCCAGCCACTCAGCCTTGGTTCAAGCCACCATCATTTCTCAACCAGTAAGAATGTAATGGCTTTCTAACTGGGCTTCATCATTTTACCATCTCCCCTTGGTTCTCCATAAAGTAGCCAGAGTGTTTCTTTTAAAATTCTAATGGGACTGCTGCTCAAACCCTACCCCCAGTGGCTCTATGCCTCACTTAGAATAAAAGCTAAAGTCCTTACAATAACCCACAAGTCATTATACTGGCTGGCCTTGCCTCCTGCCCTCTTGCAACCCTCATAACCTACTACTCTCTCACATCGCATTCTGCTCCAGGGAAGCTGGCTTCCTTAACTGCTTCTTGAGCACACCAAGCCTGCCTCTGCCTCAGGACTTCGGCACTTAAAGCTCTTGCTCCATTTGTTGTTCACTGTCTAAGTCATGTCCAACTCTTTGTGACCCAATGGACTGCCACATGCCAGGCTTCCCTGTCCTTCACCATCTCCTGGAGTTTGCTCAAACTTAACATCCATTGAGTCCCTGGTGCAATCCAACCATCTCATCTTCTGTTGCCTCCTTCTCCTCCTGCCTTCAATCTTTCCCAGCATCAGGGTCTTTTCTAATGAGTTAGCTCTTCACATCAGGTGGCCAAAGTATTGGAGCTTCAGCTTCAGCATCAGTCCTTCCAGTGAATATTCAGGACTGATTTCCTTTAGCATTGGCTGGCTTGATCTCCTTGCTGTCCAAGGGACTCTCAAGAGTCTTCTCCAGCACCATAGTTTGAAAGCATCCATTCTTCAGCTCTTGACATTCTTTATGGTCCAACTCCCACATCTGTCATGACTACTGGAAAAACCATAGCTTTGGCTATACAGCCCTTTGTCAGCAAAGTGATGTCTCTGCTTTTTAATATGTTGTCTAGGTTTGTCATAGTTTTTCTTCCAAGGAGTAAGCATCTTTTAATTTCATGGCTGCATCATGGATGGCTCTTTTCTCAGGTGTTCAAACGACTCATGCACTCATTCATTCACTTTTTTCAGGTCTCTCCTAAAATAGCGCCTTCCCAAAAGCACCTCCTTCACCATCCAACATGTTACAATTCCCCCTCACTAGCATTCCCTATGCCTCTTACTAAAGGCTTTCCTTTTCCCCTACATCATTCTCCCCTATCTGATTTACTACCTGTTTATCATTTGTTTCCCTTCCATTATAAATATGAGCTCTAAAAGAATAATTACTGTGCATATGTATATTTTTGCAATGTATACTCAATGCCTAGAACAATACCTAGCACATAATATGAATTTAGTATTTGTTGCTCGAATGATTTAACAATGGAAAATAGATGAAGAATTACTTGGGAGGGGGCTTTGAAGATATGAGTCAGAGACAGACTGCAGACTACAGAATCATCCAGGAGACTGAGCTAGAAGCCCAGGTTCTTGGATTGGGGACTGTGGGAGAAAAGAGACAGCAGGAAAAAAAGTCTGTAGTGGGGACCTCTTAGATACGGTAGAATGAATATTGGAAATGAAGGTAAAGAAGAGTCAGGTGATGTGATCATTTTTAGGGAAATGGGAATGTGAGTGCCACTAAGAGAAGGATGCTGGTGTAGAGGACCCCTCTGGAGGAGAATAAGGACTCAGGGTTTGATTAGACTGCATTTGATGTGTCTACGAAACACCCACTTGGAGACTTCTCTCAGGGGAAAGGTCAGAGACAAAGCCTATAAGATGGGCAGGAGTCTTGTGTGCTCTTTGGGGCCAGTCTAATATTCAGGTGGGCTGAGTATCCAGCTTAGTTTATAGAATAATCAAATGTGGTGTCCTGCTTGAAAGGCAGCATGCTTGAAGCTTGACACACTGGGAGAGGGCAGATGTAGGTCCTTCTACTACACTTGATCTTAGCCAAAAGGCCGAGAAGCGATGGGTCCTTCTACTAAAATGCTGAGTGGAGCCAGGGGCAGAGACAACCAACCCAGCAAGGGAGGAGCAACAGTGTATGCTTTTTCATGTTGATGATAAAGTTTGGGACTTATCAGGGATTTCTGAAGACAGGAAAATGCCATTTTTATAGACATTCCAGTTCATGAGTGCGTGAGACAATCTGCAGCTCTAAGCTTACCGATAACTGGATGGCAGTAGAAACCTTGGCTGCCCAGGAATGTGCTACCTCATAAATCTTGCTTAAATATTTACTGCTCTCACGGTAACTTAGTTAGGATCTCACTTTAGCAGTTTCACCAGTTAAATATTGGCAGAGTCTTGTTTTCCCACCACTCGTTGAAGGAGATTGGCCGCCTTCTCCAGAGGACTGGTGATGTGAGTAGAACCTCTCTACATTCCTGGGTGAGGCCACTTGACTCCTACTAGGAAGCCTGCAGTGAGTGAGGAGAAGGAGCCGGCTCTCTAAACCAGCTCCTCACATGCCTTGGGAAGACAAACCGTTGAATCAGACAGAGCTGCATCAGTTGCCCAGTGAACTTCACTAAAAAGATGCCACCCAGGGTGCTGAATTCTCAACAGCTCATTAACTGACTCGGCCAATTCTCTTCAGGCAAACTTGGGAAAGTGGCAAAGATTTATCTTTAGCTGGACACCTCTGAGCCAACAGCTAAGAAAACGAAATTACACTCTTACTTAAAAATACACACCCGTCTGTCCTTGTGAGGTGCACTCTGTAAAACGCACTGGCTCTGATTTTCCCTGTAGGACACCTCACTCCTTCTGCTGTCTCTTCATGTCTGGAGCAGATGTTTGCTGTGCCCTGAGTGGTTTGAATAGATTCCTAATGGACGTGTCAGTTTGGTCAAATATTTACCCAAATGTGTGATCTTTTCTTCAGAGAAATGGATGGTTTTCATTTTCACTTGATTTTTGCAACCTCAAGGGGAGATGACAGCATAGTTTACCAAATAAAGCTTTCTTATCTCTATACATCATGGGCACACTGGTATCATCACAGCCTAAACCTAGTAAGCTCTTAATATTCAACTTTCTGTCCCTGTAACCTGCCCAGGGAGGTGAAATTGTGCTGGGGCAGGAAAGCCCCGGCCTTCTGAGTCACACTTGGGACCCATCCCTTTGAAGTCTTGATTTCTCCTGTTTTTGCAATACACTGGACACATTTCTCCATGGCTCCGGGTCTCATCCTCAGTCTGCTGGAATTTTCTTTTTCAGACCAGGTCTTGTCAAAGTCATTCCCCTTCTCCCCCACCCTGCCAGCCCACCAGCATCAGCTCTTCAACTGGAAGAAATACAGGAAGGATATCCAAATACAGGAAGAACAGCTGCCTTCAAACAACCCAGCCGCAATCTCTGAGACACAGAAATGCAAAGCCTGATCACCTCCTTGGCAGAGTGGGAGACAGGAAATACATGGAGAATCATTAATTTTCTCTCCCAATACATTATCCTCACATGGAACAAAATTCACCTCTGCTTGCTAAGCAGTCTCTTACAGGCCACATCTCTACTTATACTTTTATAAAATGGGGATCCTCCTATTTATGGAGGTAAATATCATAGCTCCTCAAAATGAAGAAATTGGCAATTCATTTTTTCAATATATACTATTGAATGTCTAATACCCAACAAGCCCCAAGGATAAATCAGTATCCTCTTCATGACTGACATGCTAAGGAGAAGTTGAGGTTTGAGGTGAAAGCAAGAAGCCTCCAATGACAGAGAGTCGGGAGGAAGAGAACTCCTGGGAGAGTGCAGAGCTAATCAAAGGTTCTAAGCTGGAAACAAGTTTTGCAGCTCAGGAAACCAGAGAATGGCCAGGGCTGCTGGACTTGTGGGTAGAAGAGAGTGGGAGGGAAGCAGGGTCAGCTAACATGAAACTTGTAGGACAGGGTATTTAGACTTCAAGTTAAATAGGAAGATTTACATTTTAAAAGATCACAGGGTCTTTTCTATGTAGTGGATTGCAAGAGTGGGAGAAGGAAGAGTAGACTGGAATAAAAGACAGACATTTAGGAAAGAGAGAATCTGACTTGGACTCTGAATATAGGACTTCGCACTTCCCAACAGTCAAGTTGAATCTTCACTGGTTTCCAATAGCATCTAAGTGCAGGCATTCAGAGTAAAGACTCTTTCCTTATGGTCTATGTGAAGAGATCTTCATGACCCCTTGGAAAAGTCCAGTTTCCTTAGTTTTTGGATCATATCTAAGTCTGATATATCTGTGGGTCAAAGTCAGAGAATAATAGTATTTAGAGCTGGTAAGAGGTCCTGTGGTAACTTCTTGGCCTCTACTTGGCTGCATATAGACCCCTTCACTTCAGATGAATGTTTACTCTTTGAAAAAATGTAGTAGCTTTATCGAGATGAAATTTAAATGCCACACAATTTACCTAAGGTGTAGAAGTCAGTGATTTTTAGTATATTCACTGAGTTGTGCAACCATCACCATGATCTATTTTTAAAGTGTCTTTCCTCACTCCAGAGAGGTCTCATACCCTTTAGCAGCCACTCTCCATTCCCCACCTCCCCCTGTCAACACCTAGGCAGGCACGAACCTATGTTGCTTTCATGAATTTGCTTATCCCGTATATTTATGTAGGTGCAATCATAAAATATATGCCCTTGTATGGCTGGCTTCTTTCACTTTGCATAAGGTTTTCAAGGTTGATTCATTTGTAGCATAGTCAATACTTTATTTTTTTCTACTGATGAATAACATTCTATTGAGTAGATATACCACATTTTGTTTATCCATTTGTCAGCTGATATATATTTGGGTTATTTCTATTATTTCTACTCTTAAGTCATTATGAGCAATGCTGCCATGAACATTCATGTGTAAGTTTTTTGTGGATGTGTATATCCATTTCTCTTGGAAACATATCTAGGAATGGAATTGATGGATCATACAGTGAGTCTATATTTAATTGTTTCAGAAACTGCTGGACTGTTTTCCAAATGAGTTTATAATTTTGAAAAACATTGTATGCATAGTTCAGGGTATTTCACCCTGCTTCCTGACTGCACATTTCTTAACTTATCTCTGTGACCAGAATTTTTTTTTACAATAAATTTTAAAAAAACTTATTTTCTCTATTTCTACATTGGAAAGTTTCCTCCAAATAAAGCAATAATGAGTTCTTTAACTTATTTTCTCTTTAGACAGTTTCTTATTTCTCATACTCCTTAATACACTCTCTCTTCATTTAAAAATGAAAGATCTGAAAAGGGATCTGACCAATGCCAGCAATTAAAAAGACTGCTTCCACAGAGACAGTACATATTGCTACAGTCACTTTGACCATCAGATCTTTCATGTCATATTTGTGTGTAAGTAATAAGTGTCAGTCACTCAGCTGTGCCCAACTCTTTGCAACCCCATGGACTGCAGCCCACCAGGCTTCTCTGTCCATGAGATTTTCCAGGCAAGGATACTGGAGTGGGCTGCCATTTCTTTCTCCAGGGATTGTACCTGGGTCTCCTGCACTGCAGACAGATTCTTTACTGACTGAGTAAGTTGGGTTAATCACTCTCCTATTTTTCCACATTTATACTCATCACTTTACATGCCAGTCCTTAAACCTGGCACTTATCTGGCCCCTGGAATGGAGGCCTTCTTGTCGCCATGCACATCTTATTCATGTCTCCATTTCGGTTCCATAGAACCAGGATGCATTTTTTTCAGAGGCGAAGGGCCTGTTTCTCTGGACTGAAACTCCTCTTAAATTCTCGGCTCCTGTGGGGCTCTTTGCCTTGAGATGAACAAAGCTGAGTCTTCCTTGCTCCATGTTCAACATAATAATTCTGCCTGAATCACAGTTCTTTATGAACAAATGCCTCCTGTTTATCCATTCATCCATCCCTCATTCAACAAATTATCATTAATAGAAGTCAGGCACTCTTCTAAGTTCTAGGGACCCTGTAGTGAACAGAACAAAGGCCCTGTGTTCATAGTTTATATTTTAATACAGGTTATGTAATTTAAGCATCAACAAGCATGAGCTTTGAGATCAGACTATTTGAAAGGGACTTTATATTTTCTGGTGAAGTCCACTCCCTCTCTTTTTAAAAAAATAAAATTTAGAACAGAAGCATCACTTTACTTGCTCATAGTCAGTCCCTGTGCATGATAATTCATTTCAGTCATGTCCGACTCTGCAACCCTATGTTCGGTAGCCCTGAAAGTCTCCTCTGTCCATGGGTTTCTCCAGGCAAGAATATTGGAGTGGGTTGCCGTGCCCTCCTGCAGAGGATTTTCCCAACCCAGGGATTGAACCTGCATCTGTTATGTCTCTTGCATTGGCAGGTGGGTACTTAACCACTAGCTCCACCTGGGAAGCCCAATCGGTCCCTAGGAAAGCTAATACCCCAGGTCTAATACTCTCACTATGCTAACAGAAAAGGTTTCAGAAGTCCTTTGAATTGGCAAGCATGACATGAATTAACGTAGCTTCTCATATTTATGGAAACACTTTATGAGACACTGCTATCCATCTTGGAATAACAGAACACAAGGTATTTGTAAGAGAATGAAAAGCAAGAACAAGAAGGTGTATTTGAAATATCTTTTTTAAACCAGATCCTCTTACTTGAGTGAACAACTGAAGTTAGACTCCCAAGTTACAGTTAACACTGTGAGCAAACATATACGACTTAGTGCATTTTTCACAGATGCCTTTTGTTTTCTACAAGGGATGATGAAAGCAGCCTTCAGAGGGCAACTCATGCAGTGAATTTTCCTGTTGTAATTTCAAAGTTCAGCACATTATCTTGTGTTCCTGATGGCTTCCTGTTTCTCTTTTCCCTCAGAGGTCAAGATTAACAGCAATTTCCATCTTGAAAACAATGCAAACGTTTCACCCCTCTGGATTCCACGGAGGCTAGGGCCCTTGACATGGGTACACATCTGGACCTTCATGTGGTAGCTTGCTTCTTCTCAAAGGCTTCCCTTAGGCTGGACAAAGAAATGGATTTTTCTTCACTGGTGTGGGAAATAATTCCAAAATTGTACTTATTAGAAGCCCATGCCCAGAGGCATGCCCTTGAGACCTCTGGTTTTACAGCCTAGAAGAATCACTCTTCATTTTGGGGGGGGGCAGGGCACCACTGTAATGCAATTCTTTTTTTTAAATTTGAACTATAGTTAATTTACAGTGTTGTGCTAGAGTTGTACAGCAAAGTGACTCATATAAGGCCCCAATATATATACATATATATTCTTTTCTAGATTATTTTCCCTTATAAGTTATTACAACATATTGAAAATGGTCCCTTGTACTATTCAGTAGATCCTTGTTGGTTATATACTTTATATATAGTAGTCGTTCAGTTATGTTCAACTCTTTGCAACCCCGTGGGCTATAGCCTACCAGGATCTTCCGTCCATGGGATTATCCAGGCAAGAGTACTGGAATGGGTTGCCATTTTCTTCTCCAGGGGATCTTCCCAACCCAGGGATTGAACCCAGGTGTCCTTCATTGCAGGCAGATCCTTTACTATCTGAGCCACCAGGGAAGCCCAAATATAATAGTGTGTATATATTAATTCCAAACTCCTAATTTACCCCTTTAGTAGCCATAAGTTTGTTTTCTGCATCTGTGGATCTATTTTTGCCTTCTTGAAGTTTGTGCTCAGTTTTAATGACTGAGCATCACAAACTTCCCTCCATCCCCAAGACCAGAGATGTCCATGATGATTCTATACTATCAGACCTCTGCCTCTATCTCCATATCTTTTCCCTTCTGAAACTTCAGGGAAAGCAACGAGGAGCCAATGGAGACAGTAAAGAAGAATAAATACGTACCAATATAATGTAAGAGTTATCTTCTAAGATAGAAAGAAATTAAAGAGGAAGTATCATGGTGGCTTAAAAGTGAAATATTTACAAATTAGAGGCAAATTTGGAACTGTTAAAGACTCTTTAGAAAGAGAGAAGACAAAAATCTGTAGGTAGTCTCTACCCTTCCACCCTTCCTATAATGCTCCGTTCCTGAATCACCTCCCCTTTCCTTCTCCCCACATATACACACCTCAACTTGCCAACAAATGTAATCTGGTAATAAAGTGGTAGCAAAGAATTTAATAATTTCCCAAATGAAGCAAGGGATGATCTGGTCCTTTGTCTCTGATATTTATGATTCATAAGGTGTCAAACAACCTTACATGCTGTAATGGGAATAATCATGTTTCTTGACAGAAACACCTCTGTCTGCCTTTGTTTACTTAGAAATGAGACTTGTTACATACATCAATCCTATGAATCAAAACCTTCTGGTTTGCAGCACTCTGCCACCCATGGCTTTTAGCTAGTTCTTCAAACCATCTTCACCTTTTTGTGGTCATTGAAATAAAGTGAGATTCTTTGCATTTTCTATTAGTGTTTATTAAATACTTACTGTTATTATTTTTGTTTTGGAAAGTGGCAAGTTGAAAGAAAATGAGTACCCTATTTTCTAGTTTCAAGTCACTCATATTCTTTTGAAAATGAGCAGAAACAGAGTGAGTGTCACGACCTTATGCTCATGATCTCTACCAAAGCCCACTAACTGGTTAGCACATGGGTTGTCAAAGAGGAGCTGTGTCTTTCACCTGGGACCAAGGGCCACCTCTGATAACTGCTGGCTGCCTACAGACCCAGATGGGATGTTCCCTGACTGGCACAGCCATATAAGACTTTGATGTCTTAGGAACTTCTCAGGGAAGAAAGTGACTATGTTTTGCTTAGACTTGGACGAACCAGGTGGGTTAGAGGAACTTTGACTGTTACATCACAGTAACTATATGACCAACACATGGTAAGATAATTGATCTGCAAGAACCAAGTTATATCGATTCTGAATCATCAAAGTCCACAAAACTTGGATGGTTATAGTGACGGCTGCCTGAGAGTGCGCGTGCATGCTAAGTTGCTTGCAGCAGTCCAACTCTTTGCGACCCTACAGATCACAGCCCACCAGACTCCTTTGTCCATGGGATTCTCTAGGCAAGAACACTGTAGTGGGTCACCGTGCTCTCCTTCAGGGGATCTTCTCGACCGAGGGATTGAGCCCACATCTCTTATGTCTACCTGCATTGGCAGGTGGGTTCTTTACCACTCACACCACCTGGGTAGCCCCACCTCAGAGTGTAATGAGGGTTAAATGAATCAATACTTTGAAGTTTCTTTAATAATGTCAAGGCCACAGTAAGGGCTCGATAAATATTAGATCTTGTTATTATATTAACTACTTTAAACAGTAGGTTAATTCAGAACAAGCTCATGTAAAGTTAGCCATGTTGAGAACTCAGAGCACAGACATATTAATGAAATATGAGCTGGTTTCACGAAGGTGGTGACACTCAGCCCAGTTTTGTACACAAGTGAGATATAGTGGATATATAAGTTGAGCATTACACATTAGGAGGAGACTGAGGAATATGTGCTACAAGAGTCAAAGGCACAAGATCCTCAGGTAAAAACTAAAGAGAATAATTACTCACTGTTTAAAATTCCATACAAACTAACTGAGTGATACTGAAACGATGTGATAGAATGAATACATTGCATAAGGTGACAGAAAACAATTTTAAAGATAGAACTAATTTACACTCGTACAAGAAAATCAGCACCTTTATTGAACATAAATTGAGAGGTATTATTGTACTGTAAGGAGGACAAAGTATAAATCAGACTTTTCAAGTTTCCAATAACAGACTTCACTCTATTTTAAGCAGAAAAGAAATTTCTGAAGGAATATTAACCACACCCCAGGATAAGGAAGGAAAGGTGAAGTGAAAATTGCTCAGTTGTGTCCGACTCTTTGTGACCTCATGGACTATATAGTCCATGGGATTCTCCAGGCCAGAATACTAGAGTGGGTAGCCTTTCCCTTCTCCAAGGGATCTTCCCAACTCAAGGATCAAACCCAGGTCTCCTGCATTACAGGTGGATTCTTTACCAGCTGAGCCACCAGGGAAGCCCTCAGTAGAGTCAAATTCTAGAGTTACACAGCCCCAAACATTGCCCAATTATGTTGGGGTTTCTCTAGCTAAAATTCACTTTCACCACTGCTCAGCACCTTATCACACTCAGGACTAGTTAAGAGAACTGTCACTGCCATCTTTGAAGTCATGGTCTAAATCAGGGGCTGCCAAACTTGTAGGCTGGCCATCGATTTTTGTGAGTAATGTTTTTTGGGATGCAGTCATGCCCCCTAGTTTACACAGTGTCTGTAGCTGTTTTTGTGCTGCAACCACAGAATTTAATTATGGAGACAGAGTCCATGTGGCCCACAAAGCTGAAATATTTATTATCTGTCCTTTCACAGAATTAGCTTGCCAATCCCTGGACTAGAACTTATTTAGCCCTGAAAAGGGAAAAGAAACTGGCCCTAGAACCAAAAATGAAACCACAACATCTGCCACCAGTCAGCACATTCTTCTTTCTCACCAGACACGGGTGTCAGGAACAGATTTCATAAAAACACAAATAAAGGTCTCAAGGGCAAAGAGGAGGGTGTTACTAATAATCACAGAGCATTGGAAGAAAACTAAGTACAAAAGATAAAGATACAGAGCAGATAAAATAACACATTAAATAATTATCAGAACAAACACATGAATATCTTAAAGTTAGCATAACTAACATCTATGGAAGCTTAAGAGAAGAAGGTATTGCATTCAGAAAACAAGAAGAGTTATTACTCTATTAAACCATGGACATTTTTTAAAATGTGATTTTTAAAAAGCAAGAAATGAATATACACTGGTGAAAGAGAGTGAGTAAAAATACTTTAAGAAAACACCTCAAAATGGCAAAATATTTGGGAAGTATGAAAAAAAATTTAAGTGGTATGAAGGATAGATTAAAAGTTCACATTTCCATCCCAAAAGAGAATATAAAGAATAAAACAAAGATGGGAGCCAGGGGAAATCCAAGGGGAAAAGAATTTTTACATTAAATGGTGAGCAGGTTGAGTGCTGAGTAGGATAAATAGGGAAAGTGTCTTCTTTCTATACATTCTGGCGAAATGCAAGAATGATAGAAATGATAAATGATAGAAAATCTTAAAACTCACAGAGGAGAATCTTACGATTTTCTTAGAGTTAGAGCTAGAGTTACCTCAAAGAAATAGGCATCAATTTGGCACAAGATATTCTACTGACACATTGGATCCTAGAATAACAAAGCAGAAATGAGAAAAAAGATATAATTATAATTGTGGATAAAATTTTTAAATTACAAGAAAATGCTTATGAAAGTTTTATGGGAAAGCATTTTCCAGATTGTCTAAAGAACAGAAGAATACACAAACCTGTGAAAAATAGAAAAGACACTCTAAGATCTATACCATAAAAGGAGACAGTTTCTGCTATTCCGTAGATTCTAGGTGCCAAATTTCTCAAGAACACATAATTTGTACACTTTTGCAAAGATAGAAAAAAATGGAAGGTTTCTTAATTTGGGCTAAAGCTAGCAAAACCCTTATGTCCAAAGCACAAAAGATTGACATGGAGAAAAGAAGTAAGCAAATCTCACCTTGAACAAAGATACAGAAGTCCTAAATAATATATTAATAAGTCAATTCCAAGTATATGTGAAATGAATAATAACTCATGTTCTTTTATCACTCCATTTCTCCTCCTTCATTAGTTTGGAAGTTCTATTCTCCTCTACTCAACAGTTAGTTGTTTGGTGCCTTTAAGACTGTAACATTTTTCTCTAGCTCTTAGTTATTCTCAGTAGGAAGGTCGGTCAGATTATGTAGTCTAGAAATAGAGACTCTGGAACCTTCAGTTTTTAGGGAAAAAAAAATTCAGCACCCGGAAATATCATACACAAACATAAATTATAAACAAAATATACATTAGAGGGAAATTTGAATAATTGTTATATCATTATCCTGGCCAATGGTACTGGTTAGGATGAAAGGAGTTTTTCTTTAAGCAAGATACCAAACCCAGATGCTATAAAGAAAAAAGATTAATATACTTGACCACATACCAATTTAAACTTCTTAAAATTTAAATTAAACTCATAACAAATTTATGATGCAAGTTTAAATTGACTTGACTAAGAACAGCATAAAGAATGTTAAGAAATAGGAGACAACTTGAGAGAAGATATTTAGGGTCCAAATAACAAAAAATAATATCCATAATATGAAGGCAGGACTTACTAATCAAGAAGAAAATGACAAGGAACTGGCCCCCCTCTCAAAAGAGCCAACTCAAACTTATTAATAAGCAATTTGCAGAACAAAATATGCAAGTGATGAAAAAAGTTAAGAAGATAATCAACTTCCATAATAATCCAGGAGGTGAAACCAGACTACAGATTAACTAAGTACTAGATTAACTAAGTACAGTGAGAGCAAGACATGTATGTACTTTCAGCCAGCATTTTACCTCTGATTCAGTTCAGTTCAGTCACTCAGTCATGTCCAACTCATTGCGACCCCCTGAACCACAACATGCCAGGCTTCCTTGTCCATCACCAACTGCCAGAATTCACCCAAACTCATGTCCATTGAGTTGGTGATGGATGCCATCCAATCATCTCATCCTCTGTTGTCATCTTCTCCTCCCACCTTCACTCTTTCCCAGCATCAGGGTCTTTTCAAATGAGTCAGTTCTTCGCATCAGGTGGCCAAAGTATTGGAGTTTCAGCTTCAACATCAGTCCTTCCAATGAACACCCAGGAGTGATTTCCTTTAGGATGGACTGGTTGGATCTCCTTGCAGTCCAAGGGACTCTCAAGAGTCTTCTCCAACACCACAGTTCAAAAGCATTCATTCTTCAGCGCTTAGCTTTCTTTATAGTCCAACTCTCACATCCATACATGACTACTGGAAAAACCATAGCCTTGACTAGATGGTCCTTTCTTGGCAAAGTAATGTCTCTGCTTTTTAATATGCTGTCTAGGTTGGTTACAACTTTCCTTCCAAGGAGTAAGCGTCTTTCAATTTCATGGCCGTAATCACCATCTGCAGTGATTTGGAGCCCCCCAAAATAAAGTCTGACACTATTTCCACTGTTTCCCCATCTATTTGCCATGAAGTGATGGGATTGGATGCCATGATCTTAGTTTTCTGAATGTTGAGTTTTAAGCCAACTTTTTCACTCTCCTCTTTCACTTTCATCAAGAGGCTTTTTAGTTCCTCTTCACTTTCTGCCATAAGAGTGGTGTCATCTGCATATTTAAGGTTATTGATATTTCTCCTGGCAATCTTGATTCCAGCTTGTGCTTCATCCAACCCAGTGTTTCTCATGATGTACTCTGCATGTAAGTTAAATAAGCAGGGTGACAATATACAGCCTTGATTTACTCCTTTTCCTATTTGGTTATCTACCTTAAAAGATTCACATATGTTTATAAAGACACTTATTTGAAAATCCCCAGTGCTTCTCAGTGACTAAATAAAGATTAAACATCCAAACTATGAAATGCTATGTAAGTATTATAAACACTGAGATAGAGTTATACATGCTTTAGGAATATATCACCATGAAAGAGTATTAGGTAAAAGAAGTTTGAGAACTTTTTTCATTTATATATTTAAAAAATCTCATTGTATATTTGTGCATACATATTTATAAATGCTAAAACAAAACTAGAAAGATGAACACCAAATTGTTAGCAATGTTTGCAAGTGGGAGGCATTTGAGATTTCCATGTGGGTGAGTGGGGACTTTCACATATTTTCCTACAAAATAATATATTTAACTATTTTATAATGAGCTGTATTCATTCATTACTTATATACTGAAAGAAAGAAGTATGGTGCACAGGCTGTGAGATACAATTAAAGGACCCTGAGTTTTGGAATTAAGCAAACTTGGCTTCTATAATCCTGGCTTTTTCTTGCTGGCTCTGTGAATTTAGGCAAGTTGCTGAGGCTCTCAATCTTCATCTGAATGTAGACACCTTTCAAATTAGGATAATTAAGTAAAAATGTAAATGTCAACCAATCCTCTGCATGTAGTGGATTTTTAACACAGCTTTCTATGTTCCTTCTCTCCGGGAAGAGTGAGAAATAAGCAAGGCTGAGATTGGACCTGAGACCTCTTCTTCACAACTTTGAAAGTAAGACTCAGAATGACCTAGGCTGCATTTAGTAAGCAGACGAGTCACTGTAAAATCTCGAACTGAAGAGTGACTTGATCCAAAAGGTGTTTTAGGAAGATTAGTTTGACAATTCTAGAGAGAAAAATGAGTCCTTTTCTGCATAAATGGTGATACTGTAGAATTAGAAATTTATGACAAAGCTGAAACTTCAATACTTTGGCCACCTGATGTGAAGAACCAACTCACTGGAAAAGACCCTGATGCTGGGAAAGATTGAAGGCAGAAGGAGAAGGGGACTACAGAGGATGAAAGGGTTGGATGGCATCACTGACTCGATGGACGTGAGTTTGAGCAGGCTCCAGGAGTTGGTGATGGACAGGGAAGCCTGGCGTGCTGCAGTCCATGGGGTCGCAAAGAGTTGGACACGACTGAGTGACTGAACTGATGATACATCATAAAAATCATATGATGCATACATGACTTCCAGTAGTCATGTACGGATGTGAGAGCTGGACTATAAAGAAAGCTGAGCACCAAAGAATTGATGTTTTTGAATTATGGTGCTGGAGAAAACTCTTGAGAGTTCCTTGTTCTGCAAGATCAAACCAGTCCATCCTAAAGGAAATCAGTCCTGAATATTCAATGGAAGGACTGATGCTGAAGCTGAAACTCCAATACTTTGGCCACCTGATGCAAAGAATTGATTCATTGGAAAAGACCCTGATGGTGGGAAAGATTGAAGGTGGGAGGAGAAGGGGACAACAGAGGTTAAGATGTTTGGATGGCATCACCGACTCGATGGACATGAGTTTGAGCAAGCTCCAGGAGTTGGTGAAGGACAGGGAAGCCTGGAATGCTGCAGTCCATGGGGTGGCAAAGAGTTGGATATGACTGAGCAACTGAACTGAACTGAATGATGCATCATTTATCTCTCATTTTCAGACAAGACCAAGCTGAGAATCTGGGCAAAAGAAAGGTACCTAGGGAATCCCTTAGCTCCATAGTTTTATTTGATCCTCTCAAAATCAGCATCATGGCTACACTCAAACAGAATCACTTTCTCTCACTGCTTTTTGCCAGGATGGTCTATTTTTCTTTCAGCTTTCTAAGCTACCACTGCATAACCAATGGTTTCTTAGTAAGCTAAAGGGTACTTTGAAGACTTGGTTTTCTCACAGTACAAAACTTTGTCATTACAAATAATTCCAAAAAAGATTTCTGTAAGTGATGATAGATGCTCTGTGTTTCCCTGGGAGGTGATATTCTGGCAGGATATTCTCAGACAGTCTGCCCATATCAGCCTTGCTGAACACCAGGGCTCCCAGCCTGGTCACTCAGGATAATCCTCATGTCCCAACACACGTCTCCTAGAGGGTAACACTTGTCTGTGGTCCACTTAATGATAATAGTAACAGTAATGAATAAATCTGCATGCTAACATGGAGTTTAAAATCCTACAAATATCTACCAGTGAGTAAAAGATCATGCTTCTTAACAATCTTCTGTCTAGGAATCTCTCACCCTTTGTTTTTGTCTTCATTTTCTCTATATACCATCCTGGCTGAATCTCTAGATTTTGGTGGTAATAACTGCACTCAAGCCTTCCAAAAGTTGGGTATAAATAATAACCTTTCTGATGTTCAGGGTGTTATCAGGTCATTCCACTGCCCATATTAGTTTCCAAAGATTTAGAAATAAAAATATTTGCCATGGATTGGCTGATTTGGATCCAATGTTACAACAGCAAGTACTATATGCCTCTGGGTGCATTTTGCAAGTCATTCAACAATCTGCTCTTTAGGACCACACCTCTGTGTGTGTCTTTATATATGTTCTGTACTGTTGCATGAACACTGAATTTACAGAAAGATCACACTGGAATGGCCTTAGGTTCTTACCTAGAAGGCAGAGAAGTCAAGATAAGCTTCCAGAGGCTTTGGAAGGAAAAAAGACAGAGTAGAAAAACAAACTGCATAACCCAAGGCTGAGGTCTGTGCCATTACTTTCATCTTTCTTTCCTCTTCCCTAGGATTCATTCTAACCATTACATCCTTATCTTCCAGCCCTCACTTAATTCCCCTGAAAGACTCGAGTGAAATGTGTGAAGCTATTTCCAAGTTCACACTATGTAGGAGAAAGTACTTGGGGCTACTTTTCTGGGTAAGAATCTTGTCTTTCAGTTTTCCTCTTTAACTGGCCTGTGTGGTTTGGGGTCTGTTTTTTGCCTTCTCTGTGTCTCAGCTGCTCATCCCATAAAGCTGACTTTAAAAATTTGTATAGAAATTTAGTTTCTGATCAAGATGGTATAGCAAGGCATGGATTTATCTTCCTGCTTTGAACCATTCAAAAAATGAGCAGAATATGGGGAAAATGTCTCTCTAGGCATTGAACATAGAGCAACAAAGAACAATGATGCCTGAGGAACAAAATCAAATGAAATGAGCTCTACAGTTGCCCGAATTACTGCCTGGAGAAAGACTGGACTGCAGTTCAGCAAGGGCAGACCCGAGCAGAGGTTAGTGGTCTTAGCTTTGGAGATGGAGTTGGGTGTTTCAAGGAGCCAATGACTCCAAGCTGGAGTTAATTAGGTAGGGTACAGAAGCAGAGAGAAATGCAAGATCGTGAGAGTTCCCTTTGAGAATTCAGTTAAGTACTGATCATATCATCTATGGAAGAAAACCACCTGAGCCCAGGGAAAGAAGCACTAACATGCTTCAAGGAAACACTGTCTGGAGCTCACAGAGGGCTACACATAGTGTTGATTCCCATCAGTCAAAATGGAAAACCTCATAATTCATGGGGCACTGGATATATCACTAGTGAAGGTCTTGTCTGAGTAGTGAAACATAACTATACCTTGATTAAGTGTTGCTTGGGCCCCACTAAAAAAGCTTAAAAGCAAGACCTAAATAAACAAAGTGTTTGCAGTAAAGTAATTGTGTCCCAGAACAAAGCTCATGAATATTTTTAGGAAACTAAAGAAAAATTAACAATGTCTGGCATCCAATCTAATATTACCAGGCATCTTTAGAGGCAGGAAAATACAACCCATAAAGAGCGGGAAAAAAATAAGTTCACTGAAATGGACTAACTCAGAAATGATGGAGATGATGGAATTAGTAAGTCAAGGACATTGACAGAGCTACTAAAACACTATTCTACATGGTCAACAGCTAGAGAAAAGTTTCAAGATACTAAGAGAGATATAGTATATATAAAAATAAAAATTCTAGAGATGAAAATTTAAAGGTTTGAAGTTAAGAATATACTAGATAAAATTGATTACATTTAACATTGCAGAAGAAAAGACTAATGAAATTAAAGAGAGAAATATAAACTTTCTAAAATGAAACAGAAATGAAAGGACTTACAAAAAAGAGCATCAGTGAACTGAGGGACAAACTGAACTACCCAAAGATAAGTATGATTGGAGCCTGAAGGAGAAAATGTGGAAGGAGACAGAAAAAATTTGAAGTAATAATGGCTAAGAGTTTATAAATTTGATGAAAACTATAACCCACAGATCTGAGAAGCTCAATAAATTCAAGCACAAGCAACACAAAGAAAACTACACCATGGCAAATGACAGTCAAATGTCTCAACACCAGTGATACAAAAATGTGGTTAGAGGGGGAAAGGTGCATTATATACACACTGAGGAATGGCGGCAAGGATGATAGCAGATTTCTTGTTTCAAATCTTGTTTAATTTTTTGTCTTTAAGGTAGAACAATCAATGGAGCAACACCTTCACAGTAGTGAAAGAAAAACAGCCAGTCTAGAATTCTTTATTCCACTACAATATCTTGTAAAGGCAAAATAAAAGATTTTCATACATCCAAAAGCTGAAATAATTCATTGCCAATAGACAGTACCCGTAAGAAATGTACAAATAAGTCTTTCAAGCAGAAGTAAAATTATACCAGATAAAAGCATAAACACAAAATAATAAAATGCACTGGATATATTCACAGGAAATGAAGGGGATACAGGAATAAATTAAACTACACCATAAGAAGCAATCAGTCAAATACAGAACATTTTTCAGATCTCCTCAATTAATTTCTTTAAGAAGCAAAGCAAACAAATGAAAAAATAATGGCTAGAATGTGAACTGATGATTTGAAAAGTTAGTGATAACCTCTATACACCTACCAGAATGGTTAAAATTTTTAAAAATTGAAAATGCAAAATAGTGACAAGAATGTGATTCAACCAAAACTCTCATGCACTGCTGATGAGAATGTAAAAGGTACAAATGCTTTGGAAAACGTCTTAATATTTTATATAATGTACATTTTAGACATTTTACCATATTATGATCCAGCAATTTCAATGCCAGGTATTTATTCTAGAAAAGTGAAAACTTATATCCTTAAAAGGACTTAAAAGAGAATGTTCGTAGCACCTTTATTGATATTAATCTCAAACTAGAAACAACCTAATCATAGGTAAATGGATAAGCAAACCATGGTATTCCATGCAGTGCAATAGTTTTTTAAAAATTAGCAATATATAACTAATAGAAGAAAAAATATGGGTGAATCCCAAAAACATTAAGCGGAGGGAAAGAAAAGCCAGAAACAAAAGGGGTATATACTCTATAATAACATTCATATAAAGTGCTAGAACAGTTAAAGCCAGTCTACAAACAGTGACTGCCTCGGGGGTAGGGGGTAGGAATTGACTGGGAGGGGACTTAAGAAAACTCTTCAGAGTGATGGAAATGTTCTGTATCTTGATCAGGGTATGAGTCACACAAATGTATGCATTTGTCAAAAATTAAACTGTACCCTCAAGATTTGTGCTTTTCATTGTACATAAATTATGCCTCAATTTAAAAGAATGGAGATGAAGAGTAAAATACATTATCATCAAACATGTGGATCCTATTTAGGCCCTAATACAAACCACAATGTGGCTCTACAACATTTTTAGACAGAGAAATATGAAAATGGACAGATAGATGATATAAAAAATTATTGATAAATTTGTCTGGGTAACAAACCTGCCCTAGTTATATAAGACAATGTCTTTATTTTTATTCCTACCTGGAAAATAGTTGGCAACATAGCTCAAACATGATGTCAGGATTTGCTTTAAAATGCTCGCAATCAAAAACTCAAAGAAGAGGGAAAGAAGGGCTAGATGAAGTATAGCAAAATGTTGGTATTTGTTGAATCTAGGTAATAGATAAGTAGGAATCCATTAAACTCTCTTTTACATACATGCACATATACAAGAAAATCTTTATAATAAATGCAAAAAGGGTGCCCCATAAAAACGTTATAAAAATGTTTTAAAAAGTGATTTATAGCAAATAGAAACTAAAATTTTCTTCACCAGAGATTTTTATGAATTGATATTTGAATCTAGGCTGGTGCCTCCACAAACAGAGATTTTCTTTGGCCCTGGTGTTACTGGTGCAAAGGCTCACTTCAGCCTCTAGGGTCCTCATCTGGAGCTCAGAAGAGACTCCCTCCCAGCTCTGTTCTTGTTAATAACACGAGTCACCTTCCCACATATGCTATATTTTAGATAGTGGGTATAACTCAAGCTGATGTGAACTGACCTCCAGGGTAATTTCCATAATACATTAGCTACCTTTACTCTATCACTCACTCTTAGAGCTAAAACATGAAGGGTGAGAATTTCATATATATATATATATATATACATATTTATTTATATATTTCACATACCCATACACACCAGAGTTCTAGTATATTTTTCACATGATAAAACATTGCAAAATTGAAATAAAAATATGAGATAAAGGTGAAATAAATATTATTTTAAAATTTCTTCCTAATCTCGATACCTTCCTGATATGTTTCATCTTGAAAAGATAGTGTGAATCTAGCAAAAAACAATCAGTTAGGGCAAGGATCTTCCTGAATAATACTACATATGATTTATCTCAGCGTAAGGCAGAACTTGCATTTGAGGAAAACAGGGGCTCTGTGGAGCTACCAGTGGTCAAAAGGAGAGCAGGCTGCCCTCTGGCACTAAGTATGATCAGAATCTTTCATCTGTACAGACTCCTTCAATGTGCTTCACACAACAGGGTCTGCTTCTTCTGTCTCACTGCCCCAGCTTGATGTGCATTTATACTTTGTTTTCTCTTCTGGTTCCCCACTCTACAATGGAATGGACAGGCAAAGTATGCTCCAGTTCTCTCAAGGTTCCCTCTGTTCCTTGGCACTTTTGTCACATGATCTTTGTCTGGAATCTTAGATGGTCTCTCTGTCTCCTCCTTGAATCTTGCTGCCTTGTACTGTCAGATAAAACTTTCCAAGATTCCATGTTACCCATAGAAAAGGCCTCATGGGTTTCTACCTGGCAGGCTACCCTCAGATTCAACTTAATTTCTCATTGTGTCCTTCTACAATCATCAACTTTCCTGGTCCCTTTACTGTTTACAAATAATCAAGTCACATCCCTGCATTCTATTTTTGTTTATGCTTTTTCCTCTCTCTGAAATGCTCTCTCCTCCCTACCTTCCTTAATAATCCTCAGTTTTAAGCACCAGTTTAGGTTTCACCTCTCCATAAAACATTTTTGGGCCATTCTGGTCCCTTTAAAATTCTTTCCTTTTTTTTTTTTTTTTTTTAAATTAATTTATTTATTTTACTTTACAATATTGTATTGGTTTTGCCATACATTGACATGAATCCATCATGGGTGTACTTGTGTCCCCCATCCTGACCCCCCTTCCCATCTCTCTTTCCATCTCATCCCTCTGGGTCATCCCAGTTCACCAGCCCTGAGCACCCTGTCTCATGCATTGAACCTGGACTGGCGATTCACTTCGCATATGATAATCTACATGTATCAATGCCGTTCTCCCATATCATCCCACCCTCACTCTCTCCCACAGAGTCCAAAAGACTGTTCAAAACATCTGTGTCTCTTTTGTTGTCTCACATATAGGGTTATCATTACCATCTTTCTAAATTCCATATATATGCATTAGTATACTATATTGGTGTGTTTTCTTTATCTGGCTTACTTAACTCTGTATAATAGGCTCCAGTTTCATCCACCTCGTTAGAATTGATTCAAATGTATTCTTTTTAATGGCTGAGTAATAGTCCACTGTGTCAGTGTACCACAGCTTTCTTATCCATTCGTCTGCTGATGGGCATCTAGGTTGCTTCCATGTCCTGGCTATTATAAACACTGCTGCGATGAACATTGGGGTGCATGTGTCTCTTTCAGATCTGGTTTCCTCAGTGTGTATGCCCAGAAGTGGGATTGCTGGGTCATATGGCAGTTCTATTTCCAGTTTTTTAAGAAATCTCCACACTGTTTTCCATAGTGGCTGTACTAGTTTGCATTCCCACCAACAGTGTAAGAGGGTTCCCTTTTCTCCACACCCTCTCCAGCATTTATTGCTTGTAGACTTTTGGATAGCAGCCATTCTGACTGGCGTGAGATGGTACCTCATTGTGGTTTTGATTTGCATTTCTCTGATAATGAGTGATGTTGAGCATCTTTTCATGTGTTTGTTAGCCATCTGTATGTCTTCTTTGGAGAAATGTCTGTTTAGTTCTCTGGCCCACTTTTTGATTGGGCCTTTTATTTTTCTGGAATTGAGCTGCAGAATTTGCTTGTATGTTTTTGAGATTAATTCTTTGTCTGTTGTTTCGTTTGCTGTCTTTTCACCTTGCTTATAGTTTCCTTTGTTGTGAAGAAGCTTTTAATTTTAATTAGTTCCCATTTGTTAATTTTTGCTTTAATTTTCAATATTCTGGGAGGTGGGTCATAGAGGATCCTACTGTGATTTATGTCGGAGAGTGTTTTGCCTATGTTTTCCTCTAGGAGTTTAATAGTTTCTGGTCTTACATTTAGAACTTTAGTCCATTTTGAGTTTATTTTTGTGTATGGCATTAGAAAGTGTTCTAGTTTCATTCTTTTACAAGTGGTTGACCAGTTTTCCCGGCACCACTTGTTAAAGAGATTGTCTTTTCTCCATTGTATATTCTTGCCTCCTTTGTCAAAGGTAATGTGTCCAAAGGTGTGTGGATTTATCTCTGGGCTTTCTATTTTGTTCCATTGATCTATATTTCTGTCTTTGTACCAGTACCATACTGTCTTGACAACTGGCTTTGTAATAGAGATTGAAGTCAGGCAGGTTGATTTCTCCACTTCCATTCTTCTTTCTCAAGATTGCTTTGGCTATTCGAGGTTTTTTGTATTTCCATACAAATTGTGAAAGTATTTGTTCTAGTTCTCTGAGAAAGACCGTTGGTAGCTTGATGGGGATGGCATTGAATCTATAGATTGCTTTGGGTCATATACTCATTTTCACTATATTGAGTCTTCTGATCCATGAACATGGTATATTTCGCCATCTATTTGTGTCCTCTTTGATTTCTTTCATCAGTGTTTTTTAGTTTTCTATATAAAGGTCTTTTGTTTATTTAGGTAGATATACTCCTAAGTATTTTATTTTTTTCATTGCAATGGTGAGTGGAATTGTTTCCTTAATTTCTCTTTCTGTTTTTTCATTGTTAGTGTATAGGAATGCAAGGGATTTCTGTGTGTTAATTTTATATCCTGCAACTTTACTATATTCATTGATTAGCTCTAGTAATTTTCTGGTAGAGTCTTTAGGGTTTTCTATGTAGAGGATCATGTCATCTGCAAACAGTGGGATTTTCACTTCTTCTTTTCCCATCTGGATTCCTTTTATTTCTTTTTCTGCTCTGATTGCTAGGCCAAAACTTCCAAAACTATGTTGAATAGTAGTGGTGAGAGTGGGCACCCTTGTCTTGTTCCTGATTTTAGGGGAAATGTTTTCAATTTTTCACCATTGAGGATAATGTTTGCTGAGGGTTTGTCATATATAGCTTTTATTATGTTGAGATATGTTCCTTCTATTCCTGCTTTCTGGAGGGTTTTTATCATAAGTGGATGTTGAATTTTGTCAAAGGCTTTTTCTGCATCTATTGAGATAATCATATGGTTTTTATTTTTTGATTTGTTAATGTGGTACATTACATTGATTGATCTGCAGATATTGAAGAATCCCTGCATCCCTGGGATAAAGCCCACTTGGTCATGATGTATGATCTTTTTAATATGTTGTTGAATTCTGTTTGCTAGAATTTTGTTAAGGATTTTTGCATCTATGTTCATCAGTGATGTTGGCCTGTAGTTTTCTTTTTTTGTGGCATCTTTGTCAGATTTTCGTATTAGGGTGATGGTGGCCTAATAGAATGAGTTTGGAAGTTTACCTTCCTCTGCAATTTTCTGGAAGAGTTTGAGTAAGATAGGTGTTAGTTCTTCTCTAAATTTTTGGTAGAATTCAGCTGTGAAGCTGTCTGGTGCTGGGCTTTTGTTTGTTGGAAGATTTCTGATTACAGTTTCAATTTCCATGCTTGTGATGGGTCTGTTAAGATCTTCTATTTCTTCCTGGTTCAATTTTGGAAAGTTGTACTTTTCTAGGAATTTGTCCATTTCTTCCAAGTTGTCCATTTTATTTGCATATAGTTGCTGATAAGAGTCTCTTATGATCCTTTGTATTTCAGTGTTGTCTGTTGTGATCTCTTCATTTTCATTTCTAATTTTGTTGATTTGATTTTTCTCCCTCTGTTTCTTGATGAGTCTGGCTAATGGTTTGTCAATTGTATTTATCTTCTCAAAGAACCAGCTTTTGGTTTTGTTGATTTTTGTTTATTTTGCATTGATTTCTGCCCTAATTTTTAAGATTTCTTTCCTTCTATTAACCCTGGGGTTCATAATTTCTTCCTTTTCAAGTTGCTTTAGGTGAAGAGTGAGGTTATTTATTTGACTTTTTTCTTGTTTCTTGAGGTAAGCCTGTATTGCTATGAACCTTCCCCTTAGCATTGCTTTTACAGTGTTCCATAGGTTTGGGGTTGTTTTGTTTTCATTTTCATTCATTTCTATGCATATTTTTATTTCTTTTTTGATTTCTTCTGTGATTTGTTGGTTATTCAGCAGCGTGTGGTTCAGTCTCCATGTCTTGGCATTTTTAATAGTTTTTCTCCTGTAATTGACATCTAATCTTACTGCATTGTGGTCAGAAAAGATACTTGGAATGATTTCAATTTTTTTGAATTTACCAAGGCTCGATTTATGGCCCAGGATGTGATCTATCCTGGAGAAGTTTCTGTGTGCACTTGAGAAAAAAGGTGAAATTGATTGTTTGGGGGTGAAATGTCCTATAGATATCAATTAGGTCTATCTGGTCTATTGTATCATTTAAAGTTTGTGTTTCCTTGTTAATTTTCTGTTTAGTTGATCTATCCATAGGCCTGAGTGGGGTATTAAAGTCTCCCACTGATGTTTCAAGAGAACAGCATCGAACCATGTATATTATCTAGGGTGAAACAGATCACCAGCCCAGGCTGGATGCATGAGACAAGTGCTCGGGCCTGGTGCACTGGGAAGACCCAGAGGAATCGGGTAGAGAGGGAGGTGGGAGGGGGGATCAGGATGGGGAATACATGTAAATCCATGGCTGATTCATGTCAGTGTATGACAAAAACCGCTACAATATTGTAAAGTAATTAGCCTCCAACTAATAAAAATAAATAGAAAATAAATAAATAAAATGCAGAGAAAAAAAATAAAGTCTCCCACTATTATTGTGTTATTGTTAATTTCCCCTTTCATACTTGTTAGCATATGTCTTACATATTGTGGTGTTCCTATGTTGGGTGCATATACATTTATGATTGTTATATCTTCTTCTTGGATTGATCCTTTGATCATTATGTAGTGTCCATCTTTGTCTCTTTTCACAGCATTTATTTTAAAGTCTATTTTATCCGACATGAGTATTGCTACTCCTGCTTTCTTTTGGTCTCTATTCGCATGGAATATATTTTTCTAGCCCTTCACTTTCAGTCTGTATGTGTCCCTTGTTTCGAGGTGGGTCTCTTGTAGACAACATGTATAGGAGTCTTGTTTTTATATCCATTCAGCCAGTCTTTGTCTTTTGGTTGGGGCATTCAACCCATTTACATTTAAGGTAATTATTGATAAGTATCATCCTGTTGCCATTTACTTTGTTGTTTTGTGTTCGAGTTTATACACCCTTTCCGGGTTTCCTGTCTAGAGAAGATCCTTTAACATTTGTTGGAGAGCTGGTTTGGTGGTGCTGAATTCTCTCAGCTTTTGCTTGTCTGTAAAGCTTTTGAATTCTCCTTCATATTTGAATGAGATCCTTGCTGGATGCAGTAATCTGGGCTGTAGGTTATTTTCTTTCATCACTTAAGAATGTCCTGCCATTCCCTTCTTGCCTGAAGAGTTTCTATTGAAAGATCAGCTGTTATCCTTATGGGAATCCCCTTGTGTGTTATTTGTTGTTTTTCCCTTGCTGCTTTTAATATTTGTCCTTTGTGTTTGATCTTTGTTAATTTGATTAATACGTGTATTGGAATGTTTCACCTTGGGTTTATCCTGTTTGGGGCTCTGGGTTTCTTGGACTTGGGTGATTATTTCCTTCCCCACATTAGGGAAGTTTTCAACTATTATCTCCTCAGGTATTTTCTCATGGTCTTTCTTTTTGTCTTCTTCTTCTGGGACTCCTATGATTTGAATTTTGGGGCATTTAACATTGTCCCAGAGGTCTCTGAGTTTGTCCTCATTTCTTTTAATTCTTTTTTCTTTTTTCCTCTCTGTTTCATTTATGTCTACCATTCTATTTTCTACCTCACTTATCCTATCTTCTGCCTCTGTTATTCTACTGTTGGTTCCCTCCAGAGTGTTTTTTTTTTATCTCATTTATTGCATTATTCATTATATATTGACTCTTTTTTTAATTTCTTCTAGGTCCTTGTTAAACCTTTCTTGCATCTTCTCGATCCTTGTCTCCAGGCTATTTATCTGTAACTCCAATTTGTTTTCAGGATTTTGGATCATTTTCACTATCATTATTCAGAGTTCTTTATCAGGTAGATTCCCTATCTCCTCCTCTTTTGTTTGGTTTGGTGGGCATTTATCATGTTCCTTTACCTGCTGGGCATTTCTCTGCCTTTTCATCTTGTTTATGTTGCTGTGTTTGGGGTGGCCTTTCTGTATTCTGGCAGTTGGGGTTCCTCTTTATTGTAGAGGTTCCTCACTGTGGGTGGGGTTGGGCAGGTGGCTTGTCAAGGTTTTCTGGTTAGGGAAGCTTGTGTCGGTGTTCTGGTGGGTGGAGCTGGATTTCTTCTCTCTGGAGTGCAATGAAGTGTCCAGTAATGAGTTTTGAGATGTCAGTGGGTTTGGTGTGACTTTGGGCAGCCTGTATATTGAGGCTCAGGGTTATGTTCCTGTGTTGTTGGAGAATTTGTGTGGTATGTCTTGCTCTGGAGCTTGTTGGCCCTTGGGTGGTGCTTGGTTTCAGTGTAGGTATGGAAGCATTTGATGCGCTCCTATCAATTAGTGTTCCCTGGATTCAGGAGTTCTCTGGTATTCTCAGGATTTGTACTTAAGCCTCCTGCCTTTGATTTTCAGTCTTATTCTTACAGTAGCCTCAAGACTTCTCCATCCATACAGCATCAATGATAAAACATCTAGGTTAATGATGAAAAGTTTCTCCACAGTGAGGGACACCAGGAAAGGTACACAGAGTTACATGGAGAAGAGAAGAGGGAGGAGGGATATAGAGGTGACCAGGAGGAGAAGAGGGGGAATCAAAAGGGGAGAGAGCAAGCTAGCCAGTAATCACTTCCCTATGTGCTCTCCACAGTCTGGATTCCTCAGAGATGTTCACGGAGTTACACAGAGAAGAGAAGAGGGAGGAAGGAGACAGAGGTGGCCAGGAGGATAAAAGGGGGTATCAAAAGGAGAGAGACAGATCCAGCCAGTAATCAGTTCCCTAAGTGTTCTCCACAGCCCAGAACACACAAAGAGATTCACAGAGTTGGGTAGAGAAGAAAAGGGGGAGGGGGGAGATAGAGGCAACCTGGTGGAGAAAAAGGAGAATCAAAAGGGGGAGAGAGCAATCAGGCCAGTGATCTTGCTCCCAAGTAAAAATGGGTACTGAAGATTGGGTTCTTAAAGGTACAAAGTTGATAACAAATACCAAAAATCAAAGATTAAAAATCTGGAGTAGAGATTAGATTCTCGAAATTACAATATTTTTTAAAAAGTCACAAAAATTATAATATATATATATATATATATATATATATATATATATATATGAAGTTTGCTTTAAAAATAGGGTTGTTTTTTTTTTTTTTTTTTTTTTTGCGAAGTATAGTAGGTTATAAAAATGAAAATTAAAGGAGTAATGGGGACTTAAAAATAAAAAAGAAAAAAAACAAAAGAAAAAATTCTTTTAATTTAAAAAATGATAATAGTAAAAATATATCTAAGACTTTCTCTGGAGCTGTTGCGGACAGTGTGGGGTCAGTTCATTTTCAAATAGTTCCTTGGTCCGGCTTGTACTTTTCAAGGTCTATAGGCCCCTTCCTATGTAGTCGGTGCTAACCACAGGGTTTTAATCTATTGCACCTGTCACTTCCAAGGCAGTTCCCTCTGTTTATTTTAGCTCCTTCTATTCGCTGGTCTCTTCAGTGTCTAATTTCTGCCCTGACACAAGGGGTGCGGTGGTCACTTTTTTTTGGCTCGCTTGTTCAGTCGTGCTGTGGGGAGGGAAGAATACTACAAACAAATATCACTAGTGTGTGCTCACAGTGATTCAACCACACTGGGTTTGCCCCCGCTCACGGCGTGTGTGCTTTCCCAGTCTGCACTGCTCAGGCTCTAGGTTACTCTGCCAGGAGCTGTCTGATGCCGGCCCTGGTTTGCATGCACTTCCCAGGTCTAAGCCACTCAGGTTCAGGTTCTCGGGTACTCCACAAAGGCGCAGACTTGGTTGGGCCTGTGTTTTGCTCCCGTCCCAGGTCCAAGCAGCTCAGGTGACTAGGTGCTTGGCACGTGGAGTCGCCCCCAGTTGAAGGCTGTGGCTTATCCCCTCCCCCGTCCCAGCCGCTCGGTTTTCTGGTTGTACAGCAGGCATGCCTTCTCAAGTGTGCCCTGTGTTTCTTCTGGGGAGCTGATCTCTGGCTGCAACCCTCCCGGCGGATGTCGCCCGTCCAGGATACCAGGAAGTCTTGGTTAGCAAAGAAGTCTGCTTGCAGTTTGGTAGATGATGCCTCCCTGGGGCTGCAATTGCCCCCTTCCAGCTCTGGCTGCCCTCACCTGCCTGTCTCCAGCTGCAGATGGGCCAGTCCGCAGCCGACAAGCTCTGCTCAGTCCTTTGTTCTGTGAGCGGGCCTGGCGGTGTCTTCAGTTCAGTTCAGTTCAGTCGCTCAGTCGTGTCCAATTCTTTGAGACCCCATGAATTGGAGCATGCCAGGCCTTCCTGTCCATCACCAACTCCCGGAGTTTACTCAAACTCATGCCCATCAAGTCAGTGATGCCATCCAGCCATTTCATCCTCTGTCGTCCCCTTCTCCTCCTGCCCCCATTCCATCCCAGCATCAGGGTCTTTTCCAATGAGTCAGCTCTTCCCATCAGGTGGCCAAAGTATTGGAGTTTCAGCTTCAGCATCAGTTCTTCCAATGAACACCCAGGACTGATCTCCTTTAAGATGGACTGGTTGGATCTCCTTGCAGTCCAAGGGACTCTCAAGTCTTCTCCAACACCACAGTTCAAAAACATCAACTCTTTGGCACTCAGCTTTCTTCACAGTCCAACTCTCACATCCATACATGACCACTGCAAAAACCGCAGCCTTGACTAGACGGACCTTTGTTGGCAAAGTAATGTCTCTGCTTTTTAATATACTATCCAGGTTGGGCATAACCTTCCTTCCAAGGAGTAAGCGTCTTTTAATTTCATGGCTGCAATCACCATCTGCAGTGATTTTGGAGCCCCCCAAAATAAAGTCTGACACTGTTTCCACTGTCTCCCCATCTATTTCCCATGAAGTGATGGGACCAGATGTCATGATCTTAGTTTTCTGAATGTCAAGCTTTAAGCCAACTTTTTCACTCTCCTCTTTCACTTTCATCAAGAGACTTTTTAGTTCCTCTTCACTTTCTGCCATAAGGGTGGTGTCATCTGCATATCTGAGGTTATTAATATTTCTCCTGGCAAGCTTAGGGCTTTTCGCGGGATAGCTATCCCACAGTCTGGGTTGCTATCTCAAGCTAGTTCCCTCAGATTGCCCTCAGGGCATTCAGGCCCAGTCCTTACCCTAAGCAATGCAGCCTGCTCCTCCCTGTCCCTCCCCTACTTGCTAGTGGGGGATGCAAGTGTCTGGGCTGCTGCTCTGCTGGGAGTTGCTGTTAGGCATGTAATCTGTGGGTTTTATTTTTTTATTTTTCCTCCTAGTTATTTTGCCCTCTGAGGTTCCAAGGCTCACCACAGACCCACCAGAGAGAGTGTTTCCTGGTGTTTGGAAACTTCTCTCTTTTTTTTTAAGACTCCCTTCTAGGGACGGATCTCCATCCCTACCTCTTTTGTCTTTCTTTATCTTTTATATTTTGTCCTACCTCCTTTCAAAAACAATGGGTTGCCTTTCTGGGTGCCTGATGTCCTCTGCCAGCATTCAGAAGTTGTTCTGGTGGAGGAGCCAAGATGGCGGAGGAGTAGGCCAGGGAGACCACTTTCTCTCCTTCAAATTCATCAAAAGAATAACTGAAAGCAAACTTCACAAAACAACTTCTGATCGCTAGCTGAGGTCATCAGGCGCCCAGAAAAGCAGCCCATTGTCTTCGAAAGGAAGTAGGACAAAATATAAAAGATAAAAAGTGAGACAAAAGAGCTAAGGACAGAGATCCGTCCCGGGAAGTCTTAGGCGGCATTGCTTGGGGTAGGGTCCGGGCCTGAGTGCCCTGAGGACAATCGGAGGGAGCTTCTGTGAGTTGTCAACTTGAACTGTGGGAGACCAAAAGAGAGAGAGTAAATTAGCCGGCCCGAACACACTGCCGGCCGTTCGCAGAACAAAGAGACCGAGAGGGTCCAGAGAGGAGCTCGCAGGCTGCGGACCGGCCCAGCCCCGCCGGAGGCAGGAGGCAGGGGGGAGGGGAAGGTCGCGGCGAGACACAGGGCGCAGGCACCCGACCGGCGCGGGCGGGGACTGGGGCTGGGGACGCAGAGGGCAGAAGGCGCGCGCACCCGACCGGCGCCAGCGGAAACTGAGACCGGGTCCGCGGAAGGGAGTGGGCGCGCCACACCTGGGGAGAGTGCGCCCACCAAGCCCCTGGCTGCCTGGACCGCTCTGACGGGGAAGGCACTGACAGCAGGCTCAGCTTTTCCCTCCGCGCTTTTGTGGAACACCCGAGGGCTGGAACCTTGCGCAGCGCGGGGCGCGCTCCATATAGAACAGCCGGGAGCCTGAGCAGCGCAGACGGAGAAATCAGCGTCAGCCCCTCCCAGCAGCGCCAGCCCGTCCCCGCGGCGCCAGCCCCTCCCCGCAGAGCGACAGAACTAGCTACCTGAATAAGAGTCCACCTCCGCCCGCCTGTGTCAGGGCGGAAATGAGGCTCTGAAGAGACCGGCAAACAGAAGCCAAATAAACAAGGGGAACCGCTTCAGAAGGGACTGGTGCAACAGATTAAAATCCCTCTAGAAAACACCGACTACACCGGAAGGGGCCTGTAGATATCGAGAAGCGTAAGCTGGAACGAGGAGCTATCTGAAACTGAGCCGAACCCACACTGACCCCAACAGCTCCAGAGAAACTCCTAGATATAATTTTACTTTTTTCTCTTTTTTTTTTTCTTTTTTTATTTTTTCTCTATTATTTTCCTTTAAAATCCCCTATTACTCCCCCATTACTCCTTAACTTTCATTTCCATAGATTTTTACGATTTTTTTAATTAGGGAAAAAAAAATTTTTTTTTTCTTTCTTTTTTCTTTTCTATTTTCTATTTTTCTTTTTCTCTTATTTCTTTTAAAGTCCTCTAGTACTCCTCTACTACTCCTTAATTTTCATTTTCAATACACTATAACCTTACAAAAAAAAAAAAAAAAGAAGAAGAAGAAGAGAAGCCCTATTTTTAAACCGAAGATTATTCTCTCCCAATCTTGACTCTCTGTTTTCTACCTCAGAACACCTCTATTTCCTCCTTTCCCCTTCTCTTCCCAATCCAATTCTGTGAATCTTTGTAGGTGACTGGGCTACGGAGAACACTCTGGGAACAGACAGCTGCGTAGATCTGTCTCTCTCCTCTTGAGTCCCCCTTTTTCTCCTCCTGCTCATCTCTATCTCCCTCCTCCCTCTCCTCTTCTTCATGTAACTCTGTGAACCTCTCTGAGTGTCCCTAACAGGGGAGAATCTTTTAGCCTTTAACCTAGAAGTTTTCTTATCAGGGCTGTATAGTTGGAGAAGTCCTGAGACTACAGGAAGAATAAAACTGAAATCCAGAGGCAGGAGACTTAAGCCCAAAACCTGAGAACACCAGAAAACTCCTGACTACATGGAACTTTAAGTAATAAGTGACTGTCCAAAAGCCTTCATACCTACACTGAAACCAACCACCTCCCAAGAGCCAATAAGTTTTAGAGCAAGACATACCACGCAAATTCTCCAGCAACGCAGGAACATAGCCCTGAACATCAACATACAGGCTGCCCAAGGTCACACCTAACACATAGACCCATCTCAAAACTCATTACTGGGCACGCCATTGCTCTCCAAAGAGAAGAAATCAAGTTCCACGCACCAGAAGACTGACGCAAGCTTCCCTAACCAGGAAACCTTGACAAGCCAATTGTCCAACCCCACCCACTGGGTTAATCCTCCACAATAAAAGGGAACCACAGACCTCCAGAATACAGAAAGCCCACTCCAGATACAGCAATCTAAACAAGATGAAAAGGCAAAGAAATACCCAACAGGTAAAGGAACATGAAAAATGCCCACCAAGTCAAACAAAAGAGGAGGAGATAGGGAATCTACCTGAAAAAGAATTTAGAATAATGATAATAAAAATGATCCAAAATCTTGAAAACAAAATGGAGTTACAGATAAATAGCCTGGAAACAAAGATTGAAAAGATACAAGAAATGTTCAATAAAGACCTAGAAGAAATAAAAAAGAGTCAATTAAAAATGAATAATGCAATGAATGAGATCAAAAACACTTTGGAGGGAACCAAGAGTAGAATAATGGAGGCAGAAGATAGGATAAGTGAGGTAGAAGACAAAATGGTGGAAATAAATGAAGCAGAGAGGAAAAAAGAAAAAAGGATCAAAAGAAATGAGGACAACCTCAGGGACCTCTGGGACACTGTGAAACGCCCCAACATTCGAATCATAGGAGTTCCAGAAGAAGAAGACAAAAAGAAAGGCCATGAGAAAATACTCGAGGAGATAATAGCTGAAAACTTCCCTAAAATGGGGAAGGAAATAGCCACCCAAGTCAAAGAAACCCACAGAGTCCCAAACAGGATAAACCCAAGGTGAAACACCCCAAGACACATATTAATCAAATTAACAAAGATCAAACACAAAGAACAAATATTAAAAGCAGCAAGGGAAAAACAACAAATAACACACAAAGGGATTCCCATAAGGATAACAGCTGATCTATCAATAGAAACCCTCCAGGCCAGAAGGGAATGGCAGGACGTACTGAAAGTAATGAAAGAGAATAACCTACAACCCAGATTACTGTATCCAGCAAGGATCTCATTCAGATATGAAGGAGAATTCAAAAGCTTTACAGATAAGCAAAAGCTGAGAGAATTCAGCACCACCAAACCAACTCTTCAACAAATGCTAAAGGATCTTCTCTAGACAGGAAATACAGAAAGGTTGTATAAACGTGAACCCAAAACAACAAAATAAATGGCAACGGGACCACACCTATCAATAATTACTCTAAATGTAAATGGATTGAATACCCCAACCAAAAGACAAAGATTGGCTGAATGGATACAAAAACAAGACCCCTATATATGCTGTCTACAAGAGACCCACCTCAAAACAAGAGACACATACAGACTAAAAGTGAAGGGCTGGAAAAAAATATTTCATGCAAACGGAGACCAAAAGAAAGCAGGAGTCGCAATACTCATATCAGATAAAATAGACTTTCAAATAAAGGGTGTGAAAAGAGACAAAGAAGGACACTACATAATGATCAAAGGATCAATCCAAGAAGAAGATATAACAATTATAAATATATATGCACCCAACATAGGAGCACCGGAATATGTGCGGCAAACACTAACGACTATGAGAAAGGAAATTAATAGTAACACAATAATAGTGGGAGACTTTAATACCCCACTCACAACTATGGATAGATCAACTAAACAGAAAATTAACAAGGAAACACAAACCTTAAATGACACAATGGACCAGCTAGACCTAATTGATATCTATAGGACATTTCACCCCAAAACAATCAACTCCACCTTTTTCTCAAGTGCACACGGAACCTTCTCCAGAATAGATCACATCCTGGGCCATAAATCTGGTCTTGGAAAAGTCAAAAAAATTGAAATCATTCCAGTCATCTTTTCTGACCACAGTGCAGTAAGATTAGATCTCAATTACAGGAAAACAATTGTTAAAACTTCAAACATATGGAGGCTAAATAACACGCTTCTGAATAACCAACAAATCATAGAAGAAATCAAAAAAGAAATCAAAATATGTATAGAAATGAATGAAAATGAAAACACAACAACCCAAAACCTATGGGACACTGTAAAAGCAGTGCTAAGGGGAAGGTTCATAGCATTACAGGCTTACATCAAGAAACAAGAAAAAAACCAAATAAATAACCTAACTCTACACCTAAAGCAATTAGAGAAGGAAGAAATGAAGAACCCCAGGGTTAGCAGAAGGAAAGAAATCTTAAAAATCAGGGCAGAAATAAATGCAAAAGAAACTAAAGAGACCATAGCAAAAATCAACAAAGCTAAAAGCTGGTTTTTTGAAAAAATAAACAAAATTGACAAACCATTAGCAAGACTCATTAAGAAACAAAGAGAGAAGAACCAAATTAACAAAATTAGAAATGAAAATGGAGAGATCACAACAGACAACACTGAAATACAAAGGATCATAAGAGGCTACTACCAGCAGCTCTATGCCAATAAAATGGACAACTTGGATGAAATGGACAAATTCTTAGAAAAGTATAACTTTCCAAAACTGAACCAGGAAGAAATAGAAGATCTTAACAGACCCATCACAAGCAAGGAAATCGAAACTGTCATCAAAAATCTTCCAGCAAACAAAAGCCCAGGACCAGATGGCTTCACAGCTGAATTCTATCAAAAATTTAGAGAAGAGCTAACACCTATCTTACTCAAACTCTTCCAGAAAATTGCAGATGAAGGTAAGCTTCCAAACTCATTCTATGAGGCCACCATCACCCTAATTCCAAAACCAGAAAAAGATGCCACAAAAAAAGAAAACTACAGGCCAATATTACTGATGAACATAGATGCAAAAATCCTTAAAAAAATTCTAGCAAACAGAATCCAACAACATATTAAAAAAATCATACACCATGACCAAGTGGGCTTTATCCCAGGAATGCAAGGATTCTTTAATATCCACAAATCAATCAATGTAATACACCACATTAACAAATTAAAAGATAAAAACCATATGATTATCTCAATAGATGCAGAGAAAGCCTTTGACAAAATTCAACACTCATTTATGATTAAAACTCTCCAAAAAGCAGGAATAGAAGGAACATACCTCAACATAATAAAAGCTATATATGACAAACCCACAGCAAGCATCACCCTCAATGGTGAAAAATTGAAAGCATTTCCCCTGAAATCAGGAACAAGACAAGGGTGCCCACTCTCACCACTACTATTCAACATAGTTTTGGAAGTTCTGGCCACAGCAATCAGAGCAAAAAAGAAGTAAAAGGAATCCAGATAGGAAAAGAAGAAGTGAAACTCTCACTGTTTGCAGATGACATGATCCTCTATATAGAAAACCCTAAAGACTCTTCCAGAAAATTACTAGAGCTAATCAATGAATATAGTAAAGTTGCAGGATATAAAATTAACACACAGAAATCCCTTGCATTCCTATATACTAACAATGAAAAAACAGAAAGAGAAATTAAGGAAACAATACCATTCACCATTGCAACAAAAAGAATAAAATACTTAGGAGTATATCTACCTAAAGAAACAAAAGACCTATACATAGAAAACTATAAAACACTGATGAAAGAAATCAAAGAGGACACAAACAGATGGAGAAACATACCGTGTTCATGGATTGGAAGAATCAATATTGTCAAAATGGCTATTCTACCCAAAGCAGTCTATAGATTCAATGCAATCCCTATCAAGCTACCAACGGTATTTTTCACAGAACTAGAACAAATAATTTCACAATTTGTATGGAAATACAAAAAACCTCGAATAGCCAAAGTAATCTTGAGAAAGAAGAATGGAACTGGAGGAATCAACCTGCCTGACTTCAGACTCTACTACAAAGCCACAGTCATCAAGACAGTATGGTACTGGCACAAAGACAGAAATATAGATCAATGGAACAGAATAGAAAGCCCAGAGATAAATCCACGAACTTATGGACACCTTATCTTTGACAAAGGAGGCAAGGATATACAATGGAAAAAAGACCACCTCTTTAACAAGTGGTGCTGGGAAAACTGGTCAACCACTTGTAAAAGAATGAAACTAGAACACTTTCTAACACCATACACAAAAATAAACTCAAAATGGATTAAAGATCTAAATGTAAGACCAGAAAATATAAAACTCCTAGAGGAGAACATAGGCAAAACCCTCTCTGACATAAATCACAGCAAGATCCTCTATGACCCACCTCCCAGAATATTGGAAATAAAAGCAAAACTAAACAAATGGGACCTAATGAAACTTAAAAGCCTTTGCACTACAAAGGAAACTATAAGTAAGGTGAAAAGACAGCCCTCAGATTGGGAGAAAATAATAGCAAATGAAGAAACAGACAAAGGATTAATCTCAAAAATACACAAGCAACTCCTGAAGCTCAATTCCAGAAAAATAAATGACCCAATCAAAAAATGGGCCAAAGAACTAAACAGACATTTCTCCAAAGAAGACATACAGATGGCTAACAAACACATGAAAAGATGCTCAACATCACTCATTATCAGAGAAATGCAAATCAAAACCACAATGAGGTACCATTACACACCAGTCAGGATGGCTGCTATCCAAAAGTCTACAAGCAATAAATGCTGGAGAGGGTGTGGAGAAAAGGGAACCCTCTTACACTGTTGGTGGGAATGCAAACTAGTACAGCCGCTATGGAAAACAGTGTGGAGATTTCTTAAAAAACTGGACATAGAACTGCCATATGACCCAGCAATCCCACTTCTGGGCATACACACTGAGGAAACCAGATCTGAAAGAGACACGTGCACCCCAATGTTCATCGCAGCACTGTTTATAATAGCCAGGACATGGAAGCAACCTAGATGCCCATCAGCAGATGAATGGATAAGGAAGCTGTGGTACATATACACCATGGAATATTACTCAGCCATTAAAAAGAATTCATTTGAACCAGTCCTAATGAGATGGATGAAGCTGGAGCCCATTATACAGAGTGAAGTAAGCCAGAAAGATAAAGAACATTACAGCATACTGACACATGTATATGGAATTTAGAAAGGTGATAATGATAACCCTATATGCAGAACAGAAAAAGAGACACAGAAATACAGAACAGACTTTTGAACTTTGTGGGAGAATGTGAGGGTGGGATATTTGAAAAGAACAGCATGTATACTATCTATGGTGAAACAGATCACCAGCCCAAGTGGGATGCACGAGACAAGTGCTCGGGCCTGGTGCACTGGGAAGACCCAGAGGAATCGGGTGGAGAGGGAGGTGGGAGGGGGGATCGGGATTGGGAATACATGTAAATCCATGGCTGATTCATATCAATGTATGACAAAACCCACTGGGAAAAAATAATAATAATAATAAAAATTAAAAAAGAAAAAAAGAAAAAAAAAAAAAAAAAAAACTGGAAATAGAACTGCCATATGACCCAGCAATCCCACTTCTGGGCATACACACTGAGGAAACCAGATCTGAAAGAGACACGTGCACCCCAATGTTCATTGCAGCACTGTTTATAATAGCCAGGACATGGAAGCAACCTAGATGCCCATCAGCAGATGAATGGATAAGGAAGCTGTGGTACATATACACCATGGAATATTACTCAGCCATTAAAAAGAATTCATTTGAACCAGTCCTAATGAGATGGATGAAGCTGGAGCCCCTTATACAGAGTGAAGTAAGCCAGAAAGATAAAGAACATTACAGCATACTAACACATATATATGCAATTTAGAAAGATGGTAACGATAACCCTATACGCAAAACAGAAAAAGAGACACAGAAATACGGAAGAGACTTTTGAACTCTGTGGGAGAATGTGAGGGTGGAATATTTCAAAAGAACAGCATGTATACTATCTATGGTGAAACAGATCACCAGCCCAGGTGGGATGCATGAGACAAGTGCTCCGGCCTGGTGCACTGGGAAGACCCAGAGGAATCGGGTGGAGAGGGAGGTGGGAGCGGGGATCGGGACGGGGAATACGTGTAAATCCATGGCTGATTCATATCAATGTATGACAAAACCCACTGAAATGTTGTGAAGTGATTGGCCTCCAACTAATAAAAAAAAATTAAAAAAATTAAAAAAAAAAACTACAAAAAAAAAAAAAAAAAGTTGTTCTGTGGAATTTGCTCAGTGTTCAAATGTTCTTTTGATTAATTTGTGAGGGAGAAAGTGGTCTCCCTGTCCTATTCCTCAGCCATCTTAGGACCCCCCCCCCCAAAAAAATTCTTTCCTTTTCTAAAAGCCAAACAAAGACCAAAAAAAAAAAAAAAAAACACCTCTCATATAGTAGTTACCGGTGATCTCTCTCATGTTGTTATTAGATCACGATTTATACTTTTATTTTATTTTTGGTCTAATATAGGAACAATGTAGATGCTGAATCAACAAGTGAATGAATGAATGACTTTTTTATCCACTATCCTCTCAGGAATGCTATCTTATTCTGCTATCTTTCTCTGAAAAGACACATTGCCACTCAAATGCACACATTGGGAAGATCTGCAAGGGTCATCATATTGCCTGGACCATGAGTATTATAGCCCACACTTCATGGCAACTGACTTCCAGCCTCTCCTTGATCTCAGTCCTTGTGAGATCTGTCTTGCCCAGTCTGACCTCCCTAGTAACACAGCTGATGATGTCTTTCCTCTCATTCCCCCTGTCTGATTTCTATACCAGGGTTAGGGAAACAGGGCACCTTGCAGGCAGCACTTACCCATCCTTTCTGGGTACATCCCCTGAAGAAGGAGGCGGGACTGGAGTAGGTTAAAAAATCAATTCTAGAAGATCCAGGATTCAGATTATTGAGGTGAGGAGCAGGGTTACAGACAAAATCAGACACTGACGTGGGAGGAATAATGTCAGGCAAGGTGTGCTTTGGACGTTATGTGGAGGGGAAATCATGAGAGCCATCATGTCACCTGCTGTCTCTCACCTTCCTTCTAGGCACTGAGAAATCGATCATTTCCTGCTAGATAGTTTTGCTACAAACTGGATAGTGGTCAATATGGGTGTTGGGGGGGGAGGGCAAGTAACTGAGTAGGTTTCTTCTAGGTAGGGGAGGAGTAATAATGAGAATACCAGGTCTATCCAATAACTTGCATTTCTATTAAAAACTAAGCTATTTAAAATAAGAGCATTCATATAAAACACTAAATAATAAATAAATAACCAATAAATATGTTAGGCAGATTTAGTGCCCAATTTAGTGCCCCTAGATTCCAGTTGGTATTGTCTCTGTTTGGACAACGTATGCTGTGTGCGCTCAGTCGTGTCCAACTCTTTGCAACCCCATGAACTGTAGCCCACCAGGCTCTTCTGTCCACGGAATTTTCCAGGCAAGAATACTGGAGTGGGTTGCCATTTCTTTCTCCAGGGGATCTTCCTGAACCAGGGATCAAACCTGTGTCTCCTGTATTGAAGGTGGCTTCTTTACTGCTGCGCCATCAGAGAAGCATTAACTTACTTTAAATACTTCATCTGATGATGAATTTCCTAAATATTTATTTTAAATGTTTCTTAAGCATAAAACATTGTGTTTAACATTGGTAATACAAAGAACTACTCTTTTGCTAATTATTTTATTGATTCTACTTCAATGTTTCTAAATGTAGACCCAAACATGCTCTGGTAAATAGGTAAATATGTATTTTAAATCTGCTATTTTAAAATGAATAGGCACATGAGGGTAAGATAAGGCCGCAAGATGGGAATATATTCCCTAAATCAATATTTTGGCCTGGTGATCTAGAAAGAGGGACAAATTGGAAGAAAGAAGAGGAGGCATTTAAGTGACTGTATCATGAAGCAGAGTAGCTGGCAATTTATCCACCAACCGGCAAATACAACTTGGCTACAAAGACTTGAAGCAGGAAAGAAGTTGTGACTTGGGGGGAAGAGGCACTGCAAGCAGGAAAGGCCTGAGGACTATGTGTGATAAAGACTAGGGCAGAATGTGGGCACAAGTAGTTAATGAAATTTTTAAAGAAGAAGAGAGTTAACATCTTGTGGCATGCCTGACTGATACGGAAACTAGAACTGTGTCAAACAAAGTCTCTGTGTATTTACAGCCTGCCTAACTGTGCTACCATGAACATAAAATATTTGTTTTTTACTGTGTTTAAGTATTTAATGTATTCAATTTCTTTTTCTGCTAAAAAATAGTGTTTGCCCTCTAAATGGTCTGACCATGGTATATAGGAAACATGGAAGCCACAGAGAATGTGAAAGAAAAGAGAGATTATACACCAAAAAGAGTGCATGAAGCATCTATATGCAGTTTAAAGAATAATTACAAAGTACACAACCACAGAGCCATCTCTCAAGTGAAGAATGTGAAATTTGCCAGGACCCAGAAATCCCCTCAATGTCCTCGCTTCTCATCAGACTCACTCCTGAGCTCAAGAAGGTATTATCATACATTTTTCTAAAAGCTTTATAATTTTGCCTTTTACGTTTAGGATTATAATAAATGCTGAACAGATTTTTGTGTATGAGATGAGGTACACAGCCAACCTTTTTTTTGTTGTTCTCATTTGGATCCTCAATTGCCCCACGTTCACAGTCTACTAAAAAGCCTCTCTCCAGTGTGCTGCATAAATCAGGTATCTGTCCCTAGGTCCTGAATTTATTATATTTATCTGGCTTTAAATAGACACTTAACGAATTTGTTAACTGAATTCTCTAACTGTTCTAGCTCCCCATTCTTGAGACTTTCCTATGTCTGAGATTCTATTTAACAGCCAATTTTCCTTTAGTCCCCATAATAACCCTATGAGGGTGCTCTCATTGTTATAGAGGCAGTTCAGAGGTCAAGTAACTTGCTCAAGGCCACCTAGCTGGTTTGTCACAAAGCCAACATTCCAAAGTCTACCCTGCATTCTCCTCTGGAGCCCAAACACCTTCCGGAGTGATGGCCAGCAATCCTGTCTCTGACCGTTTTGGTCACAGGCTTAAAGATATCCACCTGAAACCTGCCCTGACGCACCCTGCTCCTGGACACACAGCTTGCTCTCTGTCTGGAGAGTGTCTGCTGATTGGATTTGAATTCTTTGTCTATTTAAAGGATCAAATATCAGTCAGCCTCCAGGCAGCCCCAGCCTCAGGCTCTCTGCCCTGTGCTCTTGCCAAGGGATCTTGTCCACGTCTGGGATTTTCCCAAAAGGGCTTGATACTTGATATTCACTCTTCAGCCTAATGTTCAACCTCTGATGCTTTCCTGAGCCAATACAGGTAGTCGATTGTGCAGCTTTTCCTTTGTGTGCAAGAACTGTTTCATCATCAGCCCAGGTTTACTCATCTCAAAGGTATCAGTGAGACGTGGCAGCCTGTGGGAATGGGAGAGCTGATTGGAGGGTTGGAAATGGGTCCTTGCATTGACGTGAGTTGCTTGGGTTGCCAAGCAGGGCTGCATTTTCAAAAGGGATAATTATCCAAGGTCTGCTTCAGAGTTGAAATCTGGTTTATAAAAAAGAAAGGGCTAAGGGTAATGCCACTCAGTGAATCTGCCAAATCCTTGATCATGAAATATTCTCAGAATGTTGGCAATCACTTCTGGGTAACCCCACTTACACAATAGTTCCCAAAGCTGCCAGACACACTGGTATGAAATGCTTAAGTAAGGTCAATAAACAATGTTCATTGCCTTTCTCTGAAATGTCTTACTGACTCTGAATATGAAAAATTTGGATAATCTTTCCTGCTATGGAGACACAGGTCAGAGCGTGGATGTTGATTCCTTGTCCCATCCCTGTGACACTGGCACACCTTGACACAGGTTGGATACAACGTAAGTCTTTGTTGTTTAAATGGTTTACACTTCTTTTTCTTAAGGGTCCTCACTTAAGATATGGTGGCTAAGTAGCACTTTGGAAAGAATAGTTTTGGTTTCATTGGAGTCTATTCCATGCCTGGTGGGCCTTCACCACACAAACTTAGGTTTCCTGGCAACCCAACAACAATAAGATGACTTCAGCTCTTAGCGCAGGTGGTACCTTCTGTTAAGAAATGAGGTAGACAGTTTGAAGTCACTGGGGGTGACTGCACTGGGGGTGCAGTGACTTTTCCTTTTTCTTTTTCTAAGACTCAGAAAGATCCTTGTTTTCTTGAGGCATGGAATGTGCCTTTACTTACTGACTTTTTGTACAACCATATTCTATACTACTAGCCTCTAACATGAGGATACTTTTGATACATCTCTCACCTTTTCATCCCCACTTTTTTAAAAAACTTGCTTCATTGGCTGTTGTCACTATCATCTGTATGGGCTCCAGGAATGATTTCAGATGATTGTGTAAGTATTGATTTACTTATAAGAAGGAATGATATAGACTTTCTCATGGAAAAACCCTGAATTGCAGTGATGTCGCCTCTTCAAAATCAGCATCAAGCTAAATATTTATGTCAGAATCTGCTGGCACTGGAGAAAGCTGGAGAATGAAAAAAATTACTCAGTCAGTTTAACAGGTCCTTAACTTACATACAACTAGTTCCATGCAAAGATATTTCTCAAAGTCTGAATTTTTGCTGAGTACCCAAAACTGCTGACACAAATTGGTTCTACTATAAATTAGGCTGAAGAAAATAAGTGAAAACCTGTAATATTGTATTTTGGAAGTATTCCTTCAATATATAGTGCCTAAATGTATACAGACTATGTTGGCAGCAAGAAAACTGGCATTGATTGCAAAATCTAGGGGAATGCACATTATAGACAGATAGCTACTAAGTTTTTCTCTCCTTTGCTGTTTTGGGGTGTAGGAGATGAGAGTCCTGCTTTTATGCTCATGCTTCCAAATAAAAATCTTTCAGGGACCATCAGGAATGGAGAGAATACTCTGAGGTATTCTAAGATAAACCAAAAGGCAACGTCTGGGAAACAGATTGAGGTGGTTAGGACGGCTGCTGCTGCTGCTTCCCTCCACCCCCGAGTCTGTGCTAGCTGAAACATGCAGCAAGGTGGGATCCAAAGAACAGCGCACGAAGCCAAGGCTAGGCTGGTTGAGATGCAAAGCCAGATGGCAGCTCCGTCACCACCTCAGCCCATCCCACCCCATTCTCATTTGCAAGCTCTTTGAGAAGTCTCTCAGCCTTTTCAGAGAAGATGTGGGGTTGGTACCCTCTGTATACATTCTCTCTGTTTCTGCATCTTCATTCTTCTGGTCAAACATGTGCTGGGGCTCTAATGTGTATTGTGAGAGCTTCAATCAAGTCTGTCATGGAACCTGAGGTTTTAATCAATAACCCTGAAGAGGCAAGGAAATTCTGGGAGGTGGAATTTATACAGAATAATAATGGCATGCTGGTTTCCAGGTGACAAATGGTTTCCATAACTGAGATGGCAATGACTTGTCTGTTTGGTTACAATTGGTTATGCCCAACCTAGCCACATCTTGACACTGAATAGGTGCCAATATTTGTTTAATGATGAACAATGAAATCTATGATTTCACTTGCCATATCATAATCATCCATTGAAGTAGCTAGAGCTGTTGTCATTCATTCTCATTCAAAGATGAGGAAACTGAGTCTCAATAAAAATGAACTGTTTTCCCTAAAACTCAGGCTGCTAGATCACTGCATTGGAATGATATGATTTCAAGCCCAGTGTTCCTCCTACAATGCCAAAGAAAGAGAAATGGAGAAGAAGGAAGTTAAAGTTAATTTGAGCCAGACTTGCAGGGAAATGGATGAAATTCTAATTTGCTATTGTTGCATAGATTGGGGTTTCATTCACAGCAAGAATCCAGTAAGGGTCTAGAGAGGTCAGTTGGAGAATGTCAGAGGCTACAAGGAGAGGACCTTCTTTCTTTCTAAGATAACCAGTGACTGGTTTGGAAGTGATGATGCTAAGAAATAGACTAGCTGTAAAAACTGAAAGCAAACTTGGGAAGAAAGGACTCACAAGGTGAGGGATGGAGGTAGGGTCTAGGGATTAATAATATGCAAGGAGTATGGGCCCAGGGACTGGGGGAGTTCTAAGAGTTAGAATCTTGGATGCTTTGAGAGGAGCTATAGCTGAGTTAGAACAAAAGCTGCAAACCAAAAAATAGAACACAATGGGGACTTGCAGAGTCAAGGTAGCATCTTTAATCAATGTGTCTAAGCAGCAGAGCCATGATGCACAATAACATGCTCTGTATTCCCACACATCCCACATTCTCCTGGGAATTCTAGAAAACGTAAAGTAGTAGAGCCTACAGCTCTGCTCTTGAGAGTAGGAGAGTAAACACTTGTTTTAGCTCCTGAAAGTTGAGCTTGAGATTCCTGAGCAAGAGCACGTGACACTTTCCTAGTCTTCATCTCACCCTAAACACCCCTTGAGGATTTCAGAAGAGGCCTTTTCTATAACCTAAACTAACCCGAGAGACAAGGAAATGGCAAGATCACTGGAAGAAAGCTAAGAGACAGAGTTTGAATCCCAGCTTTGCCAATAACTATCAGTCAGTCAGTCAGTTCAGTCGCTCAGTCGTGTCCAACTCTTTGCGACCCCATGAATCACAGCACGCCAGGCCTTCCTGTCCATCACCAGCTCCCGGAGTTTACTCAAACTCATGCCCATCGAGTCGGTGATGCTATCCAGACATTTCATCCTCTGTCGTCCCCTTTTCCTCCTGCCCCCAGTCCCTCCCAGCTTCAGGGTCTTTTCCAGTGAGTCAACTCTGCATGAGGTGGCCAAAGTATTGGAGTTTCAACTTCAGCATCAGTCCTTCCAATGAACACCCAGGACTGATCTCCTTTAGGATGGACTGGTTGGATCTCCTTGCAATCCAAGGCACTCTCGAGAGTCTCCTCCACAGTTCAAAAGCATCAATTCTTCAGCGCTCAGCTTTCTTTATAGTCCAACTCTCACATCCATACATGACCACTGAAAAAACCATAGCCTTGACTAGACGGACCTTTGTTGGCAAAGTAATGTCTCTGCTTTTTAAATAACTGTGTATCCTTAGACAAGTCACTTACTTACTCGTTTTCATTATCCTCATTTGGAAAAGTAAAGGTTAATATAGATTCTATGTCATAGAAGGCCTCTGAGTGTTACAATCTATGAAACAAAAGATAGACACAGACGCAGTGTTTATAAAGCATTTTGCTTCTTCATAGGTAGGGTTTCCAGAGGCTGTATGTGACGCATGTCACTTAAGTCAGTCTGGTTTCCAGGACCAGATTCATTATACTGGTGATTTACTAAGCTTACCTAATTACTATTTTTAAATAAAACCAAATGAACCATTTTTTGTTAATTTAGCCCTTTTAGGAAAAAAGGTTGAATTTTAATAATTTATAAAGTATCACACAAACTGGTTCCAAATAGGAAAAGGAGTACATCAAGGCTGTATATTGTCATCCTGCTTATTTAACCTACATGCAGAGTACATCATGAGAAATGCTGGGCTGGAAGAAGCACAAACTGGAATCAAGATTGCCAGGAGAAATATCAATAACCTCAGATATGCAGATGACACCACCCTTACGGCAGAAAGTGAAAAAGAACTAAAGAGCCTCTTAATGAAAGTGAAAGAGGAGAGTGAAAAAGTTGGCTTAAAGCTCAATATTCAGAAAACAAAGATCATGGCATCCAGTTCCATCACTTCATGGGAAATAGATGGAGAAACAGTAGAAAAAGTGGCAAACTTTATTTTGGGGGGGGCTCCAAAATCACTGCAGATGGTGATTGCAGCCATGAAATTAAGATACGCTTACTGGAAGGAAAGTTATGACCAACCTAGACAGCATATTAAAAAGCAGAGACATTACTTTGCCAACAAAGGTCCATCTAGTTAAGGCTATGGTTTTTCTAGTAGTCATGTATGGATGTGAGAGTTGGACTATAAAGAAAGCTGCACAATGAAGAATTGATGCTTTTGAACTGTGGTGTTGGAGAAGACTCTTGAGAGTTGCTTGGACTGCAAGGAGATCTAACCAGTCCATCCTAAAGGAAATCGGTCCTGAATATTCATTGGAAGGACTGATTCTGAAACTGAAGCTCCAATACTTTGGCCACCTGATGCGAAGAGCTGACTAAATGGAAAAGACCCTGATGCTGGGAAAGATTGAAGGTGGGAGGAGAAGGGGATGACAGAGGATAGATGGTTGGACGGCATCACTGACTCAACGAACATGAGTTTGAGTAAACTCTGGAAACTGGTGATGAACAGGGAGGCCTGGCGTGCTGCAGTCCATGGGGTCGCAAAGAGTTGGACACGACTGAGCAACTGAACTGAATTGATGGAAAGTATCACACTAAGAACAAGAGATTGAAAAAAGCAGAGTCAAAGACATTTTATTTCCTTTGAGAAAAGTGATAGAATATTTCCTTGAGTTATTAGCATACAGTGTATAGGAAATTCATTTAAAGAGCAGAGAAATGCATTTGGCATGTTCATTCAGCAATACTTGGAAAGGATGGGAGCGTTTTCAGAGAATGATAAATACTAACATTCCTTCAAAGGGCTGAACCTGGAGCAGAGGGGAGACTGGAGAGAGATGCTCATTTGAGGATGACATAATTCTCAATGCATGACTCATACTTGCTTTCACTAAGCAAAGTTCCTAAGTGGAATACATGGCCAAAGAGGTTTGCTAATATTCTCTTTAAGAATTATCACCTAAGAGCAACTGTTAATCAGATAGTAACACTTCTGAAACTTGAGAAGAGATAGGCTCCATGCAGGATGAGATCAGGTTTTATTAGAATGTTCTCCAACATGCTTTCCTTGTTTTATTTGCTTTACTAGAGAGAGTGTATGCAATGGTTAGGACCACAGGATCTGAAGTCAGACGACTGGTGATGTATCATTTAGTAGCTGAGTGACCTTGAGCAAGTTATTTAATCTCTTGTCTCAGTGATGTTATCTCTAGAGTAGAATCTCAGAGTGTTATTGTAAAGAATAAATGAGTGAGTACAGTGTGTGCATGCTCAGTCACTCAGTCATGTTTGACTCTTTGTGACCCCATGGACTATATAGCCCACAAGGCTCCACTGTCCATGGAATTTTCCAGGCAAGAATACTGGAGTGGGTTGCCATTTCCTTCTCCAGGAGATCTTCCTGACCCAGGGACTGTACCCACATCCCCTGCATCTCCTGCACTGGCAGACAGACTCTTTACCACTGAGCCACCTGGGAAGCTCCAAGTGAATACAGTACATGGCTTTAAAGATGCCTGTTGAGTGCTACTGAACAGCCTACTATGTTACCTAGGATGATTGCTGCTGCTATATTATATTGCTTTGGAACAACTTGGGCACCGAGGCTGAGGTGAGGAGTAGGTATCTGATCAGGGGTGATGACTGGGTACTAATTGAGTAATGATGACTGTTGACTTGCCTGGAATGAAAAGATCAAAGCTTAGATATAAAGGCTCTTCTTAACCACAGTTAAGCCATCACACATAATCAATAGTTGACTATACCTTGGTTTTCATTCTAATTGGAAAGGTATCTTTATCCCCTTTCTCTCTGAATATATTATAATGATCAATTAAGTGGCCTAAGACATAAAGGTTACATGTGTTATGCCAATTCATTCAGAGGTATCAGGAATTGGGCTAGAAGTGAATGATCATGAAAGAAGCAGATATTATAATTCAGATGCAGTTCACTCTAGAAAAAGGATATCCCAAGCTTTTTCCACACTTACTTAGTTCTTTATAGGTTTTTGACTCTAACAAAATAATCTTTGCCAATAATATGGCACCACCATATGCTTGCAATGAGAGAAACACTATTTGGGGACAAATGGACTCAAGAGAATTAACATATTTCAAGGCCTGTCAATATTACCAAGCGGGAGTCAGACATTCCTTATATAGTATCATCATCTTAGACTTTTTAGTTAAAATAGATCCACCGATCTACAGAATGCTTCTAATTTCAACTCTATGTAAATAGAAAAGGAGAATTGAGTTGGGCCTATTAAAGAAACAGAGTGTACTTAAGTGAACATATGACTCCTTCTTTATTCACCTTTCTGAAAAGGTGAAATAGCCTCTGTTCTCTGTCTTTTCTTTTCTGACATGCTGTTCAGTTCAGTTCAGCCGCTCAGTCATGTCTGATTCTTTGCAACCCCATGGACTGAGGCACACCAGGCTTCCCTGTCCATCACCAATCCCCGGAACTTGCTCAAACTCATGTCCATCGAGTCAGTGATGCCACCCAATTCTCTCATTTTCTGTTGTCCCCTTCTCCTCCTGCCTTCAATCTTCCCAGCATCAGGGTCTTTTTCCAATGAGTCAGTTCTTTGCATCAGGTGGCCAAAGTTTTGGAGTTTCAGCTTCAGCATCAGTCCTTCCAATGAACACCCAGGACTGATTTCCTTTAGGATGGACTGGTTGGATGTCCTTGCAGTCCAAGGGACTCTCAAGAGTCTTCTTCAACACCATAGTTCAAAAGCATCAGCTTTCTTTATGGTCCAACTCTCACATCCATACATGACTACTGAAAAAACCATAGCTTTGACTAGATGGACCTTTCTTGGCAAAGTAATGTCCCTGCTTTTTAATACACTGTCTAGGTTGGTCATAGCTTTTCTTCCAAGGATCAAGTGTCTTAATTTCATGGCTGCAGTCACCATCTGCAGTGATTTTGGAGCCCAAGAAAATAAAGTCTGCCACCATTTCCATTGTTTCCCCATCTATCTGCCATGAAGTGATGGGACCAGATGCCATGATCTTAGTTTTCTGAATGTTGACATGCTGGTGACTTTAATATTCACAATTCAAACAACCATAACTAAGAACAAAGTTTAAAATTTGTTGTATGTGGTTGAAGAACAAGGAAGGGCTCAGAGGTCATTCTTATAATAAACTTTGAATCTGTTATAATAAACTTTTGGCAGTTTGTTTCATGGATTGATTTCTTATTTGAACAAATATTCCTTTCTAGAACCCATTAATTATTAACAAAATCATTAATTCATTTCCAAGCCCAGGAAACAAACTTTGCAAACGTTCTCTAATCTTGACTGAGTAGCAAACAATTTAATTTCACATGTGCTAAGAAGAGAAGTAGGATGGTGTAAGATGGAAATGAGGGATGTAAAGCTACAGAGCCTATGTAGCCATGGGCCTTTCTCTTGGGTTATGAGTTTAATAATCCTACACTTGATAGAAAGGGCAAGAAAGAAAATAAGGGTGATGGTTCTGAGGTCTACTTTTTCCTGACTGTTAGAAATTACTGTACAATTTACTCTTAAAATTGGAGTCATGACACTTTTGCCATTTTATCCTTAAAGTCATAGACTGAAAAGTATTATTAAAATTATTATTAAAATTACTATTATACTTGTCCATGGATCCCTGAATCAATGGTATTAAGTGGATGGGAGATGTTTCTGAGTTAAGATTAGGACCAGCAGTGTATAACAGAAAATCTTAAAATGACAGTGACTTAAACAATATAGATGTGTCTTATTTCTCTCACACACAAAAGAAGTACAAAGGTCTAGGGCTGATGGGTTCGCTCTACAGAGTCATCAGGAACCCACAATCTTTCCAGGCCTCTGTGTTGTAATCCCTATGATGTGATCCTTGTTCATAAAAACCCCTACATGTCTTCTAATTACATTTACCAGACAGCAAATAGAGGAAACTCTCTTAAGGGAATTCTATCCCCAAACTTGACTTAAGAATTACATTTATATCTCATTGGCTGAAACTTAATGACACAGCCAAAATCAGCTGCAGGAAAGGCTGAGAATTGTGCCTTTAGCTGTGCAGCAACATACCCAACTAAAAATGTGATTTCCTATGGTCAAGAAGCAGAACATATGTAATGGGAAGTGGCTCACAGTTTCTGTGAAGAATATTGCAGTAACTTAATTCTAAAAGGAAATGTTAGAGAGCTGAAAAGATTCTGTGAAATAATCCCTAACCTTTGAAGAACCTATGCTTGTGTTCTCTAAGTTTTCTATTTCTATGGGGAATGCATGTAATATACACAGGTTATATTATCAAATCCATGTTTTGATAATGCAGGGCTTGCAAAAACCTATCATAGAAAGGGAAGGACAAATGAGAATTAAAACAAGATGTCAGACCTATTACTGTTGCACATACAACCACTTTCATATTCCACTACAAACAAAAGACAAGGGTACATGCAAGGGCAAGGTAATTCCAGGTGCAGGGGAGACCCATCCATCTAACACAACCAAAAAGATGGCTCTAGACCCGTGGTTCAGTTCATGGAAAAACCTATTTCCTAGATAGCTTAAGAGAAAACTTATATTTAGAATAACACATCTGTGAAAAGCAACTTTGCCAAATACCATAATAAAAGTCAATGAATGCTGAAGAAACACTGGGCAAAATCATAACTGAAGGCAGAACTCAGGAGGAAAGGCCTGTGGATTGACAATACTGACAGTGTGGTTGAGAGAAGTTTCCAGCCCAGACGCCAAGTGGAGGATTCACACTGGCTGAGGGCTCTGCTAGTTCCTTCTCTTCTCACAAGGTTAGTTTTGAATCTGTCTCAAGGTTTAGCAGAAAAGACATGCAATCTATTCACCTGTTGCTCCAGAAAAAGTTAAAGCCAGGATCAGATTCACATCTGTCCATTCATAAAGACCAAATGACGAAAATTTAAATAGAAACACAGGGAAGAATCACAGACACCCACTTGTAGATCTCAGAAAGGACAGCTCCGTCATGGTCTTTTGTTCTTTGCTCCAGCTGTAAGGGAATCCCAGGTCAGGTCCACACCACATGTTGCTGACAGTAGTTCAGTGGCCCTGAATTCCCTGAGTCTTCTCAGGGATCGTTGTGAAAACTGCAACCTTTTTGACTTTACAGTTTTATTTAGTCTTACTCCAAGGAGTGGATCCCTCTTTCTCACTGACCTGAAACAACCCCTCTGCAGCTGTGGTCTTGAGAAAAATCCTCCGTAAAGTTTCTGACAAAGACAGAAATGGAATCATGAAAGAATCTGACATGTTCCCTTGCCTGGGATCCCAAAGTCCCCTCAGATGGTTGAGTGAGAGCCAATTGTGGAGAATGATGGGTCAGTGTTTGTTCTCAGATCTGAGCCACTCTGAAGCCCCACCCAATGGCTTTACTCCCAATGTACAAACAGAAGAGTATGGAGATTCAAACCATGTATATCACTAACACTTTTGTAAGATGCTGACCCCTCCCCCAACTTTAGCTCTGTATCTCAAACCTTTCCAATATGATTTCTAGTTTCCTAGGCTTTGTCCTACTCTAATAACATATCTAGGCACAATTAAAGAGTAGCGATAGCTCTTAAACCCCCTGCCTGTGGCAGGCCAAAGACAATACTTGCCCATCCTCTTACGGATTCCACCAAGTTGTACTTGGAATGCTCACAGGTAGCCACTTACAGCAAGCTGCAACAGAGACTAGTGAGTGGAATTGGGCTTGGCTGTGAGGGCAAACTAAGAAAAATCAAGCCGACCCTCTAGCTATGTGCAAAACTAAATTCTTATTTGAATGACTACAAAGCAAATATGCTCAGAAATAGAAAAACTAATGTTTTCATCGGATTGAATACATCTATAATTTGGCCTTGACACTTGAACTCACTTATCTCTAAAGCGTGCAGATATTTCAACCTCCCGATTTATATGCACTCATAGCTTTCTAAGGAAGGCAACAAATACATGCCAATTTTGAGTAGTGAAAGGAAAACATGTTTTCCTAAATCCAGAAATATACTTATTAGCCATTAATGGAAAAGTAAGGCGTCCTCCTTTGCTATAAAATTGGATATCAAGCATCACCTGTTGGAAGAGATGGAATCCATTTACACCTATGAGCATAATGTAAAAAGAGAATGTACCCAGAGACAAAGACTTTCCACCATTAATTTATTTAAAAGTTTCTCAATCTGTTCTTCATCAAAATGTAAGCAACTGAGGCTTAGAGTTTGCACCTTTTTTCCCAACTTCTATTTATCCAGAATGTTTCTAAACATAAGGTTATTTGGCTTACATCACAACGTTCTTGTATTGCATTATACAATACACTGATCTCCAAACACAGTTCCTCCTGTTCCTCCTCCTGGTACAATCTAGCATATATTCCCAGCCACTGTGAAGTGAATTCACCAGAAGTTTAGTGGAAGTACTATAGGCTATTTCTAGTTCTGATCCATAATACTTTCCAACAGGCTATCCTCTGTGCTCTTATCCTTCATCAGCTTAGTGAAAATAAGCACAGTGACTTTGAAAATTATATGGTAAAGATGGCAGAGCCATAAGACACAGAGAGTTGGGGCCTCTGCATCAAGGCTCTTAGGAAAGCAGTCAGTCAGCTGTGCACAGGTCTGACAGGGTTCGCGCTTCATCCCTGGCATGTGGCAATTTTCCTTTTCTGAGCTCTGCTGTGATATAAAAGTTTTGAACTCTACTTCATTCAACATTTCTGTACAACTGCATTAAGAGAACATTACACTTTAGTTAGCTCAATCTACCATGTCCCTGGAACCAGAACTATATTAATACATGTGTATTATTAGTGCCCTGGTAAGTAGCAAGACTCTCACATCCATACATGACCACTGGAAAAACCATAGCCTTGACTAGACAGACCTCTGTTGGCAAAGTAATGTCTCTGCTTTTTAATATGCTATCTAGGTTGGTCATAACTTTCCTTCCAAGGAGTAAGCCTCTTTTAATTTCATGGCTGCAGTCACCATCTGCAGTGATTTTGGAGCCCCCAAAAATAAAGTCTGACATTGTTTCCACTGTTTCCCCATCTATTTCCCATGAAGTGATGGGACCAGATGCCATGATCTTAGTTTTCTGAATGTTGAGTTTTAAGAGTTGGACTGTGAAGAAAGCTGAGTGCCGAAAAATTAATGCTTTTGAACTGTGGTGTTGGAGAAGACTCTTGAGAGTCCCTTGGACTGCAAGGAGATCCAACCAGTCCATCCTAAAGGAAATCAGTCCTGGGTGTTCATTGGAAGGACTGATGCTGAAGCTGAAGCTCCAATACTTTGGCCACCTCATGCGAAGAGTTGACTCATTGGAAAAGACCCTGATGCTGGAAGGGATTGGGGGCAGGAGGAGAAAGGGATGACAGAGGATGAGATGGCTGGATGGCATCACCAACTCGATGGACATTAGTTTGAGTAAACTCCGGGAGTTGGTGATGGACAGGGAGGCCTGGCGTGCTGCGATTCATGGAGTAGCAAAGAGTCAGACATGACTGAGTGACTGAACTGAACTGAACTGAAGTAGCAAGACTAATAACTGAGGAGGTAGTTTGGGATCTTGCAGTGCCTCTTGTCATAATTATAACGTATCATATTTCACTGTATCTATTACAATTGAACTCTCTGCTTGATTGTTGGATGACTTGGGTTTCCTACCCTCACAAATATTTGTGGATTGGCCTGATCACAAGAAAGAGTTTACACTTTGTGTGCCCCTCTTAGGGGAAGGAGACATCTCTACTTGGAGCACAATATATTCTAGTGATCTGTCCAAACTCTCTGAGTGGGATGCAATATTTCAAAATTGTACTCTTACTTATTAACCTGCAAGAGAGAGGGAAATTGCATAAGAAATAGTGTAGGCACACAGAAGAAAGGACAGAACGCACAGTGGTAGAGCAAAAGAATTGTTCTTAGAGGCAGGTGTGATCATAGTATAACTGGAAGCTAGACATTGTAGATTCACCATCTACTAGCCGTGTAACCTTCAGCAAGTTACCAAACTTCTCTAAATATCAATTTTCATATCAGTGAATACAGAGTGATAATATTAGGTACCTTGTGAATTGTTATTTGGGTGAGACAATACATGTAAATTCTTTTAACAGGAGACTGGAAGAAAGGAAGCACTAAATATATGCTAAATATTATTATTTAAAATTATGCTAGAAGTGAAGGGGAGGCAAAATGGCAAAAGTGGTTGGTTGCTGGAAGCACCTAAAAAGGCATGTTTCCACCCTTGTTGGTAGCAAGCCTGTTACTACGTAAGTGAAAGTGAAGCCGCTCAGTTGTGTCCGACTCTTTGCGACCCCATGGACTGTAGCCTACCAGGCTCCTCCGTCCATGGGATTCTCCAGGCAAGAATACTGGAGTGGGTTACCATTTCCTTCTCCAGGGGATCTTCCCAACCCAGGGATCGAACCCGGGTCTCCCACATTGGAGGCAGACGCTTTAACCTCTGAGTCACCAGGGAAGCCTGTGTTATTATGTAATTGTTCACCAACTCTGACTTAGCTGACTCTGGACTCTCAAGTCCAGTCCTTGCTGTGAAGTTGAGAGCCATGAAAACCCACAGGTCATGGGGCAGAACTGGGCCACCTCTCCCCTCTGAGATCCTCCATACCACAGTGGTCACCAGGGCTCACTATCAACCAGCCACCACTATCACTTTTGGATAGACTCAAAACCCTTATGATTCCATCTCCAGTGACAGTGTCAAGGCTCACATACACACAAATAGGCTCCTGAGGTCCTTAGATAACTTACAGAATCCACTTGGGAAAGATCCAGCCATTGGCTTTGAAGACCATCTTTTTATCTTTTAACAGATACTGTTCTAATGAAACTTGGTCATTGGTACCTTTAAGTACATAGTTGGTCCTCAATAAGTGAGAGCTATTACTAGCACTAATGTCTTTAGTCACTATGCTATTTACTTAAAGTCTTTTATCTATATTTTCATACAATTTCAAACATCCTAACATTTTGTGTTTGGCCCAAACTCCATGAGGTTTTAAATTTTTAACACAAATGAGATCTATGAGTCACTTTCCGGCAGAATCTGCAGGCTTTAGCATCTCTAGTGTAAGAGAAATGACCCATAACAAGATACAAAATTGAAAAGGAACAAGGAATCAGTTTCAGAAGAAGCTGCAGAAATACAATAAATGAAGGGAAGAGAGTTTCTGGTATTAGAAGAGATGGGGTATTTGGAGAAACGAGATCCTGGGAGTAGCATTACTTACATCTCAGTAGACAGTCCATGCAATATTATCCTGTGGCCTTGCCTGGCTTCTGTCCTTCCATTAGTCCACTGGGTGGTCTTGGTTTGACAGAGATCATGACCATCTCCCATACACATTTCTTTGTTCTCTTCTCTCTTGGGCAAGCCCATTACATTAGAGAATGTAGAAATGCAGTTGGAAACTGATCTCTGGACTAACAAGAGCAATCTGAACTGTCTCATCATTTTTTATTCCTATTAAATCAATCACAAGCACAAACATTTGCCCACATTCTTTGGAGCTCAAAGGCAGGGAGCCAGACCAGAAGGAAATGAGGCCATGGCCATAGGAAGATATTTCTCCATCTTTTCTCAGTTTTCTTCTCTGGTCTTTGAGTTTTGAGTGTGAGCCATAAAGAGAGATGGACTCTATTTACTCCAATGCCTGAAGGAAGGGCCGTGGGTAGGAAGGGGCCTTTGTCAACAAAGTAAACTGGACAAATTCTTATTCAGTGATCCATCCAAAACTCGGATTTGTGACCAGCCTCACCCCATCTCCTTGACTTGATGGTAAGGCAGCTGAGCCCCAGTAAATGACTTACCCAAATTGCCAATAACATGGAAGATTCAATTCTACTGCTTAGAAACTGACAGTACTGAGAAATTATCATCCTAAACATTTCACAGTGACTTCCTGGTATATCATGATTGACATCATGATATGTCTTGACATGACTTAATAGTATGGTATTATCCTTACATCCATATTGATACTTGTGATTCAGTTCTTATTATAAGGTCTTAAGGGATAAAGATATTCTCTTGATTAATAATGCTGGGCTAGGACTGACCTTTTCAAATCCACTTTTATTCTGGTCATTACTGCTGTGCTACAGACAGAGGATACCTGGAATAAAACCCACTCTGGCTGAATGCAAAAAGGTCTTTGATCACATATTTAGTTCTAGTTCGGAAAAAGATATGAAGAAGAAAATAGCCCCCTCTTGTTTCCACCAGCAGTCCCCCACATCACTGCCTTCAACACTGTTTCAAGCAAGCTCTCCGAGGGCTTTCCTCCCTTATTGTAAAGGCAATTATGTAGAGCTTCACCGGAGAGGCCCATACTTTGATTCTGGAACTACTACTTGAGCTTCTTTCTGTAGCATCCTCCTTGGACAATGAATGAACTAAGATTAATTTCTAGCTTACATAATGTCCCTTGCACAAGAATATGTTTGCACTCTAGAATATTGACACTGGCAAATCAGGCCAGACTTTTGGCAGGTTTCTTGGATAAACACTGCCAAGCTGGCTAACTTCCTATACTAGTCTTTTTTGGAAAATACCTAGAACACTTTCCAAGAAATTAGTTTAGGTCAGTCAGAGTTTATTCTGGATAATACTGTTGGTTATTGCATAAGAATCTAAGCCAGGATCGACTCCCTTTCAGACTCAAATCAGTTAACACTGACATATCACATAGGTTTTTTTGCTCAGAAGGTAATGCAAGTTATATTTCTGAGGGACTCGAATTGGCCATGGTCCCACTACTGACGCTGAGGCTTTGAGGGGACACTGATAATAAGAGAAACAGTACTCTCCAAATAATCTGGAAAGCTAAGGCTTTCTCTGTGTCCATCCCTTTCCTGGATGGTGGAAGCAAGTATCCTAGTGGGGAAGAGCACAAGAGGTCAGTGACTGAGTTTGAACCTGGTTCTCACAGTTACTAGCTGATTATAGGAGCCAGATCAGTGGGAGGCAGTGTTCTGTGGACCAATGTTCATGTCAAATTTCAACAAAGCTAAGGCTACTTGAAACCTCAGTTCATCATAAAATGGATGCTTCTAGTCCAACAACAACTTAATTATTTTGATAATTTTGATATCAAAGCTTTTAGTTGACAAAGTTTTTTTTAAATTGGACATTATGTTAGAGAATCAATAATTTCCCAGTAATGTCAGTTACTGGACTGATCCTCTGGTCATTATGCTGTAAATTTGCAATGCAAAGTAGTCACTTTCCACTTAGGTTAATTGAGGAACAATATTTACAGTTCTGCTAGACTCAGAGACTGCTAATAGTGATGTTGCCATTGAGGATTTAATTTCATTTTTTCTATTTAGCAGAAATTTACTAAGGTAAAAACTTATCATATACCAGAAGATATAATTGTGATGAAACAATGCCACAAACTGAGGCTTTGTGCACTGCTTTAAGAAAGTGCTATTTTTACAAAACAACTTAAAATTATTCTACATAAAATTAACAATTTTCACAGTCATAATGAGCTATTGCAGAATTTTATAGACTGCTCTAATTTCAACATGTAAACACATAAGTAGATTTTCTCTTTGTGTCTGGGATGCTTTCCTATATTTTGAAAGTGAATATTCAGTTACTGATAGTAAATTTAACTAGTGTGTCCTGTTTGTTTAACTGTCATTACACAGGCTAGATATTAACACAGATTAGATATTATTATACCTTGATGGTTCATATTATTGTTTATCAGAAATATTTTCAGAAATGTTAAAAACCTTGAAGGTCTTCCAAAGGCTAAGGTTGAAGTCCAACTCAAAGAGAAAATTTTAGTCAAATCTTTAGGTTGAAATTAAGCTGTGTAAGACTGGGCAGTATTTTTTCTCTTTTGAAGCTTTCTCTTCTTCATCTGAGAAAGTGGGACATCACTTCTTCTCTCCACCTCTTCTTGACTGTTGTAAAGATACGTAAGTAAGTAAGTAAGTAAGTAAGTGTTAGTCACTCAGTTGTGTCCAACTCTTTGTGACCCCATGGACTGTAGCCCACCAGGCTCCTCTGTCAACGGAATTCTCCAGGCAAGAATACTGAAGTGGGTTGCCATTTCCTTCTCCAGGGGATCTTCCCAACCCAGGGATGGAACCCTGATCACCTGCATTGCAGGCAGATTCTTTACCGTCTCAGCCACCAGGGAAGCCCTGGTGCTAGACAGTAAATGTGTAAGCTCTTATAAATTAAAGGTAAGTGCTAGACAATAAATGTATAAGTCCTTAAGTAAGTGTTTATGTATACAAAATGTGCTATTCTTATTTATTTCAGAAACGCCAGCACATCTTCTGTTACACAAGCGTAAGAACAAGGGCTGTGTGTTGGTGTAATTGATGCTTGTAGATGCTTTTATCCTCAAAATCTCCTTGCCAGGAACCCATCATTAAGCCACTTTTTGTAGTGCCGAGTGTGTCACTTTCTTCCCCAGACACAACCCACTTCCGGCTCTCACTGCTTCATGCTAGGTCTATATAATTAACCTCAGTAGCACTCCTTCTCCGGGCCACTCTTTACCATTCTGTCCAGAACACCAGGGCCAGATTCATCTTCCAACAGATTTTTATCATATCACCTTAAACTCAAATGCTGCTCCCCACTGCTTACTATTAGTAGATAAAGTCTGAACTGTCTTCAAAGTCCTTCTTAATTTGGTTCCAGCCTACACATAGAATCTTACTACTTTCTTTCCTGGTTGGTATGAGCCAATCAGATATTTTGTTTCCCCTTCACATGATTTATTGCTTTTCTGAGTCAACATCTCTCTTTATACTGTGCCTTTGACATAAAATGCCCTTTCTCCTTTCCTCTGAACAGAAATCTTGCTGGTCAATTCACCTCATTCACAGAGCTTCTATTTATATATAACCCATGTGGTGTATTCATATGTGTGTAAGTACATATCTATAAATTTCACTTCATTCCAATTACATAAATAATACAGGCTCTTTTAAAAAGTTAATATATAAAGCTATGAGAAAGAAAATAAAAATTATTGGACTCAATCTTAAGACAACCACTATGAACATTCCAGTGACTTTCTTGTACTTCTATATGTACAAATATATGTATATATTTGAAAAGATAGTGAAGTCGCTCAGTTGTGTCCGACTCTTCCCAACCCCATGGACTATAGTCTGCCAGGCTTCTTTGTCCATTGGGATTCTCCAGGCAGGAATACTGGAGTTGGTTGCCATTTTCTTCTCCAGGGGATCTTCCCAACCCAGGGATCGAACCCGGGTCTCCCACATTGCAGGCAGACTCTTTACTCTCTGAGCCACCAGGGAAGCCCAATATATATTTAGCTCAGTATATAATGAGATAAGATTATACCTGCTTATCATATCACTTTTAGGTGTAAATAAAGATTTGTTTTTGTTTTATTGGACAGCTTCCTCCTTATCCTCTTCTTCCACCATTTCCTCTAATAAACTCAGCCCAGGTAACTGATGTTAAAAACTTGCTGTGTATTTTCCCATATGTTATTAGGCTTATATCATCATATGTGTACTATATGTTATCAGTCAATATTTAAAGTAGTCTCATATTTTAAATGTATAATGGAAATTCTTCCACTTAACACAGAACTTATGCATTAAAACTTATATCTATTTTCTTTGTTCACATAGCCACAAATAAATATAATGTTATATAAATGCATGCTATTCTCATAGTTACCCTTTTTTTTACCATCTTTATTTGCTTTTTGTTCCTTTCTTTTTTTCTTTATCTTCCTTTTTTGAGGGGTGGGCATTCGTTCTCTTCCTCTAATTCATCCTTTTTGATGGCTGCATAATATTACATATACACATATCTCTCTCTATTTTACTAGCTACCTGTCGAAGGCTATCCATTTTGTTTCCAGTTTTTTTTGTACCAAGATAATACTACAGTGAGCATGTATGTGTATGGTTTGTGTGTAGTGTGTGTGTGTGTGAATTCTTGATTTTAATTTGATGTATTAGATTACCAAGTCAAAGGAAAGATATATTTCTGACTTTAATTGATACTAACAAGTTGCTTTCCAAAAGGCTGTAGAATTCATATTTTCATTAGCAATGCATATTTATACATTTATCTGAGTCTTATCTGAGAATTAATGTGAGTCTTTCACTGCCATTTTAATTTGCTTTTTCACAACTACTATAGACTTCCTCTTCAGTGAATTGCCTATTTCTATCATTTGTTCACATTTAAATTCCGTTGTCTTTTTCTAACTAGTATGTAAAAGCAATTTGTATATTACTGTAGAAGGCAGCCTTCCAGAAAGGATCCCAATGACTTTGCATGCTAGTATTCATGCTCTTATGTAATCCCCTCCTCTGAGAGTGGGCTGTATCTAGTGATTCACTTCTAAAGACTAGTATATAGCAAAAGTGACAGGATACCACTTCTGTGATTATGTCACAGAGACCATGACTTCCATTTTGCTCATACTCTTTCTGTGGCTCTTCTCATGTGCTTTCTCTGATAGAGAGGGCCACCTGGCACGGAACGAAGGTGGCCTCCAGCCAAAGACCCATGAGAAGCTGAGGCCCTTATTGCTATATTCCTCAAGGAAATAAATGCTGCAAACATTAATATAAGCTTGGCAGCAGATTCTTCCCCACTCAAGCCTTCAAATGAGACTGCAGTCTGGCTAACATCTTGACTGCAATCTTGTGAGGGACCCTAAAGCTGAGGACACAGTTCATTTGCACCTGGATTCCTGACCCACAGGCTTCCCTGATAGCTCAGCTGGCAAAGAATCTACCTGCAATGCAGGAGACCATGGTTTGATTCCTGGGTCAGGAAGATCCACTGGAGAAGGGATAGGCTACCCACTCCAGTATTCTTGCCTGGAGAATCCCAAGGACTTATATAGTCTATGGGGTTGCAAAGAGTCGGACATGACAGAGTGACTTTCGCTTTCACTTCTTGATCCCCAGAAACTGTGAGTAACAAATATGTATTGTTTTAAGCTGCTAAGCTTGGGGGTTATTTATTTTGCAGAATTAGATAACTAATACAACTACATATGCTAAATTTGGGGGGCTATATTGCAAATATGTTTCCTGATCTTTCGTTTATTGATTTTGTTTATGACATCTTTTTCTTAAACATCTATTTTTTTCTTGTGACATCTATTAAGTTAATATAGGATTAAACTTTGTACATAATTTATTATGTCTATTCTTTTCTTGGCTTTTAGACTTGATAGAGTATTAGGGTTGGGATAGGATTAGATTTAGGGTTATTAGATCACTCCAACTCTCTAAGGATGGAAATAAATATGTTAGCTACAGATTTTCTTTAAAATATGTTTTAGAGTTCTTTCTTCTGGATTTTATGTTGACAAAAAGTTTCCTAGTTATTCTCTAGTTCTTGCTTTCTACTGTAATTTTGAAAAAATAAGGTAACATCTTTAGGTACAATTATTAGGTAATAAAACACTCTGTCTTAGAAAACAACATTACTTTCTGTGCTGTAGGCAATCACAGCAAATATTGGGGGTTAAGTTGTAAAATCAAAGAGGAAAGTGATAATCATGTTTTTTCAAAGTAATTCTAAAGAATTTCTTAAATTGAACATAGAATAGAATATACGTGGTTTGGCATAAAAGTTCCTCTAAGGTAAAACACACAATAATGTAGGGGATATAACACAGTGTAAACATGCAAAATACAATCCTACAGGGTTTTAAATTATGGGATACCAAGATAAGAAGAAGGATTTTCTCCTGCATTTAACAAAGCAGGAGAGACAATGATGCTGAATACTCACCATGCATCCTGAGTATTCTTGCCCGGCTCTGATAGTAATAACGTTGATCACCATGATGACTGATGCTGACAACAAAGATGAGTTCACTGTCTGTGAGATGAGATATGAGATGATAAAGATGGGTGTAGTACATACTCCAGGGATTCATTTTTTTCCTCCTGGACAATACTATTGTAGGTCATGTGAGCAGTGAAGAGACTGGCAGGCAGAATTGCTCATAATATTTAAATTGTTATTTTCTCAGCTCTCAATTTTCCTCTTGCTCTCTCTTTAGTAGCTCATTTATCATTAATTTCATGGAAGCCAAACACACATTTATGCTTTTCCCCTGTATGTGGTATAAGCAGTTCAGCTGACTCCAAATGATAGTGTTGACAGATTTCAGTGTTGGTGGCAACATCCTGCAAAATGGAAGATCACGAGAAAAAAGTTCATCTGTGGTGCTCACACTTGGAGGAGAATTTGCTTGTTTTATTTTGTTTGGTTTCAATTTCTATTCAGTAGGAGGAAAACCAATTTATACTTTATGATTATAATACATGGAAACCTGGATTAACTGATATGGTATTTCTACAGCAACTTACTCCAGGGATGTTTTTCCACTTCTTACAAATTGACATGCTAGGTTGCTGCTCGGGTGAGCTGAGGTTGGGGAAATAGTCACTGTAAGTTCTCTGAGATGCTGAGACATGATGTGAAAGATAAAACCTATGGAACATCTGACCATTCATAGGAGGGGGGTCTACTTTTCAAATGCAAGGTGCAAATCAGGAAAGAGATGGGAATAAGATCATCTGTACCATTTTTCTAGACCACATAGAATGTGTTAATATACATTTGTTTTTCTCTTTCTGACTTACTTCACTCTATGATGCTGTCTAAGTCCATCCACATCTCTACAAATGATGCAGTTTCATTCTATTTTATGACTGAGTAATATTCCATGTGTATATGTCTCACGTCTTCTTTATCCATTCCTCTGTTGATGGACATTTAAGTTGCTTCCGTGTCCTGGCTATTGTAAACAGTGCTGCAGTGAAAGAGAAAAACCAATGTATGAACACCAAGGGGGGAACGGGGCAGGGTGTGACGAACTGGGACATACTGGGATTGACATATGTACACTATTGGTACTATGTATAAAGTGGATAACTAATGAGAACCTGCTGTCTAGCTCAGGGAACTCTACTCAATGCTCTGTGGAGAACTAAATGGGAAGAAAATCCCCAAAATGGGAAGAAAATCCAAAAAAGAGGGGATATATATATGTATAGCTGATTCACTTTGCCATTCAGCAGAAACACTGTAAAGCAACTACACTCCAATAAAAAAATAATTTTTTAAAAAAGGAAAGGGATGTGAGAGCAAGTCAGTGTAGAAATTTGGCAAGTTCCAATGTGATGAGATAGGTAAGGGAGTCAGAAGTTTGGGGGGAGTTTTGAGGGGGAAATCGGAACATGAGTTGACTAGGGAAACAGAGCAAATTGACAGGCTGTTCCACTCCAAGCTCCCAGCTGAAGATGAGGACCATATTTCTCTGGAGACTATCATCTGCCCAGTTGGGGGGACTTTCTCTAGCAGTTAGAAGCCTGGATTTAGGACTGGGAAGGCCTTCATTTCAGGAAAAATATTTAGGAAGGACAATATCAGAAACCTGAAGAGAGAACAAACTTACAAATACTGAGGTGTTAATACACAAAGGTAAGATTGACTAAAAATTGAGAAGTATATGTCCCTAAGGCAGTGGACCAGGCCCTCGTGTTGAGGCCCTGGGGATCCTGACTATGTGGAGCCCCAGTGATCATGAAGCTGCAAGTATTAGTGTCATCCATGAAAGCTTAATTTAATGTGGACTCAGTCATTCTTACAGTCTGTTGCCAACATTCTGTTGGAAATGTTAGTTATGAATTTTTATGACCTCCACATGGTCATTCCTGTTCTACTCTTTGTACACAGGGAAGGCTAAGACACAAGTTGACTTGATGAGAAAAAGTCCTACTCTTTGCAACTCCATAGACTGTAGCTCTCCAGGCTCCTCTGTCCATGGAATTTTCCAGGCAAGAATACTGGAGTGGGTTGCCATACCCTTCTCCATGGGACCACCCCAACCCAAGGATCGAACCCAGGTCTCCTGCATGGCAAGCAGATTCTTTTACCGTCTGAGCCACCAGGATGCCTGCCTCATGGGAATAGAGGGGGCTCTAATAGGTAGTCCACTTCCACTTTCTGCAGATTTTAAACAGGTTAAGTCAAGCTTCAAGCAAATTCTCAGGGAACAGAGCCATAGTTGTGTGATTCACCCAAGAAAAAAACTGGTGCCAGACATGCTAGAGCAGATGTCTTACCCCAGCCAATGGGCAGTATATTTTCAATCAAGATTTAGAAAAGACATGTGAAGAAGACCTCTTCTTCCCTGGGTCACAGAACACAAAGGTCAATAAACATCTTTACTTTTAATAGACACCATGGGAGAACAGGAAACCAGGCACTAGCTTTAGTTTTGACATTTACTTTCTATGGGATTTCCAGGAAATTTCTTCACTTGGAGGCTGAATGTTGCAACGACTTTCTTCTTAGACTCTAAAGTCTTTCTCCCAGAAATAATAGCACTGGTTGTAGACAATGAGATAGTCTTTCCTAAGACACAGTGCTTGGCACATAATAGCATTCAGTAAAAGCTGACTCTTGCATGGGCCTGTTTATCTTCTGTAAAGTGCAATTCTTAGGCTCATACCTTTTCCACCTCTGAATTTCTAAGATTCTGCAATGGAAAGAATTTTTGGTTATTGTACCATAGCTAGGATGAACAATCATTTTCTGGAAAAATATAGGTAGTAATAGTTTAGGCTTTGCATGTCAGACAGCCTTCATCATGAATACCCAGCTCTGGCACTCCAACATGAAAGCAGCCATAGACAGTACTTAAAAGAACAGGCATGGCTGTCTTCCAGCAAAACATTAGTTACAAAACTAGAGCCATGGCCTAGATTTGGCCCACAGGAAATAATGTGTTGACCTCTGTTTTATAGAATAAAAAATGTGGACTGAAGAAGTGAACAGCAATTTTTGATAGGAAAAAGTACACAGGAAATCATGTACTGCAAAATTGTATAAGCTTATGGTACATTTAACTCAAAAACTTTTTTCGTAATGAGCATATGAAAGAAAGCAGATGTTCTACAACAAAGGTAGATAAAAGAAGTACAATAAACAGAGTCAGACACGACTTAGCAAACGAAACCACCAAACAGCTTTCACAAACTTAAACATTTATAAATATTTTACTGGCATAAATATGGAAAATAAGGGAAATGGAAAACAATGGCCCAGTAATTCCCTTTTGCTACAAGTTGAAAGAAGGCAAGAAGATAGCAATCATGGAAACAGCATGAGAAGCCCAGATTGTAGCTAAAAGCTAATGTTGCATTTGACTCCATAATTAAGGAGACAGTTATGCATTAAACTGGCTCAAACACTTGCAGGGTGATTGCTCAACCTTCTAATCACATTCAATCTGATCTGGTCATCTGAATATTACAATGACTGGATTCTGGGCTGTTTTCCTTATGAAGTTGGCTCAGTGACTAGCAACCAGTCCTTCATGGTATCTGGAAACCTTAACGAGGAACATCAAACTGTACAGTAAGGCCAACCTGAAGTTATGTCAAGGAAAGAAAAAGAAGAAAAACGCAATGAATAAAGAAAAAGAGACAAGCAAGGTACAAAGGAAGAAATACTAGTGGAGCAGCAGAGAAGAGTCGAGTCCAGATGCCTCATAGAGACATTCAGCGCAGGGGTGTTGTGAGAAATCGCTGCCTGTAGCAACTCCCATGCCTCTCCCTGGCCCGGCTACAGATGTCTGTGTGTCACAACTGCCTTCTCCTCCCTGCCAGGTCTCCCCTAGGTGGTTCTCTTAACTAGAGTTTATTCATCTAAAAAAGAGCAAACAGGATAATATTTGAGCAAATAATTGACTCACAGTATTTTTCCATCTTCTCATTTCAAGCCTTCTAACACTTTGCTTGCATCAGGGATTTTGCACACCAGAAAACTTGACATCAAAGGCCTTTTCGGCTTTTTGTGAATGCTCAATCCCTCTCAAGAAATTGTGCCAGGTGTCCCAGAGAGGAAAGACAGTCAAGATGGTGACTTTTCAAGGGAAAGAGAGATTTCCCAAAATGGTGAAGGATGAGGGTCAGCACCTCTGTAATGTGGGGTTCACATACTGCTCCTCAACAGAAGCCTGGGGAGAGAATAGACCCAAGGATGATAGCGGACAGCCTCTGGGAAAAAGATGGCCCTCGGTCAAAGGGCCTCCTTCCCTGGTTCCAGGGTGAACCTGAGGATGGCTTCGGGGGCCGATGGCCCCAGCTGGACTGAAACAACACGCATCACAGCAGCAGCCAGCAAGGAAACCATGGTCCATGACCAGAGGGACAAACCTGTGTCCTTGAGCAACATGTTAAGTTCCTTTGCCCAGGTCCTGAAAGTAGGGAGTCCCAATAATGATTGAAATTGTATTTCCCTCCAGCCCTGATGGAGGAGGGCTCAGGGCAGATTTAAGCTGATTTAAAGATATGAAGAAACATCTTGATTCCTGCAAAATATCATCTGTGGGCTGATATTCATATACCAACAAATGTTTGGGAATGGGGGTAGGTGGGAAAGAAGAGGGGCTTATGTTCCACTTGGCACAGTCTCTGATGCAGAACTAGCAAGCTCCCTGAGGTCCTTATTAGATGTGTGGAGGCAGTGTGACCGTAGCGGCTGGGAAAGAGCAGAGGGCTGCTTTATAAATCCTTCAGTGGGTAAACGAATGCCCAGAAAAACAGAGAGTGGGTGGAGTAACATAATTGAAAACAGCTGAACTGCGAAGTGGGCCTAATTCTTTTCTGAACTAAGAATGAGTAAAAAGTCTTTTCAAGAACTGGTTATAAAAATGGAACCAGGAGATAAAGAAAACCCACTATATTTGGTTGTTCACACACGCGCACAGTTAATATAGTAGCCAGGCGATGCATTAAGAAAATCTCCTGTACTTGTCATAGCTTGCCTAGTTGTGTGACGATCCAGCCCTTGGAGATGGGGGAGCAAAAGGCCTCCTGACCCAGGGATGAACCCTAAGAGCCTGTGGGCCCCTCTGATGGGGAAGCATAACCCCTCAGGGGACTCAGCAAGGGCTTCTGGCTGCAAAGGCTGTGCCTTTTGGAGAAAAGCACATGAAGTGGAGCGGGGGAGGGGCCACTGCCCCAGCAGGCCAGGTTGGCTGGGGCAGCCCTGGGCTAGGCTTGTGCCTGGGCTGGTCTCACACCTAATTTCTCATCCACCTCTTCTTTCAGGGAGATCAAAGGGATCCAGGTAGTGAGTCACCAGGTCAATCCACAATTGGTGTTATCTTCAACATCGTTATAAAATACTCCACTCATATTCTGAGTAAGAAGTAATTCCCGCCAAGCAAGTGGTAGAGCAGTCATTCAAATCCTGGATCCAGAACTCAGCGACTGCTGGGGCGTGGTACCAGCTGTGTGCACCCGTCTGTGGCGCTGAGCCAGGGTGATCTGTTAGTGACCATGCAGGGGCAGTGATCATCCGTTTTTAAATGTTACATACAGGAAGCAGGGAATCACATAAAGGAGAAAAATAGTTCCTTTAGAAACAACAGTTAAGAAGGTCTGATACTTAGCACCCTAGAAATACAATTTTACTTGTTATGTTAATATACCCATTCTTAAGGCCCAGTTTGGGGACGGGAAGTCCAGTAAGTTGGGCAGGCTTTGAGAAGAGGGATCCAGACAAAGCTACTGATTCACTTTTATAAAATTACATGAATTAAATAATAATAGGAGAAAACAATCATAAAGATGAGAAAACAACAAAATGCTTTTTTTTTCTATTTGAAAAATTATGCATTCTTAGTACACAAGAATTAGCCACTATCTGCAAATACTGTGATTACATTTTCTCTTTCCTTATGCACACATTCTAATTTTTTTTCCCTACAAAAATTGATTGCCATGGATGTGGTCTTGAAATCACTGTGGTTTCTGAAAACCTGTTCAAAAGAAGCAATACATTTTCCTATTTGTGCAGTCTGAGCCAAGCAAAAACAGAGGAACTAAGTCAAATTATTCCATTTCCTTCTTTATAAAATATACTGGAAAATTAGCAAAATGCCATAGATATGGTTTACCCTTTGGTCACTGGTTTAATCACTCAGTCAATAAGCATTTAATGAGTGTCTAATACATCTTAGGCACTGGGAAAGTAGAAGTCAATCAAACATTGGTCCCTGCCCACATGGAGTTGAATTTAGTAGAGTTGGTGGACAGATCAACAAAGCATTGGAATAATATTGTGAAATACTATGAGAAGTCTTTTTCTTTCTCAGAAAATCTTTTCTTTTTTCACCTTGTGACTCTTTCACCATTTATCCAGACCAAGAGATGAAGGTTGACTGCCCCTAAAGAAAAGACACAAAAGGATCCAGTCAGAACAGAGCCCAATTTCTGGCTGAGAATATAAAAAGCAAGCCTTGAAAGCTTTCAGTTCTAAGAGCCTGGCGCTTAGGCGAGGAGAGAAGCTGGGGGGTAGCTTTTGTTGTATTTATTTATTTATTTTTGAATGCTAAAACCTTGGTTCTGACTCAATAGAGTAAAGCCCGAAAGACTAGCCAATTTTTCCCAAAAGCCAGAGAGTGGGACAAAATGCATGATGACGCAAGAACAGCTTTCCAGTCTCAGAGGAGACAAGGCCTTTTCTAAGAAGGAGCTTTGAAAGGATGGAGAAAAGAGAACTACCCTGTTGAGATGCAAATGCGGGGTCTGCTAAAACCACTGCATGGAGCTGTGAGGCGGAGCTTCTAGGAGCCCTTAGGGGGCTGCCCCACTTTTTTCCTGCTGGCCTTCTCTTTGATTGTTGCTCATGCTCAACTACTTAAGTCTTTTTAATATTGCCCTTACACTGAAGAATGTGGATGGTTTTATTCAGGGGTGTTAGAGAATATGACCCACAGTTTTGAAAGAACTCCAGTGAGGATGAAGAGGAAGGACAGGAGGAGGAAAGACCAGAGACTTGCAGAGATGCTTAGAGGCCGCTGTCAGGGCACCAGGAGGGAGCAGCAGTCCAGAAGGCCAGCAGCACCTTCCTGCTTTCCACCAGTTCTCTTCTGAAGGAGAAGGAGGGGGAGGATCCGGGACTGTGCCCAGGCTTCCAGCACATGGCTGGGTGATGCCATCAACAAGTAGACTATGAAGGATTAGGAGTAGGTCAAGGAATTCAGTTTTCATCCAAGCAAGTCATGAAACCTCAAGACATCCTTGAGAACTCAGAGAAATGTGAATTGGTTGATAGTGTGGTAAGTGAGGAAGACCCGAAGCTAGTGGAACAAATGGACCCACTGTGCTTATTAATGAATTGTGATGCCCCTCGGGGAGGTGTCTCTGGGGTTCCACTGGAGGCTCTGCCCTTGGCCTATATTTTTCAAGAACTTGGATGTAGACACCGAAGACATACTCATCCAGGGAGTGTAGGATGCAAATTCTGAAGAAATAGCTATTATGATAAATGATAGAATGAAAAATTCAGAAGGCTGAAGCAAGTGTCTGAAAATAACAGGATGACACTGACCAGAATAAATAGAGAGTCCTGCGTTTAGGTTTAAAGTAGAGTGCAGAGCCCACTTAGAACATGTGAAGCCCGGCTTGGCAGCATTTCCTCTGAACAATGATACGAGGGTTGTAGTTGTCCTCAAGATGTTGTGAAGAGACAGCGCGCTGCCACTTAAAGGCAGCTCCATCTCTATGTGGGATGAGCTACAGTTGAGAAGACCTACTTCCTAGCAAGATGCCTCAGTTGTCCCAAACTAACATCTTTTTTGAGAAGTTTAAAAATGTTTCAAATTAAAAACTGAGGTTTTTGGCCTCCCGTTCCAAAAATGAGAGGCAGGGAACAGCTCTTCACTTGGTAATTTTATGTCCCTGGTTGAGTCATCCAGAGACAGCTAGAGGCGGTGGCTTAGTCCCTAAGTCACGTCCATCTCTTTTGACACCCCATGGTCTGTAGCTAGTCAGGCTCTTCTGTCCGTGGGATATTCCACACAAGGATGCTGGAGTGGGTTGCCATTTCCATCTCCAGGGGATCTTCCTGACCTTGGGATCGAACCCCCGTCTCCTGCATTGGCAGGTGGATTTTTTACCCCTGAGTGACCGGGAAAGTCAGAGACAGCTAGTGCTTACTGACTGTCCATGTGCTCTCTGACACGTTCCAGGGGACTTTCATGTGAGCTGGAGACTTGTCACTGAGTTCCAGTAGTTAAGAATGAGAGCAGAAGGGATGTGGTACTTCTGACCTAGGATCTGAGCAGTCAGTGTGCATTCTCCATCCATCTCCTCCCATGAAGGATGCCCTCGGAGGCACAGAGTGAGATGTTTGCAGCACGAGATGGAGAGAGCCTGGACTCTTGAGTCACTGGATGATAGACAGCCGTGCTGACCCACATACTTCACATGACCAAAAAATAAACCTTTGTGTTTGTCAGACTCCTGAGATTTAGGAGTGTGTCCATTGCTGCCACTAGCATAACCTAATCCTAATAGTGTTTACCCTTGAGCATCCCTGGTCTCTGTTGAAGTGTGTCAGGGGTGCAGAGCCATTATGCTCCTCTTCAGGGAACTTTTGGGAACCTCACCCTGGAGTCCAGCTCAGAGTCCTTTGATAGATAAATGCTGTGGTCACATACAGAAGGAACGGGTAACATGGCTGGAGGAAACCATTTTTTAATCTATATAATTTATATTTCAAGGAAAGTTTCAGTTTATTCTAAGACATAAAGACTTTCGTTCATGAAATTCAATATATCTCTTGACTTTTCCCATCTAATATTCTTATATAGGGTAAGGGTTTTGACTAGATGCCAGCCTGGGTCCCTTTCAGTTCTATCAAGTAAAGCTGAAATAATGTAAGAACTAGAGGAAATCTAGGAATCTATCTAATTGTACTAATGCAAGATTTTATAGATGAGGAAACTGAGCACAAGGAAGGTTAAGATATTTGTTCCAGACCCTTAGATCTCTGGATTTCATTTTCAGTGCTCTTTCTAGCCCATTGCCTTAAAAGTACGGTACTTTAAAATGAACAAGCCAACAATAACAAAAAGCTCTCCTGATCCTTTTCACCTTAAAGGTGAACTAATTCCTTTACCTAGGATCCCGTTAATCTATATGACTCCATGAATGAGGGAAGGAAATGTCTCCTCAGGAGCAAAGAGAAGGAATAGAGACTGGCAGATAGAAGAAGGGAACTGTGAGCATAATGCCCTTATTTCAGGAACTACACACACCTTTCTTGACCTCAAACTCCTGACCTTTTTTTTTTTTCTGCAAGCCTTCCTCCTACTATAAGTAGACACATACTGCAAAATCAGCATAGAACAGAGTCCAGGACTGATCTCCTTTAGGATGGACTGGCTGGATCTCCTTGCAGTCCAAGGGACTCTCAAGAGTCTTCTCCAACACCACAGTTCAAAAGCATCAATTCTTCTGTGCTCAGCTTTGTTTATAGTCCAACTCTCACATCCATACATGACTATTGGAAAAACCGTAGCCTTGACTAGACAGACCTTTGTTGGCAAAGTAATGTCTCTATTTTTTAATATGCTATCTAGATTAGTCATATCTTTTCTTCCAAGGAGTAAGCATCTTTTTTCCCATAAAACAGTTGGCAAAACAGTAGTCTTTATATATATATATGTATGTATATATGTATTTTTTTTCCATTTATTTTTATTAGTTGGAGGCTAATTACTTTACAATATTGTAGTGGTTTTTGTCATACACTGACATGAATCAGCCATGGATTTACATGTATTCCCCATCCCGATCCCCCCTCCCACCTCCCTCTCCACCTGATCCCTCTGGGTCTTCCCAGTGCACCAGGCCCTAGCACTTGTCTCATGCATCCCACCTGGGCTGGTGATCTGTTTCACCCTAGATAATATACATGTTTCGATGCTGTTCTCTCGAAACATCCCACCCTCACCTTCTCCCACAGAGTCCAAAAGTCTGGTCTGTACATCTGTGTCTCTTTTTCTGTTTTGCATATAGGGTTATCGTTACCATCTTTCTAAATTCCATATATATGTGTTAGTATACTGTATTGGTCTTTATCTTTCTGGCTTACTTCACTCTGTATAATGGGCTCCAATTTCATCCATCTCATTAGAACTGATTCAAATGAATTCTTTTTAACAGCTGAGTAATATTCCATGGTGTATATGTACCACAGCTTCCTTATCCATTCATCTGCTGATGGGCATCTAGGCTGCTTCCATGTCCTGGCTATTATAAACAGTGCTGCGATGAACATTGGGGTGCACGTGTCTCTTTCAGATCTGGTTTCCTTGGTGTGTATGCCCAGAAGTGGGATTGGCTGCAGTCACCATCTGCAGTGATTTTGGAGCCCCCAAAAATAAACTCTGTCACTGTTTCCCCATCTATTTGCCATGAAGTGATGGGACCAGATGCCATGATCTTAGTTTTCTGAATGTTGAGCTCTAAGCCAACTTTTTCTTTCTTTCTTTTTTTTTTTTAAAGCCAACTTTTTCACTCTCTTCTTTCACTTTCATCAAGAGGCTCTTAAGTTCTTCACTTTCTGCCCTAAGGGTGGTATCATCTGCGTATCTGAGGTTATTGATATTTCTCCCAGCAATCCTGATTCCAGCTTGTGCTTCATCTAGCCCAGCGTTTCTCATGATGTGCTCTACATATAAGTTAAATAAGCAGGGTGACAATATACAGCCTTATTTGGAACCAGTCCATTGTTTCATGTTCAGTTCTTACTGTTGCTTCCTGACCTGCATACAGATGTCTCAAGAGGCAGGTCAGGTGGCCTGGTATTCCCATCTCTTTAAGAATTTTCCACAGTTTGTGGTAATCCACACAGTCAAAGGCTTTGGCATAGTCAATAAAGCAGGAATAGAAGACTTCAGCCTTTGGGAAAGCAGACAGGAGCTGAAATCCCCCTCTTTTCACACTAGGATTCTGACCACTTCAGTAATAAAATCTACTATCACCTACTGTTTGCCAACCGCTTTTCAAATACTCTACATAGTTGACCTCACAAGGACTCTAATGAGGCAGGAATTCTAAAGAATTCTTGCTGTTTTGTAGACTCTGAGATGAAGTGTGGGGAACGTTGCTTGAGGTCCTGCTGAAGTGTGTCATCTTACCATCAGGCGTGGGGGTGGGGGAGACAGCGTCCAGTTTCTTTTGTTCTCAGTTGAGAACTGTCTCCACAGTTACTGCCAGTCAGCAATCTTGAAAAAACAGCAAAGGGTTTTGTTCTATATACCATGTTCTTACGCATGATGCTTACCATAGGAGAGTAATAGGAATGCACCTGTGTCTGTATGTGAATGCATGTGCTTACATCACTTCATTGTGCTTTTTAACTGAGAGAGTAACAGAGACTATAGCAACAAATTCAAGCAACACAGAAATATAACAATTTTCTTTTAGTTAATTGCCTCATCCCCTGATATCTAATCACTTTTATTAGTTTGGGGTGTGTATGTCTCCTACGTATACACTTTTTTCTTTATACTGTGTATACAAACACAGATGAAATGTTTGCTTTGATTTTCATAAAATAGGATTATACTATATATGTACATATATACTATGTATTTTATATATATAATAAATATGTAGTATATTTGAGTCCTTTTTTCAGTTTAACATACTATGTCTATACATTCAGATCCAGCTCATCTTTTTGGTGGTCCTGGAATATTCCTTGGTATGAACGTTCTCTGATTTATTTGTCCACTTCTCTTTTTCTAGCATTTAGTTTATCTCCAGTTTTTGGCTGTTACAGTGTGTACACACACACACACACACACACACACACACACACACACACCTCTTTCCCTCTTAAACTAAAACTTAAAACTAAAAGCAGAGCTTTTCTGAAACAGAATCTTGTATGTGGGACTGCTTGGTTAGAAAATGTGTTTATTTAAAAAAAAAAAAGAAAGAAAGAAAATGTGTTTATTTTAAATTTTATAAAGTCTACCAAATTCTCTTTCGAAATGGTCACACCTATTAATGATATGTGAAGGGCTTTATCTTCTTATTCTATATATCATCAAAAACTTACTCAATTTTTGCCAACTTAACCAGAAAAAAAAAGAACTATTGTTTTAATTTCAATTACTGTAGCTATTAGTGAGTTTGGGCATTTTTCAAATGTTATTGTCTCTTTGTAATTTCTTCTCTAAAATGCCTCTTATCATTTGTCCATTTTTTCCACTTTCATCTTTCTATATACTGTTTTGGAGGAGCTTTTTAGCTCTGATGGATGTTAACTCTTTGTCTTTTCTATGTGTTGCAAATATTTTCCCACAGTCTTCATTTGACTTTTAAATTTGTTCACGTGAGCTGATTTTGCCGAGTAGAAGTTTTGACTTTTTAATTATTCCAATCTGTCAACCTTTTCCTTTATGGTTCCCGGGCCTCCTGTGGGCCTCAGAAAGCTCTCCCCACTCCCCATTAGTGAAAATATGGAGAATGTGCTTACTTAGAGCACGAGATGGTCCAACTCAGAGGCAGCAGCAACAGAATTGATAGGATGCCAAGGAAAATCACCCTGAACCCTGTGAGGAATCTGCCGAGCCCACATTTCCCCTCCACTGTACTTTTCCAGCCTGTGGTTATTTGTTCTGCCTCTAGGCAGCCCTGACTTTCCACCAAGTTCACCCCCTTCCCCCCTCATTCCTATGCAGAGAGCTGTTTGGTTTTCTGTCTTTGCTCTTGTTTTCCAGACTGTTCTCTAAAGTAAGTGGGGCACCATTTACCTGTTGGTCTCCCCACTCGGGATTGGATGCAACATTACCAACAATATTTGCAGCTTTCTGCACCTCCTTCTTGCTTACCCCTGCTCCCTTCCTTGAGTGAGCGAGGAAAGCAGCCAAAAGCAGATGCTTGACACATCTGCCCTAGGTTGGCTCAGTTCCAGTGGGAAAGTTTGATGCTGCAAGCTTTTAATAGCCACTCCATTTCCCTGACTTACAATCACACAGGCTTCCTTGACTTCCTTCTAATTCATTAAGGACAAAGAAAGCAAGCTGAGTTTGCGCTGCTTGGGTCCTGGGGGAACCAGCCCCAGGCAGGCAGATGATATAAGAGCCTTTGTCTTGGGCCCCTTTCTCTGCCCCAACTGCCTCTTCCTGCCTCCCAGCTACCTCTTCTCTCTTGGCTCACTGGACACAAGTGCTATGAAGTTTCTCTCCCTTGTGGGGTCAACCACCAGCCAACATCAAGGGTTATCATAGGAGGATTTTTGCCCCATCACAGTCTCTGTCAGCATCCAACATCAGTTATATCCATTTCTTAAATATTCTCTGAGTAAATGCAGTATGCCTGTGTGCAAATGCAGCTTCTAAGGCAAGCTTCCCAGCTGCCCATCACAAATACATCTTAGCCTCCTATACCTGAACTCCTCCTGTGCAGATATCTGGCACCCTGGCCCTCTCCTTAACTTTTCCAGGCGGGGGGAGGGAGGGCGAGGATGAGTGCAGGAATGGAGGCTTCAGTTCCAGGGCTAGGATTCCAAGTTTCAGTCCTCAAATCCTGGGAGGCATCCAGCCCACGGGGACCTCTGACCCACTGCATGGGAGGGTACCTCCTCCTGGCCTCTGCCCTGGAGGAGCACTGCTTCCCTGGGGACACTGCTGGTGAACAATGCAGAGCAAGCGATGGAGGGTGCTTTCAACTCTTCCTTTTGTCTTGATTATTCATATTTTCTGACTTTTTTCTCCCAAAATTCTAAGTATTGTTTCTAATAAAATACAGTTTTATCCTAAATCCAAAAATATGTTATCCTCAGAGAAGCTCTCAAAACTTCCAGGAAGACTTTAAAGGAAGCTACACAGACATTTAAATGAGTTAGCAAGTCCTCCAACATTTAGGAAGCTCTGGCTAAATGTCAACTGTTATCATTATCAGTATTATTATTACTACTATTATCCTGGAAAAGCAATACTTTTAGGGTAAGAGTAGGGTTAGCATTGACTGAGAAGCACAGAGCTGATTCTGGGGTTAGGGGTGCTTCTCAGGGACCATGAAATCTGTTCAAGTTTGCACATTTATGTGTGGGAGCCATATGAGTTTTTCACCTAGTAAGTTTTCCAGCAGCATGGATTCTGATAGCTTGATGTTTTCCCTTGTGGCCTGGGTTATAGACAAATAATTCAGGGAGAGAAAAAAGAATCTTTCTAAACACAAAACACTGGAGAGAGACTAGAAAAATCAGGAGAGAACTGGGAAGAGACCAGAAGACTGACTTCCCAGCTGATACTGAAGCAAGAAAAAAAAAAAAGATCATTGGTCTTTTGACTCCTGAGAGGCCTGCTTACCATCCATAATCCTGATTTTAGATATTCTGTCCCTTTACTTCAACAAATACAGTCAAGGGTTCTGATATTTACATTAGAAAACCTGACCCTCGCACATCTCCTTAAACACCAGGAAATTTCCAAAGGACGCGTGATTTCCTCTGTTCAACAATGCATTGTAAATCTCATACACCCAAGCCTTTTGAAGTTTCCTTTCACCAAAAGGAGGAGAGAAGCAGCATCCAGTGGCACACAAGTTGTTGAAAATGCATTTCAACCAGAGGATGCCATTGCCGCTGTGGCTTCATGCCTCAAGCTCACACACAGGGCTTCTGCTGTCTGGGGTGCCAGAAACCCTGCTAGGGATCCAAGTTTTCAAGGCTAATGAAGATGATTTAGATGTGATGTCTGAAAAGACCATGTGGCATAAAGCCTTTCCTGTATGAAATCCTGGCACAGCTGCTCAGTAAAATGTGAGTGGGTGGGGAAGAGGGGGTGTGAGAAGGCACGATGCCATCAGGCAGAGCTGGCCATAAAGAAGGAGTTTGAGAGTCCAACTCCCTTTTTTGTCTTAACTTTATCAATCTCATCTTTTTTTAAAAGCTCTATTTTAAAAACTTGGCGATTCATACAATAAAGCAAGCCTCTATACCGAAGTAGTAATATTTCCTTTTTAAACTGTGGAATTTAAGATAACAGTATTAACAAGAGAGAACATAATTAATGGAACAAATGGCTGTTGATCACCTAGTTAATCAAATAAACTTGAACCTTGGGAGAAAAATTGTAGACTGTGATCCAATCATTCCTTCTCTTCATGAAGTACCAGGAAAACCTGAATAATTCCTAAGGGAACATTTGAGAGCATATATTTTCATTGGTCATGAGTTTAATGTAAATATTTATCAGCCATGAGAAACCTAGAATCTACCAAAAGAAAAAGATGTACAGTCTTTTACCTTATAATCTTAGCTTTTAAACCTAACCTTTCAAACCCTCTCAAGACAGGCAAGCCCACTACAATCTCCGGTGCCTCACTAAGCCTAGCGGTCTGAGGACCTGACCTCACAGGTGAGCTCCTGATGCTCAATGATTTCTTTCAGCTTCTTTTTGCAGAGGGAGCACGCCAAGGCTCTGAGGTAACAAGAAGCATGACTGTATCCCCATCAGGTTGATTTCTAAGGTTAAGGCAGCAATTGTAAAACATGCTGTATTTTCCTGATGGTGATATTAATGCTCTTTTCAAAGTTAAAACAGTGATATGGACTGATATAAACCTTTGGAAGCTTGCTACATTTGCAGGAAAGCCTGTAAGGACATGTTCAGAGTAGGAAGAGAGTTGCCACCTTTAGTATTCACTAAGAGGACCGGTAGTGAGAGGCCCATGTCTTAGCCCATCCTGTCAATAGCAAGGGCTGAGCACTTGACGGCACAGGAGCAAAAACATGCCCTATTCTAAGGAAACTTCAGACACAGGAAGAGTTTATACTTGGAATTGTTGTTGTTGTTCAGTTGCCCAGTCATTTCCAACTCTTTGCAACCCCATGCACTGCAGCACGCCAGGCCTCCCTACCCCTCACCATCTCCTGAAGTTTGCCCAAGTTCATACCCATTGCATTGGTAATGCCATCTAGCCATCTCATCTTCTGACTCCCTCTTCTTCTGCCCTCAATCTTTCCCAGCACCAGGGACTTTTCCAATGAGTTGGCTGTTTGCATCAGAAGACCAAAATACTGGCGCTTCAGCATCAGTCCTTCCAATGAGTATTCAGGTTTGATTTCCCTTGAGGTTGACTGGTTTGATCTTCTTGCTGTCCAAGAGACTTTCAGAAGTCTTCTCCAGCACCACAGTTCAAAGATATCAATTCTTTGGCATTCTGCCTTCTTTATGGTCCAGCTCTCACAACCGTACATGACCACTGGGAATATCATCGCCTTGACCATATCTGTATATGGTCTTTGTCTGTATACTTGGAGTTAGGACCATATTTCCCTGCAAATTACAGCATATTAGTGATTTTCTATAATGGGTCACTTTCTAGATTTTTTTTTTAACCTAAGTGTTTTTATACGAACTGTTTTATTATGCATGAAGCATTACATATGTATTTTATTTTTTCCTCCTCATAAAACCCCTATTGGTCAGTTTTACTATTGTCTTTATTTTATAGGAGACTTCCCTGGTGGTTCAGACGGTAAAGCGGTAAAGCCTACAATGTGGGAGACCTGGGTTTAATCCCTGGGTTGTGAAGATCTCCTGGAGAAGGAAATGGCAATCCATTCCAGTATTCTTGCCTGGAAAATCCCAAGGAGGAAGAGCCTGGTAGGCTACAGTCCATGGGGTCGCAAAGAGTCGGACACAACTGAGCGACTTTTCACCATTATATTATAGATGAGAAAATGAGGCATAGAGAGGTTAAGTAGATTTTCCAAAGTCACACAGCAATAAATGACAACAGTGAGAATCAAAGATAGCAAAGTCCATGCTCCTCTGAGACGCTTTTTCAGGGCCTAATTACAAAGAACTTTCTCGCATGTAATCCCAGGTAAACATGGAATTAGTTCTGTACATTAAATATTCTTGTCCTCATTTTGAAACTGGTAAGGTTATAACATATTTAGGTCCATTAGCTTTTTAAGTAAATCATTTTTAAATGCCAAGCAGTTGTATGACCATTAAAAACTCTTATAGTATTTTTCATATAGTATATTTTAAATATTCATCACCTAAGAAAATGTTAATGTTCAATTTTAACATGAAATTTTGCCAACTGCCTTTCTGATTAAGTTGCCAGATTTAACAAATAAAAATACAGAATGCCTAGTTAAATTTGAATTTTGGATAAACAGCAAATGATTTGCATGGGGCATACTTGTACTAAAAAAGTATTCATTATTTATTTGAAATTCAAATTTAATTGGGCATTCTGAATTTTATCTGGCAATCCTTTTTCTGTGAAGACATATTTAGTGTGCCATAAATAAGGAAATTTAAGCCAATTGAAAAGGATTAAAAAACTATTCTTTTGTCATCAGCAACATTTGTATGAAGGATATTACCTGCCTACCTACTATACAACTATGTGGTCTGGTTTCTGTCCTCCAGAAGTTTACACTCCAAATATTCATTACAATGTAAAAATAGTAGTGTCAATGGCTCATACGAATTTAGCTCTAGCTACTAAAAATAATAGGAAGTGCCATTTGTATAGCTTTTGATGATTAGTACTAATTTAAGATCCACAAAATCTTATGAGAACTGTGGGTATTCCCATGTCACAGATAGATAGAAAGAGACTAAAAAGTTATTTGTCTAAGGAAACAAAGGTAATAAGGAGCAGAACTGGGGTTTAAGTCTCTTGATTCCAGACTTGCTCGTCTTTCCTCTACATTCTACAGGATCACGCTTCTCAGAGCAGCAGGCCAGCCATGGAGGGGAGCAAAGGAGGTGATGCCAGATAACCATGAATGCCCAGTCTTTCTGGGTACTTTGATGATAATGCCAGATCTTCGTGCCCCAGATAGCATTAGAGGGAGATGATTCTCCAAGAAGAGTCTTCAGGTTGGCCTCAAGCCCTGCAGACTCTGTTAATGGAGCCAGCAGGGCCAGTTCTGGTGAACAGCCTGGAAAGCAAATTTGTTGGGGGGAAAAAGTAAGTAATTCAGGAAAAGCTCAGGTCCTTTACAGGTGGTCTGACCTCCGTCTAGGTCACAATTTTCTAAGTGAATATGATGGTTACCTTCATGTGTCAGCTTGAGTGGGTCATAAGTTTCATAGATGCTTGGTCAAACATTATTCTGAGTGTTTCTGGGACAGTGATTTTGGATGTGTTTAATATTTAAATCAATAAACTTAGTGAAGCAAATTGCCCTTCCTAGGGTGTGGACCTCAAATCACATGAAGGCAAGTAGAAGAGAGTAGAAGGAAGAGTAGAAGTAGAGTAGAAGGAAAGACTGATACTCTCCAAATAGGAAAGAACTCCTCCTTCCTGACTGGCTTCAAGCTGGAAAATCCTTTTTTTTCCAGGCACCTTTGAGGTGCCTTTGCACCTCAAGTGAAACAGTGACTTTCTTGGATCTCAAGTCTGTTGGCCTTTGCATTGGAACCATACCAGCAGCTCTCCTGGAGCTCCAGCTTGCTAACTGTAGATCTGGGGACTTGTCAGCCTCCATAATCACATGAGCCAACTCCTTACAACAAATACATATGTATGTATATATATAAAACAAAAGTGAAAGTCACTCAGTTGTGTTCAACTCTTTGCGACCTTATGGAATGTAGCCCATCAGGCTCCTCTGTCCATGGAATTCTCCAGGCAAGAATACTAGAGTGGGTAGCCATTCCCTTCTCAACCCCAGGGATCTTCTCAACCCTGGGATTAAACCCAGATCTCTGGCATTACAGGCAGATTCTTTACCATCTGGGCCACCAGGGAAGCCCATGTATTTGTATGTGTGTGCATGTATGTGTATATATATATATATATATATATATATATATATATATATATATATATATATTCTATTTCTCTGGAGAACCATAACACAGTGGATGGATGTCCACATAATCTTCCTATGTGAATGTCCACCTTACCATCTCTGCATCTGACAAGGAAAGCAAATGGGTCTTCCTTTTCTCAAAAATGCAGGATGGCTTTACTCCATAGGAGCTCCCCCTGTCCTGTCCAGACTGCAGTTTAAAAAACTGTCATTTCAGGATCATTCAAGGAGCCAGGTCAGAGATTTTTAAACATTAAATTGATATCAAATCTATTTTTAAGCTTATAAAGAATCTCGGTATAAAAGTGGATAAAAAGGGGATCAACTGGAATGAGGTTGGCAGCCCAGGGGCAGAGTGGGGTTGCCTGGAGTTCCCCTCCAGTACTGGTAGCTCATTGCTCAGGGCCTCTGTAGGTTTTATTTCCATCATATGGAGCAGAACTTTATTCTACTTACTTTCTAATGTAACTTTTCTTCTCGAAAAAGAAACTTACTGTACAAGTTATACATGCTTACTGTAGAAGATACAAATGTGCCTTTATAAAAGGAAAAGTTACCCATTATCTAAAATTCTACCAACAAGAGAAAACTAATATTTTCCTGTTTCTGAATTGTTTGCACATATACACATATGTATATTCACACTATATTTTCATAACACACATAGACCAAAGCCCTCTTGAAATAATTCATTTCAGAACAACTATAGAATTATAATGCATCCTTTCATCAAGAAATGGTAGAGTACAATTTATCTTGACAAAAAAAAAATTTCATCTATTTCAGCTGACTTTTGATCACACAAACCAGAGCCTTTACATACAGATGAATTCTATTCTCTTGCTAACAGTTACCTAGCAAGACTATAAATTCTGTAATGCTGAAAATATTTTTTTCAGATTTTCTAGAGTCTTTAGTTCATTTCTCTGAGTACTTCTAATTTCAGTAAACCTTTATTCTTTAGGAGTGAATCAAATGTCTGAAAATAGATATCCAGAGAATAAAAAGAAGAAACAAGTTGGAGAATGCAGATGGATGGCCCGTTTGGGGTTGCAAATCCCAAATGAAGAAGGGTGAATCTGGGTTGTTTTTTTTTTTTTTTTAACTTTCTTTGAGGTCAATCATACAGAGAAGGATAAAAAAATTTTCACCTGGCAGCATTTTTATACATATCACCTTTGAGGTACATTTTGGAAGAAGATTGAGGGCCTTCAATTTTCTTCAATTTTCTTCCTGGGCTACCTCTCCAATCTTTGTTCTCACGTCTTTTCAATCATGATTCCCTAACAGCTTATCTGAATTTCATGAGTCCATGCTGTTGACATCCACTCATCTTCATCTGTAGAAAACATACTCCTATTTTGAGTCAGGGTTTCTCAAACATCAGTGTGCATCAGAAGCACCTGATAAGTTTGTTACAGCACAGTCAGTGGGGTCCAACCCCCCACATTTTTGACTCAGTGGGTCAGGAATAGGAAAGAAAATTTGCATTTTCAACACATTCCTAGTGATACTGATCTGTGGGCCACACTCAGAGGACAACTGCTTCGCAGGGTTTCTTGGACTTTGCTGTATCTACCATCACCTGAGCATCCTGCTAAAAGGAGAGCCTGATCCAATAATTCTGGGGTGGATCCCAAGGTTATATTTTTCTAACAAGCTCCCACTTTGAGCAGTGTGATTTTTGTGGGGCTCTACTCAGAATACTGTTATTTTTTTTAGAGGAAGAGGGCCACCCCCCTCCTCCATATCAGTGGTTGCCAGACTTGTCTGCACGTTAGAATCATAGTGCTCTTCCAAATATACTGGTGCCTACATCTCATGTCAGAGATTATGGCTGGTCTGAGGTACAGCCTGGCCTTGGGAGTTTTAAAAGATCCTCGGGTGATTTTCAGGGGATCCTCAGGTGATACGTTTGGAATCACTGACTCGATAGACATGAGTTTGTGCAAGCTCCGGGAGCTGGTGATGGACAGGGAAGACTGGAGTGCTGCATGCAGTCCATGGGGTCACAAAGTCAGACACGACAGAACGACTGACCTGAGCAGGTGATTCTGATAATGCAAACAAGTTTAGGAGCCACTGTTCTAAATCCTCAAACTACCTGCCATCCTCCATTTTATTTTCCTTACAGCTATTGGCAGCTTTTGTCTTCGCTTTCATCTGATCTGCCCTACTGCACTGAAACTGCAAGTCCATGTGCCCAAGGCACAGGGAGGCCAAACAATACGAAAACATTAGTGTTTGGAACAGAGAAAGGTTTATTGAGGGCCATGCAAGGAGACAGGTGGTTCATGCCTTAAAAAGCCCCAAATCCCCCAAAGCTCTTAGCAAAACCCTTTTCTAGCAAAGCTTTGGGAGAGACCTGGTTAGTTGTTGCAAACTTCTTGGTGTCAGAGGTCAGGTCATGTTCGGGTAACGATGTTCCTGTAAATCTCCAGCTAATGAATGTTATCTTCTGTCCTGACAAGAAAGGGGATGGTCCCGAGGCACAGCTTGCCCCTCCAAGGTCCCGGTCCCGGCTAAGAGGAGGCAGGTCTCAGCTGATAGCTCCCTCAGGGCCAGTCCCCAGACCCTGCCCAGCTGTCATCGCTGAGGGAGCCAGGCGCCCAGGACCCAACTGGCCCGCAGGCTCCTGAGGCCGCCCATATGGTGGAGACCAGGTCCCACAGGATGCATCCCATGCGGAAGGTGCTGCCATTAGGTCGCAGAGACAGGAATGGTGGGGAAGGTTCACTGTTGCCTCAAGGACTGGACCCCACCAGTGGGCGGCTATGGTGAGAGCTCTGGAGCCCTGCAGGACACAGCCCCCAGCCTGTTCTCTGGGCCCCCCACTCACAGGCTGGTCCGAGGCAGGGTGAACTGGAGGGTCCTGAGGAGAAGGCTAGTATCTGCCTCTTACCTCACTCTCCACCCGATGACCACCACCTTTGGCTGAATGGAACCACTAAGGATCGCTAGCTCATTGACGGTTGCTTGTGGGCGGGGCCCAGTGTCAACCAATGGCTGAACAGAACCACTAACGGTCACTCAATGGCAGTTAGCCCCTTGGGGGAGGGGCCCACTAGCACTGACCAATGGCTGAACAGGACCGCTAATTTCCCGGTGACTGGAGGAGGTGGGGAGAAATGCTGCGCAGCCGTAGGCAGGGCTGTGTTCTCTTACACTACCAGCTCATTCACCCTCCCGAACGCAGGGATGTAGTCTGTTTCTTTCAGTGTTTGACTCGCACTTGTTGTTCAGTCACTACGTCATGGCCGACTCTTTGCAACCCCGTGAACCGCAGCATGGCAGTCTTCCCTGTCCTTCACTGTCTCCTGGAGTTTGCTCAAACTCATGTGCATTGATTTGGTGATGCCATCCAACCATCTCATTCTCTGTCACACTCCCTCTTCTCCTGCCTTAAGTCTTTCCCAACATCAGGGCCTTTTCCAGTGAGTCAGGTCTTTGCATCAGGTGGCCAAAGTATTGGAGCTTCAGCATCAGTCACACACTAGCAGTGAATCAATGTTTGTTGAATAAAAAAAGTGACAAAAATATTATAAATAAAAATGAATTTGTAAAAAATACTACCCTAGTTGCCAGCCCCCGGTAGGGTAGGGTATTCCCAAAAGTATTTTATCTAAAGATAAGTTGTCTGACTTTCTCATAATAGACTCACAGGGACTACTGTTCTTCACATCTTCAACTTCTAACTCATTTACCCTATGAATTCCAGCAAGAAACTTTTCTCATACAGCTTTTTAGTTCACACAGTTGTTTTTCACTTGCTGCTACAGACTTGCTAGGGCACCCAGCTCAACTCCAGGATCCAGGAACACCTTACTGCCTGCTCCTGGGATTATGAAAGAGCAGGAATGGAGCCCACCTCAAGTTTGTCCACTGACCTTCTCCCGCAGAGATCTCTGTCCTTCTGTATAGGCCCTGGAGCTTTTTACCCCAGCACCAAGGGGTTCTTACTGGCAGGCAAATGTCACTGAAAAAATGGAGTACATTCTCTTTCCCATCATACTCTTCCCCTTAAGATCCCTCAGTAACTACAGGCCTATCAGTTGAGTGTAGGCAGCTGAAGCCTGGATCTCAGGGTCCCGTGTGTCATGATTAATTGAAGGCTTCTGTGGGTTTCTTAAGTAAGTATGATTTCTTAGGGTCCATCAGCTTTGTAATCACACCTGGAAAGGGCAAAACTTCTTCATTCTGTATTTTTCTCAGAGAATTAGTAAGTCTTGTAGTCACTCTCTGTGCCAGTAGATATTACACATATTTCCAGGTCCTCAGGCTGCTTCCTGATTTTGGAACAGATTTATGTAAAGTCCTGACATTGCACTTAATGCTGAGAATGGTGCTGAGGCCCTGCAGCATCACGAGTTAGAAGACAGCTACTCATATCAAAAAGCCAAATCCCCACCAGTTTAAACAAGTAGGATTTATCTTCCTGCCCGCCCCCCTTATCTAACCAGATGTATGTCTAATGCTGCAAGTCAAAGTGCCCTTAGAAGTGAGACTTCTTCTATTTTCTGCTCTACTCTCCTTAATAAGAAAACATTATCATCTCCTTGTTACGAGATGGCTGCTGTATCTGTGAGTTTCACGTCCTTAATTCTAGGCAGAAAGAATAAGGAAGAGGGAAGCGTCACCCCTTCCAGAATTTCCAAGAAACTCTGAGCTGATGTCACAAGGCTATATTCAGCTGCAAGAGAGTCAAGTAAAGAGTATTTTCAGTTGGGCACGGGCAGACCTATCCATTTAGGACAGTGCCTAGAGCTTGTCATATTAATACTTTTAGGATCCTCCAAAAATGTCATTTTACTTTCTTTTAAAATCAGAAGGGAAAGAGACTATACTGAATATGAATATACAACAACGAATCTAGTCTGAATTGTGTTTGTCTTTATACCAATGAAGTTGTGAAATTCAATTTTAACTTTTAAATAGAGAAGGGGTCCACAAAGGCCAAAGCATCTAAGGATGATACTTAAGATCATCTAAGGATGATCCCAACACAGCCATGACTGGGATGATCCCGTTGGATTCCACACTGGAATGATGCCACACTAGCATGCTACTCTCTTTTTTCCCTCACCCAGAAAGCAGATTTCGTAAGACTATGAACATTAAAAAATTAATACACATAAATAATAACATCATTCTCACCAGAGACATATTGCCCACTACAAGTATTGACTAGTGATTATTAGTTTTTTTGAATGGTATATAAGTATTTTTTCTTTCAAAATAAGATGCTATTGTGCAATGCTACATTTCTTGACCTCATTTTCCAAACCAAGAAATTTTAATAGCTTCACCCTTTGGCTGCCCATGGTTTATCATTGCCCAATCGCTAATTCCTTTCCTTGGTGTTTTGCCAATAAGTTGGGGATTACTTAGACTAGTGACTGCCATGGAGTATGTGCTTTTAGTTACCTGACTACCTGCACAGCCTGTCACCTTGGCCCTTCTGCAAAAGACCATTTAAGGAGGAGCTGTTTTTAGCTATTACTGTATTTTCATTTTTGGTTAGAAAAGAGTGGGTTTTTCTCTTCTCCACAAACATTTGACCACCATTTGCCAAGAGTATCACTTGTGAGTTATTTGGAAGAGCTGTTGGCCCTTAATTGTTTCCAGATGACATTTGAAATGGATGATGTGGTGGAATTCATTTCCTATTCTCAGAGCACCAAGAATAAGCTTAGCACCTCAAAGCATCCTGCTTGAAACCTTTAACAGAGAGCATGTGCCCCATACTGCCCATGTACAGGGAATTTGTTCCTAAAGAGGTGGCTTCTGTTGACAGTACTAATGCATAATCCTTGAAGCAGAGACAGTCTCTTGTTCAACTTGGTCCTCTCATGGCGGTGCAGTGGCCGTAGTGGCCTCTTTAGCCTCTCACTGAATCTTAATCCAAATTAATTAAATTGCTAACCTTAAAACCATTTATGTTTCCAAAATCAATTCAGGATAATAGGTTTTTCCTGGGAAAAAAACAAACTATCATTATGTATGATCCTGGCTAAGAGGAATGCCAGTATCCATATAAGAAAGATATGGTCAGCATCATGTTCTCTTAGACAAAAGGAGAGCCCTGGAATCAGCTTAGGAAGGAAAAAGTAAAGAGAGTAAAGGTTAAAAAAGAAAACAGCTCTTTTTGAGAGGTGAGGTTAATGGGTAAATTGTTTCACTTTCTAAACACAGTATCTTCACCTAAAAAATGAAGGTAACATTGCCTGTGTGTGTGCTCGGTAGCTCAGTTGTGTCCGACCCTTTGTGACCCCATGAACTGTACCCCGCCAGGCTCCTCTGTCCGTGGGGATTCTCCAGGCAAGAACACTGGAGTGGGTTGCCAAGCATTGCAGGTGGATTCTTTACAGTCTGAGTCACCAGGGAAGTCTACTTCAGAATAAGTTGTGATGAAGACCAATCAAGATAATTTTTGTAAAGCGATAGGGCAATGCCTCTCACATTTTAAGACCCCAATAGATGGTGTTTATATCTTTATTGGGCTTCCCTGATAGCTCAGTTGGTAAAGAATTCACCTGCAATACAGGAGATCCTGATTCAATTCCTGGGTTGGGAAGATCTGGTGGAGAAGGGATGGACTACCCACTCCAATATTCTTGGGCTTCCCTTGTGGCTCAGCTGGTAAACTGCCTGCAATGCGGGAGACCTGGATTCAATCCCTGGGTTGGGAAGGTACCCTGGAGAAGGGAACGGCTGCCCACTCCAGTATTGTTGCCTGGAGAATTCCATGGACAGAGGAGCCTGGTGGGCTATAGTCTACAGGGTCGTAAAGAGTCAGACATGACTGAGCAAATTTCACTTCACAAGTTATGAGATAGCAAAAGATGAATGATTAGTAAACAAGGAATATCAGTCAGAGCAAGAAAGCTGAAGAGTGCGGGGCAGACCAAATCATTTAATGGAACAGAAAATCATTTCTAAGCAAATTCTCAAAATTCACCAGGGTGGTAAGGGTAGAGAATATGAGAACACCAGATCTCCACAAAGCACAGGATGGGATTTCACACTATCATTATATATATACGGCTCCAAAATCACTGCAGATGGTGACTGCAGCCATGAAATTAAAAGACACTTACTCCTTGGAAGGAAAGTTATGACCAACCTCTATAGCATATTAAAAAGTAGAGACATTACTTTGTCAACAAAGGTCTGTCTGGTCAAGGCTATGGTTTTTCCAGTGGTCATGTATGGATGTGAGAGTTGGACTGTAAAGAAAGCTGAGCGCCAAAAAATTGATGCTTTTGAACTGTGGTGTTGGAGAAGACTCTTGAGAGTCCCTTGGACTGCAAGGAGATCCAACCAGTCCATCCTAAAGGAGGTCAGTCCTGGGTGTTCATTGGATTGACTGATATTGAAGCTGAAACTCCAATACTTTGGCCACCTCATGCAAAGAGTTGACTCATTGGAAAAGACCCTGATGCTTGGAGGGATTGGGGGCAGGAGGAGAAGGGGGCGACAGAGGATGAGATGACTGGATGGCATCACTGACTTGATGGGCATGAGTTTGAGTAAATTTCGGGAGTTGGTGATGGACAGGGAGGCCTGGCGTGCTGCGATTCACGGGATCACAAAGAGTCGGACATGACTGAGTGACTGAACTGAACTGAACTGATATATATACATACATATATAAATATTTCTGGAGGGGGGAGGGGCTTGTTTGTTTTACTGTCGTTGTTTGAATTAAAAGGAAAAATTACCCAAAAAGCTAGAGTTTGCCAACACTGGAGCTGTCTTCATTTGCTAGAACCACCATAAAATAATACTACAGACTGCATGACTTAAGCAAAATTCATTTTTCTCCCAGTCTGGAGGCTAGAAGTCTGAAGTCAAGGTGTCAGCAGGACTGGTTTCTTCTGAGGCCTCTTTCCTTTGCTTGCAGATGGTCACCTTCCCGCTGCGGGCCTTCTCACATGGCTCTCTCTGCTCACACATCCCTGGTGCCTCTCCAGCCTCTTGTAAGGACACCAGTCCTGTAAGCCACACGAGGAGACCCTAATAACCTCACAGTCACCCCTTTAAAATTATCTCCAAATACAGTTGTATTCTGAGGTCCTGGAGCCTAGTGCTTCAACTTATGAATTTGGGAGGGACACAATTCAGGGGTTAATACAGATGTCAAAATGCAATTAACATCTAGGCCCCGAAGTCTCAAAAAATAAAAGAGGGAAATACAGGCGACATCACCATCAGGGTACCAGCCTTTCTCCTCTTTATTCTGATCCTCTCTCTTCTCTGCAAACACCACATTGGTTTTCACTGACTATCTTTCTGAAAATCCTAGGCTGTCTCCTTGATGCTAACTTCCTTGAAGATTTCCATAGAGAGACTTCAATTAGGGTTCAGTGGAATGGTGTGGTGGGAAGGACTGCAGGTTCAAAATCAGAAAATGAAGGAAGCCTCTGGTAGGTCCAGCAGGAAGAACATGGCTGAGTGATGACTGGTTTGCTGCACAGAAATCTGCTTTCTGCACTCAACTTCCCAACTGCCTCTGGGACATCCACCACTTCATTCAAACACACTCAAGGCAAAGCATTCCAACATCACTGATCATTTCTCTGGCAGCTTTCCAGTGCTTCATTCTTTGTGTTAATAGTGGCCAAAAAAATTACGCAAAGTATCCAGGATGTTGACATCAGTTCAATTCAGTTCAGTCGCTCAGTCACGTCCAACTCTTTGTGACCCCATGAACCGCAGCATGCCAGACCTCCCTGTCCATCACAAACTCCCGGAGTCCACCCAAACCCATGTCCATTAAGTCGGTGATGCCATCCAACCATCTCATCCTCTGTTGTCCCCTTCTCCTCGTGCCCTCAATCTTTCCCAGCATCAGGGTCTTGTCAAATGAGTCAGCTCTTTGCATCAGGTGGCCAAAGTATTGGAGTTTCAGCTTCAGCATCAGTCCTTCCAATGAATATTCAGGACTGATTTCCTTTAGGATGGACTGGTTAGATCTCCTTGCAGTCCAAGGGACTCTCAGGAGTCTTCTCCAACACCACAGTTCAAAAGCATCAATTCTTCAGCACTCAGCTTTCTTTATAGCCCAATTCTCACATCCATACATGACCACTGGAAAAACTATAGCCTTGACTAGACAGACCTTTGTTGGCAAAGTAATGTCTCTGCTTGTTAATATGCTGTCTAGGTTGGTCATAACTTTCCTTCCAAGAAGTAAGCGTCCTTTAATTTCGTGGCTGCAATCACCATCTGCAGTGATTTTGGAGCCCCCCAAAATAAAGTCTGCCACTGTTTCCACTGTTTCCCCATCTATTTCCCATGAAGTGATGGGACTAGATGCCATGATCTTAGTTTTCTGAATGTTGAGCTTTAAGCCAACTTTTTCACTCTCCTCTTTCACTTTCATCAAGAGGCTCTTTAGTTCTTTGCTTTCTGCCATAAGATTGGTGTCATCTGCTTATCTGAGGTTATTGATATTTCTCCTGGCAATCTTGATTCCAGCTTGTGCTTCATCCAGGCCAGCGTTTCTCACAATGTACTTTGCATGTAAGTTAAATAAGCAGGGTGACAATATACAGCCTTGACATACTCCTTTTCTTATTTGGAAGCAGTCTGTTGTTCCATGTCCAGTTCTAACTGTTGCTTCCTGACCTGCATACAGATTTCTCAAGAGGCAGGTCAGGTGGTCTGGTATTCCCATGTCTTTCAGAATTTTCCATGTCAGAATGTTGACCTACTATTTGCTCTACTGTCTACTTCAAAGTTCCTCAGAGTTCTCTGAATTTTACTTTCTAGAATAAATATTCTTGGCATAAGCATAAAGGATGCCCATGCAGTTATGTTTAATGGCAGCAGAAAGCAAGTTCTGGATATTCAGGTCGGAAGCAAGCTGTCTCTTAGCAATGAACAATTAATGGCTATGTAGTAATAAGTTTGGTTGGCACAGGCTTATTTCTTCAATTCACTGATACATAACAACAACCACAATGTATTAAAAAATGATCTTGTTTCTATTGAGTGATCTCCCTTTGCTCTTGTTCTTATGCTACAACTTACCTGGCATTGCCCCAGGTTCACCTTCAGTTTCATTGATTGAAGATGGCATCTAAGGAGACCAATTTGATTCACCAAAGTATAAAGCTAGATGGGACCAAAAGAAATGGTTCAGTTAAATCTGCCAGGAAAATTCCAGTGCAACAAAACCATCAACATTTTCCAGGGCAGAAAGGCAGTGTTTCTGGTATATTTCACTGTCCAAAGGACTTTCCTGTGTCAAGTCACTCCCCTGTTGTAGTGTCTGAATTTGAATGAACTCTATATTACTGAATCCTCTGCCCCATATCTAGTCTAAGGAAGAGGCCTGATATTCCAACAATTTGCAAGCAAATACACAGACTGAATTCTGAATGGTGACTCTAGATTCCCCTTGAAATTTTGATTTCCAGTGTTAGTCACAGCTACAGCTGGAAGACTACTTAGCCTACGGCTGATTCAGGAATTCTTGCCTAATGGATGATGACTCATATGGTGAGTCCCTTGAAATCTGAAAATTAATGCTGGTCAAAATGCAAATTTCCAGGGGGAACCCTTTGCAACTGTTTGAAGCCCAGTTATTTTTCTCATGATATGCTAGAATTTGGCTGGTTGCTTATTTTAGGCTATTTGCACACGACTTTGCTATACTTTTGCATGGACGAGCAAAGCATAGTGTCCTCATCCTTCTGTGGTCACGCATTCTGCTTTCTTTCCCTCAGTCTTCAGCAAGGATCCATGTCTTCGAGAAGACCATTCACCCAACAGTGCCCTCTGCCTCTCATCAGCAACTTAGCAGCATAACTCAGGTTCCCTGATTTCTAGCTCAGGGTTCTTGATACTATACCAAGTGGCTCACAAGGGTTAGTCCAATGTCCCACCCATCCCACAGGGCCACTCAAGCCTCCAGACTACACAAGTCAGCTGTCTGCATGCCACACCAAATAAGGTCGGAGGATGTGAGTTTTGCAGCCAAAAAACCTGACGCTACTCTTCTTTCCCTGCCTCAAAAATTGTCCATTCCCCTCACCAGCCAGCCCCTGGAGCAGCTAAAGGACATGACGTGGCTTTGCACACTCATTCTATAGGGAACAAAGGAATACAAATTACAGCTCTTATTACTAGTCTCCTCAAACTCCTTCAGTGTTTCCCTGCAGAAGGTCACAATCCTTGGCTTGTTATTAGAGGCATCCTTTAGCCTGCCCTGAACCTCCCTGCTTCCTCTCTACCCAGCAGCTCCTTACCCTGCCCCTTCTTGTCAGTGATGGATTCTTGCTCTTTGCCATCCCATTCCCCTTGGTAGAGTGTCCCTCCCACACCCTTCACTTAACTCTAGCTGAGCCACCAGACACATATTATTTTTCCTAGGCCTTGACACGGAGGGATCCCCTCCACCTCCTCTCTCAGGTCATTTAAGCACTCCCTGCTCACAGGGCATGTAAGGTCAGCTATTGTTTTCTGTGTCTCCCAGGCTCTCTTTCCTTAGTGGCTCCCATGCTTTTTAATATCTACCAGACACATCTGATACTTTCTCGCCTCTGTGCCTTTTGCCCATGCTGCTTTCTTGCTGAGAGCTCCATTTCTCATTCCTATCAGAATCCTAGCTATACATCAAAGTCAGTTGAAATACTATCTTCCATTTAACTGACTCTAATCCTCTGCATTCTGGTGCCGTGGTGACAAATTACCCCAAACCGAAACAACACCAATTTATACCTTTATAATCCTGGAAGGCAGAAGTCTGAAAGGGCTTTCACTGGGCTACCATTAAACGATTGGCAGGTCTGTGCTCCTTCTGCAGGTTCTAGAGGCGGTTTCCTTGGCTTTCCCAGCTTCTGGAAGTCACCCACACTCTTCCCATCTTCAAAGGCAGCAGGCGTGTATCTTTAAATCTCTCTCCACTTCTGCCATCACACCGCTCCTTGCTGTCCCTCTGGTCTGCCTCTTATAAGAATTCTGTGATTACTCTGGGTTCATATGAATATTCCCAGAAACCTCATCTCAAGATCTTTAATCATGTCTGCAAAGTCCTTTTTACCATGTAAAGTAACATATTCATAGGTTCTGGAGATTTCCCTAAAAGAAATCTATCTTTTTCATTTCTATAACCTTATAACATTGAGTATCTCTAATTCAGGGTTCATCTAAGACTGTATCCTTAGGGCAGGGTAATAGCTTTTATTTAAAATTCAGGTAAAACTTTATTTTTGGATACTGGTATTTGAATTTCATATTATTTTCACATGTCACAAAAGATTATTTTTTCTTTTTCTTTTTGTATTGAAGTACTGTCAATATAAGATATTACATTAGTCCCAGGCGTACAATATAGTGATCTAACACTTATATACATTATAATCTGATCACCATGATAAGCTTAGTAAACAAGTCCCCAAATCCATACAAAGTTATTCCATCTTTACTGACTATAGTCCGTGTGCTGTACATTACCACCTCCATGACATTGCTGGAAGTTTTGTATGTCTTAATCCCCTTTACCTGTTATATACAATCCACAACGCCCTCCTGTCTGGCAATCACTAGCTTGTTCTCTGTGTCTGTCTGTTTCTATTTTAATATGTGTGTTGGTTTATATTCCACATATGAGTGAAATCATACAGCATTTATCTTTCTCTGTCTGACTTATTTCACTTAGCAAAGTTCCTTCTAGACCCATCCATGTTGTCACAAAAGGCAAGATTTCCTTCTTTTGTATGCCTGAGTAATATTCCATTATATGTATTTCTCCTGACAATTTCATTTCTTAAAACAGTCTTACCTCTATTCTTCATTGCAATGTCCACATACAGGCACAAAGGTAATTTACATAAGTATGATTATTATGGAAATGTCTATAGTAATGAATAATTGGAAACAACTCAAAAGTCTATCAGTATGGTAATTAAATTATGACATAGTTAAAAAAAACAGAGTATTAAGCAGACATTCAAAACAAGAGGGAGATGCATAAACAGGAATGGAAAACATTCACAATGTGTTAAGTTCAAAAAAAAAAGCAAGTTTAATGCAGTACATCTAAAACAATTTGGCTTTTGAAAACAAATTATATGTGTGTAATAGGTTATATATGCAAACAGAAGGATCTGGGAGATAGGTTATTACTTGCCTATGTGATTTTGGAACATTTTCACCCTCTCTGAACATTTGAACTTGATTTTACAGTTATGTTTTGCTTTTATGATTGGAAGAAAGGAGAGAAATCTGTTCTGAAAACACAGCAACAGATATTATGTGACTTCTGGAAACAAGGGAGGTCAATAATGGGCATTTGGTAAGAGACCAAAACATAAGACATTCTTCTTTCAGAGGAAACTGAAAGCTAAGGAAATCCTACTCCATAATTACTGCTTTTGAAACTAACTGCTTTACATTTACTTTCTTTTCCATGAAATGAGAGCAGTCAACATAAAAATGTTTCTCAATGATATTAAGATGTCATGATTCCACAGTTGTCTACATCTGACTCTTTCCTATGGTTCTGCGGTGTGACAATAAGCTTCAGGAAATCTCCCAGAATTCCCAGGTTGAGGAGTGAGGAAAAAACCCACCTTTTTGTTATTGAATTGGATACAGGCTATTAACAAAGGAATATTTTTAAGTAGATTTAATTAGACCATTCATGGTGTAAATTTCTTTTCATATAGTCCATTTGTTTCCTTAAATCTCTGTGTCTCTCTATATATTTCTTTTCTTCTATACTCCAGGATCTAATCAATTTAGATTTCTTTACACGTGATAATTCTTTGAATCGAGTTTGGCCACCAAAACAGCAGGATGCTATCAAACTTATTTTTGTATGTATGAGTCCATATGTTTAAAAGTCAACATGCAAATATATGCAAAAATTCTAAAATTAAAAAAAAAAAAAAAAAAAACCTCCCTGAACTTAATACCAGTCCTTATGGGTGGTTCCAGGTGTCCTGAAATTGGGTGGCTTGTGAGTGTGGGTGGGTGGTAGATGGTAACTACCAACCTCATTCTCTTCCTTAAAGTTGCTAAAAATGAGATCTTACAGGAGACCAAGGAAATACATTCAATAATGCTCGACAAAGATTTTCTAATTGACAATTTTGTGTAGATGCTTTTTAAATGAACATAATTCCATTTACTTTCGTCAACAATACTGCTGCTGTTAACCCTGAAATGAGAACCACAAGATGACACCTTTATACTCTGTCTAGTACCATGATTCCTCTATTACAGAATAATAAATCCAATTATCTGTTTATTCAAAATTTCCATTTAACTCCATAGTATTCAAAAACACTGCTATTATATTTTCTGAGTCTCATTTCCATTATTGGCAATCTTCTCTGCATATGATGGCTTCTGCTATGATGAGGCTAAAATTTACCTTGTAAAATTCTTTGCTTAGTGTCATAATAAGAGTTACGAATTTACAAAAACTTGGTGCTATTTATTTCTACTTAGAATCACCTGTTTCTCTCTGGAATCATAGAACTCTTATAAGCAGTCAGTGTACTAAGGAAAATCAGTGTGCTTCCTTGCAAACACAAGGGAAAGAAAGAATGAAGGAAGGAATTCAAGTGGTGGGTTTTATGATATAATGGACAAGAGAATTCTAAGAGGTTTGGCGTGCTGCAGGTATCTTCCCAGCTCTAGGAAGGCTCAAGCTTGCAGAGTACCACCGGTACTCCTACTTTCTAATCCCCAGCCTGCCACCTCCTGCCCACATCCTCTCCTTCCCCTGACCCAGCACCTCCCCGCCATGCCCACTCACCTTCTTACCACCTATCTGCACACTCACCTATAAAGGCGAGCTGACATAAAATTCAGGATATGAATAAACATGTTGTGGGGATAAAATCTCACTCATTTTTAATTTCTTGCCACATTCTAAGACGTAAAGTAACCTTTCCCAGGATGGAACACAAATGTGCCCTGTTCATCCCAGGCAGTGGATCAAGTAATTGTATTTCTGAGGATGAAAACTGCCTTACTGGGAAAGTAAAGATAGTTTTTTTTGTATTTGAAGATTTGGGCTCATGTTTAATCGGTAAGAGTCAAGCTTCTTACTGATTGGGCCATTAAAGCCTTTTGTGAGGGAAAATAAAGAAGTTTGAGCTTTTGGATAAAGCAGAAAATGGAGTGAAGTGAGGGAGGTTCAGAAGAAAGGGGATGTAGGGAGAACGGAGCTCTGAGCCAGGAGGATGTTCTACTATGGCCAGGGTGGACCAGGAAAGGGACCCAGAAAAAGCCCTCCATGAAGAGGTTATCATAGACATGTTAGCAAATATTTTTCCCAGTTGGAAGTAGAGATTTTCAAGATAGGTGGTTGGCCAGGGAGATTTAGAGTCACGCATCTCAGATTGGTAGTCTCAGATGCCCATACAAACTGGGGATTTGGAAAGGATATTCATACAGGAGATCATGTTCTGTGACAGTGTTTTCCATAAGATAAAATGCATTTCTATTATGAGTGTTATTCTAAACTAGAAAGAATGGACAGTGAGTGTCGACAGTGGCAGGGCAGGGCTTGGGTGTGGAGAGGGGTAGGTAGCAGCTGGGGCAAAGGGTCAGGCTTTGGGGAATACCAGAAAATAAGAACACAAAAAGAATGGTAGCAGCAACAAAGTTATTAGCAACCTTAAATACAGAAAGATCATTTTGCCAAAGTACAATTCAGATAAAAACTGGACAAGTTATTTTTAAGTATTGAAGACAACTAGAGTCATTGATCCAGAGCCTGTTTTTCACATCCTTATGCTGGAATTCATTTCGGTATGGTTTTATTTTTTTAAATATATACCTATTTTGTTTATGCTTGTTTTTTCAGACCTGCAAATTTTATATTCGTGGATAAAAGAAAGCTGACGATAGGATCAGTGATTCATCACAGATAATTATTGAGAAACTAACCATGGAGACCAAGGACAGAGGTGGAGGATTCAGTGGGGGAGGGGCGATACAGAGGGAGGGAAGGATCTAAGTGTTTATTTTTTTTTTTTTTCTCTTTTGTTTCTCTTTATTTTTTTCCATTTAATTTTATTAGCTGAAGGCTAATTACTTTACAATATTGTAGTGGTTTTTGCCATACATTGACATGAATCAGCCATGGATTTACATGTGTTCCCCTTCCTGATCCCCCCTCCCGCCTCCCTCTCCATCCCATCCCTCAGGGTCTTCCCACTGCACCAGCCCTGAGCACTTGTCTCATGCATACAACCTGGGCTGGTGATCTGTTTCACCCTTGATAGTATACTTGTTTCAATGCTATTCTCTCAGAACATCCCACCCTCACCTTCTCCCACAGAGTCTAAAAGTCTGTTTTGTACATCTGTGTCTCTTTTTCTGTTTTGCATATAGGGTTATCATTACCATCTTTCTAAATTCCATATATATGCGTTAGTATACTGTATTGGTCTTTATCTTTCTGGCTTACTTCACTCTGTATAATGGGCTCCAGTTTCATCCATCTCATTAGAATTCAAATGAATTCTTTTTAATGGCTGAATAACATTCCATTGTGTATATGTACCATAATTTTCTCATCCATTTGTCTGCTGATGGGCATCTAGGTTGCTTCCATGTCCTGGCTATTATAAACAGTGCTGCAATGAACATTGGGGTGCACGTGTCTCTTTCAGATCTGGTTTCCTCGGTGTGTATGCCCAGAAGTGGGATTGCTGGGTCATATGCCAGTTCTAATTCCAGTTTTTTAAGAAATCTCCACACTGTTCTCCATAGCGGCTGTACTAGTTTGCATTCCCACCAACAGTGTAAGAGGGTTCCCTTTTCTCCACACCCTCTCCAGCATTTATTGCTTGTAGACTTTTGGATAGCAGCCATCCTGACTGGTGTGTAATGGTACCTCATTGAGGTTTTGATTTGCATTTCTCTGATAATGAGTGATGTTGAGCATCTTTTCATGTGTTTGTTAGAACATCTGTATGTCTTCTTTGGAGAAATGTCTGTTTAGATCTTTGGCCCATTTTTTGATTGGGTCATTTATTTTTCAGGAATTGAGCTTCAGGAGTTGCTTGTATATTTTTGAGATTAATCCTTTGTCTGTTTCTTCATTTGCTATTATTTTCTCCCATTCTGAAGGCTGTCTTTTCACCTTGCTTATAGTTCCCTTTGTTGTGCAAAAGCTTTTAAGTTTCATTAGGTCCCATTTGTTTATTTTTGCTTTTATTTCCAATATTCTGAAAAATATGGAACGCTTCACGTTATTTGCGTGTCATCCTTGCGCAGGGGCCATGCTAATCTTCTCTGCATCGTTCCAATTTTAGTACATGTGCTGCGGAAGCGAGCACCGGACCTAAGTGTTTAAAAGGGAGACTATGGTAAATGCTGAAGACTAGTCCATTTAACATCTTTCTCAGGGGATTCTTCCTGAGCATAAGGTGAGGCAGGAGGCAAACGTTTGGAGCCAGTCTATGTCATAAGGAAAAGTCATGACAAGATACGGTTTCCTTTTACGGCTATGATTCCCCTACAGGTAGATGGGGGTGCTTTAGACCTAGTGAGGCTAGACTTAAGCAAGGCACTTGACAAAGTCTAAGTTCTGTCCTTGTAATCAAGTCAGGGAAAAAGCAGCAGCAGTGGCAAAAGCTAATCCTTAGACTAGTGCTGAAACAGTTGCTTAAGAGTAGCCTAGGAAGCTGTTAAATGTCCGAGATGCCTGTGCCACGGCCCTTTAGGCCCTGGAGTGAATTCCAGAAGTCAGGTTTTGGTAAGCTCCCCAGATGATTCCCATGAGCAGACAGGCATGACATCTCTGAAGGAAGCTGACTGACAGACCAGAGACAAGCTGAAGAGAGATGTCCCAAGGTTCCACGCGTGTTCCATTCCAGTCAACACTCTCATCAGCATCTCAGATAAGAATGAGAAGTTTATCACATTTAAGGATGACGTGAAACTGGACAAGATGGCAGAATTAGCATCCAAAATGATTTCCGCCTAAGTTTGACAAGATAAAAACCTAAGGTTATGTTAAAATAAGATTGTCAGTAAAATTTTCATATCACCTACAACTTCAAATCACAGGGGAGACCTCCAAAATTCATCTTATTATTTGTAATTTTAGAAAGTCAATGAAAAATAATGCAGGGATCTGGTCTGGTCAGAAGTCTTTCAGCCTGGGCAGGGAGATGATTGTATATAGATAGATGTTGGGAGACAAAGAATCAACCATGAGGTCAATTTGGCACATGAATGGGGAGTTAATAGATTTCTATGAGCAGACTCAGGAAAAAAGACGTAATGTGTGTGACTTGAATCCAAAAATGTAGATACATGGCACATCAGTCTTAAAGTTATGGAATCAAGTATTAAAAAGGTGTATTGCATTTCATCAAGGTCTTGATTAAACACTCTAGTTATTAGTTAACTAGGATGCTACTTGTCCTCCTTAAAAGGTAAGCATCTTTCAGTCTCAGAATTGAAAACTGAGTAGAGAAATATCTTAGAAAATTAAAACCCAATAATGCTAATATTTTTGCATCAAGAAAATTTAAAATTCAATATTTTACATACTTATGTTTGGGAATTGCATTTGAATGACAGCTTTGTAATTTCAATGTAAATTGTCTAAGTAATTGATTCAGATGTCTGGTTTGCAGTGGAATTCTTACTAACTATATAATACAATATTTCAACACTTAACTCAGGGTTCATGATATTTATAAACTGAATTTATTAGATTTATATGAAATAATTAGTACTTGGAAAGTCTGCCAATCAGGCAATCAAATTAAATGGAAATAAAATATATTAAATTTATATATGCAATGTAAAATATGTGAAAGTATTTAATTAACTAGTTTTAAATGGATCAAATATTGTTCAAAGGCCTTTAGAGGAACTGCTAAAACTGCTAGGCACAACTTGAATAGCAGGATTTATAAACTGAATTTAGAACCTGAGGAAGAATGAGGTTATTAAAAAGTAGTGACTTTAATAAAGTGAATATCAATCTTTGAAAACAAAATCAACACCTGAATAGTCTTTTATACATAGACAAGCTAGCCTTGAGTGAACCAAAATCTCACATCAGCTTGTCCAAAGTTGGGATGGCCCAGCAGCAAGTGTGAAAATGATGAAGGCTGGAGGCTGAGTTCTTGACGCTCCACTGGTCTCAGGACGCTGAGTCTGCTGAGAGCGGCTACAGTCTTGGAACTGAGCAGAGAGGTCCGTGTTCAGAGAGGGAGCCTGTCACTTCCCTCCACTGACCTCCACAGGTCAGGTCCCTTGGCGTATCCTCCTCACTCTCGGAAACCTATCTCTAGAACCAACTGTTGCTGGCTGTCCTGAGCCAGTTTGATCATTCACTGAGGTTCTTTTTAGTTTGGTTTTGTAGATAATGCAGATATTTTAGCAGATAACAGAAATGGGTGAGATTAGTTGTCTCCCTGCAAAGTCACTACTAAGTTATAATGAAAGCAGATCTCCAAACAAATTCTTCCACATGTCTATCAGACATTTAATAAGCAAACATCTATCAGTAAATAAGCACAAAACAGTTCATACAATCTATCCTTTTATGTCATCTGACCATACTTTTCAAGGAGAAGTTTCTAGAGGCAGATTCAACAATATTTTAGTGGCAGAAATCTGTACTTCTTATGGAGGAGCTAGCTTCCAAAACGGACAGGGCTCTTATGAAGGCATGGGCTCAGACCCGTGAGGCAGCTTAGCAGGAACTAAAAAAACCCTGGGCTCAAATATTGGCTGTCCCCATTCACCAACTTGGGAATTTTACATAATCTCTTCTGCCTTCCATTTCTTCATCTATAAGGCAGGGATAATTAAAAAAAAAAACTACCTATTTTTAAGGTTGCGGTGGGAACAATAATGCATATAATGTACATAGTGTCAAATAGCCAGCACTAATGAAATATAAACTATTATTGTCCTTGTTCTGTGTAATTACAGAGGGAGAACTAGAGTTTACGGGTAAGAATGAGAAATAAGAAAATAGTCAACTCAGAAAAAGAATTTTCTGGCAATTATAGTATTATAAAAATAGATGAAGCTATCTTCTGCTGAAATAAATTCCTGCCAAGGTCAGTATTCAAGATGAAACTGTCTGTGGACTTATCAGAGGTTTATCTGAGCTTTCAGAGGAGATTCCTGCTGAGGGTGGAAGATCAGATACAGAGAGGTCTCTGTCCTCTCCAGCACACAGATTCTGTAATATTGGCCCCTTTTCCTTTCTTGTAGGTGTAATTTAGACATGATTATCCACGGGTGGTCACAGAAGGGTTCTCTAGCCTTGCGGTTTTACAGATTGAGGAGGTTGGTCTGGAGAAATCACTTTTTCTTAATTTCTAACTCTGTCCTTTTTAAGAAAAATGGTGAAATGCTCTTCTGCTGCACCTTTATTCCTGTTACAAGCAGTGTAATTTCCTGCTTTCATGTTTTTTCAGGTGAACCAAACATCCACCAGTCTGACATTTCCCATTCTCCACTTGACAGCAGTAGTCACACACACCCTCAAACAACCCTCATTCTCTATTTGTTTTAAAAGATACAACAGGACCTTGTTTCTGGGATTAAGATTGTGCCCTGGGCTACTTCTCTAGCTTCCTGCCATTTGTATTTCTATGCCATTTGATTCTTGCATGATTTTTGTATATTTACCCACCCCTGGACCCCTTCTCTCCTCTGAGAAAGACTACAACTAGCTCTTTATTTAGGAAGTTCCTGCTCTAATGCCTCTATCTGTACAGACATCACTTCCTGACTTCTCCCAGGCTTAAATCATGTATGGTCCCCATCTCTGACCTTGCCCAGTTATGTCTGCTCATTCTCCCCATTTCTTGGTTATCAGTTCAGTCTCTCAGTCGTGTCCAACTCTTTGCAACCCCATGGAGTGCAGCACACCAGGCCTCCCTGTCCATCACTAGCTCCTAGAGCTTACATTTCACCTCAGAATTTCCCTAACACCCAAATCTGTTATTTTTACTCCACGTTTTAAAAAATTACGATCAATTTTTAACCAGCTCATGTTTCCTGTGCCCATTGCTTCATGCGTGAAGAGTCAGAGGAATCCCTTGATTCTTGATGAGTAGACTAATCATAAAATAATACAAATGATTTGTAAACATTTAAAAATGTTCATCCTCCCTAATATGAAAAAAAAATAAGCCAGTAGAGGCAATGAAGTACTTCTTTACTCTTACAAAATGAGTTGATAGGAAACCAGGCAAATACTGCAAATCTGGTGAGTATACCCTAGGACAGGCACCTGTGCCTACCTTGTTGATAAGAGTGTAACTTGATACCAGTTTTTGAGAAAGCAGTTTGGCAAAATATAATATGGAAACACGACCATATATACTTTTGGGGACAAAGAGGTTCATCACAGCATTACTCAGAGTATGTAAAATAAGGTAATAGATAAGAAAGTTTGCCATAACTGAATATTTTGCAGTCATTCAATGCTTTTTTACTCCTCTATTTCTTTTAATTAAACTTTTTATTTTGAGATCATTGTACACTCACATGCAGTTGGAAGAACTAATGCAGAGGGATTTTATGTACTCTTTACCCAGTTTGCAAAACTGTAGCACAGTATCACAATCAGAATGATGACGTTGAGACAGTTAGGATGCAGAAGGTTTCCATCAATATAAGGATCCTTCATGTTGTACTTTTAATCACTTGATCATTCCCACGCCCTCTTTTTAGCCCCTTTTCTGTTATCTCTTTGTCCACTTTTTGCCATTTCAAACAAGTTATATAAATAGAATCATATGGTACATAAGTTTTTGGGATTGGTTTTTTTTTTTACTCAGCCTAATTCTCTGAAGATTCATCCATGTTGTTGCATTTATCAATAATTCATTTCTTTTTATTCTATGAATAGTATTCCATGATATGGGTATACACAGTTTATTTAGCCAGCCCTTTGAAAGGCATCTGGGTTGTTTTCACTTTGAGGGAATAATGAATCAAGCTGCCGTAAACATTCAGGCTTAGGTGTTTACATGAACAGAACTTTGCATTTCTCAAGAGATGTGCAATTGCTGGGTCATACGTTAGTTGCATGTTTAACTTTTTAGGAAACTGCCAAACTGTTTTCCACAGGGACTGAACCTTTTCACCCTCCAGCAATGTATGAGGGATGCGGTTTTTCCTCACCCCCATCAGCATTTGATGTTGGCACTATTTTCATTTTAGTTATTCTATTAGGTGTATAGTGGTATCCCATTGTGGTTTTCATTTGCATTTCTCTAGTGGCTAATGATGTTGAATAATCTTCAAATCTTATTTGCCATCTATATATTGTCTATGTTGAAATTCTTTTCATGCTTTTTGCCATTTTCTATTTGGATAGCTTGGTTTTTTACTACTGTATTTTTAAAAACTGAGATATAAGTAATATATCATAAAACCCATCCTTTTAAGATGTACAATTTAGTAGTTTTAAGTACATTCAGAAGATTGTATAACCATGACACTTTATGTAATTCCAGAACATGGTAATCACTCATATTTATTAGCAATCACTTTCCATTCTCTCCTTCCTCATCCCTGGCAACTTCTAATCTACCTTCTGTTTCTCTGCATTTGCCTATCTGGGATATTTAATATAAATAAAATCATATAACATATAACTTTATGTGACTGATTGGGTATAAGGTGTTCAAGTTTATCCATATTGTAGATGTATCAGTGTTTCATTGCTTTTTTTATTGCCATACAGTATTAAATTTTATGGATATATCACATTTTGCTTGGCTAGTCATCAACTTATGGGCATTTTTAGTGAATATGAATAATGCTGCCATGTACATTTGTTTGTGTACACATATTTTCAATTCTTTGGCTATACACCTAGGTGTAGGATTGATGAGTAACATGCAGGTTCTACATTTAACACTGTGTTACATTCCCAACAGCCACTTATGAGCACGTGGGAAGTATAAAGATGAAGGAAGAGGCTCTGCCATCTCAGACAAGCTATTTCACCGTGGGCAACTAATTATTCCTGAGCCGAGATAACGATTCTGACCTCGCATCGCATCATTGCAGAGGAGCCACATGTGAAACGATATAAGTGACAGTCACTCAAGTGTCCTACACAGACAATGAGCAAGCGGCTATTTTTCACACTCTTCCCAGGAGCTGCTACCACACTTTTTAAATGTCCCTTGGAGCCAGTCCTCCTCCACAAGAACGCACATCAAATGCTCTCTCATGATCACATCTGACAAAGCAGATCCTAGCTGTTAATGACAAATTAGAGCATACCAGTTACCCTTCTCTCTGAGAAAGCGGTGCGCCTCAGCTCTGCAGGGAACACTCGTTTTTCGGAAGCTAGCTTTGGGATTTGGAGGCGTGAGCTGGGGAGGGGTTCCCGCAGAGGCCTGAGGAAGTACCCTTGCTTGCTCCCCTCGCCCAGATATCCAGAATCTTCGGCACAAACAGCCCGGGGAGAGGGGGGGACAGGAGGAGGCCTAGGGCCTCTGAGCAAAGCCGCGGTTGTCTCCTGTCTTCTCGCGGCCCGGGGAGGAGGCCAAGGAGACTTGGGAGCAGGGCACACGTGGCCCAGCAGCAGCTACGGGGTCAGTAGCGGGCCCGGGGCCTCGGCTGAGCCGCGTCCCAGGTCACCCTGACGGCCCGCGGGCCGCGCGGCGTGTCCTGACGGGGCCTCCGCCCTGGAGCCTTCCCAGACCGCGGCTCCCATTTTTCAAAAGGAGCTGGGTCAGCCACAGACAAGGGTTCTTGCAAGAGGGCAGTAGGGGTGGTGAAAGCTCCAGAAAACGGATCCCAAGGAAACTGGCTAAAGGAACGGAGGCAGTTCTGCCTGGAGGAGCAAAAGGCCGAGGAACGGGACGCGAAAGGCGGTTGTGCTGAAGCAAAGGGCCCCCTGAGTCTCTGTAGCGCTGAGAACTCAGCTAGGACCACAGGGTGGGTGGAGAGTAAGAGATGTGTTGGGCTCAAAAAGGTTCCAACTAATAATTAAAGCTGCCCAACTTGAAGGAATCACAAATTAATGCATTCTTAAGATGCTCTGGTCCATGAGGCCTTCACATACCCAGGTGTCTCTCAGTGAAATAGCTAAGCTGTTAATGGCACTGTGTACCGTGAGAAGGAATAGATTAATCGCGTGTTGCCTCTATGTAGCTATGCTCAGAGGTTAGCCTAATGGACACACACGATAAAAGAAAAGAGATCCTATTTTTCTCCTCTAAGGTTCTATGGGCTTTGCTCCAGGGCTGCTGGGGTCCCAAGGACTCGAGGGTTGGAAGCCTGCGGTACAATCCCACTTCTCACCGACCCAGGTCCCCTTCTCCTGTGACCGCTGACGCAGCTGGACAGAGATATACAGAAGTGTTTAAAAGACTCTGCAAGAAAAGGATTACCACTAGAGAGATTTGACCTTGAAAATCAAATGAATGAAGTAAAGGCTCTAAGGATAATTACCGACGCGGTGAACTTGCAGCCCAGGGAGACCGAGCTCTGAGAACTTCCTCCTGTCTCCCCGTGCAGTCAGGGGCTCAGGGGACCAGGTAGTCTCGATCTTTCTTTCCTTTCCCCATCAAAGTTCATTCCTGTCGTGTTCCCTGGGAGTCTTGTTTCCTGAAGCGCACTAAGTTCATGGCCAGCAAACTTCAAGGCTTCTCCGTGCAGAATAATGGGAGGATTTAGGCATTGTGGCCGGGTGAGAAGTATTTCTGGCCAAAAGTGAGCTCCTCAAAGCCCAGGATAGAGGTGGTTATCTAGTTCAGAGATGTTAAAATATTTTTGTTCTAAAAAAAGAGAGACTCTTGGGAGTTCCCTGGTGGCCTAGTTGTTAGGAACTGGTGCTTTCACTGGGAAGGCCTGAGTTCAATCCCCAGTCAGGGAACCATCCCACATGCTGTGCAGGGTGGCCAAAATGCAAAAAAAAAATTAAAATTAAAAATTTGGAAAAGAGAATCTTAATAGAGTATTTCCATCATGCAATTTCTAAGTTAACAGTAGTTTTTCATCCTAAGTTTAAATACTTTCAAAGGTTATAATTTGAAATATATTGTAAATGTTTCTGTTCTAACATAAAAGTTGAATTTCTTTCATAAATGTATGCAAACAAATCTAAACACCGTGGCAACTGATAATCCATAACTTCATTTTTAAAAACAAGTTTTTAACTTGCAGAAATTTGATTTTTTTTATGAACTTAAATTTTTATTCCAGTTCCAAGAGTTGTAATTAATAAAATCTTTATAAGATTTTATTGATCACCCAGCACATTTATCTGCAGTAAAAAAATGTATCTAAATTTAGAAACCTTTATGTTCTGTGATCATAAAACTGTAAGCATTAAAACAAGCTGGTTTTATGAATTAGCATCATTAGCAATTCACTACTAACTAAAACTAAATAAATATATTATATTTATTATTAAACACAAAAGTTGAAATTAGAATGAAAATACACCTTAAAAAGATGATGAATTTTTTCAATTAGTTCAAGCATCTGTAGATGAATATTACTTAATGCTAAAAGGAGACATGGGTTATCAATTCTATTTCTTTTGTATGTTTTTAAGCTGTAAACTGTAGGAGCTGAAAGTGTTTTAGGATAGTAATGTAATTGAACTCTTTGAACTCCTTCCATGTTATATGCCAAAATTCATAAGATGATCTACTATCAAAACATATCTTTAATCTTCTTTCACCTGACAACTTGATTAGGCCCTTCTGCATTTTTTTTTTATAAGTGGCGAGTTGGAAAGCACCCTGACTTGCAAAGGGATTTGTCCTCATCATTAAAATCTAATTCACTTGCTCAGTTTCTGGGAAGAAAGATCTTTGCAAAGATTTATCAAATGATTTCTAATTATGTTGTAACACTTTCACCTAAACCCACCTTTTAAAATCCCATGTCTTCAGAAATGAAAGGAATAATAGATAGATATTAATTTCATTACACTTTTGTCAAAACAATGCTTTTTGATCAAATATTTTTATGATATCTCTTGCCTTAACCATATTATCATTACCTCAGAGTTGCAGATTTAGCCCATTAACAGAACTTGTCCATCATAAACATCTTTGGCAGAGCCAGTCTTCACTGTCAAACCTTATTAGTCAAATCAGATACACTCTCTGTAGAAAAAAACCTTGAATTCACTTTTCAATTCAGATAGTTATTTTGAGGATTATTATAAAAAATGAATGAGAATTAAGTCTATATTGTGAAACTGACCACTGAAACCAATCATAATTAAAATGATATGAACCTAATATAATTAATTATTCCATGTTTAAATAAGTTATAAAAATAAAATTATCCATACACTTTCTTCAATCAAGTAAGAAGAATGATGAAAGGCATGACATGTCTCTAGTAAAACTGAATGAGGCTATTGAATGCTGCTGATTGACTTTGGAGGATAAATAAGAACTGGTGAAAAAATGAGAAGCACCACAAATAATAGAAGGGTTTTAGGCTTCTAATAAGTCTAGCAACACACTAATATTTTTAATGATGTTATGAAAAACATATTAAACATTTTATAAGATAGGATATGATGAGAATTGACTATAATTGAAACAAATTATATATATATATATATATATATTTTTATATATATAATTGAAACAAGTATTTTATGCTATGGTTTGATACCACAGGTTTTGACAGTTTTATTAACTAATGCACATCAAGTCTGAAAGAGACCATATGAAAATTTTTTAATCCTTGAATTTTACCCATTTTATCTTGTAAAAATTGAGTATTTTCAAAAGGCATCCTGATTACATTTAAAATAATCAGCAATGCAAACTTATACTGCTGTAGCTGTTCTAGGCTACTTTCTTCCCAGGTTAAGAAATATCCTAGGGATGAGTATGGAGACCAGTGGGGGGAAAAATGCTTAAAATCACATGAACAAGCCATTTTGGGTATTCACTGTTTCCTACTGATTTTCTCTTTGCTTCCCCCTCTTAGGACTCTCTCTTAACAGCAAGGCATTTTTCGACAAGAGTCAGGAGGAGAAAGCATTAAATAAAAATTGTCATTATTTCCATCCCTGCATTTTACCAATATTATCTGAATTCTGAAATCCCATGAATCCAAACACCTCATTTCTATGTTTTCTAATCTATCACTTTGAATGTGTGTATACGAAGGGAAAGCCCAAAGCATAATGAATTTATGATTAATCGTTAAAGCAACCTTCCTCTTTGCCATATCTGCGGTTTTTGTGTCATATTAAGGACAACGTATTATATTAAGAATTGGGATATGTGAGACCTATATCTTTTTTAAAATAATGTGGAGAGGACTATTATAAACATAGGCTCATTCTCAGCAGTCCAGTATGCATAGAGGATCTAGAAACGAGTTTCCTTAAAACTACCTATGAGCATAGACTCCTGGGAAAGACTTCACATGCCCTGAGGTACATAATACCCTGGTTTGAAGACCATGCATTTTTCAGACCTATAGTAGTCTAACCTGACCCAGTCCAGGGTGTTTTAGCCTGGGACTCTCAGTCACTGGGGGAGGGTAATTCAAAAGTTGAGAAGAGGGCCTGGAGCTGCAAAGGGACCTGCAGCAGCCCTGTCTGTTTCCAGTCTGGCCTTCACAACTATCAAAGATCTTAGAGGGTCCTCTGACCATTTGTGGGTGCACCTCTGAAATTAGAAGATTCCTGTTGCAAACTCAAGTGCCAACAGAGTGAGGCAGGCGAGGTAAATGAACAAAGCAGACGGTACGAGATGAGCAGGGTGAGGACTGGATGTGTGAGGGGCCATGCCTCATCAGAGACGGAGGCTGCTACTCAGCTCTCATTTTTCAAGGGAAGCCCCAAACCTGCATTTTCATGTGAAATCTTCCAACTTGTAAATGGTGGAAATTAAATCAACATTTTCATAAAACACATTTTGCAGGCAAAACAAGTCTGCAGGTCCTATCTAGTCCATGGTTTTTGGTTAGCAATCTCTGCGCAAAGTCCACAGGGTAATATTTTTACCTCTAGAGAGAGAACAAAGCACAGTCTTTAATCAGAGTTTGGGTCTCCTGCTCTGACTCTGGCCAGTGCTCCAGTTACTTAGCTCCACATCAGCAGCTTATTCAGTTCAGTCCAGTCACTCAGTCACATCCAACTCTTTGGGACCCCATGGACTGCAGCCCGCCAGACTTCCCTGTCCATCACCAACTCTTGGAGCTTACTGAAACTCATGTGCATCAAGTCAGTGATACCATCCAACCATCTCATCCTCTGTTGGCCCCTACTTCTCCTGCCTTCAATCTTTCCCAGCATCAGGATCTTTTTCAATGAGTCAGTTCTTCACATCAGGTGGACAAAGTATTGGAGTTTCAGCTTCAGCATCAATCTTTCCAATGAATATTCAGGACTGATTGCCTTTAGGATGGACTGGTTGGATCTCCTTGCAGTCCAAGGGACTCTCAAGAGTCTTCTCCAACACCACAGTTCAAAAGTGTCAATTCTTTGGCATTCAGCTTTCTTTATAGTCCAACTCTCACATCCATACATGACTACTGGAAAAACCATAGCTTTAATAACCCTGAACAAGTTGTAGCTGATCTTCACAACATGGATCCTGCAAATTTACGTTGAAATGCATAGTTAATTATCTAGTGTTTCAAGCTTCATAGGGAACAAGGGAGTAGTCATCATCGAACCCAAGCCATTGAGTTGGATGGAACTTTAAACATCATTTATTCTAGCGTCCCTGTTTTGATAGCTTCCGATAACATTTTCTAAATATTCCTTTCAGAGTCAATAGCACTTGGGTTAAGAAACTATTATAGCTCCTGGATGCGCTCCTCTTCTGCCTTCAGTCTCTGGAGCTCCAAGGATTGCAAAACATCAATCAAAGAAACAACTACGAGTCTACTATCAGCCATTCTCACTTTCAGCCCCCGGCCTACAATTACCCTGAGGCTTTAACTTCAGATGGTGCGCTGGTTTTCAAATGTGTCCACAAATATTTTGCTACTCCTCCCTTCAGGAGGTAGAGCTTAATTCCCTCTCCGTGACTGTGAGCTATACTTAGTGACTTCTAATGAATAGAGTATGATGGATGATGGTGACTTCTGAGAACAGGTCACAGGCATTATGGCTTGCTCCCAGCTCTCTCTTAAATTACTCACTGTGGGGAAAGCCAGAGGTCATGAGCACACTTGAGTGGCCCTGTGGAGAAGCCCATGTGTGGGAGAACTGAATTCTCCTGCCAACAACCATGTGAGCAAGCCACACTGGGAGCTGATTCTCCAGCCCTGGTTAAGCCTTCAGATAATTGCAGCCTGCTGACCTCTTGACTGTAAACCCAGAAGAAATGCTGTGCCGTAACCACTAGCTCAGCTGCTCCTGACCCCTGACCAACGGAATCCAGGAGACAAAAATCTTCTGCTGTTCCAAGGTGTCAAGTGCGGTTGTTATGTGGCAAAAGATTAATATAGAGGGGCATAAAGCAACCCAGACTACCATCCCCCTGGCCTGGTCTCATCACGTTTTCTGTTCTGAGTTTAACAAGAGCAAGAAGGCAAGATGAAACCCCTCACAGCTGTGATAACACATATAAGTGATGGGAGCCTCCTGAGTGAGGAAAATAGTAACATTATAAGATGAGAGGTAATTGTATTTGAAGAGCACTTCTCTTACATTTAGAAGTACTTACCTCGGGTGGGATTACCAAAACAGTGTAGCCCCATTTAACAGTTTTCTTCCAAGTTGAGAAGATTCCAATGATCTGGTAGGCAATTCTGCCCTAAAGCTCCTTTCTCTTAATAAGATTAAGTGTTAAGATAAAATAAGAATCTTGACCAAAATCTGAGATATGCATTAATTTCAAGAGCAACTCCCCAATTTAAAAGTCCCTCCTGACACAAACAGAGGTGTCAAGAACCAAGATTCCCCAGACAGCATCTGATCCCCTTTCTCCAAAGCCTGAACTCCCAGCTTGGGGCAGTGCTATCTTTGGCTCCTCTCCGGTCTCTCTCTGGCTCTTAGACATCTGCTTCTTAGCCCGTTCTGGTGAAACCCAAATAGCTAGGTAGTAGGGTTTACTACCAGTCAATTTAACAACTTGTATTAATATGTAAACCCAACTGAAGTTTCACTGATAATAGATGAGGAAGGACCAGCTGGCATTTCTCATACACAGGGAGAGAATAAATTCCCTGAATTGTTGGGTTTCAGCATCCCAGGACACCTCCAGAAGGTTCTGGTGATGCTTATCTTATCATTTGCTAGTTTACAGGTAGCTGGGTACATGTGAATTCAAGACTTAAAATTCTATCTCAAAATTCTACCCACTTACAAGACTTTTCTTATACGTTTATACACTTTTGTGAGTATATGCAAATATTCCATGAAGAAGCAAGGCTAGGTATCTTTTGGTATGGGTTAAAAACCCCACAGAGTAAGTCTTTATGGCAAGGGCAAAAAAGACTGTTTTGAGGTGTGAGGGAGGGCACTGAAAGAGCAAAACAAAAGTGCAGAAATAAAAGGGTCTTGGTTTAATTCTCCTTTGTATCCATAGGCAGCTCTACAAATACCATCCTAATGAGCCGTTGCCTAGGCCCTCATCTCATAAAACCCTCAGAAGGCAAAAATGCATGAAAGGCAGAGCTGATTCTATCTCTTTTGATATTTGCCCTTGGATCTACTTTTGGGTCTCTGAGAGCACATGAATTAACATGAGACAGTGAAAGTATTCAAAAGTAGGCCTTTCCAATGATGAGCCAAGCCAGTTACCATACAGCTTGCATATTTATTGAACAAATACTACTAAAATAGCTAAAATACATTGGGTACTTGTCGTGAGTGCATCAGTAAAGATCACATTGTTACAAAAGCCTGCATATTCAGCAGTACACAACTGCAACTCTACGTAAATGCCACAGATGCAGAATACTGTTTTCTTGCTCTATTTACACAGCGGATATACCTACTCTAACAAAGGAGGTAGGGGGGAAATGCACAGGAAACTCAGGCCAATGGGGAGCGAGAAGAGAAGGAAGAAGTGCAGCGCATGCGTCAGTCGATGTGTAACAGTCAGAAGCGGAACAGTTCAGAACGAAGCCTGCCCTGTCAAAGGAAGAGCTAAAAGACAGTTATATAAAAATCAAGGTGGGCTTTCAGACTGGCTAACACAACAACATTCCGTGAGTAGATGGTATTGTCTGATTGTATTTTTGTTTATCCATTTCATTGGGAGCAAGGACAAAAATGTAAAATCTACACCTTGCTTATCAGGACTGTTGAAAAAGAGTGCTCTGCCTTTTAAAAAAAAAAAGAATTTTTTTTTTTTTTTTTTTTGGTAAAGACATTTTCTTCAACCTAATTTTTGGGAAAGGTGTAACTTTCATGTTCCTACTGAGATGCTAATTTGGGGGATTTCTTTTTCCCCCCCCAGAGGGCATTTATAAAAAGGGGGAAAAAAAAAAAAGTTTGCCCCTTTCCCCCTGAATATTCTTGCAAATGAAAGAACCAAAAGAGACACCTAAAAACGCCTGTCAAATTATTGCTTTTCGTTCACTAAGTTAGGCAGGCGAGGCTACCGAAAGGAAGAGATTTGGTAAGGAAATTACAGTTTTGTGATTGCTCCCGCTACAGGGACTGCGCGTCCGGGAGTGCCAGCCCGTGAGCCGGGGTCTCCTGCTCCGCGGCGGCCCTCGCTCAACCCCCAACGCTGACGAAGAAAGCCACACTGAAGACACGAGGAGAACAGGTCAGTCCAGTCTAGAGAACGACATTCAGGGAAACAGAGTACCAACACCTTCTTAGAACATGAAAATAAAAAATAACTCCATCAGAGCTACCTCGCCAAGGAGCATGTTGAAAGTCCAAAATAGCACCATTCATCAGTGTCTCAGGTCCTGTGGCAGCATCTCGGTCACTTACCACAAGGAAACAATGAGTTTCAAACTACTTCTATACATCAAAAGAGTACATGGGTAAAATATAGAGATATACAGACAATTGATGAACATAAACTACTAGGCTTGTTACGTCTAAATGAAAAAAAAAAAAAAAAAAAAAAAAAAAGGGGACTCTCAGCCTCTGCAAGAAGCAGTCAGGAGCTGTGTGAGTGAAAAGGCAGAAGTGGACCGGTTGTGGGAGAGCAGAGGGAGTCTGAGTTGTGGAAGACATTGTCGTAGCAAACCAGGCCTGAAGGCCCACCTGTAAGGGTTGTAAACGTGGATTCACAGTGTGAAATTCTGAGCGTTTTCACTTGAGTCAGAATGATTAAAAACTGGTTTGATGATACCTATTTGTCCACTGTAAAATCTCTAAAGCAAGGCTCAGAGTCCCATAGTTTCTTCTTATACTTGATGATTTACACAGAAAAAAATCCCATATATGATACCATGACCTCATCAATACCCACACACCATATGTAATACAAATGGAGGTGATTAAAAAGAGTGGAGGTAACTGGTTCCTGGGGAGTGGAGTTCATTGCTGCCAAGGGGAGTCAGGGAGGCAGCCCCGATCTCGCCATCCTTCTTGCGGTTCACTTCCTTGGGGACAGGAAGTCTTCCCTGAAGAGCACACAGACAGACACACACAAAAAGAATCACACTGAGTCATGCTTTTAAAACCACTTGAACACTTTTGCTTCTTCCTCCCGACTTTTATCCCTGAACTCCCAACATTTTGCAGAGTTTACATATTAAACACAGTTCACCTGAATGTAAATATTAGGTCTGTGAGGGCATGAAGTCATTAAACACTAGCTGCCTTGGCTGCAGTAGAATCAAGTGCTTCTCTAAGGGCTGAGCCCAGCCGTGTGGGAGGCAGCATTCCCCAAAGTCAGGTTTCTAAAAACAGTTTCTGGGATCAAATATGGCTTGACAGAAGACTGGGTGAGAGGTTCCTAGGAGTGTTAATGCTTTTTTTTTTTTTTTTTTTTTTTTAAGAGTTGAATGGCTGTGGTGGAAAGGGATAATTGTTTTATAATAGTTAAAAAGTATTTAAAGCATATCACAACTGCAACAAATAGAATTTGTGAACATTTTATTCTAGAAGCAAGTGGCCCAGGCCCTATAGGCCTTACAGTGAGAACCAAAAGTGGGTACTAAAGACAGGGGAGTGTTTGGGAGGGAACTCATGTGGGCTGGGGGTGGGCAGGCAGCAGCTGCAGAAGAGAGGAGACAAGAGGGAAACCAGGGCCAGAAGAGCGGGAGACTCAGCTAGTTGGGACTGACTGGGGCTCTTCTAGTCTATCCTCACAATCCTGATGAGTGAGGTTTTATGTATCCGACTAGGAGAATCCAAATACACTGTGACTGAGGACCCATTGAGCACCCACAGGGAGGAGATCCCCACCACAATCAAACAGCAGGAGGACAGGACAATGAGGCCCATCTGCCCAAGCAATGATACAAAATAAAGGTCTTAGCACAACTAGATGTCATGCCCCACTCAGGAATGAAAACAGTGAGCATATGACAAGAGTCTCTTTTAGCCTAACCATTAAGTATAGGAATTTTCTTGAAAAAAAAAAAAAAATCCATTATGGTTTTAAAAGATCTGTTGGGATTTTTTTTTTTTCTTTTTGTTAAGGCCACGTGTTCTAAAAGGATAGTTAAAATAAGCCAATTTGACTGGATATAGGTACTTGGGTTAAAGTGATAATCATGCTTTGTAGTCTACAAATTACCATATTTGAATCTTTTTAAGAAACTCAACATTCAAAAAACTAAGACTATGGCATTCGGTCCCATCATTTCATGGCAAATAGATGGGGAAACAATGGAAATAGTGACAGACTTTATTTTCTTGGCCTCCAACTCACTGCAGATGGTGACTGCAGCCATGAAATTAAAAGACACTTGCTCTTTTGGAAGAAAAGCTATGACCAATCTAGACAGCATAGTAAAAAGCAGAGACATTACTTTGCTGACAAAGGTCCATCTAATTAAAGTTATGGTTTTTCCAATAGTCATGTATGGATGTGAGAGTTGGACCATAAAGAAAGCTGAGCACCAAAGAATTGATGCTTTTGAACTGTGGTGTTGGAGAAGACTCTTAAGAGTCCCTTGGACTGCAAGGAGATCCAACCAGTCCATCCTAAAGGAGATCAGTGCTGAATATTCATTGGAAGGACTGATTCTGAAGCTGAAGCTCGAATACTTTGGCCACCTGATGTGAAGAACTGACTCACTGGAAAAGACCCTGATGCTGGGAAAGATTGAAGGCAGGAGAAGAAGGCGACGACAGAGGATTGAGATGGCTTCACCAACTCAATGAGTTTGAGAAAGCTCCAGGAGTTGGTGATGGACAGGGAAGCCTGGCAAGGTGCGCAGTCCATGGGGTTGCAAAGAGTCGGACGTGACTGAGCAACTGAACTTGAACTGAAGAATTCAGAAATCAGATACGTCCAAACAACTTGAAACCAAATTGTTCGGTTCACTCAGCAACCCCAGAGTGAACTAAATGTAACAGATAATTCAGTTTTAAGAAGTTTTACTTACCGTACAGTGTTCTCATATTACACATCTGTTTTATCTAAATTTTTTTTCAAAAATCTCAGACTTTTAGAGCATGTAACATTTTCAGAATGTATATAAAATCTACTCAGTATGTACTTTAATGTTCCAGTCTTAGTCTGTGATTTAGAGGTTGTTTTGGTATCATTAAATGCCAAAAGGGCCAAACCAGAAAGTTAAACTAAAATTTTATTCATCATTTACATGCCCTAAAGGATCCAGAAAAATATCCAAAAGCATTATTTCGAGCAATTCCTTTGTTTTGTGAAAATAATTTCAATTTTGAAATTTTGGCATGCAATCCCACTATTTAAAAAAGAAATCCTTTGAAACCCAATGTCTTTAAAATAATGTTTGTTTCTCCTCCTATATCAACCAGTGAGCATCATGGTTCAGGATATGACAAACAAGTTTTAGACAAATGAAGAATTCAATGCTAACTATCATAGGCCTAGAAAAGGAAATCAAAAGTTTGCAACACACTTCACTTAACATCACGGCTGGCCTTAAAACTGCCTACTTCAGACTTACTCTTAAGTGAATATACAGAACATCAGTTAGTCTTTATATATCTCAGTCTCACTACTCTCATATTTCCATGAAAAAAAAAAAAATACAGCAAAATGGATGGGAGATGGGTGGGAGCTGGGTGGGATATGGTTAATTTGGAAAGAAGTTCTTCCAGGAAAACAAAATTCTAAGGAGATTATTTCAGATTTGAATTTACCACTTTTAGTATTTTTTTTCTCTTTCGAGACCCCCAAATATTCAGATGTGTCCTTCCTTCATTATTCACGTTCTGCATGCCTACTATGGACTGAACAGTCTATTAGATTTTAAGGCAAGAGGGACAAAAGCAGTCCCTCGAGCCTGCCCTAAAATTAACATGCTATATGGGAGCCACCCAAGTAACTGGAGGACAGCAAAGCAGTGGTGACAAACCTTGCAGGGAGTTCTGATATGAGACACCCTGGGGAGCCAAAATTCTGTGCATCCTTCCTTTGGAGACTGGAATTCACTAGACTTCAGTCCCTACCTCCTATTCATTAAAAAAAAAAAGAGAGAGAGAGAGAAAGAAAGGAAAAAAGATATCTCTGCCCCCATTGAAGGAAGTTCAAGCTTCTGCAACAAAGAGGAGACAGGAAGATGTCTTATTTCCACAAGTTAGACCTTGGAAGAATTTTATGCAAAAATTGTGCTATTTCCCTCCGTCATCCCCATATAATGGTCCCTATAGGACTGAGGAACTTGAATAAACCAAAAGACTGGAGGAGGAGATACAGATACGTGTCCAGGGGCCCCCAGAGACTGTGCTCCTGGGTGGCTCTCCCTGCCAATAATTGTTAGTACATGAGTCCCCCAGTTACTCAATAATGTGTTTTGGGCCAAGTGAGCCAGGATTGTTTTTCTTATGATTATGCAAAGATGTACTTTTCCAGAAGGCAACAGCTAGAAAAAGGACAAATATATTATGCTTAAAATACTATTCATAAATTTAGAGAGGAAAGAACTCAAAATAACAGAAGACCTGAATTCCAGGATCCACCAGCCCCCTGGAGCATATCTCAACGCCAACAAGGCCTAGGACTCAGATGGCCTTTCAAGAGGAAATGGAGGCACTGTTGACCTCACTGAGGAATTTGGCCAGTCTCGCTTGTCTGGTTGATGCTACCAGTATCAAAGACATGAACTCTGGGCTCCTGAATGGGGCAGGCACTCATAAAAAGGCTATACTCCCCCTTGTCCCTTCCATGATCACATCTTACCCTCAGCTACTCAGGGAAATTATGCCCTGAGATGGTCCAGCAAAGAATGTCTAGACTACTGCAACCCTGGTGGTGCAGTGGTGGGGTGTGAGTGTGTTTTAAATAAAGCGCCTGTATTTTAGCTCACTTCCACTCCAACTCTACAAGATCAGAAAAAGTCTAGCCCAGGCAGGGACCAAATCATTTAGTTCACGTACTTTCTTGCCAGTGATTTCGACCTTGACCTTCAGAAATTCTCTGAAAGATTCAAAGTGATTTAGGACTGTTCTCTCTCAGTGCAAACTGCCAGTCGACATAATCTCTTTAACTAATGTCTGCCTGTCAGTAAAAGGTAGGAAATTGCTGAAACCATTAAAGGCAAGTAAGATAGTTTACCAAAGTTGAAATGACAGTAATAGCTGGGGAGTCCTCTCCATTGGTCAATTACACTTAAGAAATTTTTAAATGGAAATTGTATTTTCAATGGTGTCTATTTTTTTAAATTACAGAATCAACACATCAGTGGTAAAAAATACAATCATCCTTGCTTAAGGTCAAATTGAAATTTACCGTAACAAGCAAAGTTCAAAGGTATCTACAGTAAAAATTGGTAAATGTTTCTGTTGTTGTTTTGAAATACTGCTGAAAAAATAAAATGTAAATTTTACAAATTTTCTTACGGCAGAAAACTGTCACACTGAAAATGTCTGAGCAATAAAAGCATGTTTATAGAAAATACTTTTGGGCCTAAAACTTAGAAGAAAAAATATAGCAGCTTTTTAATACTCTTTCTGTTTTGTTTCGTGGGTAATTTTATCAGATAGTCAGGTATTGTTACCAGAAAAAACTATCATCATCTATACTTTTAAGAGATCTTTTAGTTAGATATATTCATATTTGGATTTATCTATATCAGAATGGAACAAACAAATTAAAAAACCTATAAAATGTATAATTGACAAATTGGTTCCATGATTCTTAAATGAAAATTTGCTTTGGACTTCAGGCATCAAGAAAGAAAGATAATATGAACTGTAAGAGTCACAGGATATCAGGATATTCTTTTACTTTTTTTTGTACTACATGTTATTTCCAAGATGATAATAGGTTTTGGATTACGGTATCAGGTTAATGGATTATTATCAGTTCAGTTGCTCAGTCGTGTCTGACTCTTTGCGACCCCATGAATTGCAGCACACCAGGCCTCCCTGTCCATCACCAACTCCCGGAGTTTACCCAAACTCATGTCCATTGAGTCGGTGATGCCATCCAACCATCTCATCCTCTGTCATCCCCTTCTCCTCCTGCTCCCAATCCCTCCCAGCATCAGGGTCTTTACCAATGAGTCAACTCTTTGCATGAGGTGGCCAAAGTACTGGAGTTTCATCTTCAACTTCAGTCCTTCCAATGAACATCCAGGACTGATTTCCTTTAGGATAGACTGGTTGGCTCTCCTTGCAGTCCAAGGGACTCTTAAGAGTCTTCTCCAACACCACAGTTCAAAAGCATCAATTTTTTGGCGCTCAGCTTTCTTTACAGTCCAACTCTCACATCCATACATGACCACTGGAAAAACCATAGCCTTGACTAGACGGACCTTTGCTGGCGAAGTAATGTCTCTGCTTTTTAATATGCTGTCTAGGTTGGTCATAACTTTCCTTCCAAGGAGCAAGCATCATTTAATTTCATGGCTGCAGTCACCATCTGCAGTGATTTTGGAGCCCAAAAAAATAAAGTCTGACACTGTTTCCACTGTCTCCCCATCTATTTGCCATGAGGTGATGGGACCAGGTGCCATGATCTTAGTTTTCTGAATGTTGAGCTTTAAGCCAACTTTTTCACTCTCCTCTTTCACTTTCAGCAAGAGGCTTTTTAGTTCCTTTTCACTTTCTGCCATAAGGGGATTATTATAGTAGACAGTAATGAGTATTAAAATGAGGAATAGCTGTTTTTGTTTCTATATTAAAAAAAAAAAACAAAACACCTTAACAAAATGTCAGCTGGCGATCTTACCTTAGGAAGCCTTCCCTCCATTTCCTTGTCTGGAAATGGTTCTTGACAGACCCAGATAGAAAGCTCTGGGTAATAAACCTAGAGAGACAAAGAAGCATACACATTCAGATTAAAAACAGGAGCCACTCTGAAACCTCTTGGGATCAGCTTAATGAGCTCAATTGTCCTCATTGGTCACTTATTTCCCAATTGCAACTGAGAAAGCTGGAGAAGCCCATTCTCTCTTTCAGTCAGTGTGCATACTCTACACTCAGGAGAGTTTTAGCTCAGTGTCTTCTAAGACTAAGTTCAAGAGAGCAGAGATATCAATCAGTGTTATCTTTAGCATGCAAAGTGGTAGCGTCATGGCCTGACTGGCTAAGCAAACTAAGGCACTGGGGAGGCCCAATTTTCAAAGCAACCTGTGATTAGTATCCTTGCAGAACTCCATGTTTATGAGATAAATGTGCCATGTACTCGCCCAACACTGTTAAGGGTTATCCTGATTCATTTATTAGAAGGCTCAATGATGCATAAAGCATAGGAAGCAGAGGAAGCAGCAGCCTGCCTCCTCCCCAGAGCCACATGTCTGCCCAGCTGCTTGGAAGTATCAAGGGTCTGAGACAGGGACAGGGCAAGGGATGGCGGCATCGTCATGAGTGATTCAGAGAAGACAAGACTAGCTAATGAACGGGGGGTGGAGGGTGGAGCAGGGGTGGACAAGATGGAGCGATTGAGTCCAACTGAGTAACTCTTTTTTCAATACTGAAAAGGGTTATTATCATAAGAAGGTTGCTGGCCAGCTGTTCTCTATCTCTGGAAAAGACTGGAGGAGGGGGATAAGGAAGGACTTACAAGTACAGATTTAGGTCAGCTGTAAGGAAAAACTTGGCATAAGAATTGTTAAATTACTGAAAGAATTTAGAGAGGAAAACTGTGAAATCTTCCTTAAGAAATTTAGAAACTGAATCCAATCACCATCTGTCAGGGCTAATTTACATTTGATACAGCCCTTCTTGAAGGGAGGGGAGAAAATTAGATGAGATCCCCTGAAGATCTGATTCTATAAATGCTGTAAATAAGCTTTACATTTAATAAATGACATTAAGAATCTCACTTCATTAATCAGTTATCAAAGAGACTTATGTATCTTTTTTTGGTTTGTTTCTGAAAGCACTAGATGTGGTAGCCTAATCATTGGGCTCACCGCAACGATATCAATGTCCCAGTCAATCCATCTGGTCTGAGGCATGAAATGTGGATGGCTGTGCAGGTTCTGTGGGACAGTCTAACAGAAACTATCTTTGCTCAACTCCAGTAGCATTTATGGCACATGCCACTGAACAAAGCAATTTTGTGTACATTACCTAATTTATCCTGATTATAAATTTTGACTAGGTCTTATCATTACAGAGAAAAGGAAACTGCAACTCAGAAAGGTCACACAGTGTACAGGATAGGGCTCAAACTCAAGCCAGATTCCCAGTTCTAAAGCGGGATTTCAGTTATTGGCACCTTAAAGATGCCCTCAAATTATTCCAGAATGCAAACTGCCTACTACCTCTCTTTCAAAATTACACCAGCCCACAGCCACCATACACATTTAGGTCTTAAATACTGGAAAGCTCATCCTGCAAAAACTGGGCTTGTTTTCTGACTTTGGACTGGGCCTGCTTTCTGGGCCATGAGGTTCCCCCAATCTCAAACTCCTTCCTCTTGCTCAGCTTTCCCCTCCTCTGCTCAGCTCCTTCTAGTAAAATTCCACCATCTGCCTCGTTTGGGACAAACAGCCACCACAACATTCTCTTTAACCAGGAATGGGTGAAGAAAACAAAACTGCAATCTTAGATACACATGCTTTGCTTTGAGGCTTAAAAGAAAGTCACAGCACACAAAATCCCACTCTGGAAAATTTCAGGAGATCTCAGATTGGGATCCACTGTAAGGTCACTTAATATAAACAGATAAAAGCTGATGACATCTCTGTATTACTGATTTTAAAGGCACGCTTTAAGTATAATTAAAAACATGACAGGTATTAGCAAGAAAAAATATCTCACTGTAAACCAAAATTTCTATCTCACTGATAGAAATACATATATAAGCTTAATAGGCACATGGATGCAATGAAAAGCAAAATCAACTAAATGTTATATACGTATTCTTCTGCTTTTCTGTGATATACTATTTTAACAAAATGACACAACATTAGCATTTAACTTCTAGGTTCAAAGCATCAATACTAAAGCAACCCAGGCTGGATCTGTAGGGGAAAATAGCTTGTCTCTCAGAAATTGTTATACTTAGTCACAATACTTATTATAATTTTTTCCAAGAACTTTCCTTTTTTAAAGAAAAACAGCCAATGATATTTGCCAATGAACTCAGAAACATGAGTATCTGTTAGCAACTCACGACTCAGTAAACTTCCTTCCATACCTCAGATTTGCTTTTGTGCCACATGTCAGCTTAGCTATAAAGTGACCAAAGGCATTTCTAATTAGGCATTTTTTTTAGTATGTGAATCATAATCATCATAGGTGTTATGAAAGATAAATGTAATTTTGGCTTTGTGATAAATTCATATAGTCTTCTTCAGAGACAGAATTTTAACCCCAAAATGGAAGAGATAGAAGAATCTCATTTACATTCTTAACACCTGCCTGACTGGTCTCTGAAGAACTCAGCACATCCCTGGACACAGAAACCTAAAGGGGAATAAACTTTTATTTTTTGGTTTTGGGAAAGGGTGGTAGATTATTGGAAATGCTACCTACATAACAGCTTCATTCTTTCCTATACCTGTGGTGTTTTGAAGACTCTAATATGAATGACTTTTTTGAGCATTCTTTGGCATTTCCTTTCTTTGGGATTGCAATAAAACCTGACCTTTTCCAGTCTTGTGGCCAGTGCTGAGTTTTCCAAATTTGCTGGCATACTGAGTGCAGCACGTTCACAGCATCACCTTTTAGGATTTGAAATAGCTCAACTGGAATTCCATCGCCTCCACTAGTTTTGTTCGTAGTGATGCTTCCTAAGGCCCACCTGACTTCACATTCCAGGATGCCTGGCTCTAGGTGAGTGATCACACCATCATGATTATCTGAGTCGTGAAGATCTTTTTTGTACAGTTCTTCTGTGTATTCTTGCCACCTCTTCTTAATATCTTCTACTTCAGTCAGCTCCATACCATTTCTGTTCATTATTGAACCCATCTTTGCATGAAATGTTTCCTTGGTATCTCTAATTATCTTGAAGAGATCTCAAGTCTTTCCCTTTCTTTTGTTTCCCTCTATTTCTTTGCATTGATCACTAAGGAAGGCTTTCTTATCTCTTCTTGCTATTCTTTGGAACTCTGCATTCAAATGGGTATATCTTTCCTTTTCTCCTTTGCTCTTTGCTTTGCTTCTTTTCACAGCTATTTATAAGGGCTCCTCAGACAGCCATTTTGCTTTTGTGCATTTCTTTTTCTTGAGGATGGTCTTGATCCTTGCCTCCTGTACAATGTCACAAACCTCCATACATAGTTCATCAGGCACTCTGTCTATCAGATCTAGTCCCTTAAATCTATTTCCCACTTCCACTGTATAATCATAAGGGATTTGATTTAGGTCATACCTGAACCTGAATGGTCTAGTGATTTTCCCCACTTTCTTCAATTTAAGTCTGAATTTGGCAATAAGGAGTTCATGATCTGAGCCACACTCCACTCTCGGTCTTGTTTTTGCTGACTGTATAGATTTTCTCCATCTTTGGCTGCAAGAAATATAATCAACCTGATTTCAGTGTCGACTATCTGGTGATGTCCATGTGTAAAGTCTTCTCTTGTGTTGTTGGAAGAGGGTGTTTGCTATGACCAGTGCATTCTCTTGGCAAAACTCTTTTAGCCTTTGCCCTGCTTCATTCTGTACTCCAAGGCCAAATTTGCCTGTTACTCCAGGTGTCTCTTGACTTCCTACTTTTGCATTCCACTCCCCGATAATGAAAAGGACATCTTTTGGGGTGTTAGTTATAAAAGGTCCTGAAGGTGTTCATATAACTGTTCAACTTCAGCTTGTTCAGCATTACTGCTCAGGGCATAGACTTGGATTACTGTGATACTGAATGCTTTGCCTTGGAAACAGAGATCATTCTGTCATTTTTGAGATTGCATCCAAGTACTGCATTTAGGACTCTTTTGTTGACAGTGATGGCTACTCCATTTCTTCTAAGGGATTCCGGCCCACAGTAGTAGATATAATGGATATCTGAGTTAAATTCACCCATTCCAGTCCATTTTAGTTTGCTGACTCCTAGAATGTCTACATTCACTCTTGCCATCTCCTGTTTGAGCACTTCCAATTTGCCTTGACTCATGGACCTAACATTCCAGGTTCATATGCAATATTGCTCTTTACAGCACTGGACCTTGCTTCTGTCACCAATAATTCCAATTATTCTAATAACTCCAATATTCTATCACCAACATCATTTCAATCCCAAAGAAAGGAAATGCCAAAGAATGCTCAAACTACTGCACAATTGCATTCATCTCACACAGCAGTAAAGTAATGCTCAAAATTCTCCAAGCCAGGCTTCAGCAACATGTGAACCATGAACTTCCACATGTTCAAGCTGGTTTTAGAAAAGGCAGAGGGACCAGAGATCAAATTGCCAACATTCACTGGATCATCGAAAAAGCAAGAGCGTTCCAGGAAAACATTTATTTCTGCTTTATTAACTATGCCAAAGCCTTTGACTGTGTGGATCACAATAAACTGTGGTAAATTCTTCAAGAGATGGGAATACCAGACCACCTGACCTGCCTCCTGAGAAATCTGTATGCAGGTCAGGAAGCAACACTTAGAACCGGATATGGAACAACAGACTGGTTCCAATAGGAAAAGGAGTCCATCAAGGCTGTATATTGTCACCCTGCTTATTTAATTTATATGCAGAGTACATCATGAGAAACACTGGGCTGGATGAAGCACAAGCCGGAATCAAGATTGCCAGGAGAAATATCAATAACCTCAGCTATGCAGATGACACCACCCTTATGGCAGAAAGTGAAGAAGAACTAAAATGCTTCTTGATGAAAGGGAAAGAGAGTGAAAAAGTTGGCTTAAAGCTCAACATTCAGAAAACTAAGATCATGCCATCTGATTCCATCACTTCATGGGAAATAGACAGGGAAAGAGTGGAAACAGTGGCTGACTTTATTTTATTTGGGCTCCAAAATCACTGCAGATGGTGACTGCAGCCATGAAATTAAATGATGCTTGCTCCTTGGAAGGAAAGTTATGACCAACCTAGACAGAATATTAAAAAGCAGAGACATTACTTCGCCAGCAAAGGTCCATCTAGTCAAGGCTATGGTTTTTCCAGTGGTCATGTATGGATGTGAGAGTTGGACAGTGAAGGAAGCTGAGTGCCGAAGAACTGATGCTTTTGAACTGTGGTGTTGGAGAAGACTCTTGAGGGTCTCTTGAACTGCAAGGAGATCCAACCAGTCCATCCTAAAGGAGATCAGTCCTGGGTGTTCATTGGAAAGACTGAAGTTGAAGATGAAACTCCAGTACTTTGCCCACCTGATGCGAAGAGCTGACTCATTGGAAAAGACCCTGATGCTGGGAAAGATTGAGGGCACGAGGAGAAGGGGACGACAGAGGATGAGATGGCTGGATGGCATCACCGACTCGATGGACATGAGTTTGGGTGGACTCCAGGAGTTGGTGATGGACAGGGAGGCCTGGCGTGCTGCGATTCATGGGGTCGCAAAGAGTCACACACGACTGAGCAACTGAACTGAACTGAATATGAATGACTGAAGAGAAAAAATATCAATGACAATCATTATCTTTATTCTCTAACTCAGAATACTTCTGTGCTTGCCGGCATTCAACAAAAGTTTGTAAAATACTTGCAGTGTGCCCGACAGTTAGACTCTGGATACCACCAGAAGAGAAATAAGAGTTCCTGTCTCCTAGGGGCTCAAATCAAGGAGCAGGTGAGAGGGACAGTAGGGGTGACAGATCCTCTAAAACATCACTTAACAATCTAAAAGATGATTTAAATGTGGTATGGGCTGAACTGTGTTCCCCCTGATGCTCATATGTGAAGTCCTGACCCGTAATACTTCAAATTGTATGTGGAGATAGGGTATATAAAGAGGTAATTAAGTTAAGCTGAGGTCATATGGGTGGACCCTACTCCATATGACCAGTGTGTTTACAAGAGGAGGAAATTAGGACACACATACACACAGGGAAGACCTCGTGAGGACACTGGGAGAAGACAGCCATCGGCAAGCCAAGGGGAGATGCCTCGGAAGAAACCAACCCTGACCGCAGACTCCAAGACTCCAGAACTGTGAAAAAGTACATTTCTGTTAAGTCATCTAGTCTGTGGTACTCTGTTTGACAGCCCTAGGAAAGGAATCAGTTCGGTTCAGTTGCTCAGTGGTGTCCGACTCTCTGTGACCCCATGGACTGCAGCATGCCAAGCTTCCCTGTCCATCACCAACTCCTGGCGCTTGCTCAAACTCATGCCTATCGAGTCGGTGATGCATCCAACCGTCTCACCCTCTGTCATCCCCTTCTCCTGCTGCCTTCCATCTTTCCCAGCAGAAAGATTGACTCTCTTCCAGTGAGTCAGTTTTTTGCATTAGGTGGCCAAAGTATTGGAGTTTCAGCTTCAGCATCAGTCCTTTCAATGAATATTCTGGACTGATCTCCTTTAGGATGGACTGGTTTGATCTCCTTGCAGTGCAAGGGACTCTCAAGGGTCTTCTCCAACACCACAGTTCAAAAGCATCAATTCCTTGGCACTCAGCTTTCTTTATAGCCCAACTCTCACATCCATACATGACTACTGGAAAAACCATAGCTTTGACTAGAAATGAATACAGTCTGCTTTAGGTGCAATTTTTTAAAAAGTATAGGTTATGTCAAATATAATAGTTGTCAGAATATCTATCAATAGATTTAAAAAACAAACAAAACCAACATTTAGCAAGACATCCAGTAGCACTGTAAACAGAGGAAATGAGGGTGGAAGTGAGCAGATTTGCAAGGGTATGTAAAGGCTGCCAGATGCAAGCCAAGGAAGATGGAAGGTTGAGAGGCTTTCAAGTGCTGATGACATGTAGGTCAGAGAAAAGGGTAAGCTGATCTATCTTTTTGTAGTTCACCTGTTATTGTTGGACCCCAAGGCTGCTCATTCTTCTTGGTATATGTCAAATGATGCTCGGTAAGTGGACACATGGCTTAAATTGTTTCCCATATATTCAGTTTTCTGGATTCAAGTTTGTGTTCTTCATAAAGACCAATTATCATCTTCATCAAATTCTCTCTTAGAGGTGGTGGTGTGAGCATCTCAGAAATGCAAGCACATGGGAATATCTTGTAAGAAATAAACCAAAATTTAGGGCTTCCCTGTTGGCTCAGCGGTAAAGAATTCACCCGCCAACGCAGGAGATGTGGATTTAATCCCTGGAGAAAGAAATGGACACCCACTCCAGGATTCTTGCCTCAGAAATCCCATGGACAGAGGAACTTGATGGGCTACAGTCCATGGGGTACAAAAGAGTTAGACACGACTTAGCAACTAAAGAATAACAACATAGTCCATATACAGAATCAATCTAACTGACATGCTTCCTATCACTTCTACCATATTGCATGAAAATTTTGAATTATATCTATTTATTACCTGTTTCTAAATTCATATTTCCCTCTACTCACCGTCTTTATCAGTACTTCTTTGGGGAGACTGTTAGATGAGAACAGTCTTCAAAGGCAGGATCATGGCTTTATTTGGAGTTTAAATGCACCACACATATATATGTTGCTTACTTTACCGGTTAACATACCTTCTGAGAAAACCGTGATGAAGATGCTGCATGGCTTGGTTGTTAACAACCATAATTATAATTATTTTCTACCCTTGGTGGAGTTCTTAAACTTGTGCTTAAACAATGGCCCTTTTATGATTTATCAAAGATAGGTGCCCACCCCCTGCAATTAGAAGAGTGAACCAGAGCAGCAGATGTCCAACGTGCATAATTAATTCTTTGAGCAGCAAAGGAGTATATTTTATAATCTCTCTGCCAATTACTGTGTGTGTGTGTGTGTGTGTGTGTGTGCGCGCGCGCGCGCGTGCACATGCGCATGCGCATGTGTGTACATCTTCTATTCTGCCTAATTGGCTGGGAGGTTATGAAACCCAGTACTGTAATACAGGAGAATTTCTGTGCACACACATGCACTGCATTTCTGCAAATACTCTTTGAAGTGGCCCTATTAAGAATCTCCCTCAAAAGCTGGTCTGCTCCCAGGTGTGACTAGTCATGTGAGAGGGCAGAATGTAAACTGAAACCATAAATGAGTGACAAGGATCATTTTCTCTGAACAGTATTACATCAAATATTGGATGGTGCCAAAAGATGATGCGCTGAGCTGTCTCTCTAGAGACCTACCTAACCCTGTGAATGCTGCTTGGAGATGGAGTACACAGTGGGGAAAATGCGCTGCAACTAGAAGACAAAAAGAAAAATATGCAGAACATTGGGTCATTCAGATACTGGACGTCATCTCTGCATAGTCTAGAAAGTAAAATAAATGTGTCAGTTGGTCCCTAAGTTGGCAAACATTCTGGTTCAAGAACTAAGTGAAACATGCAGGGATCTAATTTAAGTGCGCATGTGTGCGCGTGCACGCGCGCGCACACACACAAAAGCTGGCTGTGGTAACCAGTGGATAATTGCAGAGAAAGCATTACAAACACTTGACTATTGCACTCAACCACAAATGCCCTCCTACTGGAAAGGAAGGGATGGTCTTTTAGGACACTGCTGACACTCTTGGTTTCCTATGGCCTGATAAGTTCTTAACCTGTAGAAATGGGGGTAGGGGAGACAACTGTGGTTCACAGCACACAAGCCAATTAAGCCCATCAAATTAACTTTGCTTTGGGGGGCAGATATGTTTACTATGGGCACAGAAAATGTCCACATTTTACTCTTCTTATGCAGCAGATTATATTAATGCCCATGATGCCATGTCAGGCAGGCAAAAGATTCATTTCTTTCCTTTGTGAGCTGGGGTGTTTGAAACAAGCTGTGTTCAGAGTTTTAACAGTGGAATCCTCTAGATTCACTCTGCCTGTTGTGAAGCCATCTTGAGAGGCCGCTGACGAATATGTGGGAGCCTGACAGCTGTGGAATCTCATTTCTAGATTTCAACTAGGCAGAGAAAGGAAAAGGAAGTCTCCTCACTGGCAACAAAATGAAAGTGTTTACAAGTGAAATTAATCGTCAGCACAAAGAGCTTTCCCAGTCATTCTGTACCACAATATAATATTCTGCCCGTTTGGCTGCTGAGTCTTTTTAAATCTGATTTCTAAGAATAAAAACAAAGACTTAAAGCAGAGCAAGGAATCAAGTCAGAAGCAAGCCACAAAAGGTTAACATTTGTGGCAACTTTGTCACCGCTTGAAACCGTTCATGATGTGGAGTTTGGGGGCTTTGGATGGTGTGTGCTTCAAGGCAGGGTGCAGAAGCAGCTGGTGAACCCGGCACACTGAACCGGAGGTCAGTTGCAAACATTTTGTGCTGTGCAAACTCCTCTTATCCCAGCCTCATTCCTTTCCAATAGGAATATGCTTAGCACAAAGCAATCCATGTAAAGGCTCCATAAATCCAAAAAAGGGAGTTACTGATCGAGGAATTCTCAGATTTCTGCCAAGGCACCCTCCCCTGTGCTGGAGGTCAGCCTGGTACGCTAAGCAGAGCCAAATTGTGGACTGGACTCAAGGAATTAAGTTCAACACTTCAAATCTAGACTTTTAATGGGCGATTTTTCTTTTCAGTGATGAAGACAAAACAAAATACAAACAGCTGATAACAGCCCAAAGTAAACCGGGAGAAAAAGCACAAGAAGAAAGCTTGGAAACAAATCTCATAAAGGATATCTAAGAAGAGATTTTCTGAACAAAGGGAAAAAAGAAAGCAGCTTTTTAAAACTCTGGTCTGAGATTAAGCAGTTTGTGAGTGAACAATAAGAAAGTACAGGCCGCAAAAATAAGACATTTGCTCTCTTCAGCAGGATAAAAAATACTGCTCTTTGTTAACTAGCAAGAAAAAAAAAAGGCCCCTTAGGCATTGAAGCACAGCATAAGCTTTTCCTAGCCCCATGACCTCAACAAATATGTTAATAAAATCTTTTACCTCCCTGGAGTGGAACCAGAGTAAATATTTACTTAACACATCTAAGTTCTAAGTCTGGACCACCTTATTCCCTTATATAAATTGGTTTTCATTTGCAACCAAGAAATTAGAAACACCACATTTTGCAATGTTTCTCCTACTTTTATGGTAGGAGAAGGAAGGATGAAAGGGAAGGAAGGGAGGGAAGAGAGGAAGAAAGAAAGAGAGCAAAAGACTGACGGACAGAATGACCAAGGAATACTGTAAGGAAGAAAAGAAAACCATATTGGGCCCGAGTGCACCAAACTGCACTTGCGAATTTTTGAACTGTATTCTCTGCCACAAATGAGTCATGCTCTTGATACCCTTTCCAATACTAGACATCTGGAATTAGCAGGACCTTTTCCAAGCACATTCCAAGGTTAATAGGAAACATCTAGACTTGCTTTTATTAGCCAGTTTGAGTAATTTTAGGTATACTGCATTTCACCTTCGTATAAGAAGTCTGATTTCTACTCACCAAGAATGCTAATTTTTCTTTCTTCTTGTTCTAAAGTTACTGTGCTACTCAATAAAATCTATGAAAGTCTTCACCAACAATGTGGAAGAAAAAGTCCTCGAAACTCAGGGTTTTTTTCCCTAAAGCCCTAAATTAAAAGCTAGTGAATAAATATTTATCTGGACATATGGACTTGGGGTTTTTCTTGATCTGGGTGAATAATGAGATAGCCAGTTGCTTTTGAGGAGCTTATGAACAATTTCAAAGCATTCCTATTGCTGACATATGCAAGACTGACTTTTCCAGAAAGTTTGCATTTTCTCCCAAAGTGCTCATTCCAAAAGAAGTTATTCACTCTTTCCATCAATGCACCCTCTTCTGCTGGCAGCTGCAAACTGCTCAGCATTTACCAAAAGTCATTTCACAGTTCAGTGCTTGTCGTGTACCGTCTTGGTCATTTAAAGACTAGATAACTCTTCAACAGCAAACAGCATCACAACAGATCACCAAATTTGGAGGGGAAGTGGTTTCGATCATGGAGAGGATGTAATTAAACTTTGTTTAAATCAGATACTAGTTGATTATCTTTTAAGAAATTTGGCTTTAAAGAGGGGGAAAATATAGGCAGATCTGTATGTGCACACCATAAGTGCTCAGGGCACTACGAGGCTCCTGGTAAAGTGTCCTTTATGAAAACTGGCAAAAAGCTAAAAGCACAGAGGAACAGAAGAAGGTTAGGATGGATGTGCCCCTGCCCACCACCTGGGTGCTCAGCCCCACTGAGCGCGGGCTGACTCAGACGGCGGCTTCTCCCTGACAGAGGCCAGCCTGGCAGTGACACGGGAAGCAGAGAAGGCCACAGGCGGTGGCCATCCACCCAAATGGATGAGGCGTTTTGGGACCGGGAGTCACCAATAAATACCTGCAGAATCATGAAGATGACTGCAAAAGGAATGCCAAATTAGGAGGCCAAATTCCCTGGGAAAGGGATCACTCGTATTCTAATTAGCATGAAAAAGACAGCATTGGAAACTCAGAACTTCATTCTAAATCCTGACTGCATTCTGAGACAAGAGAAGACAAAAGAAGACTGATATTGACATCTTTGGGGCTTTTTCCTTCAGTTCTTCTTCCATGGTAAACCAATCAGCAAAACTACACTTCTCCAAAGGAAGAGAACTGTGAGCAAGACATAAGCGTTGTTGGAACCCACACTGGCAGAATATTTAAACTTGGAGAGCCACAGTTTTCTGTGGGAAATGCACACTGAAGTTCATTATAATTTTTTTTTTTTTTTTTACTTTTAGGCACATTTTCTAGGCACACCCCTTTAAGCCTCAGGGTGCCGCTGAAAGGGTGAAATGCATCAGTACATGTAAGGCCACGGCAACAGGGCGGGCACAGATGGACCAAGCAGGCCTGGGTCAGCCTCACCGTCTGACGGAGGAGGACGCTCTGCAGTCAGGGAGCTTGCCCAAGGTCACATATCCAAGAAATGGAGGAGACAGGATGCACACGCAGCCTCTCTTCTCAAAGAACACGGTCTGTCCACACCAGTCTTCTCCGCTATTTCCCCGGAGCCACCTGCAGTGGGGCCTGCTTTCAGCCCCTAAGTAGGTGCTGGGCATCTCTACTTAGTGCCCTTCTGATGAAAGTTAGTTGGATTGCTGACACCTACTATCAAGAGTAGTTTTCTCAAAAATATTTGTTTCTCTGCTAGCTGTGTTTTCGTTTGTGTGTGTGTTTTCTGATAAACAGCTGCCCTTCAAAAATAACAGAGTGAAGTAAGCCAAAAAGAAAAACACCAATACAGTATACTAACGCATATATATGGAATTTAGAAAGATGGTAACGATGACCCTATATGCGAGATAGCAGAAGAGACAGAGATGTATAGACCAGTCTTTTGGACTCTGTGGGAGAGGGCGAGGGTGGGATGATTTTAGAGAATAGCATTGAAACATGTATATTATCAGATGTGAAATGGATCACCAGTCCAGGCTCGATGCATGAGGCAGGGCGCTCAGAGCCGGTGCACTGGGACGACCCCGAGGGATGGGATGGGGAGGGAGGTGGGAGGGAGGTTCAAGATGGGGACACATGTACACCCATGACTAATTCATGTGAATGTGTGGCAAAAACCACCACAATAGTGTAAAGTAATTAGTCTCCAATTTAAATAAATTAATTAAAAAAAAAATAACTTGCCTAAAAAACCCAGCACTATTGCAGGGCACAGAGGGCGTGCTCGCCAGCATCCAAGCGTTGCCACAGTCACTGGGGAAAGACAACTCTTAGAGCAGCAACTCTCACTTGGCCACCTTACGACTGTGGATCTAATTAAACCCAAGCAACACTGATCACCAGTTTTGTCTTTTTTCAGTTTTCCCTGGAAGGAAATGTTCAGCACAATACAAATATCTAGCAAACACTGCAGGTAATTACAAAGGGTATTTGCTGAGAAGCCAAATTGTTTTAATATGACCTCTAAATAAACTCTCAAGCAACTTCTCTGATGACCTGGCAATGGACAACCTAATTCAGAATATCTTTCTTTCAACAAATGCCATTAGAAATCATGTTCACTGCAACTTTGCTTTTCAAAATTTCAATTTCAAGACAAACTGTTTAGTCAAAGGAGAATTAAATTCTTGATCAATAATACGCAGCTATGCAAACCATACATTACATATAAGTGTAAAGTGATCCTAGTTGAAGAGGAAGAAAATAAATACTTATTAGAATAGAGAGGCATGTATAAACTATTAAGAATGGTAATTCAGAAAGAAAAACAAATCTAACCTGATTCCAGTTGGGAACTTTTAATTAACATAGTCTAAGAAATGCAGTCAGTTCTAAGGACAAAAATGGAAACACAGGGACCAGGGAACAAGCCAACCATTAGTTATTACTATCATGAAGGTAACAAATAGCATGTAACAAGAAAAGTGGTTTGTGATCCCCAAACCACATGTAGAGTACTGTATTCATTCATTCAAAGACATGATGAACCTCTGGTTTTGTCTAAAGAACATAAGAACATTGATCAATTGGGTAAAAATTCACATTAATTATCAGATGAATTGTTTCTATGATGCCAAAAACCATTTCTGATTGAATTGATTGTGACAGTGTAGACAGTTAAGCCTGTATAATAAAATTAAAGTTTAAAAAGCAGTCCTCATGAAAAAAAAAAAAAGGAATAGGCTTAATGAAGATGAAATGAAAAGATGTAGAGACTTGACTCCCAGACCTTGATAACAAGATCAGAATAATTTAAGATTCTATTATCAAGAAGCGAGCAAAACATACAAGGGCCAGAGGCATTCCACGATGTATAATTAGACCCAAGTCTCCACAGGGCACTGTGAAATGGAGCTTCAGTTATACAGCTTTTTTTATAGGGCCCAGAGCATTCAGGCTTTGGAAACAATCAAATCCAGGTAATAAAAGATCAAAATTACAAACATGAGAAGGGCTCCAAGATGTGGGCAGAATTTTTGGTGCTGTATTAACTAAATTGGTTGAGTATATGTATTAATTATCCAATCAAAAAAATCAAGAAATATTTACTAAGTACTTATTTTCTATGAAGTATTGAATATTTGGTAGGTAGCTTTCAACTCCAGAGAATACACATCTTAGGAAAGACAATTCCCCATTAGTTTGGGCTGCAAGTACTAAAACAGCAAAGAAAACACATTTAAAAAAAAAAAAAGTTTTTTTTTAGAGCTAAGCCACCAAATCTTGGGGTATCTATTCAGGAAAAGTGAAAGTGAAAGTTAAGTCGCTGAGTTGTGTCCGACTCCTTGTGACCCCATGGACTGGTGGGCTACAGCCCACCAGGCTCCTCTGTCCATGGGATTCTCCAGGCAAGAATACTGGAGTGGGTTGCCATTTCCTTCTCCAGGGGATCTTCCCAACCCAGGGATCGAACCCAGGTCTCCCGCATTGCAGGCAGATGCTTTAACCTCTGAGCCACCAGGGAAGCGGGTTAATTAACGACTTCATCTTTTCAAATTCTAATTCTCATAACGATGCTATCTCAGAAAGTCCATGAGATTGCATGTCTCAAATAGTAGGTCCATTCTCTGCCCAGTATTCCTTCTTTTCAGCCAGTGTTAACTGTCCCCACAAGGCAGCAGGCACTAGGCTAAATGCTCAAACATGTGCTGCCAAACCCACAGGGCACCACGGTACACCGAGGCTCAGCAACTGCCTGGCAAATGTGCACAACGGCAGACTTTCCCAGCATGGTCTCAATAAGCTTTTTGGTAACTTTCACTATGATGACTTCACGAAGGGCAAGAAATAGTCCTTCTTGAAAAAGTACTTAATAACAATCCCTTACTTGGGTCACGTTTTTAAGTATCTTAGTTTTATTCATCTAACCACAGAATCCAGTTTTTCCTTGACAGTTTCGAATGTTGGCTGCCAAACCCAGTATCTTCTCCTAATTTCTACTATATCTGACACTGACTTTTTTCAACAAGAGACCACAAAATGCCTGGATCCATTTTAAACACAACTTTTGTAAATTCCCCCTGTTGGGTCAGTGGACTGCAGTACTTTTCCCTGCTGGAATTGTATCAAACACAATTCAGACAGGAAGGCTGCTACCTGCCCTAGTAATCAAAGGACAGCGGTGTGCGATGGTGATCTGAGTAAGGGCTGGAGTGGAGAAGGGACAAGAGCTAGAACTGGGCAACCACACCAAAACTTCATGCACGTTATGAATCTCCCTCTTGTTTTAATTACTTATTGGTACAGGTCTCTGGCTCATATTTTCACCAGCAACAACTATTCAGCTATTCTCCCTTTCTTTCCAATCAATGGCTCTGGTTCCCAATTTCAGCATAAAAGGGGCAAACAGACCTTCCTTTCATTGACCGCATTCTGTTAAATATCCTTCCCTTCTCTTCAAACAGGCATGATGCTTGTATTTTAGCTTACGGGAGTTAGGATGAATACTGAACAAGCACAGTTAAAATCAAGGGTTTAAAAATACCTCCAGCTAGATAAATCTAGGGCTTCCCTGGTGGCTCAGACAGTGTAAAGCATCTCTGCCTGCAATGCAGGAGACCTGGGTTTGATCCCTGGGTTGGCAAGATCTCCCAGAGAAGGGAATGGCAACCCACTCCGCTATTCTTGCCTGGAGAATTCCATGGACAGGGAAGCCCGGCAGGCTATATAGTCCATGGGGTGGCAAAGAGTTGGACACAATTGAGCAACTTCTTAGGCACAAGGCTGAGATCGGAAACCATTCTGAGATAATAACAGGCAATTATTTTATTTGTAAAGAATTCATCACCTTGTGAAACCAGAGCAGATGATGCTCTGCTGTCATGACTGACAGATTGCTGAGAGGCAAACTGTGGACCGCTGGTAACACCTCACCAATCACCTGAAGCAGAGCGACATCCCGCAGCAGGACTCGGGATGGATGTGTGACCCCACCCTAAAGGTGAGAGTCCCCTTCCAGCAGACCACACCAAACTAAATTTCTGGACACTCTGAGGGCCTCTTCTGTCTAAAGAGTGGAGAAGGCAGCGCAGAACTGAGGAGCTGGTTTTGTATCGTGTTGACATTTCAGTTAACTCTCCCCTCTTACCTCCCTAACACTAAGCCTTCTTTATTCAGTGAGAGATGGTTTTCAGCAGCAAATTCATCCCCTGTGTGTAGTGACTTAATTTCCTGGGTCCTACGTTTTATTAAAAAATCAGAACTGTCACACCCCTGCAAAGTGTTGGGCTACTACGAGTTGTAAACCTCAAGATGAGCCACCTGCTTCTGCCCAGAAATAAGAGATCTCCACGTATTTCTGAGCTCACTCACTCATTTATTCCACAGACATTTGTTGGTTCCTAAGGATGTGCCAGTTGCCACACAGGTATTGGAGCAGTGGTTAGACTGGCTCATGGAGGTGTAATCTATTCCAAGGTCCATGAAGGTTAGGGGTTCCTTTCACTTTGTAGGAAAAGAATGCCAGCCAATTTCACTAGCTGTTCTCGAGTTCCCTCTCAACTGTTCCACAACTGAACTCACCATCCCGATACAGGAAAAGGGGAAATAGAGGCATCACAGCTTCAACTGCACCATAAAAAGAGGTCCGATGTTCACCGACTAGTGGTCAGTGTTTGCGTCAGGTTTCCAGCCTTGGAGGGTAGAAATGCATTCGGAGAAGCCGGCCGCAAGCAGGATACTGTGTGTGTTCAGTCTACAAGGGAGCACGAGACTATTCCTGCTAGATGTCCTGGGGAGAGTTCCTTGGAGGTGTTGTCATTTAAATTCAGTCTGGAAGAAGAGCTTTATTTTGTCAGGAGGAGCATTCTTTCCAGGACTGAGTAAGCAAAGGCACGGAGAGGAGGGCCTCCTGGGGCACGTTCAGAACAACAAGTGGCCTGGTCCTTCTAAGAAAATAAATGCTACAGTAGCTAGAAATAAAACGCGAGTTCACACAGCTACCGGAATGGCTGCTCAGCCACAGAGATTCAGTTTATGAAGGTTTAAAACACAAGTTGAAAAAAATATTTACAAGTATGATGTGGGAGTAGGCATAAGGAATTTAAGGGAACAGCGCTTGTGTGTGTCACTTACTGCCTAGGGGCTGAGGCCAACCGCACCTGAAGGGTCCAGAACTGGTAAAATCATTTCATATCGAAAACCTTGCAGCTGATGCCTTCTGAGTCTGTCCTGTTTCCAGAAGAGATTCCAGAAAAATCCTTCTTGGTCTTGGCTTTCCCCAACTTTTGGGTATCATGTGATGAGATTCCCTTATGATGGTCACTAAACTATTGTCTAAATTAGTAACAGCCCGTAGGCCTCAAATTGTAAACAATTTTATTATGATGATGTAAGCGCTGGCTTGAATTCTGAATACGTACATCTGTCTAATCAGGAAGTAGTAGAGAGAACCAGCTGGTTTTGTGTGGTTGCGACTGATTAGCACACAGCTAGCCGCAAAGGGAAGCATGGGGCCTGCTTTCCCAGCTGGCGCAACACCATCACCCTCTCTGGCCAAGTGGACACTAAGGAATCCTCTGGCATTTACCAGGGGAAGTGCAGCCACCTTCTCCCAAGAAAGAGGTTAAGCGTGCTCCCTTCCCTATTGCTTCCAGCTCGGGACCTTCCTTCTTCTTACCACCCTACCACTGCCCAAGGAGAGTGAGAGGCAGCAATAAATAAGGTGTATGTGAATGAACACGTGTGCTTTCTTTCTGTTGGGCACAATCAACATGCAAAGAGCCTGAGACAGGCTGGAACCTGAGTGAGAGCCTGGGGCCATCTCCAAGATGCCTGAGCTGTGGCTGCCTCTAGCTCGGCCCATGGAGTCCTTGACTTCTAGGTCTAGTGTGTGAGATCTGTCTTTGAGAGCACAGAGTCCTGAAATAGGGAGGAGGACATTCACTAATGCAGTAAACATCTATTATGCTCACTCCTGTAAGCATACCTTTCTAATAAGCATATTTCTTTCACCAGAAATATGCTTTTCTCTCATCTAAATATACCCATCCTTCGGTCACTCAATATTTATTAAGGACTGATGCTAAGCCCTGAAAACGTCAAGAAGGCACAGTACCTGCTCTCAAGGTCCTTCTAGGTTTCAAATTTTGTGCTGGCTCCAATCAGTTGTTAATGTAACAAGACAGTGAAGATTTGGAAATCTCTTTCAGGATGAATAATAATAATACTGTGTGTTAAGACACTGATTAGCAATGTCTGCCACAAGTGGAGGAGGAGGCAGAAACGGCACACAAACCATGTATCTGTCATCTCTGGGTATAGCTTAATTTCTACCTCCTTAAAAAAAGCATTCACCTCCAATTCCCAGTCTCCAATGATACCACTCCTCTGCATCTTACAATTTAGCACTAGACTATATCGCAAGACATTAAGTTCATCATGCATATCAGTCTTCCTGCCACAAATAAAATATAAATCTACATTCCATAATGCAACAAACTTGGCACAAAGGAAATACTCAAAAAAAAAAAAAAAATGCTTGTTCAGTTGACACAGGAATAGATGTACAATCCTACTGCTAACTCTTCTCATTTTCTTCAGGGCGTCCATACATGGCAACTTTGTTTTCTTGGGATCATTTACATGATATCACAGAATGAGATCATACTGGAAATAAGTAAAGGCTTTAACGTTCCAGTACTGGCAGCAAAGGTTCTCCTGGATCCCAGAGGGGATTTTTAGGACTGTAGGAAAAAGTTGCTGTGAGTTTTGAGTACCACAGCTGCATCAAACCTAGAGGGCTAGTATCACACCGGGTTGTTCAGAGGATGGCTCTAAATGCTGATAAAGGTGAGCAACCGCAAGACACTCTTTTTTGACAAGTGGCTTTATGGCTTAATCATAATTTTTTTCTTCTTCTAATAAATAATGGAAAATAATTTGCTGTGGAAGCTAACATTACATTCACTTCAACTTCCTAGCTCTTTAGAAGAATGGAAGGATAAAACTTACTTCTAGTCCATCAAAACTAAACAAGATTAAGTCATTAAGGATGAATTTTTTAAAAGTCCAACTTAACAGATATTAGCATGTATGGACCAAATATTTACTGAGCTTCTAACATATATTTAATATTTCATTAAACACTGCATATGAAGTTTTTAAACTTTCTGGGAGTCTATTATAATCTAGCTGGTCAGTGAAAGAAATGCATGTGATCCAACTAACAAATAATGCAGGACAGTATAATCTAGTATTACACCAGGTTAATACCATGTCATTGCTACTAATAACTGAATTGATATTTAGAATTTAGTTGAGTGCCATGCTAATGTTTAAATCCCAAACCATTAGAGCTGCTAATACTGTCATGCACTAACAGATCAATTTCAGGATCACTGCTGTTTTTTAACCCACTGAGATGAGAGATTCTTGAAGCTGTCCATAGTTGCAAAACATGTCCAGAAATACTCATTTCAGATAGATTTAGATCCAAGAAATAGGATTTTTAGGAACTATAATTTCTACAGATGTAGACTGAGACTTATGGTTAATTTTCCAATATAAAGCAAAGGAGTGGTTTAAAGCCAGAATATTTAAAATATATCTTGATCAACTCAGATGATACAGTCCAGCTACATCCATTACATTTTCCTCTGGTATATTCAAATTGGATTCACTACTAAGATTTCCTTATTGCTAGTCTTTTTCCTGTATAACAAAGGAATTATTCAGATCATTCAGGCAAATCCCTTCCACTCCTGCCTCAGTCCAGCAACATTTTGAATAAACCAAGATGAATCAGACAAAATCAAGTTATTTTGTGTTAAGCATAACGATTCAGATAATTATCCTAACCCTCCATTTCACTTTGGTTGTGAGGATAAGGTCCTAAAAGACTTATCAGCCAGAAACAGCACTTAAAAACATATGTGCAAGAGCAGGGACGCTCCTAGTCAGTCTAGTGTAAGTGAACACAATGTATAAAACTCATCATCTTTTATTCATTTGGATTAGTAAAGTGTTCATATTTCAGAAGTGTATTTTCCTATTTTAAAGTATTCATCTTAGACTGTGCGCGCTCAGTCACATCTGACTCTGCGACACCATGAACTCCAGCCAGCCAGGTTCCTCTGCCCATGGAATTTTTCAGGCAAGAATACTGGAGTGGGTTGCCGTTTCCTACTCCAGGGGATCTTCCCCACCCAGGGATCGAACCCAGGTCTCCTGCACCTCCTGCATTGGCAGGCAGATTCTTTACCACTGCACCACCCGGGAAAATCATTCATCTTAGGGTTTAAAATAAAGAGACTTCTTTCAGTGTATTTATGAAGATTTGATTTACACACCAGTTTTTAAGAATTGCATCAGTTTAAAATAGAACAAACAAAAAAATAGAATGATATTTTAAATACCTGTTTATTCCAAGATTTCTGCTCAAATACCTTCCTCCGCCTGACTTATCTATTTAGCTCAAGAGGAAGCGGGACTGGGGCTAAACCCAGGTAGACCATCCCTACTGTCCCAATTCCCCAAACAATTCCCAATTCTCTCCTCACAATGCACTAGAAGCACTGGTAAAAGAGAAGACAGTACCATCTAAAATTACTCTCCTAGGTACTTTTCAGCATCCCCACAATCAAAAAATCCCTGAGTAACTTGTAAATTTACATTCCAAAACCCAACGGCACAGCTACCAACAGCACCTCATCCCTTTGCAATCTTTCTCTTTTTCTTTAACAAGAAAACCTTATGTTACTGGAGAGATTATTGAAAGAGTCTCCTTGTAAGTTCATGAATGCCACTTCACAGACTGTACAGAAAGCAAAGCTCTATGAACGGTACAATGGAGTCAACTCATCATTTTGAAAAGCTCAGCATCAGACTTAGAGAGAATCTAAAATTGTTCCAATCCCTAGGTCTCTGTTAAAACATAATGAGCCCAAGCTTTTGCCACTGTGAATCCATGGCACATTCATACTAGGAGGCAAGTTTACAGCACAAAGGGTAGTCATGTTGAAAATCAGGACTAAACTTTGACACTGAATTAAATAATTTATTTTTTCAAACTATTCAGTAAGACCATCTGCTTATTTTTGAAATATTTTCTTCTCGGTGATGTATCTGAAGCAAGTACCTTTAAAATAAAACAACTAAGTAAATCCCAAGGACCAATACTAAATATAATCTTAGAAATTAAACAAAAAGTCAAATATAAATTAAAGAAATGCTGAAGATTTCTGCAGACTCACAGTATCTTGTTAATTGCAAAGACATGTGGCGGGGGGGGGGGGGGGGGTTGGTGCTAGAAAAGTTATGCTTACTAGAAAACTGAAAAAGCTGGGGGATGTTATGAAAAAGAACACTCTAGAAAACTAAGATGAGGCAAACCACACTCAAAATTAAAACTTATAACAGTACTCCTAAAATGCACAACCACAGATGCACTGTTGCCTATGTAAATGATGCCCCCTGGAGCTGTGCCCAAAGGGTCCCCTATACGGAATACAATGTGATTAGCGCCTCATAGATTAACAACGCAGTTGTATTTTTTGATAATGCAAAAAGTTATCATTGTGAAACATCATTTTAGGGTATGTCAAATGTCTAAATATTGAACCATTCTGTTTTGGATCCTGGAGTCTACTAGTTAATTTCTTACTCTGAAATGAGTTGATTATAAATTTATATTTGGAATTAAGCCCTTTACTAAACAGGTCAATAACACTGAAATTAGCTTTTTAGTGTTTTAAAATATGGAAATCCATGTTTCTATACAAATGGAAAGATATGTTTCACAGAAAAGATACAAAAGTTTATATATTTTCTAGAGGTGACCAGGTGTTAAGTCTACTGCTTCCCTAGTGATAAGTCTTTAAGTAAGCCTGTTACACAGGTCAGCAAAGTAATTCCTGTTTTAATCAAGGAAAGAAAATAACTTTACTTTTCCAAAAAGGAGAAAAGGAGGTATACGACACCTCTAATATCAGTTTTAAAAAAAATACAACCTAAGTTTATTTTTTTTTACATTAGTCTGTGAAAACACTGAAGAGCTCAGACCTCCCGGAATAAGAAAATTGCTAGAAAGTTACTTGGAATCACCCACAGACAATAACTGTCAGTGGTTTCATTTCAGGCAATGGGTTTGTGCCAAAAGGGACTGACATCTTGATGAAAGGATCACCAAAAAGTTGTGAGAATTTTTCCATGACTAAAAATCCTTCCAAGAGCAACAAACTGACTTCTCATTCTGCCACCATAAATAGACGACAACTGTAAGAAATTGACAACATGTAACAATAATTCGAATTTGCTCTTCTGCATTCGAATCGTTCCAACTTTCATTCTTGGCTTTGGCATACATGCTTACTTCGCTCACTACTATGGAAACATGATATTTATTCTTTGAGCTTGATCTATAGGACTAATTTTGGCAGAATCAGTGGTCAGACTGATGTTTAACCAAACTGGTCACCTGACATTACAACACACATGAATCTTCATACCCTCTTTATCCCAGGGTAAGGTTCTGGGATAAAGAGCCACAGGACAAAGTGACGTGGCCAATCACAGGAAAAGATAAAGGAATAAACAAAAATAATTTGCAGTGGGTTATTTTATTACCATCCTAGAACCCTGTGACAATGGATAGTTAGGAATTTAATATCTACTTAGGAACCATTTGCACAAAACCTACTGATTAATTTTCTGTTTATCCCTTTTGCCTTCTACCTTAAGTTCCTTAATTTGGTCATTATCAACCTATGCCCAAGCAAGATCTATTTTATTTGATGCTTTGACACCCACCTGTTGAAATGACAAGTGAGGCATACACAAAAAATAAAGAGCTTACTTATTAACAGAATTCAAACAGAATTCATTTAACTGCTTCTGACTCACTTTTCTCCTTGGAAGCTTATACTTGGATTGCTCTCAAAAAAAACATCAAGTATATCAGATTCAATTTTGATTCATTAAATTCCTCCCTCCTTTAAAAGAAAAAACGAAAACTAAATTTGGAAACCACACATTCAAAGTGGCAAAGAAGTGTTTTAAAGAGCATAAACATCTGCAGTAGGACATGCTGTACTTAACTAAAAAGTTTCATGACATTTCTGTTCTTTTTTTCAGTTCAACTTCATTTCCAGAGAGGAAATTTTTCAAAAAAGATTAATACATGTATTCAACTGTTTTTAATGTGTATTTCATCTATTTCTTTAATCCATCATCGAACACTAAGCTGCCTCCTCTGTGGATCATAATGCTTGTCAGAAATAGTTACACCTTCATTTAGAGGATAACACGCTTATCTTCTAAATCTGAGCAGATGTCTCTCATCAATGAAGTTATAAATCAACAACAATAAAACGGTAATTATATTTGGGAGACAATAGCATGCATTAACATAAAAGTCCATGCTCTATATATATACCGCTTTAGCATACACTATAGCTGTTGGATTAGCTGGACACAGACTCCTACTCTTGGGATAAGTTCTGGCTCTCTCTACTAGAAGACCCATTGCTTTGTTTGAGCCCCATTGCTGCCACCTCTTCCACGCATGTCACCAATTTATCACCCTTCTTAAAGAACAGGACAGTTTCTGTTGTTTAAGTTAAAAATTTTTCACTTCTGAAAGGAATTTCAGTTTTCTATTCAAAATGATTGAAAATCAAAAGATCTTATTCCGAATTCATCACATCCAATTAATATAAATTGCTGTACTGCAGAAGCTCGCCAGGCTGGATAGGAACCTCTGAAAGGTCATATCGGGTAGAAACAATGAAGGGTTCAGGGGAGATGAAGGTGGGTGGTTGATATTTAAAAAGAATAAAGACTAGTAAGAAGCAATTGAGAATCTCCTCTGATGACCAATTCTTACCATTTTGAGAATCCTTAACAGTCTTGGCCTTGCACCCTCCCTCTCTTCAGTCCAAGGAGACCAACCAACCTGCAAAATATGTTTAAATACAGTAGACAAATTGCCTTACCATAGGTCAGCAAATGAGAAATGGTTGTTTAGAGGTTACAGACAAATAATCATTTTCTGTGGTTAAGCTCAGTTACATGCAAATTATTGTAACCACTGGGGCTTCTGAAAGAGCTTTTCAATCGGTCTGCAGGCTTAAATAGGGGACAAAGGAATCCCTGGTACCTGGCTTTGCAGAGTCCTGGGCTATTCTTAGTGTTGGGTTCATCTTTAAATTGAGGGAGTTCAAAAGGTTTAATAACTTAAAAGTAGAACCAAGTGATAAAAATAGATTGTTTTCTGGCCGCTCTTTGTTCCCAGACATACTACTGGCAGTATATTTGCAATCAAGACAGCAGAATACGAATCAGCCTTCCACCGTGTAGTGTAATGCCTCAGAGTGGATATTTTTGGAAATGGCACTGCATTACATAACCTTCCGTGTTTAAAAAAAAAAAAAAAAAAACTACACTAAGGGGGGAAAGTCAGGAATATACACCATTATGCCCTTCTCCCTAAACCAAATAAACATTAATATCCGTGCTGCGGTGATTTTCCTCTCAACCCTCGTGTCAGAATACAGTTCTTTTGTTAACATAAGTTATGACAAAAATTAAGATGAATGGAGAAACAAAGTTCTCTAACAGGGTATTATAAGCTCTTCGAGTTTTCCTATAATGGTATTACAGACACACAGAAATGCAAATCAGATTATCATCATCAAGCAAAAAGCAGTCACTTATTTTTAAGCCATCCCTCCCCCAAAGTTCAGCTGCTTTATAAGAAAATGCAGAAAAAAAGTGTTGCAAGATCGAATGCCTGAAAAGACCCTTGGAGGCGCAGCAGCTTTGAAAGAGTAATAAAGACTAAGGATGGAGGAACACAAATCCACTTTATAAAAGGGGAGGGGGGTGTGCATGCACCAGAGTGCATTTAATGCAAAGAAACAAAACAGTTCCTAACAATGCTTTATTAGCAAGAAGAACAAAAATTAATCACACCGACAAGCGAAAAACCCCACCCCTTCCCAACAGATTTCTCCCTCTTAACTTGTGCATTAGGAACAAAAAAAAAAAAAAAAACACCCAAGTCAAATTCCAGCCTTAATGCAGCGGGACCAAAATGCCAGAATTTCTCTAAGTACAGGCTTCCGTTCTTTAAAATTTAGAGGGAAGAAGCATGAACTCTGCAGGGCTGGAGTACAGCAAAGAGCAACGGCAAGAAATCGACACAAAAGAGAAAGCAGCGCTCCCGGCCGGGGATGGGAATGGCATATACTTACAGACAAAAGCCCCGTTCCCTGTTCACTCTCTCCTCTCTACACCTGAAACACAAATGTGGATGAAAAAGGGTATCATGCTAGAAAGACAACTGGGGAGGGGGTGGGGGAGGGGGCGGGGGGAGGGAAAGGGGTGGAGGAAAAGGAGGGAGGAGGGGGAAGGGAAACAAAACCCAAACCGGCTTCACTTCCAAGAAGTGCAGCCTTGGAAGAAGGAGGAGGGGGAAGGTCTCCCTGCCTCGCGCTGTCTCTCCAAGAGTGTGTGTCTCTCTCTAAGAGTCAGTTTCTCTCTCTCTCTCTCTCTCTCTGCTGCTAGTGTGCTAGTGAACAATGAGCTAATTCTGATGGGCTGGCGCCGCGCCAGCACCCCAGCCTCGCTGCCACTGTGCGGCCGCGGCGGAGCCAGACTGCTTACTCGGCAGGAATCGGCGACTCGGGGCCCGGTCGGCAGGCTGCCAAGGCGCGCGCGCCCCGGCACCCCGCACCCCGGGAACCCCGAGCGCCGCGCCGCCCCCCGCGCCTGCCGGGCCCGGGGACAAAGGGGCCCGCGGCTCCGCGCGCCGCCCCGGCTCCGCCCCCGGAGCGCGGCGCGCACACACCCGGCCCGGCCTCTCCCGCCCCTGGCGGGCTTCTCCGCCTCGACGTGCGGTTGCTTTTCAGACAAATAAGGAGGCGGAGGAGGCGGTTTGGGGGCGCGCCAGGCGTGAAGGCGGCCAGGGCGCTGCACAGCCCGGCGGCTGGCCAGGGCCCCGGGGAGAGGCGGCGCGGCCCGTACTGTAATAATAAACCTGCAGCAGAGGGCATCTGAGGGAAAGAGGACGGCGACCGGCGGCAGCCGCCTTCCCTTTTATGTGCCTGTCCGGAGCGGAGCAGAAAATGGGGCCCGCGGCGGCGCGGAGCCGCACACACATAGAGCCGCCTTGCCCGCGTTTGCGCACGGCCCGGGCCGGCCCCGCCGGGCACGCGCGCCCCGCTCCCGGCAGCGAGGGAGCCCGCAGCCCGAGCACCCCCGTGGCCCTGTGGCTGCGCGCGCACACACACGGGCACGCACACACACACACACGCGTGCGTGCACGGTCACACGCGTGCACAGACAGCTAGAGGCTGAGGTCTGGTGTGATCAGCACAAGACACCCTCCCCGAGTGCTCCCTTCTCCCAGAAGGGTTTAGTAGGTTCCCACTCTCAGCCCCACTGAAATCGTACTCTTGAAAACTGGAGATTGCATTTTAAAAGAGGTTCTTTGCATTTCTGATTTTTTTAAAAAACCTTATGTTTCTTACTTAAAATATGACTGTCTTTTTTACAGTAATTTAAAAGCTCAGATTTTTGCTACAAATTCGAACAAACTGATTTTGTTGCCAACCAAACAGGATATAATTTTATGGTAATTGTCACATGTTAGAGGGCAGTACTATTTCCCAATTCAATTGCTTTGCCAAGAAAAAAGATATGAAGGATCATAATGTCTTCTAAATTTGCCATCAACATTTTACTTCTGATCACTGAAAGCAATGTTTTCCATTATAGCAATCAAAAGAAAGGGCGGATGGACCTACAAAAACTAAGTTCTTAAACATTTCACTACAAAAGTAGCAGCAAATACTGATTAGACTGCTAGTGGGTGTAATGTTTAAGGGGCCCACTTGGAGCTTCCCTGAATCAATCTAAAACATCAGATATTTTCCTAAGGACCACAAGAAAACTTACCTTGGAACCATAACTAGGAACAAAAGGAAAAAACAAGTCTCAGTGAATTTTCCCAATGCCTTCAGGGCCAGTGTTCACCTGCCCAGAAAATGATGGAAGGCAGGTCTGTGGAGTAAATGGGGCAGTGGGATAGGGCAGAAGCCTGGGGGCTGCCTCTGTAGGTCTGAAGCCCCAGGAAGCTGGTAAAGGGCACCCCAACACAGATCTTAGGCATTAACCTCAGAGTCAGATTTGAAACCCGAGAGAGCTCTGCCACATGGACCAAAAATCTATCCCAGGAAAATATGTTCAAGTTATTTCTACAAGAAAGCATTTCTCCATACACACCACACACACATTGAGTTTATTTTTTTCATTTATTTTAATTGGAGGCTAATTACTTTACACTCTTATAGTGGTTTTTGCCATACATTCACATGAATCAGCCATGGGTGTACATGTGTCCCCATCCAGAACCCCCCTCCCACCTCCCTCCCCATCCCATCCCTCAGGGTCATCCCAGTGCACCAGCCCCAAGCACCCTATCTCATGCATCAAACCTGGGCTGGTGATCTATTTCACATATGACGATATACATGTTTCAATGCTGTTCTCTGAAATCATCCCACCCTCACCTTCTCCCACAGGGTCCAAAAGTCTGTTCTTCACATATGTGTCTCTTGCTGTCTCGCATATAGGATCATCGTTACCATCTTTCTAAATTCCATATACATGCATTAATATACTGTATTGGTGTTTTTCTTTCTGACTTACTTCAATCTGTATAATAGGCTCCAGTTTCATCCACCTCATTAGAGCTGATTCAAATGCATTCTTTTAATGGCTGAGTAATAGCCCATTGTGTATATGTACCACGGCTTTCTTATCCATTCGTCTGCTGATGGACATCTAGGTTGCTTCCATGTCCTGGCTATTGTAAACAGTGCTTCAATGAGCTTTGGGGTACACGTGTCTTTTTCAATTCTGGTTTCCTCGGACACACGTTGACTTTAGTGTTTACGCAAAACTTACCTAAGATGATGTCCTTTCAAAACACAGGGAAATTTGGAAATTATAATATGCTAATTTTTCTTCATGTGTAATCACAGACATCTAGGTGACACGGATTTTTCAAGAAATAAGAAGAATGGGTCAGAATCATAATCTACTTACCGTGTTCCAGAAAAGCATTGCAAACCAACTATAGGAAACCTTCTTGAGTCTTCTGAGTGTAGGAGACTACACTAACCACTAGGCACATGCATGGGGCACCCACCATGTCACCTCACCCAAGAAATGTAGCAATAGCTGTCTCACTTGCTCCTGGCTGTCATGCTCACTCCCATCTACCCTGTGGGTGACATGGTAGATCCACTGTCCTGAAATGCTTTTTAATCCCTGCTCCATTATAGTACAAAGACCATACATACTTACTCTTCTACTTAAAATTCTCCACAATGTGACCACAATCTAACTTTCTAGTTTTATCATCCCATTTCTTTCCCAGTCATGGTTTATCAGTCCTTTGTTTCTGTATGATTCATTACTTAGGGCCTATATTCATCCAGCCACCATTAACAGTTAGGAAACAAACTCATACAAACACTGACAAACCAAAATGCCTCAACTTCAGGGATGTTTTGACATCTGGGGTCAGATGACTCTTCGATGGGGACAAGGGAACCAATGAGGAGGATAGAGGGGACCATCCAGTTCACTGCAGGATGTTTAGCAACACCTCTGGCCTCTATTAATTGGATGCCCATCGCAAACTCTAGTTAGGACAACCAAATATGTGTCCACACATGGTCAAATATTCTTCTGAGGGTCAAGCTCACCTCTGGGGGATAATCGCTGGTTAAACAATCAGATCCATTTCTGAAGGAGCTGGCTTCTCTTTAGCTATGTGGACTGCATGCACGAGGTACAGAGACCTGAGCAAAACTGAGGCTTTCTTAGGAAAGAGGAAAAATAAGAAGGCGATGTCCTTATTTTGGAATTTATCAACTGTGTTAAGATGATAGGGAAACAATCAAAGCCAAAGTTATGGCGCATTGTGATAAGGACAATTCTAGAGTTCTACAGAGGGTACACGGTGAACACAAAGGCTTCTTTATAAAGATTCAGTGCTTCCTAAAGGAAGTGATGCTTAAAACTGAACTGGTGAAGAATGACCAAAAGGCAGTAAATTAAAGAAGGAGGAAGACACATTACAGCAGAGGCGGGGAGGAAGAGACCATGAACTAAGACGTTTGATCTATCAATTCAGTTCAGTTTAGCCGCTCAGTCATGTCCGACTCTGCAACCCCAAGGACTGCAGCACGCCAGGCTTCCCTGGCCACCACCAACTCCTGGAGCTTACTGAAACTCAGGTCCATCAAGTCGGTGATGCCATCCAACCATCTCATCTTCTGTCATCCCCTTCTCCTTCCACCTTCAATCTTTTCCAGCATCAGGATCTTTACCAATGAGTCAGTTCTTCCTATTAGGTGCCCAAGTATTGGAGTTTCAGCTCCAGCATCAGTCATGCCAATGAACACCCAGGACTGATCTCCTTTAGGATGGACTGGTTGGATCTCCTTCAAGTGCAAGGGACTCTCAGGAGTCTTCTCCAACACCACAGTTCAAAAGCATCAATTCTTTGGTGCTCAGCTTTCTTTATAGTTCAACTCTCACATCCATACATGACTACTGGATGGCTACCAGCTTAGAGTAGATGGACCTTTGTTGGAAAAGTAATGTCTCTGTTTTTTAACATGATGTCTAGGTTGGTCATAGCTTTTCCTCCAAGGGGCAAGCATCTTTTAATTTCATGACTGCAGTCACCATCTGCAGTGATTTTGGAGCCCAAAAAAATAAAGTCTGTCACTGTTTCCGTTATTTCCCCATCTATTTGCCATGAAGTGATGGGACCAGATGCCATGATCTTAGTTTTCTGAATGCTGTTTTAAGCCAACTTTTTCACTCTCCTCTTTCACTTCAATCAAGAGGCTCTTTAGTTCTTCTTCACTTTCTGCCATAAGGGTGATGTCATCTGCATATCTGAGGTTATTGATATTTCTCCCAGCAATCTTGATTCCAGCTTGTGCTTCATCCAGCCCAGCGTTTCTTATGATGTACTCTGCATATAAGTTAAATAAGCAGGGTGACCATATACAGCCTACCAGTCTGTTGTTCCATGTCCAGATCTAACTGTTGCTTCTTGGCCTGCACACAGATTTCTCAGGAGGCAGGTCAGGTGGTCTGGTATTCCCATCTCTTGAAGAATTTTCCACAGTTTGTTGTGATCCACACAGTCAAAGGCTTTGGCATAGTCAATAAAGCAGAAGTAGATATTTTTCTGGAACTCTCTTGCTCTTTTGATGATCTAACGGATGTTGGCATTGTGATCCCTGGTTCCTCTGCCTTTTCTAAATCCAGCTTGAACATCTGGAAGTTCATGGTTCACATACTGTTGAAGCCTGGCTTGGAGAATTTTGAGCATTACTATGCTAGCATGTGAGATGAGTACAATTGTGCAGTAGTTTGAGCATTCTTTGGCATTTCCTTTCTTTGGGATTGGGATGAAAATTGATCTTTTCCAGTCCTGTGGCCACAGCTGAGTTTTCCAAATTTGCTGGCATATTGAGGGCAGCACTTTCACAGCATCATCTTTTAGGATTTGAAATAACTCAGCTGGAATTCCATCACCTCCACTAGCTTTGTTCATAGTGATGCTTCCTAAGGCCCACTTGACTTCTCATTCCGGGATGTCTGGCTCTAGGTGAGTGATCACACCATCATGGTTATCTGGGTCATGAAGATCTTTTTTGTATAGATCTTCTGTATATTCTTGCCACCTCTTCTTAATATCTTCTGCTTCTGTTAGGTCCATAACATTTCTGTCCTTTATTGTGCCCATCTTTGCATGAAATGTTCCCTTGGTATCTCTAATTTTATTGAAGAGATATCTAGTCTTTCCCATTCTATTGTTTTCCTCTGTTTCTTTGTGTTGATCACTGAGGAAGGCTTTCTTATCTCTCCTTGCTATTCTTTGGCACTCTGCATTCAGGTGGGTATATCTTTCATTTTCTCCTTTGCCTTTAGTTTCTCTTCTTTTCTCAGTTATTTGTAAGCCCTCCTCAGACAAGCGTTTTGCCTTTTTGCATTTCTTTTTCTTGTGGATGGTCTTGATCACTGCCTCTTGTACAATGTCATGAACCTCCAACCATAGTTCTTCAGGCACTCTGTCTATCAGATCTAATCCTTAGAATCTATCTGTCACTTCCACTGTATAATCATAAAGAATTTGATTTAGGCCATACCTGGATGGTCTAGTGGTTTTTCCTACTTTCTTCTATTTAAGTATGAATTTGACAATAAGGAGTTCATAATCTGAGCCACAGTCAGCTCCCAGTCTTGTTTTTGTTGCCTGTATAGAGCTTCTCTATCTTTGGCTGAAAAGTATATAATCAATCTGATTTCAGTATTGACCATCTGGTGATGTCCGCATGTAGCGTCTTTTCTTGTGTTCTTGGAAGAGGGTGTTTGCTATGACCAGAGCACTCTCTTGGCAAAATTCTGTTAGCCTTTGACCTCCTTCATTTTGTTCTCCAAGCCCAAATTTGCCTGTTACTCCAGATATCTCTTGACTTCCTACTTTTGCATTCCAGTCCCCTATAATGTAAAGGACATCTTTTTTGGATGTTAGTTCTAGAAGTTCTTATAGGTCTTCATAGAACTGTTCAATTTCAGCTTCTTCTGCATTACTGGTTGGTACATAGACTTTGATTACTGTGATATTGAATGGTTTGCCTTGGAAATGAACAGAGATCATTCTGTCATTTTGAGATTGCATCCAAGTACTGCATTTCAGATTCTTTTGTTAACTATGATGGCTACTCCATTTCTTCTAAGGAATTCTTGCCCACAGTAGTAGATATCATGGTCATCTGAGTTAAATTCACCCATTCCAGTCCATTTTAGTTTGCTGATTCCTAAAATGTTGATGTCCACTCTTGCCATCTCCTATTTGACCAGTTCCAATTTGCCTTGATTCATAGACCTAACATACCAGGTTCCTGTTCAATATTGCTCTGTACAATGTTAGATCGATGACTGTTGACAATCACCGACAGAAGTCTCGTGCATCAGAACCTGACTGCTGTAGTCTATTTCTAACACATATGCCAAAGAAGAGCCCGTCAGAGGACGTGGTCAAAGGAGAAGATGTACTTCATATATAGGTTTTCCTTCCATCTCTCTTAGATATGTGGTTCTTCAATGTATCTTCATATAAAATGTATCTCAAATGTATATTCCTGCAAGAAAACTATTTTTAAGCCTGTCATTGCTTTATGTAATAAGTTAGGTGAGTTTGAATTCTAAGTGAAAAGTTGTGTATAAAAGTGGTTACAGCCAAGCATATATGACCCTGGATAAATGTTTAACCCTTTAGTCTGAGTTTCTTCATCTTTAAGCTGGGTTTACATTCTAAACCCAGAGTGCTGTATTAAGTAGAACTGCATACCATGTTTACCACATAGTTAGCATTACATACACAGTAGCTTTATAGACTATAATAGAAGTATTATAGGTAACTTTATAGAATAAAACTTACATGACATATGGTGATTTGCCCCACCTCTCCTTCTGGCCTCATCTCTAGTTCCTCTCTGGTCAACCCAAACGATGCTCCCCAGTGAGTACTGCATGACTCTTTAGTTTTTTCACTTGTGGTTCCTGCTGCCACCGTGCCTCTTCCCTCTTCGTTAGTGTGTTCACTCTTGCTCATTTTTCACAAATTTAGGTTGTGTATCTCCTCCTCATGCTCAATGTGCACCCTGTGCAAAACTCTGCAATCATTCTTATCGTACTGCCCTGTGACTTTGACTTTATTCTTCACCACTAGGCTGCAAATTCCATGAAGGGACAGACTAAAGACACTGTTGATTACCTGCCTGACACCAGTTGTCTCTTTCCTCTTCCACATTCTTAATGAAACCTGATTTTGTCCTGGTCCCCATTCTTCTCCCATACAGCCCATGATTCCAGGGAGTTCAGTCGCTCAGATTCCAGGGAAGGTGACCCTAAGGAGTAGATACTAATTATTTTAGCCAATCGGTGTATTGAATTGCCTGGATATAATAAGGGCTCACTCATGTGAGTGTGGGACCATCAGACTGAAGGGAAAGAATTATATTGCATGTTAGAACTAAGATATTTGAATTCCATGCTTAAAGCTCTATAGAATCATTGAAGAAATTTAATCTGAAACTGACATGACCAGGTTTTTTCCCCCTAGTTCAATTCAGTTCAGAAGTGTCCAACTCTTTGCCACCCCATGGACCGCAGCACACCAGGCTTCCCTGTCCATCACCAACTCCCAGAGTTTGCTCATACTCACATTCATCGAGTTGGTGAAGCCATCCAACAGTCTTATCCTGTTGTCCCCCTTTCCTTCTGTCTTCAAACTTTTCTAGGACCAGTGTCTTTTGGCCACTATATGCACTATATGGCCACTATATAGTGGCCAAATTATTGGAGCTTCAGCTTCAACATCAGTCCTTTCAATGAATATTCAGGACTGATTTCCTTTAGGATTGGATCTCCTTGCTGTCCAAGGGACTCTCAAGAGTCTTTGCCAACACCACAGTTCAAAAGCATCAAGTCTTCAGTGCTCAGCTTTCTTTATGGGCCAACTCTCAAATCCATATATGACTACTGGAAAAAAATATAGCTTTGACTATATGGACCTTTGTTGGTTTAAAGTATTAGAGCAGTTTGGAGGATAAATTTTAGTAGGGAGAAAGGGCATAATTGGGGAAATAAGATAAATTAGGGGATTTGGTACTCCAGGTGACTAATTATAAATATCCACAATTAAGGTAGAGACCATGGGAAAGGAGATGAGGGTGGAAGTCAAATTACATTCCAAGACAGAATTGCACAACTCATGAAGGATTTAACAGAGTAGCGGGGATTAACTGGAGAAAAGAATCCAACATGATTCCAGGTTTCTGGCTTTATGACTGCTAAGATGACGATGGCTCCTCCTGAAATAGGAAATACAAGAAGAGTGGATCTGGGAGGAGAAGGAAGTGAAATGAGCTCATCTCTGTACCTGTTGAGCATAGAACTCACACATTCAATATCCCAACAGCAAGCTTTGTATAATTTTCTTATCACAACCTCCCTTTTCCTTACGCATCTTTCCTTTAATGGGCTGAATTGTGTCCACTCTAAAATTCATATATTGAAGTCCTGACCCCTGGTATCCCATAATGTGACTATATTCGGTGATAGGGTCTTTAAAGAGATGATTAAGGTGAAATGGGGCTTCCCTGATAGCTCAGTGATACAGAATCTGCCTGCCAATGCACAAGATGCAGGAGATGCAGCTTCAGTCCCTGGGTCAGGAAGATCCACTGAGAAGGAAATGGCAACAAACTCCAGTATTCTTGCCTGGGAAATCCCATGAACAGAGGAGCCTGGTAGACTACAGTCCATGGGGTTGCAAAAAGTCAGTCATGACTTAATGCCTGAGCATGTGTGATAAAATGCCTCATGAGAGTAGGCCTTAATCCAGTGTGACTTGCATCCTTATAAGAAGGAAATTAAGACTCTGTGAACCAGTGAACCAGTAAACTTGCTCAGTTGTGTCCAACTCTTTGAAATCCCATGGACTGTGGCCTACCAGGCTCCTCCATCCATGGAATTTTCCAGGCGAGAGTACTAGAGTGAGATGCCATTTCCTTCTCCAGGGGATCTTCCCGACCCAGGGATAGAACCCAGGTCTCCCGCATTGCAGGCAGATGCTTTACTGACTGAGCCACCAGGGAAGCCCTAAGACCCAGGGGCACACCCAAAGTGAAGACCGTGTACAGACACTGGGAGAAGATGCTCCACCTACGAGTCAAGGAGATCATCTTGAAAGAAACCAGCTCTGCTGACACCTGGATCACCAGATTTGTGAGGAAGTAAACTGCTGTTGTTTAAGCCACCCAGCCTGTGGTATTTTGTTATTGCAGCCCTAACAGACTAATACACCCTCATGATACCAAGCACCCAGAAGAGTAAAGGGTTTGTAAGGTTTCTCTTTGTTACCAGTTTCAGGATATTGTAAACTATGAATAGAAAATCCAAGAAGAAGCCTGGGCCTAATGAAGAACATGTCTACTAAGGGCAAGGCTTTGTCCAAACCCAGAATACATAAAATATGCACATGAAGGCTCATCTGAAATCGAGGGTTCATGGTTCTCAGAACAGCATTCCAAAACACACAAGGAAGCCAACTTACAATCAACACTGTCCACTTGCAAGTTTCCAGCTGTATTTACACAGCTGCTGAAGGAAGCACAGATGAGGATCCTTCACTTCACCACTGACAAACCCGTACTGAAAGTGAGCTCAGAAACGTGCCTTCATGTTTGAGAATACAGTAAATCTCAGGAAGGCTCACAAGATAAGAACTGAGCCATTGATGTTGGGGACATTGGCAATGAAAGGAAGAAAAACAGATTTACATTTAGGGAAACGTGAAATATGAATGTCAAAGTGGATATAGGATAACTTCTAATTTACGTCACTCTATCAAACATAATGATGGACATAGCATTTGAGAGATAAAAGACAAATGTAAGAGATGAATAACTTTTGAAAATCATGGTTCTCTCAATCTTGTATTTTGTCCAACATCTGGAAATAATTGAAAATACCTGGAAAAGTTGTTATTCCTCCTGTAGGTAAAGAACAAGCTGGCTGTTGTAGAAACAAGAGAGATAAATGGAAGGAATGTCTCAAAGGAAGATTTATTCAGATTATCCTGCTATGCAAAACATTTTATGTTTAAAATATAAAACATATTTTAAAATTAGCCTTCTGCTTGCCTTAAAACTTATCTGAATGGTGGTGTAAAACCTTAAAAATAATATGAGTGGTAAATGCTGTTCCAAAACAAATATAGGGAATTTATTTTAAAGATCCCAGTGTGTGTGTGTGTACATGTGTACATGCGTGCGCGTGCGTGTGTGTGTGTGTGTTAGCTAATTAACCTTAACAAAGAAGAATTTTTCCCCCTCCATGGGAAATTGTGAATTTTAAAATTGATTAGAGTAATCAGTGGATACACTGGGAAAATGCAGAAATGTGCTCTAAAAAGCTGACAGAACATATACTATCATATGAAGGTAGCGTTCATCTTGTTTAAGACATGGAGTAACAAGAAAAGGTCTCCAGGCTTAAATATCCCTTGCTATTGTGCCATGGTTAAAACAAAATTCTATACGTACTAAATCTATTTTTGAAATTAAGTGCCTTGATAGCTAAACCAAGTTCTGTCGTTTCATGGTGGGATGGTCACCCTCAGACTTCAGGACTCAACAGCACCTGAGGTACCCAGGGTTGTAGTTCGGGGCACCTTCCTCGCCTCATCACCCTTCTCACCTGACCACTCAAGGAGAGTGGAGAGGGAAGGACGAGGCTGACCAAAGAGAGAAACAGCTGACTGGAAGCCCGAAGACTTTTTGTCTTTAGTATGAGGTTCTTCTTTTTTTAAAACTGGCATTATTTACTCCCTCTCCCTCTGGAGATACTCAAGAAGGTAAACTCTTGCCACAATTTTCAGACATCAGATGTTGCGGTGCCCTGGAATACATGGGAATACACATGCAAAGTACGAAGAAAGTGTTTGAATTTAAGAATAACACTTTCCCATATTTTGTTGTTCTGTATTATCTTGTGAAAATCTTCCAAAATATATCTTATAAGGTTCAAGAAACAGATTTTGTTATTCCTATTTAACATGAGAAAGAAGGCAAAAATATTGAAAGAAGTCACTTAGTAACACTGGACTATCGAAATCATGACTAGACTGCATTACTTTTTCACCGAAAACCCTCCGGTACTCAGAGACAAGCACTTGGAAGCAAGCATTCCCCACGGGCAGGGAGTTCGCTTACAGAGACCTTGTATCAATGCTGTAACATCAGTATCCTCATTTCACAGATGAAAAACTGAGGTGAAGAGAAAGTCAGCCAACTACTTAACGCACTGTAAAGAGTAGAGCTGGGATTTGAACTCTACAAGTCCGACTTTAGAGTTCTGTCTCTTAATCATCACGCTCTTGTACTTCCTCTGCTGGGCGCGGAGGCCTAGAAATTCCCAGACTCAACGGACCCTGGTTAGTCCTTCACTTCTTGACTCCCCTTAATTTCTTAGCCCCACTTTCTGGCTTCTTTTGACCTTTACATCAACTCATCTTCCTTCTTCTACCCTGTAAATTCTGGCAATTTACAGAAATGAGATGGTTCTACAGGCAGAACAGCTTGTAAAAAAAACACATAAACTGGCCCTAAAACTGTCTGAGATTCTCTGAAATGATTAACTTATTTTGCAAATGGTTTTGAATGACATCATATGCCAGTTACTCCACCAAAAACTGGTAATAACATATTGTCAGAAAACAGAACTGAAAAACTAAGGTTCTCTTCCCCAGCTCTCCACCCATACCACACACATATATTCATTTACATACCTATTGTTGTAAAAGTACACAGATTTCATAACCTCAAGTTCATCTTGGTTTTGGCACTGTGTATTTTTGTTCTTTCATTCTAAATTAAATACCTTGTTAGAGTTTTTAATCATTTTTAAAAAGTGTAAAGTTCCATTTTGGTTGATTCTGGAAAGCATCATAATAAACAGTGAAAATTTGACTATGCGATTGGGAAGTCCCGTGAGACTTTCCTGAGACTTCTGAGAATGTGCATATTAGGAAGCTGAAATCTGAAGAGTCCAAGAAAAACTGCCAGGTCTTCATTTGCATCCTTGCCTCATTTTGCACCAAAAGATCAGAGCCTTAAATCATCCAGCTGTAATCCCTTAACTATGCCCTGAAGGGGTGAAAGGGTTAAACACTCAGTACAGAGAGAATTCTTAGGTTTAGACAATCAAGATCACCAGTGCAGAGGGTTGTGCAAGCTGGTTCTCCGTCGTGTCTCTTCAGCTGCCTCCTCCACCTGGACGGACATCTGAAAGCCTCTCTGCTTGGGCCTCCCCCCTTCCCTCGTCTAGGAGGCACCCTCAGCTCTCCCTCTCCTGCTCCTCCTCCTCTCGTCCCCCTTGGAGTTCTGGTGCTCCCCCCTCACAACCTCAAGTTCAGATTGACAGTCTACTGACTTCTGCAGAGAGTCAGGGTCCTTCCTGGTGGGAGAGAGGAGCTGAAGGTCCAGGAAAGGGGTGGGGAAGGGCTTTTTCCCTCGCAGAGCTGGACAAGGGAAGAAAATTTCTTTCTGTCACAAATCATACAAATGGTAATTCTTCTTTGGTTGCTAAGTTCAGAAACTTCTTGGTTCCCTCTGTCAACAAATTTACTTTTTATAGTTTTATAGTTTAAAATGTCCTGAATTCTTTTTGTCAAATTTTCATAAGTTTCAATATACTTTAAACTTCTCCCCTACCCCAGGGGTTCAAGGACACACATGACGATATATAAATGGAATCCATGCAGTCAGGAATTTTGATGCTTCAACTTGAGTTAGGCTTAAAATATGTGAATATTAAAAAAATGAAAATGAATAAACTTTAGGCTAAAAATATATGAATATATTTTTATAAGAGAAGTTAATGAGATAAACAAAAGTTAAGCTTTTAAAACTCTAGCTTTATATTTCAAAGTTTGGTTTCGGCCTATTGTCAGTAATTTTCACAAAATGTGCTGCTAATTATAGAAAAATTATTAAAGCAGTCCCTGAAAGAGTTATGCCTATGCAGGCAACTGTCCTGAGTAGCTTTACAAGGCAAAAAAGTAGCAGAAACCTCTGTCTCCAAGACAGATCTTTTCTCCTTTGTCCAAGTGTTCATGGCACATCCCTACCTGAATGACTCATAGGCATCATAAACTCACCTTATCCAAAACCAAAGTTATTATCTTGGAAGTACAGGACCATCTTCTGTTCTGTTTATGAAAATGGTCACACTTCCAGAAATCCCTCTTCTAAACAGTCCCCAGTTTGGGTGTTAATCCCACATTTTAAATATGGTCTTTCAAGCCTCAAGCATTACCCTCTGTGTGAAGTTTGCCTGACAGCCCCAGTTACTCCTCATGGCACCCTTCATTCGATTCAATAAATATTTATTGAGTACTGCTTACTGTGAGCAAGGCAGAGGGCTGAGCACTGGAGATAGAGCCATGAACAAGATAGACCAGGAACTGTCTTAATGAAATTTAATTCTACAATTACAATTACATATTCAAGATACAAATAAAAAATTAGTAAGCAAGGCATTTTTAGATAAAGAATTAAAAAAATGATGTGGCAAAGATTGACTGGGGACAAAGGTGACACTTGAGCTAAGACCTGAATAATGAAATAGAGCCAGCCACTGAAGGATTTGGAGGAGACATATTCCTGTGGGGTGCGGGGGGAGGCAACTGCAGAGGTACCGAGGCATAGGTCAGTGGGTGTGTTCAAGGAGAGGAAGAGTGTGGTTGAGGTCACACCAGCTAGAGGGTAGTGGCAGAAGAAAGAGGGATAAAGACGAGACCAGAAAGGCAGGGTTGCTCTAATGTAGTGCATGCTGTGTTGTATTGTAAGACTTCACCATGTCTGCCTGTCTTATCACCAGACTGGGGATTACTACTTTTAATTTTTGGATCCCTGATATCTCACATAAAACCATAAAAAGTAGGTAAAATATCTGCTTAATGTATAAATACAAAAGAGCACATGTTTTCTTCAAAAATAAAGTTTTAAGTGGTCAACTGGTTCAAGAAAATGAAGTTTTACTAAATGTTTAATAAATTATCAATATTCAACTTCAAATATGCACAGAACCTGTGGAGAGTTATAAAACAAGCTAGTTTCTTTCTTTAGGCTCTAAAGGCAGCTCTTACCTTTATAATTCATTTGAGGTGTTAAAATTATTTTTCTCTCTCCTTAACCATATCAAGTTCAAATTTGATTTAGTGCCAAAGTTGAAATGAAGTTGATGTTAATTTCACTAGACTTCAGGAAGGAAAAATAATGAATTATTCCCAATTATCCCCTCTCCCTGGGCAAGCAACAGAAAAAAGTCCTATAGCGTAACTTGAATGGGTACTTTCAAAGTATTCTCCAAAACTCATGCATGGGAACTTTTTCTTCTGCCAGGAAAGAAATATTTAATATAGAAAAATCTGTTTCCACCTGAAGAACAAAAGTATTTAAATTTATTTTTCTTATCCATGTTGATGTTAAAAAATTTGTTTCCTATAGCTATTAGGGAGTTTCCCATGCGGCTCAGATGGTAAAGAATCCACCTGCAATGCGGAAGACCTGGGTTTGATCCCCAGGTTGGGAAGATATCCTGGAGAAGGGAACGGCTACCCACTCCAGTATGCTGCCCTGGAGAATTCCATGGAGAGAGGAGCCTGGCAGGCTACAGTCCATGGGGTCGCAAAGAGTCAGACATGACTGAGCCTTAGAAGGCATAGCTATTAGGAGAATAGGACTAATTCATTTAGAAATCACGAAATGATACAGAATGTGCTTAAGTAGTAGGTGAAGACAGATAAATGATGGTGGAGGGAAGGAATGGAAGAAGAAGCTATTAAGCTATATGTTTTGAGAGGTACTGTGTTAGATACATTCTCCTGCATAATTCCTCTTAAACTTCACAAAATTCTTTAAGTCAGTCATTTTTAACTCATTTTAACAGATCTGGGATTACTGAGTAAATAATTTGCTGGGCTCACACATAGTTACTACATGACAGAGACAGCATTTGAAAGCAGGGCTGTCTAACTAGAGGCTTCCCACTCTTTTATGTGCACATGTAATGTATACATATTTAAAGCAGTTGGACATGTTAGAGGCAGCATTTTACTGTGCCATCAATATTTAGTATTTCCCTATCCTTCTTGCATGAATCAAAATTATGTCAAAATACCTAAAACATTCTTCATGACCAGTTTTAGCTAAAAAAGCAAAAGAATCATGATTACAAAATGATTTAAAAATAAATTATCAGCTGTTAAAATAGTTTAATGTATAGGTTGTTAAAAATGCCACTATAAAATACTGTAATTAGAAAAAGTTTGAGAGGCCTGACAGCTCAGTTGGTAAATGCAGTGCATTTACCTGCAATGCAGGAGACCCTGGTTTGATTCCTGGGTTGGGAAGATCCTCTGAAAGGGACAGGCTACCCACTCCTGTGTTCTGGCCTGGAGAATTCCATGGACTACAGTCCATGGGGTCACAAAGAGTCAGACAAGACTGAGTGACTTTCACTTCACTTCAGGAATTCCATGACCTATAACACAATGGATTTGGGCTGGAAAGTACTCCAAATCCCTCTAGTTCCAGCACTCTAAAGCCCTTGGGTTTTAAGGCTTAGAATGTAGTTATTATATAAAAATCAATAAGTGGAGTCTTCTGTTTAAATGAAATACTTTTTTTTGCCTTCTAACTGTGATGATTTGTAAAATTATTATCTCAATCACACTATTTGGCCATTTCCTCACTTCTGCATTCCTGATAAGCAATCAGAGGTGACAGGATGGAGGATTTTTTATTTTGGAATTTTTCAGTAGCTTGAAATACTATTCTTTTGTCATTTTTGTCAAGGCTTGTTTCACTGAATTTTAGAAGTGATTCTGAGATGCCCATCATTAATATGCAAAGCTTTATTTTAAAGGGCAATTTCTACCTAAGAAATATTCTTATTTCTGAAAGTCTGGAAGTTCAGCTGCCATAAGCAAATCATCATTCGGTTTGGGAGAACTTCTTTATGTACCTGGTGAGCATACTTAGTCTGGTCCCACACAGAGGAACAGGTCCCACACAGACAGCTGCAAAACCAAGTTACCTCATCCAGTTTCTCACTAAACACTGACATGGATGCCCCTGGTTCTTAATGGAAATTATAATCACACCCTCTGAGCAGGGGGTTGCTATGATTCCCAAGAAGAACCTAACTGGAATAACTTTTGACTCAGAACTTGAAAGATGCTACTTTCCTAAAATGTCCCTTTTCATGAATCTTTCTTGTTACATGTTATTCATCACTGAGGTTGGACACAAACGATGTTGAGTTTCATTACATGGCAGTTTTGGATTAGGTAATGTCACCTTGTTACTAATGGTTACTGCTGCTTACTTTCTCTTCAGTAGCAGAGTAATGACATTCACTTGATCTATTTTAGGTTCTGTGTTTATCTGTATTCAACTAAAGTCAACATAGTATTGATAATTCCAGAATTTTGCCACACTGAAGCACATCTTCTTTCGACTATCATTTATGTTTATACATCATCCATATGTCTCTGGTTATGGGCCCCAACATTCAGTAGGTGTGTGCAAGTTAGAGTGCAAGTAACTTTCATTTGATTCTCTGAGCCTTTATTAAAAAAGAAAGAAAGAAACTGCTATATGCCCAACACTGTACTATGTTCTTGGGTTAAAGATGAATCCTTTGCTCAAGGAAGGTGCAGCCTAGGGGAAGACTGTGTTGTAAACATACATAAAAACTCTAGTAAACATCTAATTCTCTAAAATAAATATAAATAGTATTTTAAGGTAACTAAAGGACTGCAAGGAGATCAAACCAGTCAATCGTAAAGAAACCAGTCCTGAATATTCATTGGAAGGGCTGATGCTGAAGCTGAAGCTCCAATACCTTGGCCACCTGATGTGAAGAGCTGACTCGTTTGAAAAGACCCTGATGCTGGGAAAGATTGAAGACAGGAGGAGAAGCGGATGACAGAGGATGAGATGGTTGGATGGCATCACTGATTCGATGGACACGAGTTTGAGTAAGCTCCGGGAGTTGGCGATGGACAGGGAAGCCTGGCATGCTGCATTCCACGGGGTTGCAAAGAGTCAGACACGACTGAGCAACTGAACTGGACTGAACTGAACTGAAATCAGTCTTTGACCATTGCAAAAAAAAAAAAAAAAAAAAAGCAATAATGATATAGTGCTTTTACTTTATACCAACCAAGAAGTGGCAGCTAAAGTATTAGTCAAAATCACTTTGCTTAAGAAATTTGGAGATGTTTATTTATCCCACTGAGAATATTTAATCATAAGGATTTATCTATAGTGAAATTTGCTGGGGAAAGATGAGAATTTGTCTTTCCCAGTTGCCTCTGTGTAGATTGTGATCAAATTCTCATACAAAGATATCTCTGCTCTCTGCCAAGAAGACCCCATAACCAAAGACAAGGTAACAATGATCTAAAGTTTTTCCTCTACCACAGTATTTCTTTGTTCCAAAATACAGTGCTTTCTATCGAGTGTCTAATATTCTTCTCTGTTTTTCTAAAAACCCTGATGAGTCCAAATTTGGCTTGTGTCATCGCAGAGTTCTATCTGTTCTGTCCCCAGAGCCCTGCATAGCACAAACAGCCCTAAGTGTTTGCTTAGATCAAGAAACACAAAACCACCCTCCTGGAACAGGCAGGCCCTCCATCCCTGGTTGCAGGAGAAAGCTAATGAGAAGCCCCTTGTGTTTTTTCTACTCTGATATTCTGGCAGTTTATAAACCAGCTGACAAATTCTGGATTCAATATATATTCTGAGAATTTAGACTAACGCCTCAAGGTGAAGAATTCTAAAAAGATCACTCAACTAGTCAATATTCATTCTCCTTACATTATGAACCCAGCATTGTGCCAGATGCTGTGAATAAAAAATAAAGAGAAGGAGAGAGAGGAATAAAGAGGGAAAGAGGGAGAGAGGAAGAAAAAGCACAATATGTAAGGTAAGCATATTAATGGCCCCTCAAAGATGTCTGTGTCCTCTCCCCACAACCTCTGAATATGTGACCTTACATGGCAAAAGGGATTTTGCAGGCGTAATTAAAGCCTTAAAAGGGAAGATGATTTGATATTATCCAGTCGTGCCCACCTAATCACATAGGCCTTTAAAAGCAGAGAACCTCTTTTAGCTGCAACAAGGTATCACAGAAGGGGAAATTCAGAGAGATTCAAAATATGAGAAGGAGTCAGTCCCTGCTTGGGTTTGGAGATGGGGGCTGGCAATAAAGCAGGAAGGCAGGCGGCCTGAAGGAACCAAGAGGAGCTCTTCACTGACAGCTGGAGAGGGAGCAGCAACCTCTGCAATCTCAAGGAGCTGAATTCTGCCAGCCACCTGAATGAGCTTGGAAACTCATTCACCTCCAAAGGCTCCAGAGAAATCACAGCCCTGCTGGCACCCTGATATCTGTCTTACAATACTTAAAGCAGAGGAATCAGCCAAGCTATGGTGACCTGGACTTTTAGCCTGCAGAACTATAAGATTTTTTTTAAAATGGGTATTGTTTTAACTGCTAAATGTGTGGCAATTTGTTATGGCAGCAACAGGAAACTGATACAAATAATAAACAGTACTTGGCCGCAAAGAATCTGATGGAGAAGAAAGTGAGTGCCCTGTAAGGTCATGATGCTTTGATTTTAATGGACGAGGTCAGGGGGGATGAGAAATCATCCTGAGGAATGAGACTGATCGTTCTGAAGCATCTCACTGATACAGCTATTTAGAATAATGCCTCATTTTGAGGGCATTTTATGGCATAGTCTAAATTGACCAAGGATTTGGGAGAAGTGTGCTGTGATTATCAGTCTCTGTCTTACTTTGGACTGCTTTAAAGGAAGCATAAGGCATCTGGTTACCACATATAAACAGTTTTCAAAGCTGAACAAGTAACCCTAACACAGAATCTTTCTAGACTGCAACTTGTCTTAAAATTGTTAAGATAGCAGCCATGCTCACGTTCTGTGTGTCTGTTAATTGCTTTTTTGTATACAGGCTTCCTTTCAGTTCTCTGGAGTGTGCATTAGGGAATGATTGCTCTTAATAATCCATAGAATGCATTTAGGGCATAAATGACAATAAACTTTTTATTCACTAATAATATCAAGACCCATCTTGTGGGAGGTGAAAGAAAGGGTAGGCTAAGGCTTTGTAGTATGCTTTAGAAACTGATATAAAGGATATTTCAAAATGCTCTTTCGGTTATTATCAGGGACGGCAGACAAGCAACAATCTGAGGGGAAATATTTGTAATGTATATCACAGAGAAAAGACTAATTTCTTTAATGTATAAAGAGTTCCTATAAATCAATAAAAGACCAGCAACTCAAAAGAATAATTAGTATATTTTAAAAGAAGTCACAGAAAAGGAAATACTAATGCTTTTTAAACTTACAAAAGTGCACTCAATATCACTTATCATAAGGAACACTAAAATGAATGCCACAAATAATTTATAAGTTATACCCATTGGACAGAGAAGTTCAAAACAGTTTATGATATACTCTATCTGTGAGTATGAGGTGAGACAATGTCCAATTTTGCCAGTTGACTAGTTGAAACACTTTGGAGACAATTAGTTCATATTTACTAAAATGAAAAATGTATATATCCTTGGATCCAGCAAATATTCTTCTTACAAATTTTCTTATAGATAAACTTGTATATGTGAAAATGATTATGTAAAAGGATGATATCTGAAACATGCTGTAATAGCAAATGTTTGGAAACAACTTGTATTTCTCCTAAGAGTCGGGTAGTTTAAAGAAATCATGGAAAAATCATACAACACTATTCATCTGTTAAAAAGAATGAACAAAGTTGGAACAACCATTTAGGAAAACTGTTGGGTAATGTTTACTAAAGCTATACACAGGCTACCTTACGACCCAGTCTGCTCCCTGGCGTTTCCCCTGTAACCATCAAAAGACACGTGTGAATCTGTTTCTAGCAGCTTTATTCAAAATAGCCGCAAACTGGAAACAATCCAAATGTCCATCGACAGGTGAATCCATTAACATAATGAGATAATACTCAGCAATAAAAACAATAACTGACGTACACAACAACATGGAAAATCTCCCTGATATGTTGAGGGAAAGAAGGAAAATATAAATATGGTTTTGTTTATATAAAGTTTCAAAACAGGCAGGATGAATTGTAGTGACGATACTAGAGATTGACTCTGAGGGTATGAAAGCGATAAAAATGCTCTGTATCATCATCTGAATGGTGATTACATGGGTATACACAAATACAAGACTCTTCATGCTGTATACTTAAGTAGGTGCACTTTATACAGTTTCTAACTTATGTTATAACTCAGTAAAAAAGAAAGAAAAGAAAAGAGCACAAGAGGAAGAGCATGGAAATGGATGAGAATGGGCAGGAGGAAGACAGCAGCTCCATGTGTATCCATGTATATAATCTGCAAACTAGATTGTTAAATAAAAGCATTTCTCAGCTAGAGTTCCTTGTCTGAAATACAGCACACAGAAAATTATTTGTAATTATTTCAATTCTCCCAAGGATGGCACATAATAACCTTCCTGATGCCTAAGAGAAAAGTTAATTTATTACACACAACTGATGCCTTAGAGAGGTAAATTCTCTCCAGGAAATTTGGCTGAGAATATTTATGTATGCTATATTGTGTGTTTAAGTGTATATTTTACACAAGAAACTAACAGTGACTATCTCTGAGAGGGAGGTGGGTAGCCCACTTTTAATTTTATGACCTGTTGTACAATTTGAATTGTATATCATGTAAACACACACATTTCTCTTTAAAGGGGACAGTGGAAATGTAAGGGAGGTGGGGACACTCAGGAGTAAATGCAACGATGCTTCACTATTGTTGCATGTTAACCAAGATATGTATGCTAGTGGTATTTAGCAACAAAAAATGTTTTGGGCTCAGTTTTTAAGTTCAAATGCTGGTTGTATTGCTCTGAGTAATCTAAAAAAAGAAAAAGTAAACATACTGAGGGCAAGGTGTGTGATTTTAAGACTGTCCAAGTTCCAGAACTGTCAGGGCCATAGGTAAAGTATGGGAAGACTCCAAAAACATTCTGCCAGCTGGCTGGGTCACTTTATTCCATCTAGTCCGACTGATGCCTGATTCCCTGTGTAATGTCTGACATGAAATAGTTTAATGACTGAGACAATTTAAGGGAGGTCCAGAAATATGATTGTTTAGCTGGGAATTTTTTTGGGGGGGGGATGTAATTTACTTTATTTTTTTTTTCTTTTTGTTTTCCTATTGTTTTCCCATTTATTTTTATTAGTTGGAGGCTTATTACTTTACAATATTTTAGTAGTTTTTGCCATACATTGACATGAATCAGCCATGGATTTACATGTATTCCCCATCCCGATCCCCCCTCCCACCTCCCTCTCCACCCAATTCCTCTGGGTCTTCCCAGTGCACCAGCCCCGAGCACTTGTCTCATGCATCCCACCTGGGCTGGTGATCTGTTTCACCCTTGATAATATACATGTTTCGATGTTGTTCTCCCGAAACATCCCACCCTCGCCTTCTCCCACAGAGTCCAAAAGTCTGTTCTGTTGCTGGGAATTTTAAAGGGTCAGTTCAGTTCAGTTCAGTCTCTCATTCGTGTCCAACTCTTTGCAAACCCGTGGACTGCAGCACGCCAGGCCTCCCTGTCCATCACCAACTCCTGGACCTTACTCAAACTCATGTCCATAGAGTCAGTGATGCCATCCGACCATCTCATCCTCTGTCAACCCCTTCTCCTCCCACCTTCAATCTTTCCCAGCATCAGGGTCTTTTCCAATGAGTTAGTTCTTCTTATCAGGTGGCCAAAGTATTGGAGTTTCAGCTTCAACATCAGTCCTTCCAATGAATATTCAGGACTTATTTCCTTTAGGATGGACTGGTTGGATCTCCTTGCAGTCCAAGGGACTCTCAGGAGTCTTCTCCAACACCACAGTTCATAAGCATCAATTCTTTGGTGCTCAGGTTTCTTTATAGTCCAACTCTCACATCCATACATGACTAATGGAAAAACCATAGTTTTGACTAGACGGACCTTTGTTGGCAAAGTAATTGCTCTGCTTTTTAATGTACTGTCTAGGTTGGTCATGGTTTTTCTTTCAAGGAGCAAGCATCTTTTCATTTCATGCCTGCAGTCACCATCTGCAGTGATTTTGGAGCCCAAAAAAATAAAGTCTGTCACTGTTTCCATTATTTCCCCATCTATTTCCCATGAAGTGATGGGACCAGATGCCATGATCTTAGTTTTCTGAAAGTTGAGTTTTAAGCCAACTTTTTCACTCTCCTCTTTCACTTTCCTCAAGAGGCTCTTTAGTTCTTCTTCGCTTTCTGCCATAAGGGTGGTGTCATCTGCATATCTGAGGTTATTGGTATTTCTCCTGGCAATCTTGATTCCAGCTTGTGCTTCCTCCAGCCCAGCATTTCTCATGATGTACTCTGCATTTAAGTTAAATAAGCAGGCTGACAATATACAGCCTTGACGTACTCCTTTCCCGATTTGGAACCAGTCTGTTGTTCCATGTCCGGTTCTAACTGTTGCTTCTTGGCCTGCACACAGATTTCTCAGGAGGCAGGTCAGGTGGTCTGGTATTCCCATCTCTTTCAGAATTTTCCACAGTTTGTTGTGATCCACACAGTCAAAGGCTTTGGCATAGTCAATAAACCAGAAGTAGATATTTTTCTGGAACTCTCTTACTCTTTTGATGATCTAATGGATGTTGGCATTTTGATCCCTGGTTCCTCTGTCTTTTCTAAATCCAGCTTGAACGTCTGGAAGTTCATGGTTCACATACTGTTGAATCCTGGCTTGGAGAATTTTGAGCATTACTATGCTAGCATGTGAGATGAGTACAATTGTGCAGTAGTTTGAGCATTCTTTGGCATTGCCTTTCTTTGGGATTGGAATGAAAACTGACCTTTTCCAGTCCTGTGGCCACAGCTGAGTTTTCTGAATTTGCTGGCATATTGAGGGCAGCACTTTCACAGCATCATCTTTTAGGATTAAAATAACTCAGCTGGAATTTCATCACCTCCACGAGCTTTGTTTGTAGTGATGCTTCCTAAGGTCCATTTGACTTCACATTCCAGGATGTCTGGCTCTAGGTGAGTGATCACACCATCTTGGTTATCTGGGTCATGAAGATCTTTTTTGTATAGTTTTTCTGTATATTCTTGCCACCTCTTCTTAATATCTTCTGCTTCTGTTAGGTCCATAGCATTTCTGTCCTTTATTGTGCCCATCTTTGCATGAAATGTTTCCTTAGTATCTCTAATTTTCTTGAAGAGATATCTAGTCTTTCCCATTCTATTGTTTTCCTCTGTTTCTTTGTGTTGATCGCTGAGGAAGGCTTTCTTATCTCTCCTTGCTATTCTCTGGAACTCTGCATGAAGATGGGTATATGTTTCCTTTTCTCCTTTGCCTTTAGTTTCTCTTCTTTTCTCAGCTATTTGTAAGGCCTCCTCAGACAACCATTTTGCCTTTTTGCATTTCTTTTTCTTGGGGACAGTCTTGATCACTGACTCCTGTACAATGTCATGAACCTCTGTCCATAGTTCTTCAGACACTCTATCAGATCTTATCCCCTGAATCTATTTGTCACTTCCACCATATAATCGTAAGGGGTTTGATTTAGGTCATACCTGAATGGTCTAGTGGTTTTCCCTACTTGCTTCAATATAAGTATGAATTTGGCAATAAGGAGTTCATGATCTGAGCCACAGCCCACCCCCAGTCTTGTTTTTGCTGACTTCTCCATCTTTGGCTGCAAAGAATATAATCAATCTGATTTCAGTATTGACCATCTGGTGATGTCCATGTGTAGCATCTTTTCTTGTGTTCTTGGAAGAGGGTGATTGCTATGACCAGTGCATTCTCTTGGCAAAACTCTGTTAGCCTTTGACCTCCTTTGTTTTGTTCTCCAAGGCCAAATTTGCCTGTTACACCAGGTATCTCTTGACTCCCTATTTTTGCATTCCAGTACCCTATAATGAAAAGAACAACTTTTTTGGATGTTAGTTCTAGAAGGTTTTATATGTCTTCCTAGCACCTTTCAACTTCAGCTTCTTCAGCATTACTGGTTGGGGCACAGACTCGATTACTGTGATATCCAGTGGTTTGCCTTGGAAACAAACAGAGATCATTCTGTCGAGAGACTGCATCCAAGTACTGCATTTTGACTCTTGTTGACTATGATAGCTACTCCATTTCTTCTAAAGGATTCTTGCCCACAGTAGTAGATAATAGTCATCTGAGTTAAATTCACCCATTCTAGTCCATTTTAGTTCGCTAATTCCTAAAATGTTGATGTTCACTTTTGCCATCTCCTGTTTGACCACTTCCAATTTGCCTTGATTCATGGACCTAACATTCAAGGTTCCTATGCCATATTGCCCTTTACACATTGGACTTTACTTCCATCACCAGTCACACCCACAACTGGGTGTTGTTTTTGTTTTGACTCCATCTCTTCATTCTTTCTGGAGTTATTTCCCCACTGATGCCCAGTAGAATATTGGGCACCTACCATCTGGGGAAGTTTATCTTTCAGTATCCTATCTTTTTACCTTTTCATACTGTTCATGGGGTTCTCAAGGCAAGAATACTGAAGTGGCTTGCCATCTCCTTTTCCAGTGGACCACATTCTATCAGAACCCTCCACCATAATTTTAAAGGTAGACAGCAAAATATTAAAACAGCTTCTTGTTTTGCTCATGAATAAAGCAAGGCAAAGAAAGCCAAAGAACTGAAGCCTGATGGCAGAAACTATCGGATTAAGCAAAGACCAATTTAGCTTGTGTGCAAACACACACACATACAAGCACCAGAAACCAGAGTGGTGTGGGTGATCAGAGGCAAGTGGCTTGCTAGTCTCTAGCCAGCACACCAGGCTGTCTGTATGCCAAGAAAATGGCACCAGAATTTCCAGATAGAGTTGTAATAAGGAAGATAACAACTACTACACAAGTATTATGGGATTTACTGATCACATCAATGCATGTGCCAAGTGCTTTACATGCACTATATTGTTAAACCCTGAAGTATCCCATTGAAGTAAATAAGGCAGTTATCCTCAGGTTACAAATGAGGAAACAGGCTCAATGAGCTAAGTAGCTTGCTTAGCAGTTGGTGAGTGTACCGCCCACTTCCTTTCCTCTGAACCATGTCCTGTTTGTACATTACATGGTCCATTGTCAGTCAGTGGGAAAAATTCCTCACATAAAGAATTACACATGCAGCTTCATACAGAGTCCAAATCCTTATTTAATTGTGACTTAGCTTTCCCTCAAATTCATTACATTTCTTAATTAATTTACTAATTTAATTTACTTCATTTAATTTAATTAATTTACTAATGCCTTTGACCTCATTTCTTGAAATGGACACACATTTCTCAGAAATGCTTTACAAGTTTGTTTTTGTTTGCTTGTTTGTTTGTTTTTGCTGTGACACTCACCCTAAGGAACTGATAGAGATTTCTTGAGAAAATTTTCGAGTAGCATATTCTTTAGCATCTTGCAAAGCCCTGCTATGGGGTTCCTTCAAATAAAGTTCAGCATCTAAGTGTTAATTTATGCAAAATATCTTCAGAGCTACTTTACTAGCTACTTCAGCTACCAGTTTTTGAGAAATTTCTTTGATTACCTGGGATAAATTCACAAGGACATTTCATTCAGTATTAAAGTATGTCTGATCCTTTTAAATATCCTAGAATGCCAAACAGGAACATCAATCATACTTTCTTGAAACTCCTTGATTTATAATTCTTCACTACTGATGACATATATATGCCCAGAAGACAGTAAGTAAATTAATGAAAATAAAAATATCTTTCTATTTTCTTTCTCATATTTTATGTAGAATAATCTGTTCACTTGATTATAAAGTGGTTGAAGCAGTCAGGCAAGCTTATGGTTTTATTTTGGCAACATCTCAGCCAAACCATGGGTAAGAGCAAGAGGCAGACCTACCCAAGGCCTGGAAGCAGGAACTAGATGGTCCTGGGGAACCAGATTTCTTTTAGTTCTGGAAGCCAAATGGTTTGCATCCATATGATATCTCTCAGCATCTACTTTGTGCTCTGCTACTGTTGAGAGGTTTGTTCTGCCTGGCTCAGGCTATTTTAGCTACTATCTTTTAGTCCTATCCTGTTGTCCTGGGAAAACCATCTGGTTAGATGAGTTTGAGCCACTTATCCGCCGTAATCCCTTACGTTGTAGGCAAGTGTGTGGGATCACATGGCACACTCCCTCTCAGCAGGGCTGTGGAGATGGAAAGGAAGGGGTCTGGGCAGATTTGCTAAGAAGTGGGTTATGGAAGTGGTGAGGACATAACTGTGGAGAAAACAGTTGGAATTTGTATTATAGCTGCCATATGGGAAGCAATATTCTTCCAGAATCTGGCTAGTAAGAAATTATTCAGAGAGCATCTCCATCATATGTAGATATTGCCTTTCCTGAGTCAATCAATTTCTAAAAGCTCTTAAGATAAAAGGATAGACTTTGGAAAGGGAGCCCAAAGAGACCCAGCATTGTGCTCTAGGAGAGAAGACAAAAGTGAATATACCAAGTTGGTTTTGTTATAAACAGGGACTGGAGAGTCTCTTGACTGAATGGTGATTTTTGCCTCAGAAGCTCTGTTCTGGGGTATATTCATAAAGTCTGAGGCTGAAGCTTTTCATGAATGTTTTGGAAATTAGAGATGGAAAACTTAAGTGGATAGTGCTGGCTGCAATTCAATGCATGCTAGTGCAATACAGAGGGGGAAAATGTTATTTAAAACCACAATTGAATATGGCAACTTCTGCCTTTCCATGGAGAAGCTAGGAGTGGAAGTAGGGAGTAACTCATATATATAAAGGACTAAATCTCTTTCACTTTTCTTTTTGCAGAAAGAAGTAGAGGAGGGAAGGGTGAGGCTTAGAATTAGATGTCCTGTGAGTTTTTAGCAGAATACATTAGTGGGTCTTTGTACACACACAGAGAGTCTATGTACTGAGTACAGAGTTTAGAGAGATTCAACAGAGCTAACATGAATTAATTTTTATAAGAAAATGGAAGACATTTAAAGTTTTCACTCCTGAGAGAGAAGGGGTAGATAAGAAAACAGAGGAAACCATGGAAGAGAGCCCTGGAACATAGGAAGGAATGCAGAGGGCTCTTCATATTCTAAGTTGTTTGGCAGCAATGTAAATTCTGTCCACTGCTGCAAGCTTCAGTCAAGTCGGCTACACGGAAAATATTTTAATGAGTGTTTTTGTTTGTGAATATTTATTTGATAGGATAGCTCAGATGGTAGAGAAACCGCCTACAATGCAGGAGACCGCAGTTTGATTCCTGGCTTGGGAAGATTCCCTGGAGAAGGGGTAGGCTACCCACTCCAGTATTCTTGGGCTTCCCTTGTGGCTCAGCTGGTAAAGAATCCGCTTGCAATGTAGGACACCTGGGTTCGATCCCAGGGTTGGGAAGATCCCCTGGAGAAGGGAAAGGCTACCCACTCCAGTAGTCTGGCCTGGAGAATTCCATGGACTGCATAGTCCATGGAGTTGGACATGAATAAGCGACTTTCACTTTACTTTGCCAAGAAGTCCCCACCAGTGTATACTTCATCCCTCATGCTCTTTTTACAATGTGACATTGATACATGTCCATCAAGAAATGGAGTCTATGCTCCTCCTTGAACCTGGTGGATGGCTTATAAGTGCCTCACCCAGTAGAAAGTGATGGAAGGAATGCTACGTGAATTCTGATGCTAAGTCCAGAATGGCAATATGGCTTCCATCTGGCTCCTGCTTTCTCACAGGAGGCCTCCCATGGAACCATACCATCATTTTGTGAGAAAGCTCATGCATCATGGAAAGGTCATGGGTGTGTGTATTCTGAGCAACAGCCTCAGCTAAGCAACAGGCAAGCATCAACCCCTAAAAATGTGGGCACGCCAGCCTGATGATTCCTGTTCTTAGTTTTCCCATTTTCCAGGGCAGAGTCCAGACACTGTGCAGCAGAGGCAAGCCATCGCCACCATGTCCTAACTGACTCAAAAAAACTATGGGAAGTAGTCAATGATTATTATTATTTTAAGCCACTAATTTTGGGACAATTTGTTATGCTGCAATAGATAAATAAAACAGCCTCACTTTCAGGATCTCCAGAAAAAAATTAAAGAACTTTGTAATGAAATTTGGACTCATTCTCTCTTAAGCTTAAAGAATTGGGTCATATCTGTTTTCACGGCACACTGTTAGAACTCAAGTACTATTCTTTGAACTTTAAGAGTTCTGTAGCCTAAAAGGGTAAGGCTGCCAGTGCAAGGAAGGATGAGAGGTGTTTTGGTCTGAATGTTTGAGTGCCCATAAAATCCATAAGTTGAAATCCTAGCCCTTCAAGATGATATTAGGAGCTGAGGCTTTGGGGAGGTGCTTAAATCATGAAGGTGCAGTCCTCCTGAATGGAATTCATGTCTTATAAACAAGGCTTCAGAGACACCTGGCCCCTTCCACTATCTGACAGTGACAAGTCTGCTTTCCAGAAGAGGGTTTTCACACAATCATGCTGTCAGCCTGACCTCACATTTCCAGCCTCCAGAACTGTGAGGGATAAATTCCTGCTGTTTATAAGTCTATGGTATTTTGTTATAGCGGCCAGACAAGACCAAGACAGGAGAGGCGTTGCTTTATATTTTAGGCATAAAAAGGTAGATCTCAAGGACAGCCAAGGAGAAGACAAGTGACTTGATACACTAAGGAACTGATTCCATATTATTAAATTCTTCACTCCTATTTCCAGGGCTACATCCCTGGATTTCCATAAGGAGAGGACAGAAAATTCTACAGTATGTGGAATTGTCAGCTTATGAGTGTGACCAGTGAGTTTTAAAATTGAACTCATTCAAAATGTCCTAACCTGGGGAGGGAAGTGGACGGGGGGTTGAGGATGGGGAACACATGTAAATCCATGGCTGATTCATGTCAGTGTATGGCAAAAACCACTACAATAGTGTAAAGTAATTAGCCTCCAACTAATAAAAATAAGTGAAAAAAAAAATGTCCTAACCTAAAGCAATTTATTAGCTACCAGGATCGAAGGGCATTAATTCACCTCTGCCTATGCTGGAGAATGGCAATCCTTACAGATGTGATCATATTCTCTGCGAACTTTGGAACATATTCATAACTTGGAGAATGTGTGTTTCAAATTAGACTCTCTTACATTTTGAGTGATTAATTTTATTTATACTTAACTATATGAAGCTTTTGACTCTTCTGTAAAAGAGAGCTGAAAATAAATTTTCTGGGCATCTGAGAGTTCTAAATTATCTCTAAAAATAATACTTTGATGAGTAAAGCAGAGAAAAAACGCAAACTTCCTGTCATGTACACAATAAATGGAAAATTCAAGTACACGGGTGTAGAGAAACAAAGGACCATATTTTTTTAATGGACACATTTTTTTCAGGCTTTGTATGAACTTGTGTTAAAAAGGCCTAATTGTTCTGCAATATTAGCAGGAGACAACCCCCAAACTATAGGTGACACTTTGAATAGAGTTACCAACTATGTAATTGGTTACAATATCTCCATTTTAAATCTCTGTGCTGACTGGTCCCATGAGAGATGGATTAGGGAAGATGCACTAACTTTGGGGTCCTATGTAAATTCTTGTCTTATTGCTTTGTAATTTGAAATTTTAATTTTCTTAAAAGGTAAAAAAATCTTTTTAATATTACCCCATATATATTCTATATGTTGGGGAAAATATACAATAGGAGATTATTTGACCCAAATATTCAATGTAATTGGTCATTATTATCCTTAACCCTGTCAGCTAGGTGGATGCAAAATACAAGATTTTAGTGAAGATGTCTACTGAGGCCATTTAAGACCAGGTATTTGGTTATATGTAGGCTTTACTAGCTTTGGTTTTTTTTTTTTTTTTTTTTTTTAGTGCTTGAGCCAGCTTAGACAAAAGCTGTTTAATTGACAGTATACAACTTTCCAAAATATATTTTTGTAAGAAAATGGCAATACGTAATAATTTTTACAAACAGGTTTCTTAGTAAATTCCAGTGTACTTTAGACTCCTGTCCACTAAGACACAGCTCCCCCAGTCTCCTGAGCAAACTCTTTTAACATTCACTAATTTTTTTAAAAAGACATGGAGCAAATAGTAATCCCCTCCTGTGACTCAGGGTAGGGTTTTCACCAAACTTGAGCTAATCAGCTAATGACAATGATGAAAACCATTGCTTCACTTTCGCCCCCTCTGCCTTCCCATCTTGTTCCCTTTGATGGTCCCTTATAAGGTCCTCTATGTAGAAACTATTCAAAACTATTCTTGGCAGAACACAATTGTTCATTTAAGTCTTAGACCTAAATAAGCCACAGACCAGTAAGGTTCCTGTTCTTATCTTCATGCTCTCCCTACTCTTGCTGCAGATCTCCTTGGTATCACTCTGCTGCCTGCCCTTAATTGGCAGGCCTTAATTTGTTGGTTTCTTCCTGAGGCACCCAGCACTTGGACAGTTTTCCAGTCCAGGTTTATAAGCCTGTTTTCTGTCACTAAATATGTGAGTTTTGCCAGGTCACTTTATCTTTCTGGGCTTCAGACTCTTCTTCTGTTAAAAAAATAAAGATTGGACTGGGTTCTAAAACCCCTCTTCCCAACCAGGTTGCATATTGACTACAACCCTTATTATAACATGCTGGGACTTTACAGGGAGGGGATGAGGACCATATTTAAAAATAAAAATGCCCAGACTGCAAGACAAATACTTCATCATCAGCCTATCTCGTATTTCATTTTTCATTAAAGAAAAACAAGCTTGTTATTTATAGTAAAATAGACATTTACATTCCTGTTTAGAGGGGAAAAAAGCCTTCTCTCTTAAAGAACAAAGGTTTTTTTGAAGTATATTCACTCAAAGCCGTGCAGGGTGGATTAAAATGTGTCTGTTGTATTTACATTATCAAAAAATACATATATGTGTATCAGCTGGAACTGGTTTTTCAAAGTTTCTCCAGTATATTGTCAAAAAGATAAAAGCTCAAGAAGTGATTTAAATAAACTTTCTGCTAGCTTTCCTTATCAAGAAGGGAAAGAACAGTCTCGCATCTAGACTAAACCCGTATCTTGTCCTATGACGCAGAAGAATATTCTGTGCCCCCTTATAAGCATTGCTGCGTCTTTCCCCCCTGACATGGCAGTGTGCTTCCCCCTGGATTTTGTCCAGTCATCAGATTCATGGCTTCTGGCCTTTCATGAAGTTTAGGGAAACCAGTGTGCCACCAAAATAAAAGAGTTTATAATCTCTGGCACAACTTGTTTCAAGTCAATGCTGAATTCTCAGCTTTCTTCTCTCTTCTCAGCCCCAGAATCTGATTTAACCAGATAGCATCAGAGACCAGCAAAGATGTGGGAAGAAGATGACCACTACAGATACATGGCGATATGGTCTTTGACATAGGTGGCAAGAGCAAGCCAGGGCAAGTTGCCCAGAAGGCTAGAACAATACGGTTCAGATGCACCCAAAGAAGGAGACTCTGAGCCAGCCCAGAGCTTGTCAAGGCTGACTCTGTACAGAGCCACAGTCATTCCTCTTGACCAAGCCTCATTTTTACTCTCTGGTCCTTGCCAGTCACCTTCTCGCTCCCCAAGAGGCCTATGGATTATGGCCTTTGATTGGTTTCCAGAATGTATTTGCTGTCTCTGTCTAAACCTGGCTGGTGAAATGAGACCCAGAATCAGCAAAGGAGTAATTCAGGCTGGCCTGTCCCACGGTGGCCATGATAGAAACCCACTGGGTAGAAAGAACCAAATGTTGGGTAGGAAAGAAGCAAACAGATCTTTTCCCAGTGAGACAGCATTTTCCTCTGCTGCTGCTAAGTCACTTCAGTCATGTCCGACTCTGTGTGATCCCATAGACGGCAGCCCACCAGGCTCCCCCGTCCCTGGGATTCTCCAGGCAAGAACACTGGAGTGGGTTGCCATTTTCTTCTCCATTGTGTGAAAGTGAAAAGTGAAAAGTGAAAGGGAAGTCGCTCAGTCGTGTCCGACTCTTAGCGACCCCATGGGATTTTCCAGGCTCCTCCGTCCATGGGATTTTCCAGGCAAGAGTACTGGAGTGAGGTGCCACTGCTTTCTCCAGCTTTGGTCTGTTTTGATGCTGCATTTCTCATCTATATCCAGAAGAGGAATGATGTCCTGCATCACTAATGGTCTTTGAAAAAAAGGGTTTGCATGACTAAATAAGTTGAGGAAATTTTAGTTTAAACATATTTTTTAAAAATGTTTTTTCCTGCAGAACTTCTTGGCCTTTGATATATTAATGTGTATGTGATTCATCAAGAATAATAGAATGCGAAGCATTTGCAAATCTTATTCAGTTGCAAATTATCTATAAAGACCACAGGGCTTGGTTTGAGAACTATTAGGGCAAAGGATATTCAATGATGGGAATTAAACAAAAAGTTACACTTTTCAAGGTGCAGCAATCATCACTAATTCCACTTATTTTTATAAAGAAATACAATGATACTACCCCGGAACAAAATTACTTTCCACAAATTCAGGCCGGGTGTGTCTGGAAATGGGGAAACTGTCCCAGCCGAGGGAAGCCTTATAGTCTCAGGGCTCCCTTGGTGCTACCATCAGGCGTGGAGCTGTGGAGTCATTGAGCAGCTTGCCTAGACAGAAATCAGATATGTGCATGAAACTGAAGGCCAGAAGCTGAATCCTATCTTCCTGGAGAGAAATAAGAGGAGGTGTTCCTAGCAATAATCCTGTTTCATTTCTTCCTTTAATACAGACTCTTTAGACCACAAAATATCCATCACAATTCTCTTCATTAACAAGAAGCATGATTTTGTTAAACCCAAGAGATGTTGCACTCAGATATAACTCATTTCTATCTTAAAGTGACTAATCATTACTCCAAGCTTTGGAAGCTATTGTTGGTAAAAATAGGTGCATGATGACACCAGAATTTATACCTAAGAAGTGGCTTGAAGTGGTGAGTTGGTGGAAGGATAGAGGACTTGAAGCTGTGCCTGTCCTTGCACATCCTATCAGATTGGGGAAGACGTGGATTATCAGTAGGGATGAGTGGGAATGGGGAAGCTGAGAAGCAACACTGGGGCGGGAATGCGATCTAAAGCACTCTTATGTCTTCCTGAGTCCCCTTCGTTCTCACATGTAAACTACAAGGAGGAGACGGTAAGGTAGAAAAAAGAAGATGCAGAGGGAAGATGAAGGCAAGTGCTAGAAAAATAAATGGAGATTTCTACTTTTCCATGAGGGTGTTCAGAAACTGGAAAGAACCTTAGAGGCCACGTGTCCCATTTCCTCTGAAAGAGCCTCTATCTTGCATGCACGGTCCTTCGCTTTCTGGGCATTTGCTTCCAGTGACAGGGTGCTTATGCAGTTCTCAAAGAATCTCATTTAATTTTCAAACAACTCTAATTACTAGAGGGTCCGTTCTTACATTTGTTAAAATATCTGTCCTCAGTGTCTACTTCCATTTCATTAGAACAGTCTCCAGAATGTTCTAGTTTTAGAACATTCTGAACAAGAACATTTCCTTCCTGGCCTCCTAAACTATATAGAAAAAGTCCTCAACATGACTCTCCTAAATGTTTACAGACAGTTAGCATGACCTCATTGCTTCTTTTTCTGCTCCAAATATCACTAGCGCAGTCACGCGTTCCTCAGATGTGATCGTCTGAGAAGCTCCTCCATTCTTCTTAGTTGGCCCCGGACACATCAGGTATCCAATGCTCTTAAAACCTGGTATGAAGTATATGCAATCAAGGTACAACATGCAAGTAATGCTGTTGTACCTGGAGATAGCACTTTCGGGGAACTAGGATCTTTGGAGATTTGGTAATGTTAATCTCTTTACAGGGAAAAAAATGATTAGACTTTTCTATACTGGAGTGGACCACATGGAACCAGTGGCAGCCAGTGGACCGGCTGCCTCAGAACTCATCTCCATCTCATAGTCTCAACCCTGCCAGATAGCCCCTCGCTATCCGTCTTCCCTCGTTCCAATCGGTAGTGTTCTCTGATCAAGGTTCTCCAGCCGCTCCTCATCTGACAGTGGTATTCCCCAGTGATCTCAGTGCAAGAACATTCTGAAGCTACATACACATCAACACAGATACCCAACAGTTTGTGTGTATTATGTATGTCTATGTGTGTCTGTGAGAGAGAGAGAAAAAGAGAGTTATTTTTTATTATTAACATGAAATAATTTGCTTTAGACTCAGGTATAAGGAAACTACTTGTTTCTCTGAACCAATATATTTTTTTAATGGATTGACAATAAGAGATTCACATTTAACTGATAGCTTAGCGTCTATTTTACAGTCCAGGTTTTATGACTATATAAGCTTTTATGGCCTGCATGAATGCATACTTACCTACCACCCTAACAGTCTCTCGCAGATGGTTTTAGCAAAGTAGGTAACAACTTAGATTCTGCTCTAATAGGGCCCTTGTGAGAAAAGAGCAAAGCAAGGTTTCTTCTCTCCAAGGTACTTTGCTTATATGAATAATATCTACATAATCTGAAAAGGAAAGTGGTTAGATGTCACAGGACTAGTAGAAAAAAATATTTTGGTAACTTTTCAGCATCTGAAAATAAGAGAAAGAAAAAAGAAAAGAAACAAGAAGGGAGAGGAGAAAGCAAGACAAAACCCTTTGAATAAAATGAACAAATAAAACTCATTTCTGCTGGTGATGCAACTGTAACTTATTTTTATGTGTGTCATTTGTAATACGGTTGGCAGTTGGCTAAACTGGAGCATATTAAAGCCACATTAGGATTAGAAAATTCTTCTGTGATGTGTTTCTTGTTATTTGTTGGTTCTTTCTGATTTTCAGTTTTCCTAGCTCTTTGTAGTTAAACATCACTGTACAAAGGGTACAAATGGACCTTTGCAAGGGAAAGAGGATGTATGGTACTGTTTAAAAACTATAACCAGCCATATCAAATCACAAGGATCCCCACAAGCCACTCGGTTAAGTGGGTGCAAAAATTCAAATGAAATATGGGCATTTCCCAACAGAATTACTTTTTTTTCATTTTGAAAAGTGTTCAGTTCAGTTCAGTTCAGTTGCTCAGTCATGTCCGACTCTTTGCAACCCCATGAACCACAGCACACCAGGCCTCCCTGTCCATCACCAACTCCCAGAGTTTACCCAAACTCATGTCCATCGAGTCAGTGATGCCATCCAACCATCTCATCCTCTGTCATCCCCTTCTCCTCCTGCCTTCAATCTTTCCCAACATCAGGGTCTTTTCAAATGAGTCAGCTCTTTGCATCAGGTGGCCAAAGTATTGGAGTTTTAGCTTCAGCATCAGTCCTTCCAATGAACACCCAGGACTGATCTCCTTTAGGATGGACTGGCTGAATCTCCTTGCAGTCCAAGGGACTCTCAAGAGTCTTCTCCAACACCACAGTTCAAAAGCAACAATTTTTTGGCGCTCAGCATTTTTCATAGTCCAACTCTCACATCCATACATGACCACTGGAAAAACCATAGCCTTGACTAGATGGACAAAGTATTAGGTTTTAGCAACTCTCCTCACTCTCTTGCATAATGTTATACACCCAATATTATCAAGGAAAGTTGAGAAGTGAATACCTATCATAAAAAATTTCTGAATTCAGTGATATCTATAGCATCCATCTTTAACAGAAAACAGATTAGTAAGTGTTCTGTTCAAAATTCAATATAAAAGTTTGATATAAAGAATTGTCTTGCCTTAAGACAGTTATAAGTTATAAACATCTTTGGTCCAAGTAGCATTATAATGACATATAAAGAGGTATTGATATTCCACCATATTATGGCTCTATTCTATACTGAAAGAGAAAAACCTGCTCTCTTTTAATCTTCCCACTTTGTATGAATAGACAGGGAAGCACAGATGGATCATTATTAAATGAATACACAAGAATAAATAAAATGAGTATGTCAGCAGTCAGGGAGTGGACTGGCCACCTCATGGCTATATTCTATTCAAGACTGCTGATTCCTGTAGGAAACATCAAGGTGATTTTGCTGATGCTGCTTCACAAAGAAGGCCTGCACAGCGGAATGTAGGGGAAACTTGGCTTTCATTTGGTAAATTCAAGCTGTGTGGACAATCAATCTGAATTATTCTGAACCATTTCTCTTGACATCAAAGTTTTTCCACAGTTGCTTGAATCATCCTTTTGATTTAGCTTCACCTGTCCTT